>NW_028280964.1:635968-1271937 GCF_059751285.1 Brachycentrus maculatus | reverse complement strand
CCTTAACGTCAAATAACTGCATTTTATATATTTTCTTAATACCTTCACTGAGAAAAGTTTATAAGGGTAAACAGCGTGATATTTTGAAATGACGGTAATATAAGTGTTATCTGGTAAGCCAGATAACAGAATTTGTGGCACGCTCGTGTGTTCTCAGTAGCTTATATCCACAAAAAAATCATATAATACAAATATGTATATATATATATATATATATATATATATATATATATATATATATATATATATATATATATATATATATATATATATATATATATATATATATATATGTACTCGGTTTTCCTCTGCTCCTTTTTCCAATGACATTCGCCTCATAAATTTATTTTACCGTTCTTTCCTCACTCATTCGTTCTACATGTCCAAACCATCTCAACACACTTTTCTTAATTTTACAGATAATCGATAATGACACTTTTTTTCTCTTAACCTTTAACTTTTTTTCTTCAGAATATTGCTTTTTTTTAATACATACACACATGTATAATACAAACATATGAATATATTCATATACATCATACTCGTATATGCATATTTTTTCGGACACCCAACAAGTCATTATACGTATTAGACATTTATATACATATTATAAATTAATCATAAATTTTTTTTCTTCTTCAAAATTTCATTTATTTGTTGAAAATATACGTACATATACATACAATCTTATATATACATATACATATTTATTCATACATACATACTTTTTGTGGAGACTCACAAAGCCTTCATATATACACAAATTACACATTTAAATATACATTCATATATATTTACATATGAATATATACATACGTACACATTTTTTTGGCTGAGACCCACCAAGCCACCTTATGTGTCTTGTCGGTAGAGTATACTCGTAATAAAATACCTAGGTACCTACCTATACATTTTATCAAGTACTTACAAATAGTACCTACATAAAACAGTTCTACCACCAGATGTCGCATGCGTCGCACTGAATAAAACAAAAGACATGAGATAGAAAAAATATAATATTCTGAACTGTCAGAATCAGATAGATATATTGAAAAATATTATAAAGATAAATTAAGAATTAACTTTAATTATAAACTTTAATTACAAAGCAACACATTGTTTATTTTATTATTATACACCCATTTTACATATTATTTACACCCAATTTACGAAGAAAGATATTACCACGTTATATATGTACGTTATATATGTGCAGCGGAAGCTAAACTGGCAGTGCACAACGGAGTCCTGGTTCCAACTCTAATGTATGGAAGTGAAACATGGAGTTGGCAAAAGAAGGATGAAAGTAGACTGAATGCAGTCGAAATGCGATCTCTCAGAAGAATGTGTAACAAAACGATGTATGATAGATGTGCGAATAGTGAAATAAGGAAGGAATGCAAAGCTGAGATAAGCATTATCGATAAAATTAAGAAAGGTGTGTTGAGATGGTTTGGACATGTAGAACGAATGAGTGAGGAAAGAACGGTAAAACAAATTTATGAGGCGAATGTTGGCGGGAAAAGAAGCAGAGGAAGACCGAGAAAAACATGGCACGATCAGGTATGCCAAATACTTGAAAGTGGTCAGGTTAGGAGTCGTAACAATCGGCGGGTATGTATGAGGAGATGCATGAACGTGGAAGAGGCGAAGAATGTTTGCAAGGACAGAGTGGTGTGGCGCTCTATTCTCTCTGCCTACCCCTGCGGGGAAGCGGCGTGATGGTTAGTTAGTTAGTTATATATGTACGTCCAAAAATATGTTTTTTTTTATCATAAATATATTTGTCCGCCTCCATAGTGGTAATTGAACAACCTTCGTATTATTTATACAGTACCTCTATATAAGATTTTTACGAATAAGTTCGTATTCCAGAATTCCACTGTTTATACATATCGAAATCTTCTAGTACACAACCATGATACACGATTTACACACAACGAAGGTTTGATAGTCCCAAGAATTAACAATAAATATGGGAGCCGAACACTGCAATATATCGTTACAAACATTTTTAATTTGTTGCCGACGGATGTTAGAGGTCAAAATAAAATACGGTACAAAGGCAAAATAAAGGAATGGGATTAACCACTTACCCATCATTAGATCAAGAGTTCGTTCTATGACAATTGTAAAATAGTTTATACTCTTTAATTTTCTCTCTCTTTTTTGTGTGTATGTTAGGTTAAAATGGATAAAAACAATAAAACATGTATGTAAAAAGAACACCATGACTGTCGTCAGCCCCGTAAATGCCCAGACTTCCATATTCTTCTTCATTTTTGATAAGATGTCAAAAAATAATATAAAAAGAACTCCACCAACACAAGATACACAAGGTGGCTTGGTGAGTCTCTGCAAAAATATTTTTAATTTGTTTATAATTATTCTTTAAATAAATGTATACTATTCAAAAAAATATATAGATATAAAGCTTTTCCACCATAGTGCAATTAATTTGGGAGAGCCGATTCTTACAGATTCCCGATAAATTTTCAATGTTTATGTCTGGCAAAATTTTTGACCAGTCCAACACAGTTCATTGTTTTTGTGTGAAAAATTTCATATTTTTTTTTGGATTTGTGGCAGAAATTTAAATCCTGCTGAAATATTCCATTACCATTTGACCTTCGTTTTTGTATCCCTGATAGTATCTTTTCCAGTAAAATTGGGTGATACTTCTCGCTATTCAGCATCTCAGTCACTGAAAGAAGCAGCCCGGGTACATAATAAGAGGAACACCCCCAAAACAATTTTTTTGCAGGTGTTAAAAATACGAAAAAAAAGTTTTATTTCAATTAATTTGTTCGATACTGTATATGTTTATGCACCAAATTCTTGTATGCTTGTATGTTTCACATATATTATACGAGTTTTTGATTTATTATCTTCGCGAAAAATATCGCCTGTCATTTATCAACGAGATTTTTCTAGGGATGGTGTTTTAAGGGAAAGGGTAGATAAGGGGGAACTTAGGGGTGGGTGTCTACTTACAGTAAAACGTAAAAATGTACATATAAGTATAATATGCTTTTGGCATATATAAATATATATATATTCCTTATCACGATTACTCGTTCAGCTTCACATTTCCAACGTCACAAAAAATACACTTGATGTTTTCTCATTTTCCATCTCAACATAGACGAGGAAGAATATAGAGGTCTGGGTATTTACAGGGCTTACAACCTATCATACGTCGGTTAAGTTAAGTCAATCAGTTAAGGCCCATTCGCCCGGCGACCACCGGACAGGTCACATGACTGTTCACGTCTGATTATGTTTTAGTGTATTTTTACGAATGTTTATTGAATATTTTTTATTTTTTTAGAATATATAGAGAAAAAATATTTTTATATATTTTTTTACTCCTTACCTTTAAATGACTCTTTTTATTTCAAAACCATATAATTATTTCGAAGAAAAACTAATTTTTTCAATGCAAAAACGGTGTTTTTTAAGATAAAAATCCAATAACGTAAAATGTTACCTGGATTTAGGGAAAATTAAGTTGCGATTTAACGAATGTTGGGCTTTAAGTGATCACTTTACACACGTGTAACATTCACCGTTCTACCCATGATTGACAATCACACTACTACATACGGGTAGAATGAATTTCAAACGAGTGTAAAGTGATTACTTAACCAGCCTATAACAGGTCACTAGCCCTGTAAATACCCAGACATACATACTCTTTATCTTTCTTGATATGTCAAAAATTAAAAATTACTCGTAAGTGGAGAAACCCAGATTTTTCAACCGGGAATTCTCACACCCAAAAATGGGTGTTTTCTTTTTAAATCACATTTTAAGTATGTTAATGTTATATTTTTCTTTAAGGAATATTGGTACATAGAAACAAGAGAATATGTAAAGCAATAATTTGTGTAGATTTAAAATTTTGCTTAGATTATTTATTCAAGAGACAGATTTAAGCACCTTTTTCTTGTAGTACATGCTTGCTAACTTTTTACTTTTTCATGTTTTTAAGTTTCTAATTTTATTTAAATAAAATAATAATAATAATAAAACCCTTATCCGCACCCCAATGGTGCATAGGGCACTGCGTCATATAAACGCAGTGTTATATTGATCGTTTAACACATGAAGGAAAGGTGATCAGCCCTCCGCTTCAGGTACCAGTCCAGGGTAATATTGAATAAATATTCGGCTGAAAAAATCACTTATATTTATTTTACCCCCGTTGGGAATCGAACCCGGGACCTCTAGAACGGTAGCCGAGCGTGCTGACCATTACACTACGGAGGCGGACAAAAATAATAATAATAATAATAATATTTTTTGTTTTCTGATAGTCAAGTATTTTTTGTATTTTATATTAACACTATTATTCTAGTTCTACTTATAATACCTATACCCTTTACTATGACCTAAATTATATTGTATACCCACACACAGGCCATGCCTTTGTGGGATCTTTTTTTGTATTTATATTTTATTCATATTTTTTGTATTTGAATTTATGTCATGTAATGCAAAAGAATTTTAAATAAAGAAAAAATACGTTAAGCTCTCGGGGCTGCATATCTGTTCTCGTATAATGTGTACGAATCCGCTAAGGGAATGGAAATCTAGTAAAATCATGTTTTCAATGTTTTCTCTACGGTACCCGATTCACCCACAACGAAGGGTTGATGGTCCCAAGAGTGAACAGTAAATATGGGAGTAGCGCACTTCAACACATAGTTTCGAGCGTTTTTAGTATGTTGCCGGTGGAGGTAAGAGGGCAAACAAAAATATGGAGCAAAGGCTAAATATATATATATATATATATATATATATATATATATATATATATATATATATATATATATATATATATGTATATATATATATACATATATATATATATATATATATATATATATATATATGTATATATATATATATTTATTTATATATATATATATATATATATATATATATATATATATATATATATATATATATATATATATATATATATATATATATATATATATATATATATATATATATATATATATATATATATATATATATATAACGTGGTAATATTTTTCATCGTAAATTGGGTGTAAACAATATGTAAAGTGGGTGTATAATAATAAAATAAACAATGTGTTGCTTTGTAATTAAAGTTTATAATTAAAGTTTTTTCTTAATTTATCTCTATAATATTTTCTATCTATCTATCTATCTGATTCTGACAGTTCAGAATATTCTATTTTTTCTATCTGATGTCTTTTGTTTTATTCAGTGCGACGCATGCGACATCTGGTGGTAGATTTGTTTTGTGTTGGTACTACATGTAAGTACTTAATAAAATGTATAGGTAGGTACCTAGGTATTTTATTACATATATATATATATATATATATATATATATATATATATATATATATATATAAATTATATATATATATATATATATATATATATATATATATATATATATATATATATATATATATATATATATATATATATATATGCGTTAAATGAATTGTTTATATAAATTGCTCCGCAAAAATGTAAATGTATACTTGTACGAATATATTACAAACGAAAACGAATATATACTAAATATTGCAAAAATAGTAAATTAATTTATCCATGGAAAATGATTTGTTTACACTCTCTTAGAATTTTACAAAAGTTAGGTACCAACTGTATTGCTTTGAATATATTTCAAAAAGTTTTTTGTTTGTTTTTTTTTCAGGGTTACACCAAGCCGAGAGAGTACATAGTCACTGAATGGCCTCTTAAGAGTACTTGTGGAGAGTTCTGGTCTCTGGTATACGATTACGAGTGTGCTGCTGTTGTCGTGCTCTGCATACCTCCTCACAGTTCGGTAAGTAGTAAATGTATTTGTACATATATATATATATATATATATATATATATATATATATATATATATATATATATATATATATATATATATATATATATATATATATATATATATATATATATATATATATATATATATATATATATATATATATATATATATATATATATATATATATATATATATATATATATATATATATATATATATATATATATATATATATTGCTCACTCCTTTCAACAACGTCATATATCGAAAAACTTGATTTTTCAGGAGATCGTTTTTAAAGTTCAAAAATATAACAAGATGTATTAAAAATAAGTATCAAGCCACTTATTGAACTTTTCACTGTGCAACGGATCTTTTTTCGGTAAATCCTGAATGTTTTTTCTCCATTTGAAAAACATTTGGTATATTAAAAAAAATAATAATAATCAATACATTTTCTTCAAAATGCAAAAACAACACTCATGCGTTGTTAGGTAAATATTAAGTTAAAAATATGCCACTTTTGCTGGGTGGGATATAGAAAATTTTATCGGCATTCCGAAAACATGCAAAACTGAAAATTGATGATTGTTTTATGACGTTCTTGAAAGGAGTGAGCGATATATCCTTATTCTCATACAATGTCACCTAGACCATGCCTTCGAATCATGTTGTTATCTTTCTGCAGCATCCATGATTTTTTTGGTCTTCCTCTAGATGTCTTACGGGGAAGATTTATGGCGATTGCCTGATTCACAATATGTTCAGGCTCTCTGTGTTCTATGTGCCCATACCATCTCAATTATCTTTTCTCTTTCTTACTATTGATGACAGTTATACCTGAGTATAACTGGCTGACCATCCACGAATACGTTAACCTTTAATTTTTCTAAATTTTTTAAACATTTTATTATTTTGTTTTGAATATTGAAAGCATTTACTTTGTGGATCATCTTGATATATTATTTCGAGAAATAAAAATACTTTGTGTTCTGATCCACTCACATTTTTATTAACCAACTAGTTTCGGCAACAACCTGTTGCCCTCTTCAGGGTTACATTTATTAAGTAATAAATGTAACCCTGAAGAGGGCAACAGGTTGTTGCCGTTGGTTAATAAAAATGTGAGTGGATCAGAACACAAAGTATTTTTATTTCTCGAAATAATATTTTATTATTTGTTCAAAAGTCTACATATTTCAAATTTCAATTCTGAAATTGGCAAAGATATAGTGTGACAATTATGGCATTAGCGTCTGGAATCAATTTGAAATCGGTGGCTTAGCAAAATCGTCACTTTCTTAAGGGTGGTCTTTTCAGTGAATTCAATCCATTTTCTAGAGTGCCTGAAAGAGATTTATTACCCCCCTGAAACCTTAATCGAGCCTACATAGGACACGGATGATTTCGTTATTTGAGTTTACACTATCATTACCAACGTCATACCTTTATTAACGTCTACAAAAATATGTTGGTCTGTCATGTATTTTATTTATTTATTGGAAAACCAACAGAATATATAACAAAAATAACATATAATATAAATAATAATAAATAAAACCCTTATCCGCACGCGAATGGTGCATAGGGCACTGTGTCATATAATAATAATAATAATAATAAATCCCTTACCGCACCCCAATGGTGCATAGGGCACTGCTTCATATAAACGCAGTGTTATCTCGATCGATTACACATGAAGGAAAGGTGATCAGCCCTCCACTTCAGGTACCAGTCCAGTGTAATATTGAATAAAATATTAGAGTGAAAAAATCACTTATATTTATTAAACCCCCCTGGGAATCGAACCCATACTGTGTCATATAAACGCAGTGTTATCTTGATCGTTTTACACATGAAGGAAAGGTGATCAGCCCTCCGCTTCAGGTACCAGTCCATGGTAATATTTAATAAATATTACAGTAAAAAAATCACTTATATTCATTTTACCCTCCTTGGGAATCGAACCTAGGAATTCCAGAACGGTAGCCGAGCGTGCTGACCATTACACTACGGAGGCGGATTTTAAATAAAATTTATAAAATAACATTCCAATTAGAGGTTTTCACTTAAGTAATCTAATAATAAAAACAAACTGTCATGTACATAAAAGTATAACTATATAAATAAACTTACATTACATGTTTTTATCAAATAATATAAATTTTCTTTATCAACTAGTCAAATAGGCATCAACGATATTTCTCTTAAACGTATTAAAAGAAACATTATTGATGTCTATTTCATTAAGCATTACATTGCACATATCGCAGGCTCGATTTAAAAATGAATTTTGGTAGGACTTGGTGTGCATTTCAGGGATTTTAAATAAATTTTAGTTTCTGGTTTATGCTCAGAAAAAAAAAAAAAAAACAGCTTCTACCCCCTCTTCAACCTTCAACCTCCCAAGGACACAACTCTAAAAATTAGACATGCGGTGTTTGAAAAAGATGCGGAATGCATCGAAACTCGTGCCACAATAAATTTTACGAAATAGTGGTGTTTAATAAGTAATACTTAAATTAAAATCCATATTGTTATATTTTTTATTTTATATAATGCAGTTCCACCAAGAAATTTCAGTAAAAAACATAAGTCGTCTTATCAATGTTTTTTAATCAATTTCTTACTTTCAAAAAGCGATTTTTAAAATCTTTAAAGTTTTCCAAATGATACTCTCCTTATCATTCAACGTTCACTTTGTGTAATACCACTTTAAAACAAATATTAATGACCAAAGACTGTAACCAAATTAATGACTAATTTAAAGGAATAACCATTATGTTATGTAGTCAAGAGGTCAACCTCAAACTTTTACTGATAATATTCAAATACTATCAGTAAACGTTTGCTAGTTCTTTGTTGGTTTATTCTACATATCGCTCACTCCTTTCAAGAACGTCATAAATCAAAAAACTTGATTTTTCAGGAGAACGTTTTTTAAGTTAAAAAATATAATACAATTTGTTAAAAATACATATCAAGCCACTTACTGAACTTTTTACTGTGCAACAGATCTTTTTAAGTAAAACCTGATGGTTTTTTCTCCATTTTAAAAATATTTAGTTTATTTAAAAAAATAATTAAACAATACCTTTTCTTCAAAATGCAAAAACAACACTTTCTGCCCTGTAGCGGGTAAATATTAAGTTTAAAATATGCCTCTTTTGCTGGGATATAGTACATTTTCTGGGCATTCCGAAAACATGCACAACTGAAAATTGACGAATTCTGATTTATGACGTTCTTGAAAGGAGTGAGCGATATAAGGAGCTTTAAGTAATGGACTGATTTTAAAGAGAGACTATTCTATTATAGAATGACCGCTTGCCAGACTACGTGGGTATTCACACGGTTGCGGGATGTTGTAATCACCACTGTGCCACCAACATACCTAAATTCCTTACACATTCCATCATCAGGTCAAATGTAGACATTGTAGAAATGTGTCTACATTTGACCTGATAATGGAATGTTATTATGAAGTAGTATTACACACGGTGAATGATGAATGATAAGGAGAATGTCATATGCATTACCATACCACAAAATTAAAAATGCTTTTAATATACAAAATATGTTTCCCAAATGTGTTAAAGTATGCTGTAACCTGCCAATGTGATTTTTTCCATACCCGGTCCGAAATCACCCTTAGCCCCTATAATTCATACCTTGGGAAAATTCCAAATATTTTGATACGGCGAAAATGTATTTTAAAGACGGTAGGAAAATAAAGCACCCAGTTAAATTCTTCATTATTTTTGTATACACAATATTATATGTACATAAAATCTACATAAAACGCGAAAAAAAATCCTGCAATAAAAATTTCTGACTGCCTTAACCTTTTCAATACGATTTTTTTTGTATTTTAATAATTCATGTACAACCTACAAGATAACTTATTAGTAACTAACTAACTAACTAACTAACCAACACGCCGCTTCCCCGCAGGGGAAGGCAGAGAGAATAGAGCGCCACACCACTCTGTCCTTGCAAACATTCTTCGCCTCTTCCACGTTCATGCATCTCCTCATACATACCCGCCGATTGTATAAGTAATCTTTATAATTTAAAAAAAAAAACTTATGAATATTTCAATTTTTTGTTTTAATAAATATTCCCGTGATATACGCGTACATATTGATTTGAAAAATTATTTATTTTAAATATATTTTTATGTCACGGACTATTGGCTTTAACAGACACTCCTCCCCCAAATTAGTCCGTTGTATCAAGGTTTTACTGTACTTCAAGCGAGGTAGGTTAAAATGGACGACATATAAAAGCTTTTATTCTTATATATTATTCCACCTTTATTCAATTTAGTAGCTTGGGTTAGAATTTGAACACATATCCTGTTGCTATCCGGTAAAAGGTTGGTTTTTTTTATATCCGGTATACGGCTACTATCCAAGCAAGATTCTGATTTCTTGAATGTTTGTCGCAGATACTTTGTGGCACATTTTATAAACTTTATAAAATAAAACAACTTTGTTTTAAGCACTTTTTATTGGTACACTTTTTCCAACCGGTTTCAACAAGAACCTTGTCACCATCAGGGTATATGTAATCAAAATCATATTTTCATATGGTGTACGGAGTGTGCGGAAGTATTTGGTATCGCTTACGATAGTAACCTTAGGAAGGGTAATTATCTATAACCTTACTATGAGTATTTCAATGTTTTAGAATTAGTACATATACCCTGATGATGACAAAGTTCTTGTTGAAACCGGTTGGAAAAAATGTACCAGTAAAAAGTGGTTAAAACAAAATTGTTTAATTTTATAAAGATTCTGATCACTGAATTAAGCAAACAATAGGCCATTTTAACCTTCCCCTCCCGGTGACATGTCGCTCACTCCTTTCAAGAACGTCATAAATCAAAAAACTTGTTTTTTCAGGAGAACGTTTTTAAAGTTTAAAAATATAATACAATGTATTAAAAACAAATATCAATTCACTTATTGAATTTTTAACTGTGCAACAGATCTTTTTAGGTAAAACCTGAAGGTTTTTTTCTCCATTTAAAAAATATTTAGTATATTTAAAAAATAATTAAACAATACCTTTTCTTCAAGATGCAAAAACAACTCTTTCTGCCCTGTAGCGGGTAAATATTAAGTTAAAAATATGCCTCTTTTGCTGGGATATAGTACATTTTCTGGGCATTCCGAAAACTTGCACAACTGTAAATAGACGATTTTTTATTTATGACGTTCTTGAAAGGAGTGAGCGATGTATTTACTGCAACTCGACTTTTAATCAGAATATCGATATAAAATATAATAGATACGGCCTCAGATTTTTTTGTATTCCTTCGTAATATAATTACGTATTACATAAAAGTATTATAATATATAGGAATTCATTTACAGCGACGGAAATAAATAATTTAAAAAATCTAGTTGATGTTTCGATTCATTATGACTATCTGGTGGATTTTTCCAGATGACCGTTTATTCCCAATACGAGTAGTGACTAATAGAAGCGCGGAGCGCTGAGCAAACATTTTCCTTAGATAAATATCAACTGAAGTTAGCTGCAGCACTGCAGGGTAACAAAACTATAGTATGACCTGTATATACCAGGGATAGCAAACCTTTTCCGCAAGTGGGTCAAATTTGATTTTTTTAAATAAAAAATCCATGTCGTGGATCACGTAGGTTGAGTAATCAAAACAATAATACATATATACTTATGTGCAAAGGCAAATAGCCTAAAGTTAAAAACAGTAGTTTTGAGATAAACGAGTTTATATTTAACTTAAAATGATGCTTTTTGCCTAAACATATATCAAATTAATACAATTTGTAGCGATTTGGATAATGAATATCTCATTGTTGGGTAAAATATCCAAAATAAAACAAGTTTTTTGTTGGATTGAATTCTACATTTATATACGTGACGCGTTTCGTCTTCTCAGGACATTATCAAACACAATGTGTTTGATAATGAAAGAAGACGAAACGCGTCACGTATTAAGATATACATAAATAAATGTAGAATTAAATCCAACAAAAACCTTGTTTTATTTTGGATATATTACCCAACAATTCAATATGGAATTCTACAAAAAATGAATATCTCGGCAAAGGAAAGAGATCAAGAGCAAAATCTGTGAAAAAAATAAATATCAAGCCACTTATTGAATTTTTTACTGTGCAACAGATATTTTCGGTAAAACCTGAATGTTTTTTCTCCATTAGAAAAATATTTAGTATATTTAAAAAAAATAATTAAACAATACCTTTTCTTCAAAATGCAAAAACAACACTTTCTGCCCTGTAGCGGGTAAATATTAAGTTAAAAATATGCCGCTTCTGCTGGGATATAGTACATTTTCTGGTCATTCCGAAAACATGCCAAATTGAAAATTGACGATTTTTTTTTATGACGTTGTTGAAAGGAGTGAGCGAAATGTCAAACATGATTGACGTATGACGCCATTTGCATAAATTATAATATCTTCCGATTGGGTGATTAATTTTGCGCCACCCTGAAGTTTTATAATTTGCTAAATGAAAGTTTAATTAATAAAAAAAACAATCATGTCTAAAAGTTCAAGCGGGCTAGATTATTGTTCATGCGAGCCTCTCGTTCACCATCCCTGACCTATACTGCACTCTAAGGAAAAAGGTCGTAACTACGTGTAGCGCTAAAAACTGTTAACAAGTGAAAAATAAACACACAAGTTCTCGACACGCGAACATTCAATTTGCGAACTTTCAAAGATTACAAAGTTCAAAGGATAAAATGTTCAGGGAAGTCAAATCCGACTATCTACCTACGTCTTTCTGATTCCCAGTCGTTAACGCCGGCTTAGTCTACAAAGAGTCTAACTCCATCCGACCTTACTTTACGGAAGAGTGTAAAAATGTTAGATTTTAATTTTATTTTATTTTGAGTGTGACTAAATACTTGTTCACAAATCTGGGTTTTCTCCACTCAGGAATTATTTTTATATTTTTGAAATTTCAACATACATAGATGAAGAATAATATGGAAGTCTATTTGGTATTTGTATCTAATTAGTGTTTACAGGGCTTATGACCCGTCATAGGCATTCACCAATCTACCAATGATTGACAACCACACTACGTAATTTTTTGTAACTCCTACATATAATATTGTTACTTTATTAAATAAATAAAAATAAATAAAATATTTCATAATAATAATGTATATACCATACTGTTATATACATTATTATTGTGTTATATACTATATTGTAAATATGTTATATACCATATTGTATATATCGCTCGCTCCTTTCAAGAACGTCATAAATCAATAAAAGTTTAAAAATATAGTACAATGTATTAAAAATAAATATCAAGCCACTTATTGAACTTTTTACTGTGCAACAGATCTCTTTAGGTAAAACCTGAACAATTTTTTTTCCATTTGAGAAATATATAGTATATTTAAAAAAATAATTAAACGATATCTTTTCTTCGAAATGCAAAAACAACACTTTCTGCCCTGTAGCGGGTAAATATTAAGTTAAAAATATGCCGCTTTTGCTGGGATATAGTACATTTTCTGGGCATTGCGAAAACATGCACAACTAAAAATTGACGATTTTTGATTTATGACGTTCTTGAAAGGAGTGAGCGATATACCATACCATAATGTTTATGCCAGTATGGTATAATTTATATACCATACTGGCAAAAAATATTAATTTTAAAATCCCTGTTATTTAAAGCTTTTAGCCTGAATATAAAATACCCGCTAATAAACTTAACGTTGAGTTTACTTTTAAAACCACATAAATATGACATTTCAAACTACTCAGCGTATTTTGCCAGTTTAAAGAACAACATTTTGAGTGTGTCCAAATACTTGTTCACAAAATCTGGATTATCTCCAATTACAGGGGTTATTTTCTTATTATTTTTGACATCTCATCAAAGATGAAGAAGAATATGGAAGAAATGAAAATGTTGTAAATAAATTATCTGGTCAAATTATAAGCTTAAATAATAAAAATGAAAATGGTATTTTCTGGCGTTTCTCATGTGTGTGATTATAATCCAGGATTTGGACCTCACATACTAATATAAGAGTTTCTGCTTAGTAAAATGTTTCTTTACATCTCACCAATAGATGTCTCTAGTGAAGTTCTAGTGATTCAAGAACAAGGTTTCTAAATTGGTTCATATATATAGAACTTCCATGAATTTGAGTAGTGTGGTTGTCAATAATGCGTAGAATTGGTGAATGTTACACGTGTGTAAAGTGATCACTTAAACCAGCCTATGACGGTCGTCAGCCCCGCAAATGCCCAGACTTCCATATTCTTCTTCATCTTTGATGAGATGTCAAAAAATAAGTTTAAAGAACGTTGAAAACTTTATAATATGCATCATTAAGTCAAAATTTCATGTTTTCGAGTTAACGTTTTTTGCCAGTACACTCAAAATGAACCTTAGAGGCTTGCACACTTCGCTCACTCCTTTCAAGAACGACAAGAAAAATCGACAACTTTCAATAAAAATCGACAATTTTCAGTTGTGCATGTTTTCGGAATGCCCAGAAAATGTCCTATATCCAAGCAAAAGCGGCATATTTTAAACTTAATATTTACCCGCTATAAGGCAGAAAGTATTGTTTTTGCATTTTGAAGAAAAGGTATTGTATAATATTTTTTTTTAAATATACTAAATATTTTTGAAATGGAGAAAAAACCTTCAGGTTTTAACTAAAAAGTTCTGTTGCACAGTAAAAAGTTCAGTAAGTGGCTTGATATTTATTTTTAATACATTGTATTATATTTTTTAACTTTAAAAACGTTCTCCTGAAAAATCAAGTATTTTGATTTATGACGTTCTTGAAAGGAGTAAGCGACTTCATTTCTAGGTTGAAATAAAGATGAAGATCATATATTAATGTTTGGGTGCTTTGCCAAAGAAAAAATGATATATTAATGATCCATACAAAAAATACGCCTACATTATTCTTTGATATGAAAATCTCATTTATATTTCATATTTCAATAAATTTGCATTACATCTTCAGAGGATTTATAAACTGAGCGGAGCTGAGTAACATGTTATATGGGGGAGAGATATTTTTCCCATCTTTTATCATTCTTTCTTTCCAAGTATACTGCCTACATTTCTTTTGATACATTTCATATTCTCTATTAACACGTTGTCGGCGGGACACGGCATTTGCCGTTTTTCGCGGACTGTCGGTCAACTGCGGGACACGGCAAATGCCGTTTTTGTCGACTGTCGGTTATCGGCGGGAAACGGCAATATACGGGTTTGTTATAAAATTGAAGTTGTATAAAATTGGGGCCAAGAAGAATATGATAGAGGGAAGCTATTTCTATTCAGTTCAAAATAAATTTTTCATTACTTTTTTTGTAAATTTTTCTTGTTTATCCTTTCAGCAACAATACCCGGCATTCTGGCCCGATGGGAGACACTCTAAGAAGTATGGACCAGTGTTTACCATAGACCATGTCTCACACAATCACTACACCAACATCAAGACTTGGGTCTTCAGAATCAACAAAAAGGTGAATAGAATATCATTATTCTCATTAATACTGTTTGGTATTCTCAATATTATTAATATTTAAAGCATTTACTTTGAAGTTAGTCATTTTTACTTATTTTTTACAAAAATGTTAGTAATTCACAGGTAACTTACCGGTGAGTGGTTATATACTTATATTACTAACATTTTTGTAAAAAAATTAATAAAAAAGTAATGCACGAGTGGTATGTTTGCCACAGCACGCCTACCACATTGGGATGGCCTGTTAAGGCACCGAGTGGCAGGCTTCCGGGAGAGGCTGATGAAGAGCTCCAACCTCATCATCAGCTTGTGGAGCACAGATGGGGGCTGGACATGTGGCGGCACTGGACCACAGTGCTGCCGCATGTCCAGCCAGCGAGCTAATCTTCATCTACATCTCTCCAAATTTTCCTTTTTTTTCTTTCGCCGTTTCTTTTCATTATTTTGATTTTTATTTGTTTATTATTTTAATTTCATTTTAAAATAAAAAAATGTTGTAAAACATATATGGCTGACTAAGTATTGCACCTACCACTTAGTCAAGCTGTAATAAAGAAGTATTATTATTATCATTATTATTAATACTGTTTGGGCTTGTCTTGCAAGACACTGGCTATCGGGTGGGTTCCGCCCATACACGTTGCTACATATTTCTGTAATCTGTCCAGTTATGCTTAGCATTAGATTTAGCTTAGATGTAGCATGCTAATCACTCAGGTAAATGCTGCTGTAATAATTGAATACAGACCTTATATAAATATTACATTTTTTGTGCATGAACTTTGAGAGATATCTTGTAATCCTATAAATGCGGTTTAGAAAACGCATCCACATCGAATAAACGACTCTAATCACACTCTTCACGAAGTTCAAAATAGCTTATCTAATTTATTATATACCATATGTACTTTATGCCAAGGACTCGTTATTTTATATTTTTAATAAAGACTGGTATATTTTTAACCGTCTCCTACATATTTTTTAATTTGAGTCAATCTCTAGTGTGGAATTAATATAGTTAGTTAGATACAGAAGCAAATTACACTTTTTTTTTCAGGAATTTATGTAAGGCTTATTTGTATTTGAGGGAGCATATCGCTCACTCCTTTCAAGAACGTCATAAATAAAAAACTGGATTTTTCAGAAGAACGTTTTTAAAGTTTTAAAATATAATACAATTTATTTAAAATAAATATCAAGCCACTTATTGAATTTTCTACTTTGCAGCATATCTTTTTAGGTAAAACCTGAAGGTTTTTTCTCTATTTGAAAAATATTTGGTTTATTTCAAAAAATAATTAAACAAAGCCTTTTTTTCAAAATGCAAAAACAACACTTCTGCCCTGAACTTGGTTAATATTAAGTTGAAAATATGCCTCTTTTTCTGGGATATAGTGCATTTTCTGGGCATTCCGAAAACATGCACAACTGAAAATTGTCGATTTTTGATTTATGACGTTCTTGAAAGGAGTGAGCGATATGAGATTTGTAAGATTTTTTGTGATAATGTTAATAAATGACAATCTATATATAAAATATAATGCATTTCTTTATTCTAATACGACAAAACAGTGCAATGTATATGAATAATGTTAAAATTTACAAAGTAACAAATTATTATAATATTAGAAATAACCAGATTTTATATGTGCGAACGGAAATCTTCAAAATACTCAGGACACATTGGTTCTCCACTTCATTGTTTGTAAATAAAACAAGTTTCCCTACTAAAGTAATTTTTTTATAGAACTATTTTGAGTAATGAAACAAATTTTAAAGAAGATAATATAATTCACAGTAAAATAATTTGTATGATTAGGACTTTTTAATAACTTAGCTGTTTTTATATGAGGACTTAATGTAAAAAAGGTTAAGGAGTCAAAAATCATGGCAATCCCTCCAATATTTGGGAGTTAGACAAAGCACAGGAAGAAGAAATGTAATTCGTAGTATTTGAGAGTTTTATCCTTGGCTCTACCCGACTAAGTTTCTCCAGGGTATGCTAAGCTACAATAGTTTAGAGACTAGAAGGAATGTGTATTTGAGTATGCATTTTTATCCATTGTTGCGCGGTATGATCGATAACCCTGAAAATGGGCAGAGCATTGGTCTGTTTGTTCCCGATAGTTACCTAAGACAGCGTCGGCATAGATTGTTTCACATTCCTATACACAGGACCAACCTGCCGATGGTTATACCTATAGGAAGAGCTTCCGCTATGCTGAACAATATCATGCCGGATATTGATCTGTTCCATTTGTCTGAGGGAGTATTCCAAAGCAAGATGCTTCTACAACTTAAACAAGAGTCTTTTTGTAATTTATGTTTTTAATTTATACGCCTAAGTAAGTAATTTTGTAAGTTTATTTTGTTTATATATTAATTATTGAATGAATTTTTTAAAATTATTTGATGTGTTGATTTTTGCAGATCGTGTCGCTGACAGAGCTGATGGCCGGAGTGAAGGCCCCGCCCAAGACTGTACAGCTGTTCCAGCTCACTTGCTGGCCGATGGGACACAAGGTTCCCACCTCTACCAACTCCCTGGTGGAGCTCATGAACATGGTGGAGAGGTGGAGGCAGCGCACAGACTACGGACCTGTCTGCGTTGTATCACCGTTAGTCGCATAACTTAACCAACCTATTAACTATATGGGTCATTATAGTACCTGTTACGCCTTCCCGAGTCTTGCCCTACCCTTATCAGGTTGAACTTTAGATTAGGAAATGCTTGGTATCGTTACTTGGTATTTCTCCTTAAGACTTTGGGTTTGTGGGTGGGCATAGAGCACGGGAGGTTAGCCTGTGGGTGCGGGTGGTTTCCTAATGGGGCTGGAGTTCCCTGGTAAAGTAACTAACCTTCCTGCCGCTATCACCCTGGCTATAAGAACATGATGTTGGATTTACACACAACTTAGTATTAACTTACACAGCCCGCTAACAGTGATAGGGACCTTGAAAGCAAAAAGTATTATAAATCATTTTTATCTTTGATAGCGAAAAAGTTTGAATAATTGCAAAACAACTTTAAATACCGAGATAAGTTTTTGCATGGATGGGTCCAAATAAAAACCAAAAGTTCTGGAAATATGGCAGGAGTTCTGACAACGACCCTTGAAAAACCTTGAGAACTCACTTTTGTGCAATTTCTATTGCATAAATGATATTTTCCCTAGTCCTACCTCCTAGCAACCGAAAAATATGGATAAAGGAAATAGGTTATAGTAGAACTTTATTCCAAAATACTTAAAGTTCCTTTGACCAAAAGTACAATTTGTTTGATTTGATTTGATGTGATTCTACATTTTTAATCTTTTGGTTCTTTGATTCTTTTATGTTGTGTATGACATTTTCCCTGACAATAATACTGAAAAATATGGATAAAGTAGGTTACAGAGCTTTATTGCAAAATACCAAGTTCCTATAATTAAAAGTGGTATTTGTTTGATTTGATTTGATGTTTTTGCGTTTGTAAACTTCTGTTTCTAAGAATGTTTCCATATTGGTGATTTGTATGATGTTTAGCTGGAACGTGCTCTCTCAAAATGTGTGAGTAATTAGAATATTTTAAATTTTAGCCATCGTAATCATTATACGTAGCCCGAATAGTAATTTAGATTTTCTGAACTGGACAATTTAGTGTGGTGACAATTAAAATTAAATAAAGATAGGTACACTAACTGATGGAATCTGATAAACTTGAAAAAAACGTGTTAAGTGGATTGCATCTTGACGAACAGGTGATGAAATTCAAGTATCTCGGAGTTGACATCAGTAGCCACGGTGATCTATATGATGAGACTCAGAAACAAATAACAAGGCTGCAGTTATATCAGGATGGCTCAGAAACTCGGTGTGGAGGAACAAACATATGAGAATAGAAAGTAAAATGAAAATATACAAAACATGTGTTCGACCAATAGTCACTTATGGAATTGAGGCAAGAGCAGATACTTCCAGAACAAAATCTCGACTTCGAACCTCCGAGATGAAGACTCTCCGATCCATAACCGGAAACACATTGGGAGACCGAGTAAGAAATACCGGCATCCGGAGCATGTGTAAGACGGAGGATATCGTGAGGTGGGGATGACGGAACATATAAACAGAATGTCAGAAGACAGACTTCCACAAATCGCCCTCCAAGGCAACCCTGAAGGACGCAGACCCCCAGGCAGACCTCGGAAAAGATGGAAAGACAGCTGGGAGTCAACATCCCAAGAGCGACATGCGGAAGCACAAACAGATCCCTAGGATCTACAAAAAGAAAAAGAAGAAGAAGAAGCATCTTGATGTCCATCTCGAATAGCCACATGTACAACTGTCTAAAATTGGTGGTTTTTTTTTAAGACAGAGAAAACAATGTTCAATTTATTTATGGGTTGTAATTGTGTTATTACAGAGATGGAAGAAGTCGCGCTGGAGTATATTGTGCCGCCAACGCGTGCATCGAGCAAGTCATCCAACACGGTGAAGTGGACATCTTCCAAGCAGTGAAGACTGTCAGGAGACATCGTCCTCAACTCATCGAAAATATGGTCTGATCCTAAATACATACAATACTCGTAATAACGTATTGTTGATATCATAGTCGCACAGGAGAAAGTGACCAAGTACATTTTTTACAAAAAACATGATCATTGACTATTTGATATATTCCTAGCTTAATATTGCCCTGAAAAAATCCCTAAAGATTTTTAACTTGGAAGTATAATATGTTGACTTGTTAAAAATGACTAACTGCATTGATGTTTATTTTCTTGCCAAGTAAATGGGACTGAAATGGCCCTCCTGAACATTTTACGTTTAGTTAGTTGGTCACTTTCTCTTGTACGACTACGTTATACTCAATATGTATGGCATTTACTAGTCATTTTATGTTCATTTTTACAAAATGTTAATAATGTTAGTGTATACTCACAGAGATTCGTAATGAACAGTTTCGTAATGTACCCGTCTCTTCGTCAGGGCAATCACTACACCAGCTTCCAAACAACACTACACGTCACAACCATAGCACATAGACAGGCGCCATGGCGTAGTTGGGTAGATGCTCCACTGCGAAACTGGTGTCGCGGGTTTGATTCCCGCCAATTGCAAAATAAATTCAAGAAAGATATATTTTCAATTGGTCTGGGTGTTTGTGATGTATTTTTCACATTAACCTTCCCTATCCTTACTATCCTATCTGCAGACAAGTCTCTAAAAAAATAAGCCCTGCGGGTTATTCCTTATTTTGAAAACATTGCACCTACACAAAATATTAATCACAGGCGTTTTTGATGTTGGTTTTTGGCAGACCGATTTTTATAATTTTTTTGTGTTTAAGTGGGTCCCTGGATGGTTTAGATTCGCAATTAGATCCAATAGGTGGCGGTGATATTTTATTCTAGGAGGAAAAATTAATTAAGACTTTTAAAATTTTAAGCACATTATCAGCGCCATCTGTTGAATGTAACATATTATAAATGTTTGCTTTCTATTTTATTTTTTCTCCATTTAACCAGACTGAGTCCTGGCAATGCGCAGCTAGGTACAGCTAGTGATCCTTAAAGACCAACCCACATCACGTAAAGGTTAGAAATAAATGAATAATACATTTTCCAGACCGAGTACAAGTACTGCTACGACCTGGTGCTGCACTACGTGCTGCATTACCTCAACAAGGACATGAAGGAGAAGAAGTGAGAGTGCGACCTGAAGGACGAGCTCTGGTTTATCGAGTTCGGGCGCGGGGCCGCGCTGCCGCTCACGCCCGAGGAGGGCGGCTCGCGGCGGCGCCCCCTGCGCCACGGCGCCTCGCTGGACCCCGCGCCGCGCCGCACGCCGCCCCTGCCCCACAGCCACACGCTGGACTGCCCGCGCTTCCGCTTCACGCAGGGCCCGCCGCGCCGCGCGCGCCCGCCGCTGCGCAAATCCCTGCGCATCGACCAGTCCGTGTCCCCGCCGCCGCAGGACGACCCGCCGTGCGAGCCCACCTGCCCCAAGCGCATCCGAGATAAACCCGGCCCGTCCGATACTAACGCACTAACCGCCGAACCCCCCGACCCCGCTAACCCCGGTGACAAAGTGACTTACGATAAACACAACTCGTTCAGGTCGACGCGTATGAGAGGAACCTCCTCCGACAGAATCATCGCCAAGAAGAGGCACGATCAAAAGAGTGTCAGTTCGTTAGGCGAAAAGACTACGGACTCCGGAGGCAGCGCTTCCGGAGGTCTGTTCGAAAAACATTTAGGTAAATTTTACAAATTAAGTAAAAACGAGAAACCCCAACGCTCCAGCGCAAACGCCTTGTACGACCGTTCTCCGACTGAAGCGTTTTACAACAAGACCGGTTCGGCCAGGCTGAGTTCGCAGGAGCTGTTCGAAAAGTTTTGTTCCGAGGACTTTGTGTCTCTTTACGGCCACGAAAGTGACAACGGCGATTACTCCCTGTGTTGTAGGAGAAACGAAGAGTGCTATCAGTATAGCAAGTCTCTGGAGTCTTCTCGTCTCACTGTTCAAGTCAGGGGATCTACGAGTGACGAGCCGTCCCACGACCAAACTCATACGTCCCACGCGCATAAAGAGATCTCATTGAGCTTGGGGGCTATCAAAAAAAATAGCGCCTCCAAAAAAATGGACAGTCTTCACGCGTGTAAAAATTTCGATTACTCGACTGATATTTCGTACAAATCTCCGGACAGCAGATACTATGTTGAAAAACATCACAGAACGCATTTCAGTTTTGACGTTCCATTTTCGTTGCCTCCGGAGATTACGGATATCATAGACTATGAAATTGACGATTCTTTGGAATCGATCCATATCAAGGATCATTCTCAATCAGCTCCGTTACTTAGCCCCGATAAAGATGGAACCCAGTTTACTTTTGATATCCCCGAAATATCTAATATCGAAGATCTGTCCAATCAAGATGACTCTCCTTCGGACGCCACAGAGACGAGAAACCTTACGCTTTACGAAGAGCCGCGGTCCGATAGAACAAGTCTTTCTGATATATTTGAGCCTTGTTTTTCATCTGGAACCAGATCGAAAAGGTCTTCCATCAAACGCGAACTTTCATACAGAAACAGAACGGTGTTTGACCTGACTAATCTTGATTTCAGGCCGATTGATGACGAGAGTCCCAATACGAGTAAATTTGTTTCGGTATCATCTCCCGATGGTACGAACCCTTCTAACTTTGACTCCAAGAGTTATTATTCAGATTCAGTTTTTATATCTCCCGAAAAGCATTCTTCCAAAGATCCGTCTTCGAAGAACACCGAAACGATACAGCCGAAAGTGAGCGTTCAGAGAGATGAGAGTCTTTTTATTTCCGAACAAAGTGACTCGACCACTCTCGAAGAAGACCTAGTAAGTACCATGGATAGGATCCCAGAAATATTCATAGAAAAATTCGAACACATCCCTTGCGATCAAAAAGTAACGGAGTCTCATTTCGAGTATTCGGAGAGAACTCTTTCACCCGTAATCGAAACTAAATCTGACTCAATCAACCTTTCCGAATCATCCGCTAATAAGAACAATTCGTTATTCATTCCCGAAGAGAGTAATATTTGCAGCAGACCATCCATGCATAAACTAGAACCCTTTTATCCGAGGAAGCTATCGAATAACAGTGATGCGAGTATACAAAACGTAGAAACAACGTACTTAGACAGTGATAAAGTGTCGGATCAATACGATAAAGTACGAGATCTCCCAGAACTCTCAGTTAGAAGAGAAAAATCAATGCTGTTCAAAGTAAAGAAAGTAAGAGACTCTGGCTCCGTTGCAGTTCATAAAAGAACCCGATGCTTTCCCCTTTGATATTAGAACATATATCTAAGTTAAGTCATAGTTTTAATAGTACATGTTTACAATTTTTTAATCCATGACCCTACTCGCTGGGAAATATTTTAAATGTTATTCAAATGTGTAAATGTACGTAATAAGGGTCAATTTCTTTTTAAAGTATACAGTCGGATTCGTCTGAAACATTATTTGAATGTCTGTAGAACGTGAATTACAACTCAACTGGATATGTATTTTAATTGTAAATGTTATCGGTGTTCATTAAGTGTGTACTACATATTTATGATTCAGTAATGTCTAAAATATGAAGGCTTTACATTAAGGGGAAGTCTCTACTGCGTGTCGACTGCGTACACATATTGTCACGAATTTAACCCTAGTGCTTGACTAATCAAACTAACCTTACCCGTGTTTTCTAGGGTGCATTAACCGTGTTAGATGTTTGGAATTAACCTATAAAATATTAATGTAGTGCCTTCCTGCAATTTCGATTAAGGCAGGGACAAACCTCGGTTTAGTAACACTAGGGAATGGGTGCATAACTAATATATATGTATAACATTTCTATGAAACTTTTACACTTGTGCCTAAGGGCTTTGCTGCTGGTCAGCCTTAAACAGATAAAACAATTTATTCTTATTGCAGAATCCGATCTCTAGTGCAACTAAACAAGGTGTCACGTCCGCCTTATTGTATAATTATAGGTACCTACCTATCTTGCCAATCACCTATATATTTAAATTTGTGTAAAATGGATGTTGTAAAAGTTAGCATCGTTTTTATAATGAATTTATACATTCAAGTCATTGTATGTGTGAAATTATACTTATTTATTATTTATTAATATAATATTATTAAGACAGGTAGGTATCCAGTCTTTTGAATAAATTTATATTTGTGTGTGAAACCCTAGACTTAAGATATACATAAAATATTTACTTTAATCTAGATAACAGTCATTGTAATGGAAAATATATTTATAGTAATATATGTACATTTAGGATATTTTATAGTACTTTGATAATTTTTTAAGAATTTATAAAAACACATTTAAAATTTACGGAAATCGCCTTTTAAATCTGCTCAAGGAGCTTTGATTTGAAATGCACGTTTTAAAAAATTATTTCTCTATTTGCCGAACAAATATTGACTGCTTAGTGTAAATTTGGTGCAAACGCAGTAATGAAGATATAGTTTATTCTTATTCGGATTTATTTTCATGATGTGCTAAAAAGAGAATTATATGGATAATGATACTGCCAAGAATGGGTAGCATTCGCATTTCTCATTCATTAAATATATATATTATCATACCTGTGATACAGCAGTAATATTATATTGTATGTAAAGTCAAACAAAAATGTCATGTTAAAAATAAAGCTGTACTTCGTTGTCCGTGGCATTTGTGTTCCACTAACATCCGTGGATGAAAGCCATTGATACAATATCTATCTATCTTATACAATATCTAGATGATTCCATACAGATATTGTACATGTTCAGACAAAACAATGTAAAAAAAAGTTATTTATTGGCATCAAAACATGATGATTTAAGAATAAAAATAAAACAATTGTTTAACACCACTTTGGAATTAATTTATGTTAATGTGACTAGTTTCGAGCACTACAGATGTTGAGATCTCATAAAAAAGTTAAAATACAAATTTTAACATTTATGTTTTCATCTATTGATGGGAACATCCGTAGTTCTCAAAACTAGTCATGTTTACATTAACAAACTCAAAAGTAGTCTTATACAAATGTGTTACTTTTGTATTCAAACGAAATATGTTTAATAAGATGCTGATGACTATTGTAAAAGATGAAAAAGAGTGTAGCAATAATGCCACCTGTATTCATACCAACTTGTGTCGCTGCTAATGTGTAAGAGACCTTTAAGGTAAAATAAAGCCACGGATAACGAGGGAGTGCTATTCGCTCTTGAGTTTATTAAAAATAATTTAATATATATATAAAACCTGAAAATGCAAAGTAACATTGTTATTATTATTATAATTATTATTGTATTTTGGTACTGATATTTTATTTTTCTTTCAGACTACTGTGAGATGTGCCAAACTAGAATATAATTTATATTACTATATGTGTGTCAAATTGTACATTTTCCAATTACTGTATTGGTATATACTGGTGTATACAGATGTTTTTCTCTCTCACACTACACTGTTGTCAGTGGTGCTTCTCAAAGTTATGTGGGTTACAAATATGACATTCTGCTGTCCGAACTATTCTAACTGCATATTATTATTTGTTTGATAAATGGAGGTTGTCTACTGACACTCACACTCGAATGTGTTGGGAGAGAATGTTGTTGACAATGTGGAATGTTTGAGATTACGATGACAAAGTTGATGATTGAAGTGTCCAGTTTGGACGAAATTGTTGATACACGTAGGTATCAAGGAGTAAACTGACTAGCTAACAATGTCCATTCGAATGTGTATTGAAAACCACAAGCTTGCTGAACTTAAATGAATATGTACAAAATTGTATTGATAACTTATTTATTGTAACTGCAAACGATTGGTAGAATTCCATTTTGAATTGTTGGGTAATATATCCAAAATTGAGCACGGTTATTGGATTAAATTCTACTTACATATACTTATATGATAATATGTGATGCGTTTAGTCTTATTAAGACATTATCAAACACAACTTTTGATACACAACACAGTGTCATATATATGTAAATAAAAGTAGAATTCAAACCAATAACCGTGTTTAATTTTGGAAATATTACCCAACAATTGAATTGATAACTCCAAACATGTTGAACTACAACGGATATGTTAAAGCATCTATGGGAGGGCAAATAAGAATAGCAAGGGAGTAAGAAAATGAGAGTAGCAGCAATAGCTAGGGCACACTTGGTTGCATACCTGTACTCATTAGCTTATACAATTTGGGCACTGCTAATTTATGCAAAGATTCACACAACGCAAAATACATGTTTCTTTTGACTGAAAACATTCATTATCCGCTCACTCCACATTACCAAATTATTATATATTAGAGATATCTATGCTATGATGTCAATGCCAACTCCATCGTTTGGATTATGTAAATACATGCGAGATGCTAAACCTGTCTTGCAAGATGGCATTGTATTTATTATCTAGGAGGCACTGGTTAATACCTAAATACTGACTGTAATACCTTATTAACTTTACTGCAAAGATATTTATATAATGAATTGTACATAAAATAATATTGTTTGGGTAAAAGTAGTAACGTAGAAATAAGTACATATTTGAATTATATATTATATGTATGTTATTGGCAGTAAATTGGAAAATCATCACCTTTAACCTGAATGAACATCTAGGGAAATTATTTCAAAGTACAATGTCAAAATTACACCATGCTCAGAGATTATTTTTAGACCGCAAACAATGTATAAGCCTGTGTGTCTAAACTAGACGTGGGTGTTCAAGGGTTAAAAAGAATCAGAGTTTAAATTCCAAAACATTTTTCAAGAGGAGTAATTGATAAAGAACAAGTCGCTCACTCCTTTCAACAACGTCATATATCAAAAAACTTGATTTTTCAGATCGTTTTTAAAGTTTAAAAATATAATAAAATGTATTAAAAATAAATATCAAGCCACTTATTGAACTTTTTACTGTGAAACAGATCTTTTTAGTTAAAACCTGAATGTTTTTTCTCCATTTGAAAATATTTAGTATATTTTAAAAAATAATTAAACAATACCTTTCTTTCAAAATGCAAAAACAACACTTTCTGCCCTGTGGTGGGTAAATATTAAATTAAAAATATGCCGCTTTTGCTGGGATATAGTTCATTTTCTGGGCATTTCGAAAACATGCACAACCAACTGAAAATTGACGATTATTGATATATGACATATGTTGTTGAAAGGAGTAAGCGAAGTGTCAGAAGCAAATGTAACATAATATAAAAGGAAGGGCTTCATTATCCAATTTGGAATCCTAGTAAAGACACTTTTATTTAAACAAACATGTTTTGTATTTCAATTAATTTTGTAAAACTAAATTCATTATTTTAACTACCTTTGTTTATTCCATTTAAAAGTCATACCATACCATATAATAATTAAACTAGTCAGTATTGACATATATTAGATGCCTCTAAAGATACGAAGCATCATTTTATATACATGAAGAATATGGATATAAGTCTGGGGACTCACTGGGCTTACTATCTGTCATTGGCTGGCTAAAATGATTACTTTATGAACTGAAATGTTGCTGTATCTCTGCTGAGATATCTAATATATGTTGATACATCCTCTTCGGGGGTTAAATCCAATGTTTGAATACAATTATATAAAAATCAATATATTGTAGTCAGTAATATTCTGGGAATCTTGATAAGAAAATTCTCTCTCTAGGAACAATTGGCAAAGTTGGCTAATCAAATCAGTAAACAAAGCTTTATTTATTTTTCAAAATACTGCTTTGTCATCACATTTGACAGTAGATATTCAATGAACTTTGAATAACGTAGAACGGGGCTACTTAAACTTTGATGTGTTACTTGAGCCCAGTACAAAAAAATATTTAAATCTGTATATCGTAGTCGTACAGAAGAAAGTGACCAACTAACAAAACGTAAAATGTTCAGGAGGGCCATTGAAGTCCCCTTTGGTTGGCAAAATAATAAACATCAATGCAGTTTTTCATTTTTAACAAGTCAATATATTGTACTTCCGCGTTTAAAATCGCTTTGGGATTTTTTCTGGGCAATATATAAGCTAGTAAGATATCAAATAGTCAATGATCACGCTTTTGTAAACAAATGCACTTGGTCACTTTCTCTTGTATGACAACGATATGGTCTACAATAATGAATGTATTGTGACAATAAGTGTCACCTATCAGGGAAACAATGAATCGTGTCAATACGTTCATTATTGTAGACCAAATACAGATCTAAGTATTTTTTTGTACTGGACTCAAGTAACATGGGCACATCAAAGTTCTACGGTATATAAGTCCAAGTCATGAGATGTCAAGTCCAAGTTGCCTTTACAGACTGGAGATGTCACTTTCTTAGCAATTTTGTCAGTATATCTGCTACGATATGAAACCACCATTTTGCACAAAAAGGGACCAGAGAAAAATTAATAGTAACCCTCTTCTATTGATGTAATACTATCTACTTTGATCCACTTTGTGACTTAGCAATTCCCCTACACTCGTTTATAAAAACACTTTCTCGTTAAGTATGTGTACATTTTAAACTATAAATAATGAAAACATTGTGGTCCATCGTTAATCTTTACGGAAAAGAAATGTTTTATCTGCCTGTGATATTAGCAGATGCTTAACATTAAGATTACTGATACGCTTTTACGTTCACAAATTGAAAGCCTTTTGCTTTTAAAGCACACTGTAGACAGATTTTTAAGTGTTAGTCAAGGGCGGCCCTAGGATACTTTAGCAAATTTAGGGGTCTATTCTAACAAATTACTCAGAAACTGATAGTTTTTATCAAATATTGTAAGTGAAATCCCCCCATACCACAGCATTCTTCAGTTATTTGTTTTCTGTATAATCGGCTGGGCTATGAAATGAACAACATCTTCCTGTAAATGATGCTATCCATAGCAGCGGTGGGCTGCAGGGGGCTCGCAGGGGATCGCGTGAGCCCCTTGTTAAATTTGACTTGGGCTTGCGAGCCCTTTGTTAAAATAAGAGAAATCAACATTCTCTGATTAAATCAGTAATCTACCATTAACAAAATAAGTCATATCTATATTTTGTCGTTTGATGTGCATATTAAGTAATTTTTATTATTTTTATGTATTTTGGATAGATAAAACAAAATGATACACCTTTCCCCTCCCCCCAACCCCTTCCTCCGCACTCGCGAGCCCCTTGTTAAACAATTGGCAGCCCACCCCTGATCCATAGGTCCTAACATTTTTTTTTGAGGTCAGGGGATCTTACATCCCTTATGTGACCTCCCTCTGTATCACAGCTCCACTCCTGAGACCTACGTGTGTAATGTAACTCACAACCTGTCTTGGTGGTAAGAGCTTCACCTTCTCGGAGTCCAGTAGAGGTCCTCCAAGGATGTGACTTCGTCTGCGAGCGAGTGCGTCACAATTGTAGAGAATGTGGATTAGCGTTTCGTTATCATCCATACAAAATCTGCATACTGGGAGTCATGAAGTCCAATTTTTGTCATGTGTTTCTTCAGTCTGCAGTGTCCTGTCAAGGTCTTGGTTAGGATCCTTATTTGTTTTTTGCTAAGCTTTAGAGCTTCTGTGGTGAATTTCCGCGAGTACCCCATGATCAGTTCAGGCCCTAACATTCCTTCAATGCATAACTGTGTCCTTCACAATTCCCTTTTCATACCCCTTCCCTTTATCTTTCTTATGCTATCATCACAAAATTACCGAAAGGTACTAATTGATTAATTGAACATGTCAATAATATTGAATTTGATACAATCATTTTATTCCTTTGTATTTGTTGGTTTTAAGATATTTCTTTATAGCCAAACAAGTTTAATTAATAAAATATAATATTGATCCACCTTCTGGGTTAATAAAAGTTCTTCTATACCATTAAATCATTGCTCAAAGTCATAACGGGTAAACGTAAAATTGCTATTATAGCTAACATCCACACTGCGAAACATCAAACTAAGAAAATTGATACCCACAGATTATAGAGGTATGATCTACCTTTCAATTTGTATCACACACATTTTATACGTGTAATAAAAACTATCAGTTCCTGAAAAAGTATTGTTTATTTTAAAATAATTGAGTTGAAGAATGTAACAACCTATTTTTTGCAAAGTTATTTTTAGATTATGAGTTTTTCATATATTCTATCTTTATATTTTCTCTGTAATTTTCTTTCAGAGCCCATTATATATTTAAAAAAATCAGAAATTCTGGAGCTTAATTCAGATGTCTCCCGCTACCGTTAAAAATAACTAGGGCCACCCCTGGTATTAGTGTATATTACATGAAGGTCTTGAAGTGAAACAATGGGAGTCCACAGAAAAAACATTTTTGAAAACAATTCAGATTAAAAATTAAAAACTGAGTTGTAAATTTCCTCCGATTTGATAATGAATGAAAACATACAGAATATTTAACTATTAAATTTGTGACATTCATTGTTTTTTTCCGGAGACCCTTTATTAGAGTTTAACTCTTATTTTGACCATAGAATTTATATGAATATGTATATTTTTACTGTATAATATTGGATGGGAAAAATTATATATAAGTAGTAATTGCGATTGCAAATAATATGAAAAAGTTGAGAAGGATGTATGATATTTTGTGTTGTAGTGCCATTAATGCAACATAATAAATTAGGGATGTCAGTTCAAAATTAAATATATCCGCAACTTAAAAATCTGTAAAATAAAATATTGAATTTACTTTTTCTTTGGCTCTATCCACACCTCGACAGTTCATAGGGTAGAACATTGGTTTGACACAATGTTATCTTGATCATTGATGATATGCAGATAGGAACATCAGCCCTGTGCTCAGATACAGGAGTGGAATATGTTAATAGAATTTCATAAATATACTGAAAAGAAAAATGTGTCATTTTTTTCTTTCATTTATCATACTTTAAATATAAATAACTTTGAAAAGATGAAGACAGGTTTTTAAAAACAGTATATTCATGAATTTTCTCGTATGTTTTATTTGTCAAGTTGTAAATCGTCGGTGTACTGGCAAAAAAAGGTAACTTGAAAATATGCAATTTTGACACGATGATTTGAAATGATACATATTATAAAGTTTTCAACGTTCTATCAATTGGCAAAATCTTCTTCTTCTTCTTCTTCCTATTATAGGCCTTGCGGCCTGTTTTTAAGAGGGATTAGCCTCCTGCGCTTGTCGATTCCCAGCTATCGGCCCATCTCTTTGGTGGTCTGCCCGGGAGTCTTCTACCATGGGGTTGGCCGTACAGTGTGATGTGGGGGAGTCTGGATGGTTCCATTCTCCTCACATGCGCATACCATTGTCTTCTTCGTTGCCTTCCCCACCTAACGACATCTTCGATTTCGCATATCTCCCTGATCTTGGCATTTCTCAATCTATCTCGAAGACTCTTGCCTGTTATGCTTCTCAGAGTCGTCATTTCTGACACTCTAAGCGCGTTTTTGCTAACTGGCAAATTACACACAATAACTGGCTATGAGTAGTTTGAAATGTTATATATACGTGGTTTTAAAAGTAAATTCCACGTCATGTTTGATGGTGGGTATTCAGGCTAAAAACTTCAAATAACTTTCTTACTTATAACCCTTATCCATACCCAATGGTGCATAGGGGACTGCATCAAATTGACGCAGTGTTTTCTTGATCATTACTTACATGAAGGCAAGGTGATCACTCTAGCGCTTCAGGAACCAGCCCAGGGTAATATTAAATAAATATTATAGTGTAAAATCACTAATATTTATTTTCACCTCCCTGGGAATCGAACCCGGGACCTCCAGCATGGTAGCTTAACACGCTGACCATTACACCATGGAGGCGGACACAACACAAATAACAGGGATTATTTTAAAAAAAGCTTTATAAACAGGTATTTCAGGGTTTTTTTTAACGTTTTTTGCCAGTAAAGAGGTTACAATAAAAGAAATATTTATGAAAATACCGCATTGTAGTGGCCTTTAACACTATCAAACGAACATATAATAAATAATAATAAAACCCTTACCGCACCCCAATGGTGCATAGGGCACTGCTTCATATAAACGCAGTGTTATCTCGATCGTTTACACATGAAGGAAAGGTGATCAGCCCTCCACTTCAGGTACCAGTCCAGTGTAATATTGAATAAATATTAGAGTGAAAAAATCACTTATATTTATTAAACCCCCCTGGGAATCGAACCCGGGACCTCCAGAACGGTAGCCGAGCATGCTGACCATTACACTACGGAGGCGGACAATGACATAAAGCCTTTTACATAATAGCCTTTAAATGAGTAGAAAATTTATATTACAATTTTTACATGGTGCGGAAATATACAATTTTGATCAGGCACTCCCTAATTATTTATTTTAAATATTATATTACTTAAGTTAATTGATTGTATAGTTAAGTGTTCTACCATTATAAGTAATTGTGTATTTAAAAAAAATATAAATTGGTGTTTTTGTTCCCTTTTACTGTAATCTAGACAACATTGAACGTTCCCCTAAGACCTGACACTGTTTAAAATTTAGGATATTTGTACTAATTGTAGTAGATGATTTGTGTTTTCAGATATTTTAGCAATGTGAAGTAGTACCCTTAACATATAATTGCATAACTATTAGTAATTTTAAGACAACTTCTTTGCTTAAAATTTCCTCGATTGAAAAATTATTTGGTGATTTGTTTACTTTAGGTGTGTAGCTAGGTTAAAATATCCACTATTTGAAGAAAAGTATATTGTATTTAATTTTATAATAATTTTTTATGTGACTTATAAAAGTTTTGTATGATATATAATATTTAGTAAATGTAGTAAACGTTAGTTTAAAAAAATATAACAGGATGAAAAGAGAATTGAAGTTTCAACTGTTCAATTCGATAATGAATTTTGCTGGTACATATTTTCAACCAATGGAAGGTCACTTGAAAAATTACAATATCCTTAATGCTTATTCATCACTGCATATATACATGACCCCAAAACTTAAATAAATATATGTTTTTTAAAATCAATACTGTCGGCCTCCATAGTCTTGTGGTTAGCACATTTAGCTATCGTACCTGGGCCTGGGTTAGATTCCCAGAAGGGTTGAAATAAATATAAATTATCTGTATCTGTATTCCTATTGTTCACCTCTATACTGTATTTGTTAGCGCCTTTGACTACAGTGCTGGAGGACCCAGGTTCGATTCTTATTAGACTCAAAATAAATATAGGTGATGTTTCACTATAATATTTATTTAATATTATATATACCTGGACTGGTATGTGAAGTGCAGGGCTGATCACATTTGCTTCTTGTATTTAATGATCAAGATAACACTCGTTATATATAATATATAATTCATGTGCCCTATGCACCATTGGGTGCGGACAGGGTTAAAAGAAGAAGGAGATAGCATCTGTAGTTCAAGACATTTTACCTTGCCTTTGTGTAATAAATGTTAAGAAGACACTGTCGATATAATGATGTGTCTTGAGCACCATTGAGTTCAGATTTGGGATTAAAAAAAATAACTATTACACTTTTACAGTGATAACAGTCTCACCGCTCACATTGTCCCTTTATAATTTTTTTCTCTTTGGAAACTTAGTCTTAAATGAGTTATGCGGTGATGGATTTGCAGCGATGATGTACAGAATTCGTCATTTTCTAGAGCAAATATGTCCAACATTCAGCCAACAATTGTGTGGTTATTTCAGTTTTTGTTGCAGTTCTTCAACAATAAAGGTTTTTGTGCAATCATTCCGAAATTTACAGCTATAACTATAATACATTATTCAGTATTTTTTGAAAAGCAGCATTCTTGTGTCTGTTACACCATTGATGTTATAATCCTAAACTAACAAGTGGAATTGTTATTCTAGTATTTCCAATCCATTATGAAATTAAAGTACGGTAAGACCCCGTTACCCCTTAGGAATACCTACATAAGACCCCATAGGGGATGTTTTCCAATTCTTTCCTAAGCTAAATGTAATTGTCATAACATGTATTGGGTTGATGCAAAAGTTTTGACCGTTTTTTACATATATTTTTTTGAAATTTTTTTTCTTGTGTATTATTTATTCAATAAATTATATAATTTCTATCAGTTCTTATAACCTTCTCCCATCTTTCTATCAACTTATTAATACCAGTAGTATAAAATTCCGTGGATTTTAATGCGAAAAATGAAGTTAAGGATGTTTTTACCTGCTCTATTGAATAATTTTTTTCATCATTTAAATTTTTTTGCAGTGATCGGAATAAATAAAAATCAGAAAGAGCAAGATCTGGAGAATACAGTGGATGCTTGATAACATCCCAATTTAACTCATTGAGCTTGTGTTGGGTCATCATAGCCGCATGTGGTCGCGCGTTGTCGTGATGAAACACTGCCCCTTTTCTGTTTACCAATTCTGGTCTATCCTTTTGAAGGACCATGTTCAATTTGGATAATTGCTGACAATATCGTTCTGGTGTACTTGTCTTATCATGTTCCAAGAGTTCGAAATACACAATACCCTTATTATTCCACCAAACGCAAAGTATAACTTTTTTTTATGGATTTCGGCCTTCGAAGTTGTTAATGGGGCTTGTCCAGGTATATTCCAATGTCTTTTTCTTGTCACGTTGTTGTACACGACCCATTTCTCATCTCCCGTCACCAAACGATGCAAAAAAGGTTCATGTTTTTGTCTCGCACTCAAAGCAACGCGCGTTGAAACACGATCCAATAAATTGGCAGCCGACAATTGATGAGGTATCCAAACGTCGTACCGCGAAACCATTTCCATACGCTTCAAATGTCTTAATGCGATTGTTTGGTTGACTCCCATCATTGAAACAATCTGCCTGATGGTTAGACGTGGATTGGTGTCAATTATGACTTTTAATTCATCGTCATCAGACTTCGATGGCCGCCCGGTACGTGGTTTATCAATGAGTGAAAAATCTCCAGATCGGAATTTTGCAAACCATCTTCGTACCTGTCGAACTTTGATGACATCTGCTCCATACACTTCACAAATGTTTTTGGTTGCCACACTCGCGGTATTGTCTTTACGGAATTCATGAAGTAAACAATGACGTAAATGCACTTTATCGAACGACATTTTGAAAAAATACAAGGGGTTATTACTGTACTCTGGCCAGGCCAAAACTGAATAGAAAGTAGAGGGAAAACATCCTTTATACAATGGAATCATAAAAAAAGAAGATACTATTCATAATTTATGAAAAAAAAAATTTTTACCTGGGATCATAAAAAAGGGTCATTACTTTTGCATCAACCCAATATATACAAATATCTTAACATGCAATTTGATTGTGCCACGTTTTTGAAAAACTATCTTAAATACTTGAAAGTGGTCAGGTTAGGAGTCGTAATAATCATCAGGTTTGTATGAGGAAATGCATGAAAGCAATTTAAAAAAATTATACGAAATCAGCGAAAGCTAAACTGGCAGTACGCAACAGAGTCCTGGTTCCGACACTGATGTATGGAAGTGAAACATGGAGTTGGCAAAAGAAGGATGAAATGCGATATCTCAGAAGAATGTGCGACAAAACGATGTATGATAGATGTTCGAATGGTGAAATAAGGAACGAATGCAAAGCTGAGACAAGCATCATCGATAAAATTAAGAAAGGTGTGTTGAGATGGTTTGGACATGTAGAACGAATGAGTGAGGAAAGAACGATAAAACAAATTTATCGTTTTAAAGAAGGAGCACAGGAAGACCGAGAAAAACTTGGCACGATCAAGTATGCCAAATACTTAAAAGTGGCCAGGTTAGGAGTCGTAATAATCATCGGGTATGTATGAGGAGATGCATTAACGTGGAAGAGGCGAAGAATGTTTACAAAGACAGAGTGGTATGGCGGTGGATTCTCTCTGCCTACCCCTGCGGAGAAGCGGCGTGATGGTTAGTTAGTTAGTTTTTTTCAATCTAAAACCTCCCGCCACATTCCCAGATGCGGTATGGAAGCTCAGGTATTCGGACCGTTCCATCCTATCTTAATATGTAATGTGATAATATCATGTCAGCAAGACCACATGCAAGTATCAAAGCAACAAAATTACGCACAGTTTAAGGGAATTCCAACACTGCCGCATAATACTGAAACGGGGTCTTACCGTACACATTTAAAACCAATGATAATATACTTGAATAATCATTGAGTACATATCGTGGGTGTACTGGCAAATACGTCAATTCTAAAATATGCAATTTTGACTGAATGATGCAGAATTATAAAGTTTTCAACGTTCCATAATAAATAATAATAACCATATCCGCTCCCTAGGTGGAGCATATGGAGTCCACAAACTGTCTCCAGGCTTTTCTGTCGGCTGCCAGCTCCCTTGCATCCTCCCAAGTCAGATCCGCGTCGCGAAGTTCTGACGAGAACTGCCGACGAATTGTCAGCAGTGGTCGTCCTGGGCGGCGCGAACCTGATGCCTTGTAAAAGAGGCAAGCTTGATTAAGGCTCTCAGGAGGCATGCGGAGTACATGGCCAAGCCAACTGAATCGCCTTTTTTTGACGACAGTTGTGACCAAGTTTTGCTGCGTCCTACGCCTCATCTCTTCATTCCTCACAAAGTCAAACCACCGCACGCCTAAGATTCTCCGCAAACACCTGTTCTCAAAGCTTAGTACACGGCTGCTCTGGGCCCTTGTAAGGTGCCATGTTTCACAGCCGTATAAGAGAACAGGAGCAATGCAGGCATTGTATAGGCGGCATTTGGTTTTCACCGAGTATAAATCCGATCTCCAGACAGCCTTCATACTGTTGAATGCGGACCCAGCGAGTCCTAATCGCACTCCCAGTTCCTTTTGAGGGTTCCATTTTCAGTCGCATAAACGTTCCATAAACTGGCAAAATACACTAAGTGGTTTAAAATGTCATATTTATGTGGTTTTAAAAGTAAATATAACTTTAAGTTTAATAGGGGGGTATTTTATTCAGGCTAAAAGCTTTAAATAACAGGGATTGTTAACGTTTTTTTTGTTTTTTTGTTTTCGGGAATTGCTTATATAATTAAAAATAATAAAATAATAAAACCCTTATCCGCACGCCAATGGTGCATAGGGCACTGCGTCATATAAACGCAGTGTTATCTTGATCGTTTACACATGAAGGAAAGGTGATCAGCCCTCCGCTTCAGGTACCAGTCCAGGGTAATATTGAATAAATATGACAGTGAAAAAATCACTTGTATTTATTTTACCCCCCTTGGGAATCGAACCCGGGACCTCCAGAACGGTAGCCGAGCGTGCTGACCATTACACTACGGAGGCGGATAAATTATATATTTAATTGCTTATATTTTGCTTTACATTTAAAAAAGGATATAATAAAAAATAGTTACATTAATAAAAATAAAGCCAATAAAACAATTCCACATACCCACGATATATATATTTTTCCAGTATACCCACGATATATATTATATATATTCTCGATGATAAATTCCCAACTTGAAACAACTGGCAATGAACATCATACCTGCAATTCTTAGAACTACGCATTGCTGTCCAGAAATTGAAAATCATATCGTAACCTTAACAGGTTGATTCTTCAAATGAAAATATAACAAATTAACTTTATTAAATTAGCAAATCAAACATATTTCAAATCAAAGTTTAATATGAAGTTAGTTTTTGGGAATATATAGTATGAATTTGCTTATTTCTACATGTATAACCCCCAATGTATTATTTTTCCCTCCAAGAAATTTCAGTTGGATATCGCTGTTCTAGATAGTGCCGTCTTACCAGTACGTTTTTTAATGACCTCCAAATTCAAATATAAATTAATCCTGCTGTGAATACAGCGTGTCTTTCAGTTATTAATTGGTTGACCATTTATTTTTACTAATAATCACAATAGTGAAAATATGCTTACAATTACTGCAAATGATTTCATACAAACTGTTTAATCAAATTTAAATATATATTTCACCACTTGTTTATTTGATATACGATATACTATAACTATTTTAATAAGGCTTTTCTTAAATTGCAAATTGATCAATTTCTATCAAACCATTGATTGCTATCTGTATGCCTAATTCACACCTATACGGTTGCCCACAGCAAATGCACAGAAACAACATGAGGAAAACTTGTTAAAATCACATACAGTAGATCAGACATCGGACGTTTTCAGACCTTCCTCTTTTGTCTCAATCCTGTGGATTGGTCTGCAGCAACAAATGACACCTCCTTCGCCACTCCGGTCTGTTTGGCGAAACCCTCTTCAGCTCATCATACGTTGAACACCCCATATCCTCGTATAAGTCACAAAGATATTTGTGGCGTGGGCATCCTCTGGCGTTTGTTCCTTCGATTGTTCCCTCTATTATCAAGTGCAGGAAACCCTCCTGTCTCAAGACGTGACTGATCCATGTGGCACATCTCTTCGAGATAGTCGCGAGTAGGTGCCTTCTTTCTTTGATTATTCATTATCAGATAACTACGCATTGTAGTAGGCATTATATTGCGAAAAAATATACATATTTTGACGTATCTGCAATAATATTAAACAAATTCCTGTCTTGTGCGCTGGACCAATCATAGTTATAATCTGGATGCCAAAGTAATTGGAGTAAAAAAGAACAATGAAAAAAAGACATTTGCAACTGCGTAATGCTTTTTATTTAAATGTATTGATGAATATAAAAGAATTATTTATGTTCTCATAATATTCACAAATATTTAAATTCAATAATTTAAAGTCAAGAAAGCCTAAGGGGCTTGTGTTTGAAAATAGAAATCAAGTTCTGGCAGAGCAGGGATCGAAACTAGAAACTTTGACTCAGAGTCCGCGACACTAACCACAAGACGACAACTCAACTCACCTCGTTTAAAATATTATATCATTAGTTGTGGGTAACATTGTATATATTCTGTAGGTGTGGATTAGACCTAAGATTTAAGATTTTGAGCATTGTCACCATTTTATTATGATTGAATATCTTTATTCTTCCGTGGTAGCTGTTTTCGTTCCATATTCACCATTAAAATTTATCCATTTTATATAAGTGGACGGCGGCACCGGTACGATGCCATCTATCAGGCAATCTTACCACCAACTGTCAACCGGTATAGGTATCAGCAAGTACTTTCATATGCTAATTCACAAAAGTAATCAAATATATCGTAGTCGTACAGGAGAAAGTGACCAACTAACAAAACGTAAAATGTTCAGGAGGGCCATTTAAGTCACTTTTGCTTGGCAAGAAAATAAACATCAATGCGGTTAGTCATTTTTAACAAGTCAATATATTTATACTTCCAAGTTTAAGCTAGTAAGATATCAAATAGTCAATTATCACATTTTTGTAAGAAATGCACTTGGTCACTATCTCCTGTATGACTACGATATAGTGGTTAAATATGACCATACACTTTTGACTGACTGAGGGCAACATTTATAAAAGATGATTATTTAAAGAGGATAAAAAATAATGCATAAATACCTAATAACATTTTATAACCACCATATATGGTGCATATGTCAGTGTCATCTTAATTGTTAATTGTATAAAAGCAAGGCGATCACTCCTGCGCTTCAGTTACCAGTCCAGTATATTAAATCTAAATATAGGTTTTAAATGAAAACTGAAAAATCATTTACATTTACTTTAACCTACCTGGGAATAAAACCGCGACCTCCAGCACAGTATCCAAATAAAATTTGAATCTAAAGCTAACAGCGGTAAAAAGAAACTTAAATTACATAACACTAAATCTTACACCTGTCTGTCCACCTCCGTGGCGCAGCAGTCAGCGCGTTTGGCTACCATGCTGGAGGTCCCAGGTTCGATTCCCAGGGGGGTCAAAATAAACATTGCCGATTTGCACTCTCATATTTATTTAATATCACCCAGGACTGGTACAAGAAGTGCGGGGCTGATCACCTTGACTTCATGCAATTAACGATCAAGATAACACTGCGTCGCTACGATGCAGTGCCCTATGCACCATTGGGTGCGGATAAGGGTTAGAAGAAGAAATCCTACACAAGTTGACAGTATAGGAAGACTGCCCAGCAGATGGCGCCAGTGCCTTTATACAAAACATATACTTGCTTTCTTTTATACAAAACCGGATATGTTTCATGTATTTAAGTATTTGCTTAGCACACCTTATAAATATCACGCAATGACCAGATAACTTTCCTTTCTAATTAGTTGCAAAAATATAATATACATAAATTGTAAATAATTAAAATTTCCGCCATCAACGTAAGTAGTGGCGGATACTTTAGTATGTAATTGTACATTTATGTAATCTCTTCTTGGAGATGAAGAAAAAAGCGAATTTCTAAATCAATTATTAGCATCTGGTACCAAAATGATTGTAATTGTACCTGGTATCGGATCTTATCATAGTCATATAGATGTATGTTATAAAAATACCCATTCAAATATATATTTTGTAAAAAAAAGTTCAGTTTTCTTATTGACACACCCAAGTACAGCAGGACCTCTATAATCCTAACACCCGATAATCCGAACATCCACTCATCCGTCCCGGAACTGAACCTGTTACTGACGATGAAATAATAAGGTAAGACAAGAATGTGACAGCGAAAGTGAAGATGTTTGATGCTGAAGCTGTAGCACGTATTCCCCATTCAAGAACGGTGTCTGCCCAATCATACATGGGCTGACCAAGTGGATACTCCTGTGCCAGAGAAGATGCTTTTACGTAAATTGCAAGACAACGCTTTTTCTTCTTCTTTCCATGTTCGCTCCCTAGGTGGACCATAAAGCCAACACGAGAGTTCTCCAAGTCACTCTGTCATGCGCCATCTCCTTGGCTTCCTCCCAGGTCAGTCCGGCGTCTCGAAGTTCCGCTGAGTATAGTCGGTGAATGGTCGTCAGCGGCCTTCCGGGGCAAGAATCCTCCAGGTTGGAAAAAGAGACACGAGGGGTTGATGCTCTCAGGTGGCATTCTAAGGACCTGTCCCAACCATGTCCACCTTCTCCTCTTCAGGACTTCCAGTATGAGGGGCTGTTGAGTTCTTCTCCTCACATCGTCATTCCTGTTGAAGTCATACCACTTTATACCCAGTATTCGCCTCAGGCACCTATTTTCAAAACTTGCTAGTTTCTTGCTTTGAGCTTTGGTGAGGTGCCTTTTTTTTGTCACTAACCGTTTCGATGCCGGAAGGTATTAATATGGCCGTACCCAGCAAGCCGTGATTTTATCAGCAATAATGTGAAAGCTTTTAAAAAGATGACTGTAACTTTGATAATATTGGTAAATTGCAATATTTTAGTATTTCTTGATCTTTCTATATATATTCTAATTAAAGAATATTACAATTGGATCTGATATTGGCTTGCGACAAGCTCAAACGAACGCGCTTATTTTGTATGGCCGGCCTGGCGAGTACGGAATTGGAGAGTGTGATAACGCGCTTGTGGCACCGAACCGGTTATAAATATTGACCAACTAAAATGTTAGATCTTAAAGAAAGTTTAATAAATACATTGAAAATTTCACAATACATAATTGTTTTATTTGATAAAAATACCCAACAGATTCTCTGTTCTGTAATCCGAATGCTCCACTAGTACGAACAGAGGGTAAATTTTCGGCATTCGGATTATAGAGATCTTGCTGTACTTACACGGGAAAATTAAAAGGTTTTTTCTTTTTTATTATTATTATTAGGTTGCAAAGTTAAAAATAACAAATTTTATCAATTTGGAAGTAAATCAATTTAAACCCGCCTCCGTAGTGTAATGGTCAGCACGCTTGGCTGCCGTGCTGGAGGTCCCGGGTTCGATTCCCAGGGTAAATATTCAATTCCCAAATAAATGTAAGTGATTTTTTTCACTCTAATATTTATTCAATATTACTCTGGACTGGCACCTGAAGCGGAGAGCTGATCACCAAGATCAAGATAACGCTGCGTTTAAATGATGCAGTACCCTCCCTATGCACCATTGGGGTGCGGATAAGGGTTTGAAGGAGAATAGAAAAGAAAATAAATTTAAATAATATTTAACCATCTCTAGTATGTAAAAAATAAATAAGAAAAATTCATGGTCAGAAAACAAAAGCTTACACTTTATAAAATTTCAAAAGATGGCAGTTCCAACAGAGATATGTTTTCTTATTTACGCACCAAAGTACTTACACGGGAAAACGAAAAGGTTTTTATTATATATTTTTTTAATTTTCTTATAAGGTTGCAATATTTGTCCAGCTGAAAAGTACAAAACTCGTAAAATTAGAAGCATGTAAAGAAATTGAAATAAAATTTCAGCCACCTCACCTAAATCACCTAAATTGAAATATAAATTCTATAAAAATTCACCTATGGTCAGAAAATAAAAGCTTATGCTTAACAAATTTTTCAACAGATGGCAGTTACAGCTGAAATACCAAAGTACAACCCACAAGAATTAAGGTGTTACGGATATGAAAATCTGATTTTTCTTTCTAATATTCTCCATGAGGGAATTGTTCTAATCGAGAGAATAATTCGAAAAATTTCAAATGTAGATAAAATATAAACTGTGTTGTAAAGCTGCTAAGATAAGTGTTTTTTTTATGTGCAGTTTGTGGTATCGAACCTAAAAATTCTGTTTACGTGACAAACCACTGCTCAACTCAACTACTTTAGCGGCATATTTAAATTACATTTACACCCTCAATCATAATCATATTGACAACAGATATTCATTGCTGGGAAGCAACATCTTCCAACCAACCAAAATCAGACTATTAACATTGGTCAAGGTTTTCACCTTAATTAGTCAGATAGTGTATGACCAATAGAATATAATTATAACATTGTATATTTGTACTATTTATTTCATCCTCCTTCGTAGTGTAACGGTTAGCACTTTGGCTACCGTACTGGAGGTCCCAGGTTCGATTCCCAGGGGGGGTCAAATAAATATAAGTGACTTTTTTCACTAATTAACCATCACGAGAATAGAACGCAACACACTGTCTTTGCAAACATTCAACTCTTCCACATTCACGCAACTCCTCTTACATACTAACTAACCATCACGCCGCTTCTTCACAGGGATAAGCAGAGAAAATAGGACAGATTTTATTCATTCTAACATTTATTCAATTTTACTATGGACTGGTACCTGAAGCGGAGGGCTCATGACCTTTCCTTGTGTGGATCAAGATAACACTGCGATTACATAATACAGTGCCCTATGCACCATCGGTGTGAAAGAGGGTTTGAAGATGAAGATATCGTGGGTATACCGGCAAAAAAATGTTAACTCTGAAATCCCCATTTGAATGATGTTATTTAAAGCTTTTAGCCTGAAAATACCCGCTATTAAACATAAATTTGAATACACTTTTAAAACCACATAAATATGACATCTCAACTACTTATGTATTTTGCCAGTTTATAGAACGTTGTGAACTTTATAATATGCATCATTAAGTCAAAATTGCATATTTTCAAGTAAAAGTTTTTGCCAGTACACCGATGATATTGTCAAGAACCTACGCTAAGTGACATCTCTAAAGGTGGAGACTAACCGGAGCATTTCATCATAATGTAACACGTTACGATGCGAGCATTCAGGCAGTCAGTACACCGAGCCGAGCGCTCCATCCATAGTTTCGGATGCTCAGTGATGCTCGCCGCGAGCGATGTTTCGTTACGTTACAACAAAATGCTCCGGCCAGTCTCCACCTTAATGTTCTGTTTTTAAATAAATTTCAGAGCTTAAATTAAAAGTGCAAAGGCAACATCTTACCTATATTCCTTTAGGACTATCCTCTCCGATATTCCAAGTCAAAAACAATAAGATTCCTTGACCTAGGAAAACAATTATCGACGTATGTGAAGACTGTTTAAATAAATTATTTAAACAACCTTGCATGTCATAACTTGGTCATACATCAATGTAATCTATTTATTATTTAAGTGATCAGCGGTGGGCGTCGGACAACTATGTACTCAGTAGATACATGCGTGGTATTGTTCTTTTTGACATCGCAAACATTAATTATGTTCGGATATTGTGTAATATTTACCCGGGAAACATCTGAGGCAATAACTTCTATCATATTATTTATTGGTAATAATTTAATAAGCATGATTTTTTTGTCAGTCCTTGAAAACAAACCAACATTTATTTATGCATCTTTTTTTAACCATTGCAGCGTGGAGATTTTTTCTTTAATCTATGCGAAAATTGCTGAAGACTTTTTTTTACAAAAATGGTCAATTTCAAATTTAATAGATATTATAAGGGCGAGAACAATAAAAATCCTATTCTTATCTTCTTCAAACCCTTATCCGCACCCCAACGGTGCATAGGGCGACACATTATATAAACAGTGTTAACTTGATTGTCAACACATGAATGAAAGGTGATCAGCCCTCCACTTTAGGTACCAATCGAGGATAATATTGAATAAATATTAGATTGAAAAAAATCACCTATATTATTTGACCCCCCCCCCCTGGGAATTGAACCCGGGACCTCCAGAAGGATAGCAGAGCGTGCTGACCATTACACTACGGAGGCCGACATTCCTATCATCCACTTAAAAATTGTGAAATAAATTTATTTAGGAATATTATTGACAAATTGGATCATTAGAAACGCGCATGCTGTGAAACAACCTCCCAGCTCGACCGCCAAAATACACTGGCACTATCAGCAGTTTATCAACAGCCGCGCTTAGCCAAAGTATCACTCGATACATATATTGATTCTCAGCACTCTAACGGTTAAATCAAAAAGCAGCTGTTTTCTAGACCAGGGCTAGAATTGGAGTGACAAGCTACCAACCTTAACAGAGATGTAGATAACACGAACATAATTCCTTGACTTCTATTTCCAACTTTTATTTTAAAACTGAAAAAAAATGTAATGGAAATTGTTTTTTTTTTTTTACTGAATAGAAATAAAATTATCAGCACTATATGCTTAAAACTTTAATTTCTGTATGTAACTGTTGATCATTAACAAATCAACATTAACTTCTGGACTTCTAGCGACTTGAAACATTTTTAAACCGGTTATCGACCAGAATCGTCAGGAGCATAAAAATACCAAAAAGGGAAGCAATGAATATTTGTATCTTGGCAAATAGAAGTAGATATCTACTAAGCAAATAGAAGTAATTATACTACTTAGTTGCCGCATTATCTTCTGCGTGTATCGATGTGCCCAGGGATGGGACTTCCTACTGAAGTTGACTACATAGGTAAGGTAACTTTAACCTTACTTCTATTTCAAAAGACTTCTTTTCAATTGTTCGGAAAATATATAGCTCTGCTGACTGATTTTAAAAATTTCATCAATTCTCGATCTTCTTAGAATTAGTGAAATTTCTAAGAACATTCCATAAGACAATTCACAATCTTCTCAGAGTTAGTAAAAATTTCTAAGATTCCATAAGATAATTCTCGATCTTTTCAGAATTAGTGAAATTTCTAAGAATATTCCCTAAGATAATTCTCGATCTTCTCAGAAATAGCAAAATTTTTAAGAACATTCCATAAGACAATTCACAATCTTCTCAGAATTAGTAAAATTTCTAAGATTCCATAAGACAATTCAAGATCTTTTCAGAATTAGTGAAATTTTTAAGAATTTTTATAAGATAAGACTGCCAGGGAAACAAATGTTTTCATTTAAAAAAAAACAACAAAGTTTACATCACCCAGTTAAGTGTCACAAAAAAATTACATTTTAAATCAGCATCATAGCAAATCTTGTTCCCGGACAGTCCTAGACGAAGACTATGAAATGAGTTGTCAGCTATTTAATTAGATTGGCATATGTGCATGTAACCAATGTTCCTTTCGCAGATACAAACCTTTTCTCGGATACACTACCTCTGATCGGAGCGACTCCCGTGCAGGTTCGATTTACTTTATGTAGTAGAGTTGAAGATATGATAAAAAACAGAGTGAGATTAGAATGAAAATGTATTTAGCTAAGCAAAGTTCTTGTCAAATGGATAAGAACGCACGACCGGCGCGAGGGTGGCCGGTGCGTGTAGAGAACAATCAATACAGGACCGAGATTGCAATAAGACTAAGTATGCAATATGTAATAGGCTAGTTTCCAAAGTTATGCGTATTTTTCATCACATCTTGTGTCAAGAATGCCTCCCACTAAACCCTTCTCCATCGGAATAGGAATAGGTACTGAGTCAGCGTGGGAGCGGGCTGCGTGCGCTTGCACGTGCCGGCGTGCCGCGGCGGCGCACGTAGGACGCACGCAGCGCGCTCCCGCGGTGGTGATTAGGAAACTCCCCCTCAGCTTCTCATCCTCCCGTCTGAAGGAAAACACAGTGAGTGTTGGAGATAAATCAATTAGATTTTATCTTTGGAAAAAACAATTTGTACAAAATATATAAATACTCTGTAATTTTATAAAATGTAACGCTTAGGCCTCTCTCCCCACACAACTAGTCAGTAAAGGTTCCCCTCATCGGGCCACTAGGACCGTCGTCTGGCGGCAAGCCGCGACGCTTCTCCGCGCGCGCATATAATCAAGTAACGGATATATACAGGACAAAGGGGGGGCAGTGCACAATTCAACATGTACAACATAGTTCTCCATTCCGTCTATTTCGCAAAAATATGATTAAAAACATAACTTTGAAATTTTCTTACACCTTTAACTGTCTTAAGATCTAAACTCCTGGAACTGCGGGTCGCGCCCGGTGGCCGAGTGTTGCACCACGCCCGCACCTTGAAAATTTGCAGAATTGAAAGAATAATCCGGAAGCTCGACTCGGGAGTCGGAAGGGAGCTAATTCCGGTCATTGAGGTCGCAGTCGCGGCTGATGTGGCCCGTCTTGTTGCAGTTGTAGCAGGTCTTGGCGCCGTCGGGGCAGTTGCGGCTGATGTGGCCCGACTTGTTGCAGTTGTAGCACGACAACGACGAGCGGCTCTCGCGCTCCTGCCCGCCCTCGGGACAGTTGCGGCTGATGTGGCCTACCTTGGAGCAGTTGTAGCACGACGGCTCGTCCGGGCTCTGGGTGCAGTCGCGAGCTATGTGCCCGGTCCCGTTACACCTGCAACACACCGTGCGCGTTACCACCCGCAAACACTCCTCTATACACATACACTAGCATACCGTACGAGACCATCCAGCGGATACCCACCTATAACACCTGTCGGCCTCCTCCTTGCAGTCGCGCGCAAAGTGGCCCTGGCGGTTGCACTTGTAGCACTTCTCGCGGCCGCGGCTGTAGCCGCCGTCGCCCCCGCGGTACCCGCCATCGCGCTCCTTGCCGCCGCCCACCGGGCCGCCGCCGCCACCGCCCCCCTGCGTGCACTCGCGGGCAAAGTGCCCCGGCCGGCTGCACTTGTAGCAGACAGTTGAACTCATGATTGCTTCACTTGTGGTGCTCTGCAAATACAATACAATCATTATAATCGATACTTCCAATAAACAAAAATGAGCCACCTACCAGACAAGACTGTAACTACTAAATCTACTGCAAAACAAATAAAATTTAAAATTAAGGAAAAAACACTACTAAAACACATCATTCCAATTCCAAAGAGACTAGTTTTACATCACATGATAGCATTAAAAATTACATAAACCTCACTTGGTAGAACATAAAAAAGCCGTAGATTTAGACTCAAAATCAGTACTAGGATTAAAACAAAAATCATTACAAATGTTACGAGTGTATTTTTATTTTCCATTCAAGATAAAAACTCTACATGTCTAATGTTAAAAATCATCAAATGCACCGTCGCTAGTAAGATTCAAATTATTTCAAAATCAACACATTGGGCTTCACCATTCCTTAAAATTACATTGAAATGTATTTAAAATAGCATGCTACTACCACTGCTTTACTGGCAAATAAATTGGAACAAAAAATAAACAATTTTGCCGAGACTTTCCATGCAAACATAAGCCAATTACGAGGGATCAAGATATTCATATTTGAGTCGTAACTAAAACATTAAATAACATGCCTCGTGCGTGAAGAGTAATCCTACCAAAATACAGAGGGGAAAAAGACAAACTGTCATAATCTACAGCACAATTTTTTTTCTACCAAAATTCATCCGATGTTAGTAGAGAATTTGGGTTATGAAGTATTGATACTAAGCTTTCAATTATTCAATATTTGAATCCTGTTAATCTTATCGAGATGTTAGATATGTTGAAATAATTATATAAATTTTATGGCAATAAGTACACAAAGATGGTTTCAGAAAATTACTACGCAGCCCGGCTTCCGTAAATCAAAGTTCCCAAAGCTCTCAAATCTTTTAAAAAATTATATTTATCACATTTTTCAAATAAAGGTATTATTTTTTCTTTCTTTTTTTGTGTATATTATATTATGTTAAAAAAAAAATTATAATAAATAAAAAAAACCTATGTAAAAAGAACTCCACTGACAAGACACATAAGGTAGCTTGGTGGGTCTCTGCAAAAAATCTTTGCATTATGAATTTGTAAATTCAAAATCATGTGTATCAACAAAAAAAATCGCTTAAAATTAAAATGCGATTTTTCCATCTCTAAAATTGGCATTACGTTAGATACTTGGTTTTGCATTATGGCAACCCAATTATGATTTTATCATACTTTCAAGAACCAGCCAAATAACTAATCTTGATAATATCAACCGTTCACAAATGGCTACAGTAGACAGATTCAAAGCGCCATAAATTTATTTAGGAACCATGCTGCTATATATTTTACTACTAAGTTACAGCATTACATTTTTTTTGGAAAACTAAATACGCTAATCACAGCCAAATGATTTTAAACAATTTCAAAAATATTATAAACGCAACACTTAAAGAGCATCTCCTATATAGTATCATCATTTTTTACCGTTAACTCTATATTTACAAATGATTTATTTAAAAAATTATCCAAACAAATAGATTACCGTGATTCAAATTTCGTTAACATACTACTATGAAAAGTCCATCAATGTTCTTCATAGTGAAAATATCTATAACTTTAGAAAAAAATTTTACAGGTTTTCCATTTTATTCGCATTCATCCAATTTATTTCATACATTTTTTTGTAAACTAGGATAACACTACATAGTGATGGTCCTTACAAAAATATAAAATACATAAAAATCATATTTTTCACTCTAAAAAGAGAAAGAAAATAGTCAAAGCGCATAAAAATCTCTAAATAATTAGTTATTTATGCTGATTCTCCCTATAGCTAACGTCATCATAATACCACAAGTGGAAAAAATAAAGAAAAAATATTATATATATATATATATATATATATATATATATATATATATATATATATATATATATATATATATATATATATATATATATATATATATATATATATATATATATATATATATATGTATATAAGCCAAATGTTCAGTGAACTAAGTCCTGATTCCAGTTGAATATACATACATATTTTATAATTGCAAATATATATTTGATAAGATAAAAGATGTGTAATAATAACCAAGCCATTACGAGGCCAGATAATTTAAAACAAACTTGCTGAATCACCATTTTAGTATTTCCAACAAGCGTCTTAGTGAATAATAATATATTAAGAAAACTTCTACTTCCAACGCTTCTCTGCACCCAATTTTGCATAGGGCACTGCAGGCAATATTTATCTTTATTCTAAACGTTGAGGTGAAGTATGCAAGCCTCTGAGGTTCATATAGTAAGAGTACATTATATAAAATAATAATAATAAAGCCCTTATCCGCACCCCAATGGTGCATAGGGCACTGTGTCATATAAACGCAGTGTTATGTTGATCGTTTACACATGAAGGAAAGGTGATCAGCCCTCCGCTTCAGGTAACAGTCCTGGGTAATATTGAATAAATATTACAGGGAAAAAATCACTTAAATTTATTTTACCCCCCTTGGGAATCGAACCCAGGGCCTCCAGAACGGTAGCCGAGCGTGCTGACCATTACACTACGGAGGCGGACATTATATAAAATAGAGTGAAGAAAATTATAAAATAAGAACATAACATAGATGATAGTAATTTAATTACACAAAGGCAAGGTGATCAGTTCTGCGCTTCAAGTGATCGGTCCAGACCGATATGAAGAAATATTACATTGAAATATCACTCATATTTATTATATTTTTCTACCATTGAAGCCAAACATCCTAACCACAACACCTATAATTAAAGAATTCAAAAAAAAATATTCATTTGAAAAACAAGTTTCATTGAAATTAAGCACATGTTTTCCAAAATTAGTAGAAAGCGGATAAAATTTGACTTACGATTTGATTGGCACAAATTTTATATAAATTACACTAAAAAAAACTGTAAAATAATAAATACTTTGGATATTTGTGATTTAAAATATATTACAAGACAAATCAAATGACTTGCAAAACAAACTCACTCCATATTTTATTTGAAATAAGAACATGTGGGTATGATTGAAGTAAGCCATACTGACTTTCTTTTTTAAGAAAATTAAATATTTTCAATAATATCCTATTTAAATAGTTTGTCCATTATATGTAGCAATTTTTTTAACGCATCAGTTATCTTTCGGAAGATTTCATACAACATTAAAAATAATGAGAGCTAACATGTTTGAAGTTAAAGGCATGTTAGACCAAAATAATTAATTAAAATCTATTTCTCATGCCCCAACATTGCATTATTCAATTTAAACTCTTAAAAATATATTATTGGATGAGTATAATGAAGGTTTTAAAATAATTCAAAACCGAAAATCGATGTTTTCAGTGAAAAATAATCTAAAAATGTGCTTTCTCCAAAATGGAATTTCTGATGCTAGTCATGTTGGCTTTTAAGTACATAGTAATACATAACCTAATAGAATAATTGAACAAAAAATATTAGAAAATCTAAATCATGTCAACATTCCTTAAAACTAGCGGAGAATTTTATTAGCGGTTGGGAGTTGCCGATAAAATAAAAAGGTTGGCATGCAACCGAAGAGAAATTGAACGGGGGGAATGTAAATGCACTCTTACGTTGCATCGCTTTTTTGTGACACATGCACCGAACCATACTCATGGGAACAAATCATATGAAGATACACATTCGATAAATATGAAATAAGTTATTTACCACGAGGAAACACGTTTACAATAAATAAAGGTAATTCCACGCGTGTAGAGCAATAATATCGGGATGTGTGGAAACCACGTGTTTTCATTTCTCATAACCGGTACCGAACAATTGATACGTATAATATATGGAAATTTGACATGCTTACCTTAAAGTAATATAGTAAAATGAAATAACAAAGTATTTATAACAAAGTTAACAGTAATAAAAACTGAATAACTATGCTAAATCTATAACACCACCAAATTACAGAAGCGTCGACCACAAAAATGCCCGCTACCGTCCACTACGAAATCGCAAAGGACGGAAGAATGTATATGAATGCGCGCGAAATATGGCTGTGGTGTCATCGTCGAACAGAGGGAGAAGGGATGTCCGTGAGATGCAATTTGAAGTCCCTACTTTCGATATCGAGTAAAATATATTATTTTCAAATATTTTATTTAGACTAATTTTTTTGCTCAGTATTTTTGTCTGACACGAAATATTTATTTATTTTTTGGAGACAATTCAATAATCGTTACAATAAATAATAATAGTATTTTTATTCCATAGCAATAGTCTTAGCTAATCGAAATGAATGACGCCTATTGATTAATTCTTCTGGAATGCACAGCTTTCTTTAGATAATCTGGATCATTATTTATATACACACCGTTTTTATTCTACGTATAAAGATAAGCATAACAAGTGAAATTCTCTTAGTGAAATAAGTAACCAAATAGAGAAATAAAAAAAAATCACTTTTGCATTTGTTTTTTTTTTAGTGCTGACGACAGTTGAATCATTTCCTGGTTTGAAAGACTAGTGTACATACTATTAAATAATCGATTCTAGGCACTGCAAATACATTTATGAATTCAATATTAGCATTGTTTGGTACTTCCGATAAAAAAAAATTAAATGCTGCTAATATACCTTAACTAATAAAAACGTGTGATTGTTGTTTTACTAATTTGATCTTCGTGAAACATATTAAGAATCTAAAAAAAGCCGCGTGATTTATCAGCTTGTGATTTTTTTTCTAATGAATGCAAATATTAATAATTTTTCAAATGAATACATATCGCTTGAGTGTGTCTATCCAAAGTTCTTTTCATTTTGGAAAAGTTCAATAGTAATCTGCTTTCGGACATGCATGCTACATTTATTAATAGTATCAAGAAATCATCTTTCTCTCCTAGTTCAGGTTATCTTTAAAATTCTAGAAGTTGTACTTAGTTCGACTGCATATAGGTAATCGACGTTTTTTATACGACTACCGATGCAATAAACTGCATCACTAACCTTCCCATATCCGTCCAAAGTTTCACGTTCATGGTGATGATCATTTTCTCGTCATTTTACGAGTCGAGTTTCACCTGCCGCCGACTGCCATCTGTGTGCAGTGTACACAGTCTACTAAACTAAAAATACTTGAACTTTATTGGATGCGATTGGACAATTTGTTCGCGATGTTTGTTTATTGACGGTTTGACATTTGAAATTGGTTATTTCTGTAATCCATCGCATAATGTCTGATTCCGAAAGTAAAAAACAAAATAATGACAGTGGAGATGAGTCCGATAGTGGCTGGGTTGGACCGTTGCCCTCGGAGGCTGTGCAACCCCAACCTCAAAAAAAACGGAAAGGTAATTTCAAACCGTTGATAAATATATCGTTTTAATGTAACAACGCAATTAAACAATTTTAATAAGTTTATCGATGTTTCAGTTTTACAATACGAGTCGCTATATTTAGAAAACCTGCCTTCTTCGGAGTCTTATGAGAAAAGTTATATGCATAGAGATATTGTTACTCATGTCGTCGTGACGAAGACGGATTTCGTCGTGACAGCGAGTTGCGACGGTCATCTCAAGTTCTGGAAGAAAGTGGAAGAAGAAATTGAATTCGTCAAACATTTTCGAAGTCACTTGGGACCAATTACCGCCTTGGCGTCAAATTGCAATGGCACTTATCTCTGCACCGCTTCTAGTGACAAATCTGTGAAAATATTTGATGTCATTAACTTCGGTAAGCTTCCATGCCTTTTGTTCCGCTTCTTATCATATATAGGAATGTATGATTACTAACAAAGTACAGCGCATTAGCATGTAGTAATTATATTTCAGACACTGGATACAAAATCATACAAATCATAAATAAGTTTTTAAATTGTTAGCAGTTCTGAGAGTTAAACCATTTTTATAAGTCCTAGTAATAATCTACATGTCAGACATTTCATTTCGAAATAATGAGAGAAAAAAAACATTTACAAGCGTCCAGTGTTACATATATATGACTGCACGGAGCATTTCGTCGTAACGTAACATCGCTGGCGGCAAGCATCACCGAGCATCCGAAACTATGGATGGAGCGCTCGGCTCGGTGTACTGACTGCCTGAATACTCGCATCGTAACACGTTACGTTACTACGAAATGGCTCCGGTCAGTCACCCTAATATGTACACTTAGACCTCACTTAACACATTGTCAGGCAGTTTTTTCATTAGTCCCGACCCTAATAAGTATATTACTTAGGGTCGTATACTAATCACAAGTAACCGCAAACCCTATTTTGATCTGTATGGTGTTTTTTGGCGTATCTCGTGTTCTACCAAAAGTAAGCAAATAGAACTCTTATAACCTTCTCTCGCTCTTTACCAACAATATGTAAAAGACGCTCTTAAGTGTTTCCCGCAAACAATGTGTTAGCACAGAGGATTTGTTCAAATAACTTCCAGGGCTAAACAAAATAACATTAAGCACGCTCATATTAACACATTTTGTAATAATATCAATCACGGCTCTAGATTGCACGATTTCGAGGAATACCAATATTGCATGCAAATCTCAATACTATTGTGAAATGCAGAAACAGCTTTAATCAGGGTCTTTCTGTATATCATTGCAGTTATTGTAATTATCACAAAGTTAAAAATAAACCACAAATATTGACAAATAATATACCATATCCTAAGCCATGCCAATATGGTAACTTATTGTCAGGTGGGTTTTTCATCAACCCCGACTCTAATTACACTCAGACAGTCTGCCGCCCGACCCTCACTATATTGATCACAAGTAACCACAAACCCAATTCTGATCCCTACAAATTTTTTTGACATCTCTCGCACTCTGCCAAAAGTGAGCAAATAGAACGCTTATAAGCGTCTCCCACTCTCTACCAAAAATATGTAAAAGATGCTTTTAAGCGTTTACCGCAAACAATGTGTTATTAAGCCAATGTGTTCATATTACGAGATTATGGAATATCCTCGAGCCATTTATTGAAGCCAATCCAGCTAATTAGATTGCTTTCTAACTCTCGGAGCCAACAGCTTTCCCCATTTCCCGCTGAATTGGTTGACTTGTAAATGCATGTTCCTAGCTAGTTTGTTGGATACCAGTCCGCTAGCCTTGAATAGTTTAGTGGACTGGCTATAAGGGAATATCGTTAAGCCATTTATTGAAGCCAATCCAGTGAATTAGATTGCTTTCTAACTTTCGGAGCCAACAGCTTTCCCCATTTCCCGCTGAATTGGTTGACTTGTAAATGCATGTTCCTAGCTAGTTTGTTGGATACCAGTCCACTAGCCTTGAATAGTTTAGTGGACTGGCTTCCCAATTGGTCAATTATGGTTATCATTCATCTTTTAAGAATTCAGATAATATGTAAAACCTAATTTTTGAGTCATGCGTTATACTTACTTACTTTAGCCTTCTTCTTGTGTCCAGTATTGTACAAAGACCTCCCTCTTGGGCTTCCACAGTTCTCTGTTGGAACCGATTCTCTTCCAGTGCACACCAGGCTCTTTCTTAACCCTTCCCTTACGGTGCTAAAAACTTCCAAAAATGTATTTAGAACACCATATGAAAATGTAGTTTCAAAACGGGAAAAATGTGAATATTCCTAAATGTTGCTTTTATTGACCATGGTTGAATTTGAAATGTAACAATTTTATACTGTTAGCTCGGATAATTATCGATAAAAAGACATCATAAATAGTCGCAATTGCTAGCGTAGCGACACGACCATTGCATACGACGGTCTGCGCACTACTAAACTTCCAACGACATGCGCGTATACACAGAGCAACGGCATGCGCTCAAACGATGAGAAACGCTTGTGTATTGGTGATTTTATTCCCGATTTTTTCACAAATTATTTGATTCTGTCGCTGCAAATGAATAACTTTATATTATAATACTTTTATGTAATACATTATTATATTAGGGAGGAATACAAAAATTGTGAGCCCGTATCTATTTTATTTTATATTGATATTCTCATTTTTAAGGTCGAGATGTAGTAAATACATATCACCGCGAGGGTAAGATTAATGTCATCGGACCATCATGCCTGGGGCCTACCCACGCTTCTGCGTCTAGGCCTCCAGTCAAGCGTTATATTATTAATAATTCTGAATATAAACCAACATATTTTGACTATTCATTAAAGCCTATGATGGTATATATATTATTGTAAATGATGTTCATTTTTCAATATTGTTTGTTTCAGATATGATCAACATGATCAAATTGGATTTTGAACCTTATTGCGCTGAGTGGATGCATACTTCCGGAGACGCAATAAATGCTTTAGCATTGTAAGTATCTGTCTGAAAAATACGCTTAGCGTTAGTATTAAAGAAGCTAAAATTATAAGCTTGCCATATCGCTCACTCCTTTCAACAACGTCATATATCAAAATACGTCAATTTTCAGTTGTGCATGTTTTCGGAATGCCAAGAAAATGTACTATATCCCAGCAAAAGCGGCATATTTTTAACTTAATATTTACCAGCTATAGGGCAGAAAGCAATTGCATTTTGAAGAAAACGTATTGTTTAATTATTTTTTTAAATATACTATATATTTTTGAAATGGAGAAAAAACATTCAGCTTTTACCTAAAAAGATCTGTTGCATAGTAAAAAGTTCAATAAGTGGCTTGATATTTATTTTTAATACATTTTATTATATTTTTAAACTTGAAATACGATCTCCTGAAAAATCAAGTTATTTGATATATGACGTTGAAATGAATGAGCGATATGTATAAATGTATATAAATTGTGTCTAATTGTATTAAAAAATGTACGTATATTTAAAAAAAAACCTATATTGTACTAACTATATTGAAAACCTTATTGTATTAACATGCAAGAATTTCGGCTCAACACAGGCTATGCCTTAAGAGCCATAATACATATAATTAATAAAATATAAAAAATGTATCTATGTACCTAAATTTGTCCGCCTCCATAGTGTTATGGTCAGCACGCTTAGCTACCGTTCTGGAGGTCCCGGGTTCGATTCCTAGGGGGGTCAAATAAATACAAGTGACTTTTTCACTGTAATATTTCTTAAATATTACCCTGGACTGGTAGCTGAAGCGGAGGGCTGATCACCTTTCCTTTATGTGTAAACGATCTAGGTAACACTGCGTTTATATGAAGCAGTGCACCATTGGGGTGCAGATAAGGGTTTTATTATTATTATTATTATGTACCTAAATAGATAAATAAAAATAAAATCTTATTTGTGTATTTTTTTATAGATCGGAAGCAAACACCAATAAAATATACATCTACAATGGTATTCAGAGCACCAAAGATCCCCTGCACGTTTTTGAGACTTTGCACCGGCAGCCCGTTGCCGTGATAAAGTACAACTTAGCCTTCGACGTGTGCGTCTCTGTGGACCGAGCCGGCATCCTGGAGTACTGGACGGGCCCCAAGCAGGAGTTCAAGTTCCCCAAGAACGTGTCCTTTGACTCCAAGCTCGACACGGACCTGTTTGAGTTCGCCAAGAACAAAACCTTCCCGACGGGGCTGGCCTTCTCTCCGGACGGTAGGAAAATGGCGGCTCTCTCCGTGGACAGGAAGGTCAGGGTGTTCCACTTTGCGACTGGAAAGCTCTCGCGCGTGTTTGATGAGACGTTGCAGCGATTTACGGAACTTCAACACCAAACGCAGCAGTTGCCCAATATGGAGTTCGGAAGAAGGTAACTTTTATGGTATCTTTTCATAAACCACCCTTCTTCTTCTCACCCTTATCGGCCAGTATTTATGGATCCAAAGTGTGGTAGAGTGGAGCGGTTGAACTTCACTGCTCTACCCTCTTTTTTTTTCTCCCACATAATGTATATTTGAAAGCACTACGGTAAATGTGTAAGAATCCGTTACCCGTGGCATAAGTTTGTATTTATGAGCAGAGTGCAAAAAAGGGGGGAAAAAAATAAACCCTTATCTGCACCCAATGGTGCATAAGGCACTGCATCGTATCGCCGCAGTGTTATCTTTATTTTTAAAAGAAAAGAGAAATATTTGTGTTTTTATTATTTACAAAAATACTTCAGTTTCATACTATTTCTGTGAGCCTAAGCGGCTCATTATTAAAAATAGGGATCAAATTGTGGTAGAGTGGGTTCGAACCCAGAAACTCTTGCTCAAGAGTCCGCGACACTAAACGGGAGAACAACCCGACACTCTTGATCGTTCCCTGCGGAGAAGCTGCGTGATGGTTAGTTAGTTAGTTAGTTAATTAATTTAATTTTTACTTGGTAGACTTATTTCTTAAAATCTATTGTGACACTTGTTTCAACATATTCTGTATCATTTTCAAATACAGTCACAATAAAATTTAAGAATTCGTGGTGAATTTACCAAGTGAAATTTAAGTTAAATTAATTTTTCTTTACATATATTCATTTTTTCCCACACTACTTCAATTTTTTCTCTTACAGCTAAATCAATATATCGCTCACTCCTTTGCGAAGTAATGAACGTCATAAATCAAAAATTGACAATTTTCAGTAGTGCATATTTAAGGAATGCCCAGAAAATGTACGTTATCTTAGCAAAACCGGCATATTTTTAACTTAATATTTACCCGCTACAGGGCAGAAATTGTTGTTTTTGCATTTTGAATAAAAAGTATTGTTTCATAATTTTTTTAAATAAACCAAATATTTTTCAAATGGAGAAAAAACCTTCAGGTTTTACCTGAAAAGATCAGGTGGACAGTAAAAAGTTCAATAAGTGGCTTGACATTTAATTTTAATACATTGGGTTTTATTTTTAAACTTTAAAAACGCTCTCCTGAAAAATCAAGTTTTTTGATTTATGACGTTCTTGAAAGGAGTGAGCGATATGTATTCATTTTTTTCCCATTCTACTTCATTTTGTCCTCTTACAGCTAAATCAACATATCGCTCACTCCTTTCAAGAACGTCATCAAAAATTGTCAATTTTCAGCTGTGCATGTTTTCGAATGCCCAGAAAATGTACTACATATATCCCAGCAAAAGAGGCATATTTTTAACTTAATATTTACCCGCTACAGGGCAGACAGTGTTGTTTTTGCATTTTGAATAAAAGGTATTGTTTCATTATTTTTAAATATACTAAATATTTTTCAAATGGAGAAAAAAACCTTCAGGTTTTACCTAAAAAGATCTGTTGCACAGTACAAAGTTCAATAAGTGGCCTGATATTTATTTTTTATACATTGTGTTACATTTTTAAACTTCAAAACGTTCTGAAATATAATTTTTTTTTATTTATGAAGTTTTTGAAAGGAGTGAGCGATATATCACAATATTTTATACTTTACCTGGAAATTACGTATGATATGTATAAACACGGCTAATAGTGATTTTCATTTCCATTCAGGATGGCATCGGAGAGAGATTTGGAGAGATCGGATGCGATGCACTTGGCCAACATCTTGTTTGACGAGAGCGGCAACTTCATCATGTACTCCACCATGCTGGGAGTGAAACTCGTCAACTTGGTGACCAATAGGTGCATCAAGATGATCGGCAAACCAGAGAATCTCAGACCGCTCCATCTGGCTCTCTTCCAGGTAATTGTTGAGTTGCAACAAATTATGTAATATTAGCATTTTTAGCACTCTTACCACTCTGTAGGCCAGACATTCTGGCCCGTATGATTCTAGTAGGCAGTTCCGTGGGCCACAATGTCTGGCCCGGCGCAGGTATAACTTTAATTACTGATTTCTCTATCAACCAAGTATATTCTACCAAAAAATATTTCAGATAAATACAGTTAATCTTAATTAACATGGTCATACAAATTGTCAGATAGAGTGTCCCAAAATTAGGGATCCAAAGTATTTATTTTAATGGTAGAAAAACGTCGCATTTTTTTATCAGTTATGAGAAATAATGGTCTGAGTGGAAAGGGTTAAAATTGTAAATGAATTTTTTTAAATAAAGTATCAGAGTAATTATCAAGTGTATACTTTTCAGAGTGAAATAATATACTCAATGCCCAATTTACTTCTTATTTTGATAACTGGCAATTGGTCCGTTTACATGATGAACATCACATTTTCAAAGTCAATACTTTGATGCAATAGTGATTAGTGAAATACAGAATAACATCACCCTATATATCTTGTTTAAAATCACCATATATATCTTGTTTTATTTTTTGGAGTTTTGGAAGTTATACGAGTATCAAGATGAATAGTTAAGCGCCTTTGAAGTAGTATTCTACAAAAATGGCGCTATAAAATTAACCAAATTTATTTATTTTTAACAGTTATTTTTTAATTAGTTAAATTTTACTTTACAAGGTTTTTTTTAATTTATTGTTTTGGAAAAACGTTCGATAGTACAAGTGTTTTATAATTCGGGTTGTATAAGTCGGGTTGTGGTCCCGTGGTTAGTGTCGCGGACTCTCGAGTCAGAGTTTCTCGGTTCGAATCCACTCTACCACAACTTGATACCTTTTTCTAATAATGAGCCGCTTAGGCTCACAGAAATAGTATGAAATTGAAATACATATTTGAGTAAATAATAAAAATTCAATTCTCTTTTTTTTTTCAATTTTAAGTTATCATAAGTATTTTAAATTTTAGCTTAACAATACAAATAATTTTATCTAAACAATATAAATTAACAATGAATTTTCTGCCAGCTAATGTTATAATAACTGTCCCTTTATTGTAAAATAACACCAATTGAAATAACCAAAGGGTCGTGGGCACAAATCCAAAGGTTCCATCTCCCTGGAAATGGAAGCCTCGGACAACCCAGCCCTGGCCGTCACGCCGCCGGACCCGACCCTGTTCTGCACGGCCTTCAAGAAGAACCGCTTCTACATCTTCTCCCGGCGCGGCCCCGACGACCTCAAGTCCATGGACACCGACCGAGACATCTTCAACGAAAAGCCTTCCAAGGAGGACATCATATCAGCCACGGAGGGACAAGGTGAGGGATACTATTTATTTATAAATTTGGCGTTTAATTTGTCGAACTCTATTTTAATTTATGTATTAAATGTTAAATCAAACACTTATTTTTTGGTTTTGTTAGATCAAACTAAAGTTGTATTAACCTCTAAGCTGCTCGATTTTGAGTGTCAACTTTCCGTCCCGTGCTGGATTATTTTACATTACAATATTTTTGGCAAAAAAAGCATATTTTTGCCTATTTTTTGTAGTGAAACTTTCAGATATCCATCATAGATGTTCACAGTATACAATGCACTTTACTTATTATGTTTTTATGGTGTATTTACACAAAAATATTAACATTTACGGACTCGCGGCCTAAAGTATGGCGGCTGTATAGAAGACGCGGCTGTCGTATCTGCGGAGCACGAGCCGACCGGAAGTATTCGCGATAAAGTTGACACTAAATTAAAATAATTTTGATATTTTATGACAATAAATCAAAGAGAACTAATTCATCCATGCCTCGAACCAAATTTAAGTGCAAAAAATTATCCATACGTGTTGATATAAGTACGTAAAGTTGAAAAACGACTATGCATGCGATCCGCAGTCAACGGTACTTCTATAAAAACCGACAATAGATGCGATCCGCAGCTTACGGGTTAAAAATGAAATGCTTACTACATATAAAAGATTTTTAATACAAGACATTTTTCGATGTTGAAAAAACTATTCAGAATGAAATTATTTTCTGCTTACGGAATGTTTAATTTGACTTGCCTTAACAAGCTCAACTTCGAGGAACGAACTTTTTATTAGTCATCATTTTTAATTAACCATCTCTCAAGGAGCAAGGACTTTATCCCTTTTGATTTGTACGTACGGAAGGTAAGCAGACTATTTCTGACAAAAGAACTAATTGAGTTTGATTAAAGTTGTATTTTATTGTTTAAAAAAAAACATTTGTTTGAAAATGACATAACTAGGCGAAACAACTGTCACAACATTGATTTTTTAATTTATTTTCGTTTTCAAATACCGTAACACCGCAATACGGTGTTTGAAAATGATGTAGAATGCATCAAAACATGTGTCACAGTACATTTTAATAAATACTGTTATTTACTAAGTAAAACTTAAATTAAATATTAAATTATCTTATTAGATTGTGAAACTGCATTTTATATAATAAAATAACAACGATTTACTTTTTTCCACATATATTTTATTTTATAAGGTTACGACAAAACTTTTTTTATTTATTCAACAATTTATTCAACAAAAAAAATAATATATACATAACAAAGAATATTCAAGGCGTATATATTAAAAATAAACAAGAAGACTTAAAGGTGTGGAAAAAACTATATTGTTGTGATTTTATTATTTTAAATTATCTTATCTGCATAGTTATCAGGCACTGTTAATTTTACACATTAATCCACCATTTAAACCAAAAAAAGTATGTAATCTTTTTCCCTTTTAGTATCTTCAAACAAATATTACTGAGTTAGCACGTTTATTAGAAATATACATTTATGACATCCGTTATGATAAGACCTTATTTACACAAATGTCAGTCTGTTGACAGATGGGTTTACGACTTTTCTTTGAAGTCGCAATGACGCCTGACGTTGCCTTGAATTGCTAAAAAATGGTAATGAAAAATGCATTTGTGAAGTAAAACCCGTTTTATCAGTATTCGATAAACCAATAACTATACTAAAGCATTAAATTTGCATTTATGAACGTAGTCACTATATGAAGCTATGCAATTTCATCTCAGGTGATGGTTTCTGAACACTGTTGTATACGTAAAATGTGGATAAATTAAACATAGGTGTGGCATAGTTAGGTAGATGTTCGACTGTGATACAGGTATATGCAGGTTTGATTCACGTCACATCCAAAATTAATTCAAGAGATCTTCTTCTTTTGTCTCGATACTTTGGATTGGTCTGCATCAACAAATGACACCACCTTCGCCACTTAGGTCTATTTTGCGAAACCCTCTTCAGCTCCTCATACGGTGAGCAGCTCATGTTTTCGAATAAGTCGCTTAGGTATTCGCGGCGTGGGCGTCCTCTGGCGTTTATTCCCTCGATCGTCTCCTCTATTATTATGTGCAGGAATCCTTCCTGACTCAACAAGTGACCGATCCATTTGGCGTGTCTCTTGGAGATAGTCGCCAGTAGGTGCCTTCTTTCTTCGATTATTTAAAGTACCTCGTCGTTAGACGTGTGATCTTTTCAAGAGATATTGCTCACTCCTTTCAAGAACGTCATATATCAAAAAAAAATATTTTTCAGAACGTTTTTAAAGTTTAAAAATATAACACAATGTATCAAAAATAAATATCAAGCCTCTATTTAACTTTTTACTGGGCAACAGATCTTTTTAGGTAAAACCTGAAGGTTTTTTCTCCATTTAAAAAAAATTTAGGATATAAAAAAATTATAAACAATACCTTTTCTTCAAAATGCAAAAACAACATTTTCTGCCCTGTAGCGGGTAAATATTAGGTTAAAAATATGCCTCTTTTGCTGGGATATAGTACATTTTCTGGGCATTCCGAAAACATGCACGACTGAAAATTGACAATTTTTGATTTATGATGTTCTTGAAAGGAGTGAGCGATGTATATATTTTCAATTGGTCTGAGTTGTTTTGCTGTATTTACCATATCTACACTACCTATCCTTACACTTACTTACTATCCTACCACAGATAAGCCACTGAAATAAACGCTTTTCGGATTATTAAATTTTTAAGTAGCTAAAAAATTAAATACTTTCTAATGCCTTTTTATTTTGAATCTAGTTATTGGTTTATTTGTTGTGGTTAGTGTTTGGTTGGAGTTTCTTTTTCTACCAAGTATATTATCCGAAATTGCCGATACTTATCTTATTTGCTTAGATAGCGCCTTCATAATTTTATAGTGTATAGAAAAATTCTATAATAAAGCATTGATAGAATTTTGTGCACTCTTCATTCTCCTTTTTTTTTAATTTACCGAAATAGAATGTTAACAAAAGTAATATTTGCAACCAATCATGTTTTTGACAAATAAATTTCAAAAATTTTGAATTACTCAAGTTACTGAGTATCACTAAAATCTATTATTTGTATATGATTTTTTTTTATTTAAAATGGAGTGTTAACAAAAAAAAATAATAATTTGGATCTCTCACATTTTTGACAAAATAATGTAAAATTTGATTTACTGGAACACTTTGTGTTTGATTTTTATTTTATTTGTAATTTTAAAAAAAAATCTAAAAATTTCGCTTTAAATCTGTTATGACACGTGTTTTTGAATGCATATAATTTTCAGGTTCAATAGATTTTTAAGAAATAACGGTTTTTAACAAGTAAAATTTTATTTAAAATACTCACTACATACTAGCTTTAGAAAGCAGTCCTCCCATTGGTAAAATTATCTGTGGATAGCAGGACTGCTCTCCTGAAACTATAATAATAATAATAATCCCTTACCGCACCCCAATGGTGCATAGGGCACTGCTTCATATAAACGCAGTGTTATCTCGATCGATTACACATGAAGGAAAGGTGATCAGCCCTCCACTTCAGTTACCAGTCCAGTGTAATATTGAATAAATATTAGAGTGAAAAAAATCACTTATATTTATTAAACCCCCCAGGGAATCGAACCCGGGACCTCCAGAATGGTAGGCGAGCATGCTGACCATTACACTACGGAGGCGGACAAAACTAGTAGTGCTAATTTAAAATAAAAATATAGTAACTCTTTAAATTAAGCTTTACTATTTACTTTAATTTTTTTAATTAGTTGATGATTTAGTCAAAGATAATGGAGCATATAAAATATTACATAATTTAATTAATACTTAAAGTATTGTCATACGAGTAATATAAAGTATAATGTATGTCAGTGTACGCCCATTACTCGTTCATTATCAAGCATAATAAATAATAATTATATTTAAATTTATGCAGAACATTGGCCAAAAAAAATATGCAAATTTTGTAATGGAATTTATTTGCAGACGTGTTTAGTGAGTCTAAAAGCAGTCGCTTGCGTATGATTCTCCTCTAAAATAATTATGTCAGCATTACAGTGACCCAATTTACTGTTCGCTACAGCCATTGATTTTTCTCACACCACATTTTCGTTAGATCAATAACCCCCAAATACAGGTCAGCCACTAGTTGACCTTTACAATTTCCTTGCATGACTTGAGGGCAATTTGGTATTGGAATTAGAATTTTACTACCTAAATAAAAGGAAAAACTCCACCTAATTCTAGCTTTTGCCGTAATATAAAGTAATTTATTATATTTTATCAACAACCCATTTCGAAACACCTGATAATTTGATAACGTGTGACATGCACATTGCATGTTTTGCTATTATACAGTCATGTTAATTTCATTCAGTACTGAAGGACAATGGTGTGACTGACACATATGTTTGCATCGGTCGCTTGTAAACCAAACACTGGTGTTTAGTTTGCTTCGAACTCTTGGCAAAGCAATACAAAAGTCTGTGCCAAGTTGTGTTCATATATATGTTTGTGTATTTTTTTGTTTTGTTTGTAAGTGAGAACAGTGGCTTTTTTCACCGTGTTCATTTCAACTGATGCAGTGATTTTTGTGATGTGATTCGATAAATATTTTTGGGTGGAAAAGTGAAAATATTTATTTAATATGCCCAACGTATTTAAATGTTGCTTTAGACGAAAACCGATGGGAACTCTCGATATTACTTTAGAAGAATTACAAGCTGAACAGAAGAGTACGACTTTTTGTTTAAACATAAATTATTAGACATTTTTAACACAACATTTTTGTAATCAATTGATAATTCAGCGGTTCGTATTAACAAACTTTCTCTCAATTATCTTAGTATTCGTTATGTTATGAGTGTCGTATGATGTCCTTTGTTAAATTCCATTGGCATATCATCATCAAACCTTTTTTGGAATGCAATGCTATTCATAACACATTTTGTAAACATTGCTATCTTAGACTATGAATAACTAACTCCAAAATATAAAAATTTGCGGGTGTATTGTTAATTTGGTTTTTACACAGACTAACCAACTAATTAACCATCACGCCACTTCCTGCAGGGGTAGTCACAGAGAATAGAATGCCACTCCACTCTGTCTTTGCAAACATTTTTCGCCTCTTCCACATTCATGCATCTCCTCATACATACCCGCCGATTATTTCAACTCCTTACTAGACCGCTTAATTTACAACAAAATAATTATGTAAAAAATTCACAATGCCAAATATATATCATTTTATTATGTGGAATTATACGCACCCATATATAAATAAAAAAAAGATATTCTCCAGCACTGCCTTCATAAATATTTTCTGGTTATTATTTATTGTGTAAATTATTTGACTTAAATTCTTGCATTAAACCGATAACTGACAATAAAAACGTGTGCAAAAGGGTTTAAAAATAACATCCCTCCACACACCGAATCAGACAACCAAAGTCTCCTTACCGGTGCCTGCATTCATAGAAATTATATAAGAATAATTAAAATATTTTCAACAAATCACATTTCCATTTTTATTTTATTTGACCAGCGGCTGGGTTCCATCTGGTTTCATTTTGGTTTCGACTGGTTTCAGTAACGCAATAACCCGGTCACTTGTAAAACAAAATAAAAGTATAAAAGCTATGTATTTATTATTTTATTCTTATATGAAATGGACTTCTACGAAGAAATGTCAATAAAAACCTGAATCAATAGAAATAGTGCTCGTTGACAAACAAGACAAGCTGTTGGAAGAAAAAATACATGAATATGAACATCAACATTTTGAGTGTGTCCAAATACTTGTTCACAAAATCCGGATTATCTCCAATTACAGGAGTTATTTTCATATTATTTTTTAACATCTCATCAAAGATGAAGAAGAATATGGAAGTCTGGGCATTTACGGGGCTGACAGCCATTTGTCATTTGACATTTGTCAGCCCTGTAAATGCCCAGACTTCCATATTCTTCTTCATCTTTGATGAGATGTTAAAAAATAATATGAAGGATCTATTAATTTTTCTTCAATACAAATATTTTCCATTTTAATAGCCATTAATGCCATTATATTCATACCCCAAATGTTACTGTAAAAATTTATATTGTGATTGTATAATCTAGACATTGAATAATGTTAAGAAGAAAAAAAACCTTTTTGTTGTCAAATTGACATTTCAGAGTTGTTTGTTTTGAACTCTAAGCCGATGACATGTTTATTTACGCAGATGTTTTACATATTTGACATCGCAAAACCAACTCAATACATTTAGTATTTCTATAGCAAGAAATACATTTTTTATTTATTTATTTTTAAATCATGTAGGGTTTTTTTTTGCTTTTTGATTATATCCCATTTATATATATTTTTTTTTAAATTAAAATTTCACTTGGTAAATACCACTATTCCGCCTCCGTAGTGTAATGGTCAGCATGCTCGGCTACCGTTCTGGAGGTCCCGGGTTCGATTCCCAGGGGGGTTTAATAAATATAAGTGATTTTTTCACTCTAATATTTATTCAATATTACACTGGACTGGTACCTAAAGTGGAGGGCTGATCACCTTTCCTTCATGTTTAATTGATCGAGGTAACACTGCGTTTATATGAAGCAGTGCCCTACACACCATTGGGGTGCGGTAAGGGATTTATTTATTATTAAATACCACTATTTCTTCAAATCTATTGTGACACATATTTCAATCCATTCTGCATCATTTTCCGTATGTGAAGCTTAGTTTAAATTTAAGAGGGTACGGGTAGGAGCTGTTAATTTTTTTTTTGTTAACGGGGCATCTGTATGTCTCAGTCAAATTTTGATGATGCAAAATAGCTTACACAAAACAAATTCATGCCAAACGATTAAACAAATAATATTTATTTTATTTTATTTATTATTACCTTCAAGTAATATTACAAAAAGGAATATTTTGAAAATAAATAATGATGAAAAATCATCTATCTAGTGTTTAGTAGCAACCTGATATAAAATATTGTTATATAATTTTATGAAATTATGGAAAATTGTCAAATGGTTGCATATATCGCTCACTCCTTTCAACGACGTCACAAATCAAAAAACTAGATTTTTCAGGAAATCGTTTTTAATGTTTAGAAGTATAATGAAATGTATTAAAAAATAAATATCAAGCCACTTATTGACCATTTTACTGTGCAACAGATTTTTTTAGGTAAAACCTGAAGGTTTTTTCTCCCTTTGAAAAATATTTAGTATATTTCAAAAAAAAATTAAAAATACCTTTTCTTCAAAATGCAAAAACAACACTTTCTGCCCTATAGCGGGTAAATATTAAGTTAAAAATATGCCGCTTTTGCTGGGATATAGTACATTTTCTCGGCATTCCGAAAACATGCACAACTAAAAATTGACGAATTTTAAAATATGATGTTGTTGAAAGGAGTGAGCAATATCATTTAATTAATAACTTTTTGAATCCTTGTCCCATATTTCGCTACTTTTGTTTCATCTTTCTATGTCAACCATCAACAATCACTGTGTATAAAATAATTTCATGCAGAAAAACATAAATTTGCAAATTTTTTAAAACCCGTAATTTGTTCAAAATGAAAGTGTGCTTTCTATTTAAACATCTTAAATAAGTATATTCCTTTGTGTTTTCAAAACACCTAAAACCAGGTACGAATCCTTATCTTCACTCATCACGAATCCCGGTTCAATGTGTGGCTGCAATATTTGTATTGATACGGGAGTCGTAATCGACGCACAGAATATACTAATGTTTTAATTTAAATTTTCAGGTGTCCAGAAGTTGTATGACAAGGCGATACTTCACACAGAGCTAGGAGACATTCATATCCGGCTCTTTGGAAAGGAAGTACCCAAAACGGTGGAGAACTTCAGTATCCACAGTAGGAATGGATATTATAATGGCCACATCTTCCACAGAGTCATCAAGGGCTTCATGATACAAACGGGTGACCCAACCGGTATGCACATTTAGGTTACACAGCATTTTAACCTTTCCGGGAGTACAATGATTGATGTCCGACTTTCTCTGGGGAGTGGATTCTTTTTACATGAAAAAAAAATCAATTATTATGAAAAAATGTATGTATTATGAAGATAGAAATTATGTAAAAATAATAAGAAAAAAATCTCACCATCTCTAGGTTTTATTTTTTGTCAGAATTACATATAAACAGGGCTTTTTTTTAAACAAAAAGGTACCGGAACTCACTTCATGTCAAACTTTTTACCTTAACCACCCTACCTTCGGGTTATTTCCAGGCATATTTTTTATAAACAAGCAAAAAAATCACAATGTCACAAAATATTGTCAGGTATGAAACCAGGCATAAATTTGTCAGTGTATCCGGTACGCATGAAATATTTTTGGAACAGATATCTTTTCTCGTGCGGGTAGGTCATACGGGTTAGCGCGGAATGATGAAGAAAAACCGTGCGTTTGTATGTGTATGGTGGTCAAAAAATAGATTTAAATATCATTTAAATATTCATTACAATACCATACTTTATCATTTTGACAAATTATATAAATATAGATTGTAATTACGCGAGCCCAAACATTGTTTCGTCTAATTGATTTTGTAAATTTAAACAAAATATGTCCGGAACGCCACTCCATCGCGTTACATGGGAAAAAGCCCAGCATATACATATCCACAGATGTCATTGCTATACAAGTTGCATCATATTAACTGGCAGACAGACTTTGACATTCATTAACATCGATCGATACTCCTTTTGAGAAAAATTTGCACGGATGTTCATTTATGTCCATACTCCCGGAGAGGTTAAATGTATCCAAATACTTGTTCACAAATCTAGGTTTTCTCCACTTAGGAGTTACTTTTTTTAAAGGGTCTCTGCTAAATAAAAGCTTTCTCAATCCAACATAGGTGGCTCTTGTGAACTCATGTATAATGTCATGAGATCAATGATATACATATATGTAGGAGTTCCAAAAATTTCAGTAATGTGGTTGTCAATCATGGGTAGAATTGGTGAATGTTACACGTGTGTAAAGTGATAACTTAACCAAGCCTATGACAGTAGTAAGCCCTGTAAATGCCCAGACTTCCATATTCTTCTTCACCTATGTTGCTGCGATATCAAAAAAATATGTAAATAATATGAATTTTTCCTTGAATTATGTTTTATGCAGGTACCGGTACTGGGGGAGAGAGTATATGGGGCGGGGAGTTTGAAGATGAGTTCCGACCTGCCCTGAAACATGACCGACCCTACACGCTGAGTATGGCCAATGCCGGACCTAATTCCAATGGCAGTCAGTTCTTCGTCACACTGGCTCCCACGGTAACAACTTTTACCTCTTTGAAACCAAGTTCCAAATCTAATATCTCGGTCAATTTAATGATTTACGAGTAAAAAAATGTTTTAAAGGCGCCGTGGCATAGTTGGGTAGATGCTCGACTGCAAAACTGGCATCGCGGGTTCGATTCCCGCCCAATGCAAAATAAATTCAAGAAAGATTTATTCTCAATTGTTCTGGGTATTTGTGATGTATTTTTCCCATTTACCTTCCCTATCCTTACTATCCTACCTGCAAGCCTCTAAATGCAGAAGCTTCGCGGGTTATTCCTTTAAAAAATTACTTGGTAATACCACTATTTATTAAAATCTATTGTGATACATGTTTCTATGCCTCAGCATCAAAGAAGCATGTGAAACTGAAACTAAATTTGAGTCCCTAGGATGTTGAAAGACGAGGAGAGGGTAGCTGTTTCTTATTTTTTATCAACGAAAAAATGGACAAAGGGGGAGGTTTTAGTTATTATCAAAATATTAACACATTGTTGTCAGACAGTTCACTCAACTCCAACCCTAATTATACTCAGACAGTCTGCCACCTGACCCTCAGTATACTAATCACAAGTAACCGCAAACCCAATTCCGATCTGTACAATGTTTTTTGGCGTCTCTCGCGCTCTACCAAAAGTAAGCAAATAGAACACTTATAAGCATCTCCCGCTCTCTACCAACAGTATGTAAAATACGCTCACTTAGCAGAATGTGTGACGAGGCGTTCAGTGGTAGGATGAAATATGAAATAGTCTGTTGTGAGTCGCGCAAACAAATAGTTGGTTGTGCACAGAATTTGTTTATCAGGCGTTCATTATTCAATTCAGTTCAATTTATTCAACAATAATTAATATATACATTACAAACTAACATTTAAAGCGTAAATTAATTAAAAACATATTAAAAGTAAGCAAGAAGACTCTCGTTAAAGATGTAGAAGAATCCCGCTTCGGAATACCCCCTCAGACACATGGAAAGATCAATATCTGGCGTGATATTGTTCAGTATAGCAGTAACTCTTTATGTTATGTTATACGAGGCATCACTGTAAATAATTTAAAAGCGTGATAGTAGCAGTAGCCAATACTTAGTACAAATTAAATAATGTTTTCTTTTCTTACAGCCCTGGTTAGACAACAAGCACACAGTGTTTGGCCGTGTGGTGAAAGGAATGGAGATTGTCCAGAACATCAGCAACGTGAAGACCAACCCCAAGACGGACAAACCTTACGATGACGTCCGGATAGTGTCTGTTACCGTTAAATAAACTCTTACCATTCACTCGGGATTATACACAAAGTGACCATTCAGGTATCCAGGGTGACATCTCGATCCATGATTGGTGAATCCTTTGCCCCTACAAAAAAAGACAAACTGTTTTGTAAAATTATCATTGATGAAGTGATTATTTTCACTAGACTGGGCGTGTTTGGTTGGAATATATTGCTCCAAGCGAAAATCCTGCGATATATACTAAATCTACTCATTTTATAATGTTAAGATAAATAAAATAAAAAATAATCTTTATCTAACTTACCTGAATAAAATATTAGTATCTTACGACAAAATTTTGGGAAAAAACGTTTTAATCTGAAGAATTTAAGTCAATTTATTTTAATAATTATTTTTAAAATGTTTTTAGCTTCTGGTATGGTAATAGAACACTATAGTGATATAATTCATAGTTGACGTATGAAACTACTTAAAAACTCTGTTTATTGACTATTGGTTTTGTAATTATTTCCCTCATCAGGCCAACTCGGCTGTCCAAACTTAAAACACAGAAAGGGACTTTTTTTTTAAAAGGTTTTTTTTTCATTTTTGGACTTACAAGACGTATCCCCATAGCCTGCTGAAGAAAAAATTATTAAAATACAGTTATATCTTAAGATAGCAATTCTAAAAATACAGTAAGTACACTTTGGCAATCAAAAGTCTACTAAAATACAATTTAAAATCAAGTAAGTCGCATTGCCAAAATTAAAACATAGTGAGAGTCTGTCTCTTACTGTGTTTTAAGATTGTTAATGTGGCTTACTGCGTTTTAAAATTGTCAAATCAGAGCAAACATTCTTAGTTGACAGATGTCAAGTTAGTACGTGAGCTGATGAACACTGAAGAACGCTGACTCTGGCAACGATGTATAGGGCCTTTAAGATCAAGCACCCAGCAGAGCCCGGTTCCACTGAGTTGTATAGACAAACAGCGATAGATATGAACATATCATTAACCTTTTAACTGCCGGCAGGTACATGTATGGCGGTACCCAGCACGCCGCGAATTTTATGACAAAAATAAAACCTTCTAAACATATCGTTATTGAAAGTGTAATAACGTTTATTTATAAAACTTACCAAATAAATGAAAAGCGTGCCAGTCGTGTAGTCACTTATCCATAATCATAAAATTAATTGTTCATGGTGCAGGGTTGTCACAAAATTAGTCATAGAAAATATGGAAACTAAATTATATGTCAAAAGTAATTGTTTATGTTAGTTTAATATCAAAAGTATACACACGTACTATGATTTTTAATAATTAAAAATCATCAGAATTGACACTAAAATCACTGTCATCAGATTCGGCAGTGACGGCAACTCGGGGATTATTGGACAACCCTGAGCGCTATCAGTTGTTCCGACGACAAAGCTCTCTCTCACGTTTAAAGTGGTAAAAATAAATTCTGCTTCAATTCTAAGTATGCCAAGATATTCTCAATAGATGTCACTATGCGTTCAATATATTTGTACATTTAAATAATTGATTTTCTTTAGTAAAAGCCCATTTAAAACGGCGCGTCTTAAGACGTAATTTTTGTATGAGCGGCGCTCCGTTCACAGAAAGTTGTGCGTCTTAAGATGCTTTTGGCAGTTAACCGGTTAAAGTTTCCATAAGGAGATAGATGCTGTGATTGCACACAGTATGAGGAAAAAACCAAAAATACATTGCAGAAGAACCAGTTGTGCCTGATAATATCCAAGTGAACTATTTCAACCACAAAACTAGAGCTGATAAAGCTATCAAAAATTTTGAGAAGATGCATCAGATGACAACGTGAATATTATTCGTTATTATTCTATGGATTTCCAAAAAGTCATGATATTGCCAGATGTGCCAAAAGTCAAAGACGCTTTCTATTAAAGCAGGCTCGTAGCTTTCAATTTGACCTTTACACCATTGCAAAAAAAACTTATATTAACAGTTGATATGTATTGTGACACACAGCTTTTTCTGGAAGAGATGGAAACAGAAAAAAAAAGATGTGCACACTTTGACGTTGTGGTGTGATAACTGCAAACTGGATCATTTACACAGCACTTGTGACAATTGTCAATGTTGCGTTTACTAATATCAGAAGCAAAACAATCAAATACATGACAAAAGGGCGCATGCATGTGTCAGCTGATGGAGTGAGAAAGCGATAAGATGATTTTGAAGACTATAAAAATTTAATTTTAAAATGGAGTAAGAATATTGAAGTCGTTTTGGACGTTTGGACAGCCGAACTATAGACTGATTAGGGGACGATTATTCCAAAACTAGTAGTTGTGAAACAGAGTTTTTAACACGTTGACTGCCACGGCAATTTTCAGAATTCTAGCCAACCTTAAAAATATTATGTAACTTAATTTTGAATAATTTTTTTATAATTATATTTTCTTTTCATTTATTGATAAATTTTCTGTTTGTGCAAGCCAGCATTGATTTTTGCTCTCTTTCCATGCGCCATCTATCCATATTAGCACTAATATACTAGGAATTTTATCGTAACTGCACAAATATGGCAAGTAAACACAGTACGAGATAACTCCTAGTCGGCGTCCTAGCCAAGAATGCAATCTATGAGTTATCTCGTAGTTGGCAGTCAACGTGTCAAGTGATACTACACACAGTGAACGATGAAGATAAGGTGCGTGTTAAATTATATATTATTTATCAAAATATGTACATAATTACCTTATAGTTTTGTTCAACCATTTGCGGGTAGGTACTACAAGTAGGTTGTGGTCCCGTGGTTAGTGACGCAGACTCTGGGTCACAGTTTCTGTGTTAGGATCCACTCTACCACAACTTGACACCTGCTTTTGATAACGGACCGCTTAGACCTACAAAAATCACATGAAATTTGAATATTCGTGTATATAATAACAACATAAATATTTATTTTAATACATATTATTATATATAAAACGCAATTCCACCATGAAATGTTATTGCGAAACTTATTTATAACTATCTGATAAATATTTGCCTTTTCCAAAAAAACACTTTTAATTATGATTTGTCGGGAAATTGAATTGTAAGATGGTGAGCAGTTTGATAAATCAGTTTTTATATTTTTATATTAAAAAAAAACACTAAAATTGTAGATGATTTCAATGCGTATTTGAAACATATAAACATACATATCGCTCACTCCTTTCAATCGTCATATATCCAAAAACATGATTTTTCAGGAGATCGTTTTTAAATTTAAACATATAATAAAATGTATTAAAAATAAATATCAAGCCACTTATTGAACTTTATACTGTGCAACAGATCTTTTTAGGTAAAACCTGAAGGTTTTTTCTACATTTGAAAAATATTAAATTTATTTATAAAAATTATTAAACAATACATTTTCTTCAAAATGCAAAAACAACATTTTCTGCCCTGTAGCGGGTAAATATTAAGTTAAAAATATGCCTCTTTTGCTGGGATATAGTACATTTTCTGGGCATTCCGAAAACATGCACAACTCAAAATTGACGATTTTTGATTTATGACGTTCTTGAAAGGAGTGAGCGATATGACGTTGAAAGGAGTGAGCGATATATGTTTTAAGTGGCTCCAAAACATTTGATATGGTAAATTAAGAAAAGGAGGTAAAATATTTAATTTTTTCAACTATCCATTTCATCTTATAGTTTTTATTTATATACATACTTAATTGAAATTCGAAGTAACTACATAAATTGGTACATAGATTCATAATCTAATTCAAGACTTCAAAAATGTCATTTTTTAACATTAAAAAAATGTATTTGCACATCACGTCCTGATAATATTATGTGTTTTATTTCTTCCTTGTAAAATTTACATTAAGATAACTTAGCAGTACTCACCAACATTTTTACCAAACCAGATTTTTTATGATTTAATAGGTTTTTTCAAACAAAATATGCATGAAGTTTGCAATGGTTTCAAAGTGAAATAAGCTATTGTTCATGCGTAAAGTGACCATACATCCCGTTTAGAACGGGACCGTCCCGTTTTTTGTTCATCAGAATTTTTTTATTTTTTTTTTTCGTATTCATTATTATTTATTCCTGTTATTTCCTTTATCAACATTCTTTTTCTTTTTATTAATACATAAAAACTATGAAAAAATATGTGTTATCTTGAATATACATACTATTACGTAAAAATTGGTAGATGTCCCGTTTTGAGGACAAACATAAATGGTCAGTTTCATTTTATATCTTTTTTACAAGTACTTAAGATAGTTCAGCTAAAACTATAATAGAAAGTTTCTACTACTGTTATAAGAAAGAAATCAATGTTATACACCGATAAAAAAATATACGGTACATACAAAGCTGTGAATACAGTGAAATTCAAATCTGTAAAAAAAATATCTTGTGCATATATTTTATTATTTAAATGTCATGTGTAATTTTTTGTAATTATAATTTTTTGTAATTATAATAATTGTTTTCTCAAAATGAATAAAAAATATTTTTTAATTTTGCTGTTTTTCATTTCACCATTACATGCCTGTATTTACTGCCGTATACATTATTGCTTGGGACTTATACCTCATTAGCTGGTAAAGTACACAGTTCTTGTATAAATATATTATATTTCGCTCACTCCTTTCAACAATTCCACCATGAAATTTTATTGCAAAACTTATTTATAACTATGTAATAAATATTTGCCTTTTCCAAAAAAACACTTAATTATGATTTGTCGGGAAATTGAATTGTAAGATGGTGAGCAGTTTGATAAATCAGTTTTTATATTTTTATATTAATAAAAATAAAAAAACACTAAAATTGTAGATGATTTCATTGTGTATTTGAAACATATAAACATACATATCGCTCACTCCTTTCAATCGTCATAAATCAAAAACCTCGAATTTTCAGATCATTTTTAAAGTTTAAGAATATAAAAAAATTTATTGAAAATAAGCCACTTTTTGAACTTTCTACTGCGCAACACATCTTTGTAGGTAAAACCTGAAGGTTTTTTCTACATTTGAAAAAATTTTAGAATATTTAAAAAAATAATTAAACAATACCATTTCTTCAAAATGCAACACTTTCTGCCCTGTAGCGGGTAAATATTATGTTTCACAATTGCCGCTTTTGCTGGAATATAGTACATTTTCTGGGCATTCCGAAAACATGCACAACTTGATATTTGACGTTGTTGAAAGGAGTGAGCGATTTGTCCTAATTGGGAAGATCGGGACACGAGACTGATCAAGACAGTTTGGACCATTTTTATTCATGTTTGTCAGCCGCGCGGGACTAATCACAGCAGCGAGTTATGTCTGTTAGTGCCATAAAAGACTCTAGTTCTTCAGTTTGGTTTCCGTACCTAGAGACTAGTATCTAAGGATGGGTATTTTTTTACGTGTGCGGACCGCTGGAGATGGGATTTGATAATTATGTTCATATAGAGAGAGATATTCAAAGAGATTGGTACATAATATTCATATAAAAACATTAAATATGTAATTCCTTCTATTCTGACTTAAAATCAGCGCAGAAGTTAAAAATACCCTTCCCATCCGTAAGCCGACCGAACAGGTAGAAATACCTTTCCCGTCCATAATGTTTTAAGAGGCCCCAGGAAATTAAAGTTTTAAGACCCTCTTAATATTATATTGGGTCTACTCCCTCTTAAAAAAAGTCTACTTATTTTCAGTATCTAAAACATTAACGAAAGTGGGACAAATCAGTAACGAAAAAATTTATTGTATTTTTTTTTTAAATCTATAACCATCTGCCCCATTTAAACAGAATCAACTTTATAATGATTTAATGATATTTGACTGATTTATATAGCGCCATTTTCATAAGGGCGCTTTGCATTTTTCTTATTTACTTATGAAGATAAAATCGCAAGGAAGCTTCCAACATGTTTTTTTTTTAGTTTGGCAGGTTTATATTTATGATGTAAATTAAGAATTTCTCGAATGACATGCAAAATGCTGTTTAGCGAAAGTTAGTTGTGTAAAAATAATAAAATCATTCTAGAAATAATAAAATCGTTCTACCTATAGTAGTTTTCTGTAATACGATTTATATTTCTTTGCTAGAACGTTCCATTTATCAAAGATTCTAACCTTTTTCAAATAAAGAAGATTTCTGTAATCAGAGAAACAAACCTTTCGTTAAATACGAAAGGAATCTGTAATATTTTTTTTTATAAATAAGAAAAAATGGTATGATGAATGTTAATATATATTTTTTAAAGCCAAAATATTATTTTTGTAAAGAAAATAGAACGTTCTAGCAAGTCGGAGGAGTAATTACGTATTTATAGAGGCATTATATTATATATGTTACATTTACATTCGATCAACTACAATGGAAAAGTGTAATTACTTAATTGAAATATTTTTTCGTGTGTTTGTAGTATATAAAACCAAGGAAATCAAATATTTTGGAAAACTTTTGTTCTTTTACTGTTAATCGGTTTATAAAAGTTAACTGTATTGAAATGTTCATTATTTGAGTTTTATAAATATTGTTTTGCTCGTTTTTACGATCCGTATTTTCATATTTTAAATATAATATAGCCCACTACGAATCATTCACTCCCCTCCTACGAATCGTTGATCGGCATCATTATAAGCATGCAAAACAACTTGATAAAATTGTTTTTGCGTGTTATTTTCTTATCATTAATAACTTTAAAATCGTTGGAAAGCATTAACAATTCTTTTATGGAGAACTCTAGAAAAGATTGCAATCTCGCGTAATGAAAGATTGCACAAAATAAAATAAAAAATAATGGGTTCGCCTCTACTGACAAATAAATTAAGTTGGCCACAACTCAGCTGAGTATTATAGGCACGGTAGGTACACGATTATCATAAACACCCCTCCCCCTTCCCTCCCCCGCTCCCGGGAACGGGCAACTTTCATCGGCCAATCGGGAGAGCGCGTTACCAACTCGAACCGCGGATGTCGTCACTTTCAGCCAATAGAAGCGCGCTAAAGTGAGGACATTTCTAAATAAAGACTTTGTGAGTCACGAGATATAAAGTGTGTTACAACAGGCTTATTCAACAGAAGTAAATTTGACTCGGAGGAGAGAGGACGTGAATCGCGAGAGTGCCTTTCTTATCTCGAAAACAGTGTCGTCTATTGATCTAGCGGTGTGTTTAGTGAGTCACCAGTGTTGTTCTACTCGACCCTCGGTGTATCCGAAGTCAGTTTGGATAGTCGACTGTGACAGTTGGCGAGTTGGAAGTTGAACACTGCGCCGTGCGCCGAGTCGCCTTTGTACAGAGTTAGCGCGTACGTGAACGGCCACATACATGGTTCGCAACAGTGCGCGGGCCCCTTTCAAGATGGAAACCACCTTCTATGACGAGCACTCGTACCATCCGCTCGGCAACAACGTGAACCACCTCAAGAGGAGCATGACCCTGGACCTGAACAACTCCCGGCCTCAGCTGAAGCGGGCCAAGTTCGGGGGCGCCCCCGTGCTGTCGTCCCCGGACCTGCACATGCTGAAGCTGGCCACCCCCGAGCTGGAGAAGTTCATCATGGCGCAGAACGGCGCGACGCCCACGCCCACCACGCAGATCCTCTTCCCGCCCGCGCCCACGGAGGAGCAGGAGCTGTACGCGCGCGGGTTCGTGGAGGCGCTCAACGAGCTGCACCACAGCGACAGCTCGCAGGGCGCGCTGCAGCCCGTGGAGCTCATGGGCGGCTCCGGCCTGCCCGCCAGCTCCACGTACACCAACCTCGACCACCTGCCGCTGGCCGGCTACCCGGCCGCCTTCGGCGACAGCGGCGTGCTCATCAAGGACGAGCCGCAGACGGTGCCCAGCGTGGGCTCGTCGCCGCCCATGTCGCCCATCGATATGGAGTGCCAGGAGAAGATCAAGCTGGAGCGCAAGCGGCAGCGCAACCGGGTGGCGGCCTCCAAGTGCCGGCGCCGCAAGCTCGAGCGCATCTCCAAGCTGGAGGACAAGGTCAAGCTGCTCAAGGGCGAGAACACGGAGCTCAGCACGGTGGTCATGAAGCTCAAGGAGCACGTGTGTCTGCTCAAGGAGCAGGTCATGGAGCACGTGCAGAGCGGCTGCCACATCATGCCCAACAACGCCTTCTGATCCGCGCGCCCGCCGGCGGCCCCGCCCGCGCTGCCCGAAGCGGCCGAGGAGAGCCCTCCTTGGTCGGAAGACGCTCGCCCCTGCGAGTAGCACGCCGCCGCGACAGACTCGGTTTCGCAACGCGCCCGAGTGTTGCCAAACGTCCGCCGCGGCCTGTTCGCGCGCTGCCGCGAGTGCGCGAGAACGGGAGGTTTCGAGGTCAGCCGGTGCCCGGTCCAAAATTCGGTTTTCCTCGAAACGCTCCGTGTTTACAGAGAGACAGAGGGGCCGACATTCCTTCCGCCGGCTGCGCGGACCCGCGGACCGGCAGCGCGCCGTCTCTGTCCGCCTCGAGGGGAGAGAGAGAGACCTCCGAGCGGCGGCGTGTCCGTGTCGTCCGTCCCGAGAAGCGAATAGCGCTCGATGACATTTCGGAGTGATGTATGTCCGCGTTTCGTGTCGAGAGAATTTGTTTATAACTTATTGTACGTTTATTTCGTTTCGCATCTAGTCACAGCTCTCGAAAGAAATCATTTTTGTAATAGTCCCCTCGTGACGGATGCTCCAGAGAGTACGAAGCGAGAGAGAAGATAGGCTCTGGTAGTATGAGTGAGGAAGACGAGAGATAGGAAGGATATTACGAAGATTGTGAAAAGTATTTTTTATGAAAAAGCACTTGTGATCATAATGTTATTTTGTATGTATTGTATACAATTAAATACTTTAATAATGTTTACCTTTTTATAAGATAGTGTATGTAGTTTTATATTGTACATTTTATGGATATTTTTATACGAGAAAAGCTTCTTTCTACAACAGTAAAGTAACAGTAAAGGGAAGTGCCAGTAGAATATTGTCCAAAGTCAGACTTCTCAGACTCATGTTGTGCCTTTCACCGCTAGCAGTATACCACTCACTCGCTCGCGCATAGTCCTTATTTAATTTTGCGTAAAAATGCGGATTTTATCGAAATTTGCTATTTTTATACACTCGCGAAGTATGATTGACGCTAAAGATGCCATATTTATTGTTAAGGATGTTAAATGATACTCTGAAAAGTAATATATTCGTAATATATGGTACCTACTTTGCAATGCAATCTTCACCTCACTGTTTCCCAAATTATAGCATTGACTTTTTTAATTGTAAAAGATTTTATACTGTTATTACTAAATTGACATATTTTACTACAGGTCGTACTAATGAAATTTCGATTGTTATTATTTACATCAGAATCATTTTGCTTTTTTTTTATTGGAAAACATTTTCTAAACTAAATAATTTTTTTTAATAAAAAGTAATCGCAATCATATTATTTTAATTGCAAGCATCAGAGTATTAAATGGAATTGTAACCCAATGCCTTGTAGAGATGTTAATTGAACAACACTTTTTTAAAACAAATTTTTATATTACAAAGAATAATTTTGTACGGATGTAAATATAAGATATTTATATTTTGAAAGAAGTTGAATAAAATTATGCAAAACATATATCCATCTTTTAATATATCACTGTTTACCCCTATTTATCTCTTTGACCAACCCAAAACACAACAATCGCTGTGTTAGAGGGTTAACACAATGTTAGAGGGTTAAAATCTGATTTTAACGCTCGAATGCCGCCACAGAGGCGGCATGCGTAGTTTGCCGTACTGCACAAGTGCCGCCGCTATGGCGGCAAGAAAATAAAGTGATAAATTTCAATATTTATGTATTTTTTTATTTCAATATAATTAAACTAGAATCACTATACAACATTTTGAGAGAGTCCAAATGCTTAACAAATCTGGATTATCTTCAAGTAGGAGTTTTTTTTAACATTTTTTGTCATCTCAACATAGATGAAGAAGAATATGGAGATCTGGGCATTTACAACCGTCATAGGCTTGTAAAATTATCATTTAACCAAGCCTGTGATGGTCGTAAGCCCTTTAAATGCCCAGACTTCCATATTCTCTTCGTCTATGTTGCGATGTAAAAAAAATCATATTATTACAATCAAATAATATAAGTTGCGGAATTTACTTGAGTTGGCTGTTTCCACATACCAAGAAAACATTCAAGCGTAAATGGTCGATACAGGAAACACAAACATTTCTGTATAATTACAAAAATGTTTTTGCCCGCCAATTTGAAGTTTTGTAAAAAAATATTTTTACGTAAAATGACTTACCAATTTCGTAATTTTTGGGTTAAAATTAACATTTCATAAATCAGGGAAATTTACTGTTATATATGTCTCAATTTAACAGCGGTAAATTTTGAATTAAAACATTTTTTTCAATTGTACCTCATTGAGTAAATAAAGCAAGTAATTTTGGTTTTAAAAATGGGGTTGACACAATATAATAAATTTAATAATTGAATATCAAAATGACCATATAAGTGTGTTCATTGTTATCAGTGCAATATTTGCGAGTGTTTTTGCCTAGAATTTTCATTCATGAATTACATGAAATTAAAGTGTAAATCCACTCTCGAGTAGGCATAGACTATGATACTTAAAAAGTTGAAGCCTGAGTAGGGTCATGATAAGCGGTGTTGCATAAGCCGCAGCTAGATAATTAAAAAAAAGAAGTGCAATGTTTTCCTACACTAGTGTTTCATAAATAACACTAGAGGACAAACAAATACGCACTAATTCTACAATAAATTCGCTACACTATGTATGTAACACAAAAAAACAGTAATAAAAGTAATTGCATAGAGAAAAATAAATATTCTTTTATAGAAAAATTTAAGAGGTTGGTAAAATTTTGAAGAAACTAAAAAAAAACAAAAAATTGAATTTTCTGATGAACGTAAACCGAAAAATATATTACGGCAAGTATACTTAGAATTTTTATTCCGAATTTCCAGAAAAGTCCTGGAATCGTAATTTTCACCACAAATTCAAGACGCACCTTATAATTTATATTGATTGAGGGCTAAAAACAAACACAGAGCTCCATAATTCATTTTATTCATTGATTCGGCAGTCATTTTATTTTATTATTTATCAATTTTTACGTGTATAATACTTAGTAAATAGTACAATTTCTTAAAATCTATGTAACACGTGTTTCGACGCATTCAATATCGATGTTTGATAATGAAAAATGCATGAAAACATGTGTAACAATAGACTTCATGAAATGGTGGTATTTACCAAGTAAAAGTTTAATAAAAAGCTTTATATTTTTTCAAACATTACCCGGCTTTCATCACAGAAAAGTCGCAAAAATACGTTTATTTTTGCCATGAAATAATTTACGTTAGTAATGTTATTTAACCCTTAACGCGCCTTTGAGTGTGGCTTGACGTCGTATTAATTACGCCTTCTCTGAGTCGAGCTAAGCACGTCATTATATTTATCAATTTCCACTATTTACCAATATAAAAGTAATTTAAAAACTCCTATTTTAAACTTTTGCTTAAATCAATTAAGAAATTAGAGCTAGGTAGAGAATAATTACCATAAAAAGGAATTGAGAATCGATAAGGGCTAATTAACATCTACACTTGCTAGCTAATTACCGAATTCAACCCATTTGTATCAATTGTCTTATTTATTTCACTTATTTTTTTAAGTATTTTTCAGACCTTCGTCGAAAAATATAAATCTCACAAAAAATAGTAATACGAGCATCTTTGCCATAGAGAATTAAATATCCTACAAGATTAGCTGTTATCATTTCAGTTTAAAATTTTAAATGCACGTAGATCAAGATGGCGGAAAATGAACCCTATAAAAATTCCGACATTAAAAAATACATATTTTACTGACAGATGTTTTAAATACCAACTCAACTCAACTTCAACTGAACCCTAAATTTATAGAATTATCGAACTATTACTTAATTTTGTAAAAAGTGCTTATATTAAAAAAAAAAAACAACAAAAATAAAGTTGGTATTTAAAACAAAAAAGCATCATCATTCACATCATATGTAATACATTACGTTATTTTACAGATTATTATAATATTTTCATTACAACATACCAGAGTTCCACGAATTTTAATGACAAAGAATTTCCTTACAAACTCGTTTATGATTTTCAGTTATACTATATGTATTTATAACACAATACTACTACAGTATGATATAATACTTTTGTAACTGCTTCACATGTAAGTATTTATTAATGTGTCATTAAATAAAGCAGTACGATACGTACATTATGTTATTTTGTAATAAAATCAAAGGTCAAAGTTGATTTGTTTGTGTGATTCACATTGAGTCTTATCAGGTCGTAAAATGATATAAATACATATTATTGCACAAGTATACAGACACACACACACCCATATATATGTATATATATATATATATATATATTATATATATATATATATATATATATATATATATATATATATATATATATATATATATATATATATATATATACATATATATATATATATTTATACATGTATGCATTTTGAAGAAAAGTTATTGTTTAATAATTTTTTTAAATAACCTTACTTCATATTTTTCAAATGGAGAAAAAACATTCAGGTTTTACCTAAAAAGATCTGTGCACAGTAAAAAGTTCAAAAAGCGGCTTGATTTTTATTTTTAATACATTTTATTACACTGTACTCTTAAATTTTAAAAACGATCACCTGAAAAATTAAGTTTTTTGAAATATGACGTTGTTGAAAGAGGTGAGCGATATGTTACCAACACAAAATGCGCTATTACATAAACTCAAAAAATCCCACAAAGGCATCCCATGGCCTGTGAGTGGGTTTATGTTTCATTTTAAGTTTCCATAAAGGCATATACCGGATGAATACGATAAATATTAAAAATAAATTAATGTGTGCTGATATTAAGATCATAAATATTTGTCAATAAAAATGGAAAAAAGATAAGTACATGCTATTCATTAAAAAGAAAAGATAAATCTGCCGTTTTCATCTACATTTTATTAAAAATTTTAAATCAAAACAAATATTATCCCATATGTGTATTTTAAATATTAAAATCAGACACTGTAAAAATATAGAAGTCAGTAGTTTATTGTTTAGGCGAAATAATATTAAATAAAATATACATCTTAGCAGACCCAAAAAATCACAGTTTGATTTTAATATTTATAATATATATTATGGAGTTCTACAAATTAAACGCCAAAGCAATAAATACAAATTATCCTTATGAAATAAATTTATATGTATTGATATGATAAAAAAATGTGTTTTTCTATTTACAGGGAGGGATTTCTAGTACACTATTAAATTTTTAGCTAGATCTATAAAACATTTTTAAGTTTATTACATATTCTAGGAAGTACGAGAGATCGTAGGTTGTAAGGTTGTAACTAATAATATTATAAGCGATTTATCGCGTAGACCTTCCATCTGCAGTTTCTCACGAGTGACCCCGAATTTTCAAGATAAATTACAATGATTACATGTCATTTTTCTATCAAGATCCCATTTTTAGACAAATAAGCTACAATTTACATTTTTTGCAGCCAACACTTTACGACAAACATTGTAACGAGTACAATACAATAATTATTTGCAAGGTTTGCTTCACTCCTTCGTGGAAAATAATGAAAACACTTTTAAACACGTCGGTTGCATACGTAGACCACATATGCTTTACGTACACGTAGCTATTGTTGAAAAACTGTTATGTGTGCAAACATGTTTGCACAAGACAAATGTTTTATCTGTAATACGTAAATTGTTAGAGCAAATTGTTATGTTGACTGATGTGAAGCACCGATGTTCAAAATGGGAATTCGTGTCTGCAGATATTTTTAACCTTAATTTAGTTTCATATATTTCTTGTATGTTTTTCGCAGATACTTTGTGGCACATTTTATAACCTTTATAAAATTAAACAACTTTGTTTTAACCACATTTTTATTATTAGTACACTTTAACCTACCGGTTTCGACAAGAACCTTGTCATCATCAGTGTTTATTTAATTCTAAAACATTAAAATACTCATAATTAATTACATTCCCTTACCAAAAACTAAATCCTAAATGTTATTGTGCATTGCATAGCAACTCCAAATAAAACTAAATCCTAAATGTTATTGTGCATTGCATAGCAACTCCAAATAACAACTAATAGAATCACCCAAAAAACAGTATAAAACCGCACAGTACAGAGATGTATCACTTATATTTCCAATCTCTCCCCCCCCTGGGAATCGAACCCTCCAGCACGGCTACCGTGCTGGAGGTCCCGGGTTACGCTAACCATTACACCACTGAGGCGGACGAATCAAGGCAAAAAAAAATTGAAGAGATTAACCAATTTCTTCTATTTATTACTCGTATTATTCTGTTAATATTATATGACTTGGAAGGAGTTTGGCACTGAAAATAAAAGTTTTTGAATCCTGCATACTGCCAGTGAGCACATATCGCCCACTCCTTTCAAGAACGTCATAAATCAAAAAACTTGATTTTTCAGGAGAACGTTTTTAATGTTTAAAAATATAATACAATGTATTAAAAATAAATATCAAGCCACTTATTGAACTTTTTACTGTGCAACAGATCTTTTTAGGTGAAACCTGAAGGTTCTTTCTCCGTTTGAAAAATATTTAGTATATTTCAAAAAATAATTAAACAATACCTTTTCTTCAAAATGCAAAAACAACACTTTCTGCCCTGTAGCGGGGAAATATTAAGTTAAAAATATGCCGCTTTTGCTGGGATATAGTACATTTTCTGGGCATTCCGAAAACACGCACAACTGAAAATTGACGATTTTAGATTAATGACGTTCTTGAAAGGAGTGAGTGATATGTACAAGAGACTATGGCTCTGACAAAGAGACTATGCACTTGAGACTATGGCTCTGACAAAGAGACTATGCACTTGAGACTATGGCTCTGACAAAGAGACTATGCACTTGAGACTATGGCTCTGACAAAGAGAAGTTCAGAGAAGCTTAAGTGCATACAGCGATCCATGGAAAGATCCATGCTTGGTTTTACTCTGAGGGATAAAATAAAAAAATTAATATACCAAGAAAAAAACAAAGTAGAGGACATCATGGATCGCGTGGCAAAACTCAAATGGCATTAGACAGGACATATTGCACAAGACAAGAACCCACAAGATGGACCCCAAGAATTTTACGATGGACACCTTGGGAGAGCAAAAGAGGTGTCGGAAGACCCCAAAAGAGATGGTCTGACGACATTGTCGCTGTGGGGGGTAGAAACAGGCTGCAAGCAGCAATCGACCGGATGAAATGGAAAGAAGGGGAAGAGGCCTATATCCAGCAGTGGAGGTCAGAGGGCTCATAAAGAAGAAGAAGAAGAAGATTAGTTTGTTTACTATTATTTTATTACGCACTAGCTACGTTTATTTTTCTTGTGGTTGAACGCATATTAGTTTTAAAGATAGCGTTATCTTCGATTTAAGATAACGTTTTTCGTTATCAACAAATAATAATTTCATGTTTATTAACCTCTCCAGAAATATTTTTTTTCAAATAAGTAATTTATTGCACTGTTGAAATTAATCTTAGATTTCGACCTTGTTTATTTTAAAAATGATTAAAACATATTATTGTTTGGATACATATTCTTATTATTCTTCTTTTTACCCTTATCCGGACCCAATGGTGCATATGGCACTGCTTCGTCTGTACGAAATCGTTAAACACATAAAGAAAGTGTTATCAGTTTGCGCTTCAGATACCAGTCCAGAGTCAAGAGCAGTTATTTTCAAGAACGTCATAAATCAAAAATCGTCAATTTTCAGTTGTGCATGTTTTCGGAATGCCCAGAAAATGTACTATATTCCTGCAAAAGTGGCATATTTTTAACATAATATTTATCTGCTACAGGGCAGAAAGTTTTGTTTTTGCATTTTGAAGAAAAGGTATTTTTTAATTTTTTTTTTAAATATACAGAATATTTTTCAAAGGGAGAAAAAACCTTCAGGTTTTACCTAAAAAAATCTGTTGCACAGTAAAAAGTTCAATAATTGGTTTGATATTTATTTTCAATACATTGTATTATATTTTTAAACTTTAAAAACATTCTCCTGAAAAATCAAGTGTTTTGATTCATGACGTTCTTGAAAGGAGTGAGCTATATATGCAACCATTTGACAATTTTCCATAATTTCATAAAATTATATAACAATATTTTATATCAGGTTGCTAAAATAAATAGTTTTACAGAAGTATAACGGTAGCTATTAGCATCTGCAATCTCCATTCTTTGAACTTACATTTATTTTCTAGCATAAATCTAAACGGCTATTATTCGTCTGTAACCAAAACAAAGAATCCGTAGTGGAAACTCCCAAATGGAATTTACTAACTGACTTCACATGGAACTTGGAATGCTCTCAATTTGAGACCAAAATAAACATCACATTTCTCTAACTGAACCGTTTCTTTGTTGTAATTTTGAGAGATTTATTCAACATCGCTTTATGGATTCAATACGGCTACAACTGGACAGCGGTAATCGACTTTTAAAAAAAACGAATTAAAATGTAACTTTGTTTTAAAATCACCATAAATATTTTATTATAAATCAATCTTGATAAAGAAGCGGTTAGCTTAGAAACTGGTAGACATTATAATAAAGTTATAATAAAATATTTATACTGATTTACATTTTAATTATAAAATGGAAAATCACAAAGTTAGTGTTTCAAATGTAAATTATATCCTAAATATTTGACTGTTTGACACCATAAAAGGGTAGCTTGTATGATTTAAATGCAGTATTACTTCAACATTGTTTAAAACCACTCGTTGAAATAAAAAATACTTACATATATTTGTATTCTCATGATATAAACAAATGTTTCAATTCAGTTATATTTCCAGGCAAGCCTAAGCGGCTTGCGTTTGGTCGAACCCAGAACTTGTGTACACTAACCACGGGACCTTTAAACATTTATTTGTTATATTTTAATTACAATTTTTAAAAAAACATACTCAAATACTTATACAATTTTATCGTTTATTCATTTATTATTTGTATCCTTATTGCATTCATACAACGATACCCAAAATAAACAATACTTCATATCGCTCACTCCTTTCAAGAACATCATAAATCAAAAATCGACAATTTTCAGTTGTGCATGTTTTCGGAATGCCCAGATAATGTACTATATCCCAGCAAAAGAGGCATATTTGTACTTAATATTTACCCGCTACAGGGCAGAAAGTGTTGTTTTTGCATTTTGAAGAAAAGGTATTGTTTAATATTTTTTTAAATATACTAAATATTTTTCAAATGGAGAAAAAACCTTCAGGTTTTACCTCAAAAGATCTGTTGCACAGTAAAAAGTTCAATAAGTGGCTTGATATTTATTTTTAATGCATTGTATTATATTTTAAAACTTTAAAAACGTTATCCTGAAAAATCAAGTTTTTTGATTTATTGAAAGGAGTGAGAGATATACATACCATACATGCACACATCCTTATACAAACTTGTAGATCGTATTATACAAAGTAATAAGAACGGTGAACGTTGTTGTGAATTTTAACACTGTATTTCAAACCGAAAATGTGTTTTCTGTAAGTTTCCAATAAATCAACAGTTTATTGCGGGTCTTATCTTAAAATACAATTTTTCGTGTTGGTTCGTTGGAATGCAATAATGCAACACGTCTTCTGATAACAAAATATGTGTTCACATTCCTTTGAGAGAAAAAAATGCATTCCGACATAAAGCATTATTATGGTTCAAATCACCTTTAAATACAACATTTTGAGTGTGTCCAAATACTTGTTCACAAAATCTGGATTATCTCCAATTACATGAGTTATTTTCATATTATTTTTTGACATCTCATCAAAGATGAAGAAGAATATGGAAGTCTGGGCATTTACGGGGCTGACGACCGTCATAGGCTGGTTAAAGTGATCACTTTACACACGTGTAACATTCACCAATTCTACCCATTATTGTCAACCACACTACTCAAATTCTTGGAAGTTCTATATCGAACCAATTTAGAAACCTTGTTCTTGAATCACTAGAACTTCACTAGAGACATCTATTGGTTAGATGTAAATTAGAATAAGTGAATGTTACACGTGTGTAAAGTGATCACTTAAACCAGCCTATGTAGTCGTTTGACTGTCATAAGTTATAAATTTCCTTAATACTTCCTCTGTAAGTATGTGTTAGGTTTTGTTCAATGCGTTTCAGTGATTTGATTCTTGTAGTTCTACGTACGTCACCATAAAGTGTGTTAATTGTGATTGGCGTGCTTTAGTTAATTTTTATTTTCCGTTGTAACTAACTAACTAACCATCACGCCGCTTCCCCGCAGGGGTAGGCAGAGAGAATAGAGCTCCACACCACGCTGTCCTTGCAAACATTCTTCGCCTCTTCCACGTTCATGCATCTCCTCATACATACCCGCCGATTGTTACGACTCCTAACCTGACCACTTTCAAGTATTTGGCATACCTGATCGTGACATGTTTTTCTCGGTCTTCCTCTGCTTCTTTTCCCACTAACATTCGCCCCATAAAATCTTTTTACCGTTCTTTCCTCACTCATTCGTTCTACATGTCCAAACCATCTCAACACACCTTTCTTAATTTTATCGATAATGCTTATCTCAGCTTTGCATTCCTTCCTTATTTCACTATTCGCACATCTATCATACATCGTTTTGTCGCACATTCTTCTGAGAGATCGCATTTTACGTTGTAATTTTTATTATTACCCCTCTCCTCTTCCGCCACTCTCGCCGCCTTCTTGGCGGTCTCTTTGGAGGTTTCAGAATAAAACCATTATTAAATAACCCAAGATTATGGCGATTTTATTGTTATTTGTTTAATGTGAAGATTTCATGGTCATCCCAGTGTCTTTGTTCTCATTTTCCAACATACAGACGGCAGGAGCTGGGTTTTGAAAAACACAAGAAAAGTCCATCACTTGGCATTGAAACGCGCATTAAGGTAAATTCACCTATTACCGACTCTCGAACAAATCGCTCACTCCTTTCAAGAACGTCATGAATCAAAACACTTAATTTTTCAGGAGAACGTTTTTAGAGTTTAAAAATATAATACAATGTATTGAAAATAAATATCAAGGCACTTTTTGAACATTTCACTGTGCAACAAATCTTTTTAGGTAAAACCTGAAGGTTTTTTCTCCATTTGAAAAATAATTTTTAAAAAATAATTAAAACATACATTTTCTTCAAAATGCAAAAACAACACTTCCTGCCCTGTTGCGGGTAAATATTAAGTTTAAAATATGTTGCTTTTGCTGGGATATAGTACATTTTCTGAGCATTCCGAAAACATGCTCATCTGAAAATTGACGATTTTTTATTAGTGACGTTCTTGAAAGGAGTAAGCGAAATGACTTCAATATTATAACTGACTAACTAACTAACCATCACGCCGCTTCTCCGCAGGGGTAGGTAGAGAGAATAGAACGCCAAATTACTCTGATTTTACAGTGATCACTTCATACATGTGTAGCATTCACCATTCTAGAGATGGATTGATAGACGGGAATCGACATCGCAGGAGCCTAATCCTTCTTAAAAACAGGGAACAAAACCTACAACAAGCAAACAAAGAAGAAGTGAAGAACAAGCGTGTCGATTTGTAAGTGTCGCGGACTCTTGAGTCAGAGTTTCTCGGTTCGAACCCACTCTACCACAATTTGATACTTATTTCTAATAATGAGCCGCTTAGGCTCACGGAAATAGTATGACATTGAAGTATTTTTGTAAATAATAAGAACACAAATATCTCCTTTTAGTAAAAAAAAATATACAAGAAAAATAGTATCGGTATTTAACATTGTAATAAAATCCCCTTAAATTATATAAAAACACGGTAATAGGAACATCTACCATCTGCGCACAATAAAATAAATGTTTTTGTATCGTATTGGAATTATTATAAGCTGAAACAAAGGAGGTAATATCGCTCCAGATAAATGCTTAATAAAATATATTACTGTACAGAATTAATATTACTATAAACACTTATCTTCTCTATACTGATGTTGGACAAAGTTCTTTGTCGTATGAGGAAAAAATGTTCCATAAATATATATATATATATATATATATATATATATATATATATATATATATATATATATATATATATATATATATATATATATATATATATATATATATATATATATATATATATATATATATATATATATATATATGTATAAATATGTATATATGTATATATATATATATATATATATATATATATATATATATATATATATATATATATATATATATATATATATATATATATAACGTGGTAATATTTTCCTTTTGAAAATTAAGTGTAAATAATATGTAAAGTGGGTGTATAATAATAAAATAAACAATGTGTTGCTTTGTAATTAAAGTTTATTCTTAATCTATCTTTATAATAATTTTTATATCTATCTATCTATCTATCTATCTATCTATCTATCTGATTCTGACAGTTAATAATAATATCGGAAGTCTTTTGTTTTCTTCTGAGCGACGCATGCGGCATCTGGTGGTAGAACTGTTTTATGTAGGTACTTTTTGTAAGTACTTAATAAAATGTATAGGTAGGTACCTAGTTATTTTATTACATCTCCCCCCTTGGGGATGAAAATTCATAGTAAAATTTTCACTCGTCCTCCGGATCATCTTCTTGTAGTGAAGGGACTGGTATAAGTTTAGTGATATGATAGTTTTTTTTTTTTTTTTTTTTTTCTTTCTTTTTTTTCGTTCTTTTTTCTTTCTTTCTTTTTTTGTATTTTTTTTTTCTTGACCATTTTAAAGTAGACACAGTTTTTTTCAATCCATTTGTTTTTTTCTTTTGAATTCCTTCATTTTTATTCAGATCTCTTAAAGTATCTTCTAATATAACCAAATGTACAACTTTTAATTGTTCATCTGCATTTTCATTCGATTCTAAAACTGGATTCCTGCTTAGACAATCTACTTCTAAATTCTTCTTTCCTGGAGAATATTTTATTTTATCTTTCGTAGAAGTTTTTTCTACTTTATTTTTATTTTCATTTTTCAAGCACTGTTTCTGTGTTATTTGTATGTCTTCATTTTTATTCTGATCTTTTGAAATATCTTCTAATTTAACCAAATTTACAACTTTTAATTGTTCATTTGCATTTTCCTTCGATTCTAATACTGGATTCCTGCCCATACAATCTACTTCTAAATTCTTCTTTCCTGGAGTATATTTTATTTTATCTTTCGTAGAAGTTTTTTCTACTTTATTTTTATTTTCATTTTTCAAGCACTGTTTCTGTGTTATTTGTATGTCTTTATTTTTATTCTGATCTTTTAAATTATCTTCTAATTTAACCAAATTTACAACTTTTAATTGTTCATCTGCATTTTCATTCGATTTTAATACTGGATTCCTGCTTAGACAATCTACTTCTAAATTCTTCTTTCCTGGAGAATATTTTATTTTATATTTTGTAGAAATTTTTTCCACATTATTTTTATTTTCATTCTTCAAGCACTGTTTCTGTGTGATTTGTAAATCTTCATTTTTATTATTAATCTTATCATCGTCCTTTGTTTTAAACCAGCATGTTGCTTCAGGGTGATATCGAGTTCCCTTATTTAATTTTTCACAAATCTTACATGGACTTTTATCTTTAATTTTATCACTAGTTCTTAGATTTCCACGTCTTCTTTGATTATCTTCTAATCGTTTTCTTTGATCATCTTCTAATTTTTCTCTCTCACTCCGAACATATTGTAGTAATTGTTTTAATACATCTAATGTTTCATAATCCATTTCCATTTAACAAAATTGTCGTTTTATAACGTGGTAATATTTTCCTTTTGAAAATTAAGTGTAAATAATATGTAAAGTGGGTGTATAATAATAAAATAAACAATGTGTTGCTTTGTAATTAAAGTTTATTCTTAATCTATCTTTATAATAATTTTTATATCTATCTATCTATCTATCTATCTGATTCTGACAGTTAATAATAATATCGGAAGTCTTTTGTTTTCTTCTGAGCGACGCATGCGGCATCTGGTGGTAGAACTGTTTTATGTAGGTACTTTTTGTAAGTACTTAATAAAATGTATAGGTAGGTACCTAGTTATTTTATTACATATATATATATATTTATATATATATATATATATATATATATATATATATATATATATATATATATATATATATATACATATATATATACATATATATATTTATATATATATATATATATATATATATATATATATATATATATATATATATATATATATATATATATATATATATATATATTCTTCGCGTAGATAGACATATGTAATAAAATATCTCTATAAACATACCTTAGTCATACAGGAGAAAGTGACCAAGTGTATTTTTTACAAAAACGTGATCATTGACTATTTGATATCTTACTAGCTTAATATTGCCCTGAAAAAATCCCAAAGGATTTTAAACTTTGAAGTATAATATATTGACTTAAAAATTACTACTCCATCAATGTTTATTTTCATGCGACTTAAATGGCCCTCCTGAACATTTTGCATTTTGTTAGTTGGTCACTTTCTCCTGTACGACTGCGATATACAGACAATACAAAAAATAAAAATAACAAGATAAATCCCTTACAAAAAATTACGGCGGCTCCACTTTTCCCCCTTCAGACTCAGACGATTAACGACGTTTTTCTTTAACTTTTTTTTCTATTATAATTATCATTTTCATATTTTAATCCATATCTGCATAAGCGTCCTTGGAGTAGTATTTTACGAAAATGGCGCTGTATAAATAAATCATTCAAGATGAATATTATTATTAATGTTATATTTCTATTGCGTATCGCGTTAAATTTCATAATCACAAGACCTACGTGCATATAATGCATTCTCCTATAGTATAAAGATAAACCAATTCGCATTGATAGATGCAGCTGCAACTCAATGTTGAATTGCGTATTTCCACGAACCTTTCCAGACTTCCCTTGTTGGGAACACAAAGATAAGACAACTTCTTTGTTTGGGAAGGTATAATAAGACAAACATAGTGCATTATTATTATAGAGTATTTTATTATTACAAACTTCAACCTCAATCGGCTCATCGCTCACTCCTTTCAAGAACGTCATAAATAAAAAATTGACAATTTTCAGTTGTGCGTGGTTTCGGAATGCCCAGAAAATGCACTATATCCCAGCAAAAGAGGCATATTTTTAACTTAATATATACCCGCTACAAGGCAAAAAGTGTTATTTTTGCATTTTGAAGAAAAGTTGTGTTTTTTTTAATATATAAATATTTTTCAAATGGAGAAATAACCTTCAGGTTTTACATAAAACGATCTGTTCCACAGTAAAAAGTTCAATAAGTGGCTTGATATTTATTTTTAATACATTGTATTATATTTTTAAACTTAAAAACGTTCTCCTGAAAAATTAATTTCTTTGATTTATGACGTTCTTGAAAGGAGTGAGCGTCATGAGAGTTGTACGATGTCGCATCTTCTTCTTCTTCTTCTTTTTGATGGCTTTTCACCCTTCTTGGGTGTTATAGCCAGTGTCGAGTTATTGATGTCGCATCTTCATGATTCTCTATGGTACCTGAAACCAACTATGGAAACACTTGTTTTTATACCACTTAAGTTTATTGGTGACTACTAATTTCGGAAGGTAAACTTCCATCGTCAGGTCTGAATAATAACTAAAATAAAATATAAAAAAATTGAAAAAACTGTTGTATACATAAGGAGAGGGGTTAGTCAAGAATCCGAGTTTGAAAACAAAGGAAAAGTGGAAAGCAAAGGTGAAGAATTTTGAAACATTGTATTATTTAATAAATTATTTAAGAATTCAGGTTTTTTTGGATTTCTAAATTTTTTAAATAATTCATAATTTGTAAAAACAAGTGTTTCCTTAATCATTGTAACATGTCTCACCACAAATTAAGTGCCGAAACAATGAATAGAATCTCATGCAAGCTATCACAAAAATATTGAAGCCATCGTGTGTTGAAATGGCAAACGACAAATTTATGAGGCGAATGTAGTTGGAAAAAGGAGCAGAGGAAGACCGAGTAAAACCTGGCATGATAAGGTATATCAAAAACTTAAAAGCGGCCGGGTCAGAAGTCGAAATAATCGGCGGGTGTGTATGAGTAGAAGCATGAATGAGGAAGAATAATATTTGCAAAGACAGAGTGGTGTGGGTTTCTATATATGTATATGTGATGGTTGGTTAGTTAGTTTATAAAGTTAATATTTCTAATAAAATTTAAATAATGATAACGCGAGATTAGAGTAAAATTTCCACGAGTTTAATATTTACTCCACAAATTGAATTCTTAGATAAGCTAATGAATGACAAATGATAAAAATGATTGAATATTTGCATTATCAAATAAAAGCAGTACTTGGAAATGCTTTTATCTTTTCGTCTCGGCGTATTATTTCACAGACTATGTAAAAAAATCCTTTGTTATAGAATGTCGACACTGAAACTATGATACGAGGAAAACTGTCATGGAAATGAGTCCACTATCACAAAAGGTCAGATCAAAAGGCTCGAGCGTTATGTGAAGAGGTTTTTTTAGATTGTTTCTTTTTATATTTTTTTCCGACTCGATTTGTTGCTGTTTTATCTGAATCCCATTTGAGGTCCATACCCGAAGCGTCCTAATATGAGCAACAAAGGAAAAATATCTCTGAACTTTGTCCGCGCTGAAAGTCGACATTATTGTTTGATATTTAAACAAAGAGATTATCTTTTATTGGTTAAGATAAACAATTGGTGGTTATTGTAACTGTACTTCGATTGTTATACGTTCATTATTATTATTGTATGTATTAATATCACGCTTTGTTTCAGACTTAAGAGGCATAGAGTGTCTTACATCTTATGATTTGAGTATTGTTTCAGCAATATGCGTTGACCTATTGATAAATAAATGTATATAGGCACGTTTCAAACAAGCATAGCTTTATAATATAATATTATTTTTTAACATCTCATCAAAGATGAAGAAGAATATGGAAGTCTGGGCATTTACGGGGCTGACGACCGTCATAGGCTGGTTTAAGTGGTCACTTTACACACGTGTAACATTCACCAATTCTACCCATTATTGACAACCACACTACTCAAATTCTTGGAAGTTCTATATATATGAACCAAATTAGAAACCTTGTTCTTGAATCACTAGAACTTCACTAGAGACATCTATTGGTGAGATGTAAAGAAGCTTTTTACTATGCAGAAAAACTATATTAGTTTGTGAGGTCCCAATCCTGGATTATAATCACACACATGAGAAACGCCAGAAAATACCATTTTCATTTTTATCATTTAAGCTTATAATTTGACCAGATAATTTATTTACAACGTTTTGAGTGAGTCCAAATACTTGTTCACAAAATCTGGATTATCTCCAATTACAGGAGTTATTTTCATATTATTTTTTAACATCTCATCAAAGATGAAGAAGAATATGGAAGTCTGGGCATTTAGGAGGAAAAAAAATGCCCAGACTTCCATATTCTTCTTCATCTTTGATGAGATGTTAAAAAATAATATGAAAATAACTCCTATAATCGGAGATAATCCAGATTTTGTGAACAAGTATTTGGACACACTCAAAATGTTGTATATAATATAATAATAATAAAAACCTTATCCGCACCCAATGGTGCATAGGGCACTGCGTCATATAAACGCGGTGTTATCTTGATCGTTTACACATGAAGGAAAGGTGATCAGCCCTCCGCTACAGGTACCAGTCCAGGGTAATATTAAATAAATATGACAGTGAAAAAAATCACCTATATTTATTTTACTCCCCTTGGGAATCGAACCCGGGACCTCCAGAACGGTAGCCTAGCGCGCTGACTATTACACTACTGAGGCGGACAACAGTAGAATCTACTTAGTCCAAAAATGCAAAAAAAACGTACTACAAAAAAATGTCCCTTACTGTGTTTTGAGTTTGAACAGCCGTATGACAATTTCCTAATCATTCATCATTCATTCATTTAAAGTGGTATTACACTAAGTGAACGATGAATGATAAGGAGAGTGTAATATTACCATACCACAAAGTTAATAATGCTTTTCATACAAAATATAAGCATAGCATCTTCATCAAATTCCTGTCGCTTACTACATCCGAAATAGCATTTATCATTTGTTCAATATTGATATAAATTGAAATATTTGTGTAAATAATACAAAACAAATATTTATCTTTAAAAAAAATAGTTGAAGAGACGAACAGAGGAAGACCGAGGTAAACATGACATGGTTAGATATGTCAAATCCTTAAAAGTGGTCAGGTTGGGAGCTGTAATAATCGAAGGGTATGTATGTATGAGAAGATACATAAATGTGGAAGAGGCGAAGAATGTTTACAAATACAGATTAGTGTGACGTTCTATTATCTCTGTCTACCCTTGCGGGGAAGCGGCGTGATGGCTAGTTACTTACTTAGTTACTGTATACAGTGTAACCTTTATCATTCTACCTTATAGTTGTCAATTATGCGTAGAACGGTGATTGTAATATGTCTATAAAAAAGTGATCACTTTAGACCAGTCTATGGTAGGTCGTAAGCCCTGTAAATACTAAGACTTCCATATTCTTCTAAATATAGATAAAAGTTGTTATGTCAATACAACGATAAAGACTTCTTAAAAAGATTTTTTTTTCTGAAAAAATCTTAATCTTTTTCGTAGGTCGTGAAACTCGTCCGTAAGCCATAAGTACTTGGTAATGTCATCGTGACTTGCTTAAAATGAATACACAAAAACGTGTTGGGGTATAGCCTCACGTGTGCAGATAGGGGAACACGAATCTGGAAAAAGTATTACGATTTTAGGTAATCTAGTTAAGGTACAAAAAACGTTCAAAAAAGATAACGTCCTCACGACAAACACAATATGTCTGTGGTTAGTCACGTTTATGAAATGCATGTATTAATTTTTTTTATTTAATTTTTTTTAAACATAAATTGTATACATTTATTTAAAAAAAAAACAATTTTAAACTTTTTTTTAAATGCACTAAGCCACCTTGTGTGTCTTGTCGGTGGAGTTCTCTTTGCATACATTTTTTATTGTTTTTAACCATTTTAACCTAATATACAAACAAAAAAGAGAAAAAATTAAGAATATAAACTATTTTACAATTTTCATAAAAATAACTTAGATGATCATTTACCCATTCCTTTATTTTGCCTTTGTTCCATATTTTATTTTGACTTCTAACATCCGTCGGCAACAAATTGAAAATGTTCGGAACGATATATCGCTCACTCCTTTCAAGAACGTCATAAATCAAAAATCGACAATTTTCAGTTGTGCATGTTTTCGGAATGCCCAGAAAATGTACTACATTCCAGCAAAAGAGGCATATTTTTAACTTAATATTTACCCGCTACAGGGCAGAAAGTATTGTTTTTGCATTTTGAAGAAAAGGTATTGTTTAATTATTTTTTTTAAATATACTAAATATTTTTCAAATGGAGAAAAAACTTTCAGGTTGTACCTAAAAATATCTGTTGGACAGTAAATAGTTCAGTAAGTGGCTTGATGTTTATTTTTAATACATTGTGTTATATTTTTAAACTTTTAAAACGTTCTCCTGAAAAATCAAGTTTTTTTATTTATGGCGTTCTTGAAAGGAGTGAGCGATATTGCAGTGTTCGACTCCCATATTTATTGTTAATACTTGGGACTATCAAACCTTCGTTTCTTCTTGGTCTAATGTGCAAAGGCAAATAGCCGCAAGTTAAAAACAGTAGTTTGAGATTAACGAGTTTGTAGTTAACTTAAAATTATGATTTTTGCCAACACATGTATCAAATTAATACAATTTTGAGGCTATTTGGATAATGAATATCTCGGTAAAGAAAAGAGATAGAGCAAAAGCTGTGATTTGTATATGATAGAGGCCAGTTATAAGAATGCTTTGAGCCGTGTTACGCCAAACAGCCTCCACTTGAGTTGCGGCTAATTGCCTTTACTTATTAGTGGTGTAGGCCTTGTGGCCTGTTTTTAAGAGAGATTAGCCTCCTGCGATGTAGATTGGCTATGAGTGAGTGGGTCGTACGTGAACAAAAGGAGTTCATGAACGACCCGTTGAGTGATCAGATTCCAATTTCGAGTAAAACTAAATTCATTACAAACTACAACGATGAAACGGGCCAACCTCTCAATATTTAGTTTCTTTGACCAAGAACCTGAACCTTTTTGAAAATTGTCAGATAACACACTTTTGTCCTTGGAATAATACAGTAAAACCTCGATATAACGCACTAATTAGGGGAGGGGGTGTTCGCTAAAGCAGAAAGACCGTCAATAGTATTTAAAATAAATCACTGGTTTAAAATGATCGCCAACGTTGGGGAGACCTGGCAAGGCACGCGAAGAAGAAGAAAATAAATCAAAAATATTTTTTGACATGTGAACACTGTATTTGGACATAAATAAACAATACAAAACACAAACAAAAATCTATTTATTGTCTTCGGACACTCGTCGTAAAGTGACGTTGCTGTTTAATATCGACGCGCTTGCTTTGAAAAAGGAATCAAGATTTGTTTGCACTTTTGAAGTTTTGGGACAGAAACATTGTTGACATGCGGCTACAGTTAAATTTAATTAAGTATAATTACATTGTCCGCCTCCTTAGTGTAATGGTCAGCACGCTCGGCTACCGTTCTGGAGGTCCCGGGTTCGATTCCCAAGGGGGGTAAAATAAATATAAGTGATTTTTTCACTGAAATATTTATTCAATATTACCATGGACTGGTACCTGAAGCGGAGGGCTGATCACCTTTCCTTCATGTGTTAACGATTAAGAAAACACTACGTTTATATGACACAGTGCCCTGTGCACCATTAGGGTGCGTTATTATAATTACAATACTAATAGGATTTTTTTTCTTACAATTGACCGGATTTTTTGTCAGTTATATCCGAAGTTTGTTACATAGAGGTCCGTTATATCCGGGTTTTACTGTGATAATAAAATGTTTCAGGAATTTTAAGATAGGATTATATATTTCTTGAATTACCTCGAGTGGCATAACAATAAATAACGAGTTCTGAAATAAATATTATTGTTTTCGAAATAATCTACCCATTTTCTTGGAATATCCCTTTTACCTGACGCTTGCAATAATTTAATGTTTAACCCGTTTACATCCATCAAAATTTATCCCTAACTATGCCCATCTAATGAAAGAAGCTATTAAGAGATCATTATCCCCGAAAAGTCATTATATTTCAAGTGCTCTTGTTTGCAAAATGCATTTTATCTTTAATTTAGTGGCTTTCAATAATGAAATGCGACCGTAAATATGCACTCCATAAAACTCTTCAAGCTGAAAGTTACAAACATCTTAGGTGACCAGTTATTAACATAAAAACATTTTTTTTACTTAAACCGCCTCGGTAAGAAAAATAAGAGAAAGAGAAATGAGACCCCTTAGACGAATGTGCAGCAAAACGACGTATGGTAGACGTTCGAGTGGTGAAATAAGGAAGGAATGCAAAGCTGAGATACGTTTTATAGATAAAATTATGGAAGGTTTGCTGAGATGGACATGTGGAACCATTTTTATTTATTTCTTTAATTAGCTTAAATTACACTAATATAAACTGTTATTTATACTTAATTTACATATATATTACATATATAATAATCATATATATTTACATCTTCTTACAGTAAACACAACATTTATTTTTAAATTCTTTCAGACTCTTTTCATTCTTCATACATTCGGGCATTTTAGCATACATTTTCAAACCCTTATACATTTAACAATTTTGTGACTCGGTTTTTTTCTAACTAATGACTAATGAATGAAAGAAGAAAGGTAAAATAAATGTATGGGCCAGATGTAGTTGGAAAAAGAAGCGAAAGCAGATAGGAAAACTCGGCATGTTCAGGTGTGTCAAATACTTGAAAGTGGTCAGGTCAGGGGTCGAAATAATCGACGGGTATGTATGAAGAGATGAATACGGAAGAGGCGAAGAAAGTTTCCAGAGACAGAGTGGTGTGTTATTCTATCCTCTCTGCCTACTCTCTTCAAAAGAACCCAGACGGAAGAAGACCACACGGAAAACCTCCAATGAGATGGCGTGTCAGTTAGCAGTCCACGTCACAAGAGACGAACAACGGAATGGAAGATTCGAGGATCTATGAGAAGGAAGAAAAAGAAGAAGAATAATATTTTCTAAAGGCAACATTATTATTGAGAAACGTCTGAGACATTATTTATTGATTTGGCGTTTAATTTGTAGAACTCCATTTTAATTTATGTATTAATTTTAAATCAAACACAGATTTTTTGAGTCTACTTTGTTGTATTTTATTAACAAAAACACATAAAAAATTAGATTTTGACAATTGTTTCGCCTTGTAATGCCCTAACAAGGCGAAACAATTGTCACAATATAATTTTTTTATGTGTGTTTGTTAATAAAATACAACTTAGTATACTCAAAAAATCTGTGTTTAATTTAAAATGAGACATTATTATTTTTCATTAGAATCCTAACTGTCCATCAAATCTCCTTCCTTAGTTTTTCCCTCTACCTCCTTCCCTAAACTCCCTGTTTCTTTTTCCCTCGTTATCATCTTTTGTAATTTATGTTTTTTTTTTAAAAACCAATTTGTAATTTTTGCTGTTTTTATGTTTAAGTACTATCTACCCTCTGATTGCAAACAGCCATATATAGTATCAAACGTTTTGATCAACATCACTAGTCTGTTTTTGGTTGGTTGGAAGATACTGCTTTTTAGCAATAAGCCCGCTAATGTACGTATTTCTTTATTATACATAAAGTTTAAATATTATTTTTTGACATCTCATCAAAGATGAAGAAGAAATGGAAGTCTGGGCATTCACGGGGCTGACGACCGTCATAGGCTGGTTTAAGTGTTCACTTTACACACGTGTAACATTCACCAATTCTACCCATTATTGATAACCACACTACTCGAATTCTTAGAAGTTCTATATATATGAACCAATTTTGAAACGTTGTTCTTGAATCACTAGAACTTCACTAGAGACATCTAATGGTGAGATGGAAGAAGCTTTTTACTGAGCAGAAACTCTTATATTAGTATGTGAGGTCCAAATCCTGGATTATATTCACAAACATGAGAAACGCCAGAAAATATCATTTTCATTTTTATTATTCAAGCTTATAATTTGACCAGATAATTTATTTACAACATTTTGAGTGTGTCCAAATACTTGTTTAGAAACCTGGATTATCTGTAATTATTGGATTATTTTTCATATTATTTTTATCTTTGATGAGATGTCAAAAAATAATAGGAAAAATAACACCAATAACTGGAGATAATCCAGATTTGTGAACAAGTATTTGGACACATTCAAAATGTTGTAAAGTTTAAACAATTAAATAAATAAATAAGTGGCAGAGAAGTGAAAGTTGCCATGCAAAATTTTCCAATGATCGTTTATAAGAACTTGACCCGTGAAGCGTGTACGAATGAAATTAGTTCGATACGTATTATAGGAAAATATTTAGAGTACGTGCCGGGCGAAGCGTACATACCAAAGCAAGATAAAATAACATTTTCCATTTCGTTAATTCTATAAATACATGCAAATTATCATATCGTATAAATATATGTAATTAAACTTCCCAATAAAAACAAATTAATTTACTTTTCCCTAGATAAAAAGTCATGAACAAAAATATAACCAACTAACTAACCGTCACGCCGCTTCCCCGTAGGAATAGGCAGAGAGAATAGAACGCCACACCAGTCTTTGCAAGCATTTTTCGCCCCTTCCACATTTGTGTATCTCCTCATACATATACCCGCCGATTATTTTGAATCCCGATGCGTAGTCACCCCAAAGGTGCGTAGGGCACTGCATCATATAAACGCATTGTTTTCTTGATCGTTAATACACGAGGGAAAGGCGATTAGCTCTCTCCAGTTCAGGTATCAGTTCAGGGTAATATTGAAATATATAATTAATATTAGAGTGAAAAATCACTTATATTCGACCCCTGGGATTCGAAACCAGGACCTCCAGAATGGTATCCGAGCGTGCGAATCCCTCTTAAAAAAATAGGCCACAAGGCCTATACCAAGAAGAAGAAGATGAAAAAATTAGTTTAAATAAGGAGATTTTCAATGGTTTAATTAACTGTATCGACGATTAGGATTCAAGGAGTCGATTCAACTATATGCCATATGCCATGTCTCGAATGTTATAATGTCATTTGTTTAGTATAAACAGCTTGAAGTGGCCATTCAAATAATAACATAAATATTTACTGTTAACATTGTTTCCCCAAACCATTATGCCCATCCATTATCTGTTGATGGCTGTGAGAACGATTGTGACATTACAATACAATAGACCCCAAACCCGACGACAATATTTCGTTATTGGGGTCTCCTTTTAAAACCAGTTTTATCTCCAAATTTGGGAGTCCTAATTGAACACCAGCTAGCTGCTACCCTTTCACTAATTGGTTTATGAGTGACCCTACACTTAGCCGGCGTTTCCGGTTTAATTACAGAAAACGGAAAGTACTTCGGAGTTTTAAATGTGTCATTGTTTATATACAAAGCGAAGTATGTATGGGGCAAAGTATTAATGATGTTTTGAATAAATACACAATACTTAGAACCTCCGTCCGTCCTTAGAATGTCCACCTCCATAGTGTAGTGGTTAGCGCGCTAGGCTACCATGCTGGAGGTACCGGGTTCGATTCCCAAGAGGGTCAAAATAAATTTGAGTGATTTTTCAGTCTAGTATTTATTTAATATGACCCTGGACTGGTACCTGAAGCGGAAGGCTGATCACCTTTCCTTCGTGTATTTAACGATCAAGATAACACTGCTTCTATACGATGCAGTGCCCTATGCACCATTGGGGTGCGGATAAGGGTTAGAAGAAGAAGAAGAAGACTTAGAACCTACTAGATTTCTATATTATTTACGCTCTAATCCTTTCCGCAGAGTTAGACTAAATAATGATAGTATTTCCCATAAAATGTGAAAATATATATAAAACTAACCAGCTAACTAACCATCACGCCGCTTCAGGTAGGCAGAGAGAATCGGACGGCACACCACTCTGTATTTGCAAACATTCTTCACCTCTCCTACATTCATGCATCTCCTCATACATACCCGACGATTATTACGACTACTGACCTGGCCGCTTTCAAGTATTTGACATGCCTGATTGTGCCAAGTTTTCCTCGGTCTTCCTCTGCTTCTTTTTTCAACTTCATTCGCCTCATAAATTTGTTTAACCGTTCTTTCCTCACCCATACGTTCCACACGTCCAAACCATCTCAACACACCTTTCGTGATTTTATCGATAATGCTTATCTCAGCCTCGCATTCTTGATGGTTAGTTAGTTAGTTTTAAGGGTAATTTAAGTAAGTTTAAGTTTGTAATCGGAAAACAAGTATTTATTTTGTTTAACTCAATTTTGTTTATAACTTGATTGATATAATTATTTTGTAAGAATCCAACAAAAAATTAGATTGAATGAGCGTATGCAAATGTGTATGAAAAAAACGTATGTAGGTATAATTCGTGACGGTATTTCAGCATTTTCGTAATGCTTAAAATGTTGATATAATTTCTTGTTTATCGTAAAATTATTTTTTACTGTCCAGCGTCAATTTTCAGAGGGACGCCAAACATGATACCAGACTGAATTTATACATTTTATTATTAATTAATTCGGCAGTCACTTTTTGATAAAATCTATCCATGTTTAATTTAAGTTTTAATTTAAGTTTTATACCACTTTTTCCTTAAATCCACTGTGACATGTTTTCGATGCATTCCGCATCATTTCGTACGCTGTTTGAAAATAATGCGGAATGCATCGAAACACGTAGATTTTACACAGTAGATTTTAAGAAATAGTGGTATTTACAAAGTAAAACTTATATCTATAATGAATCTATCCAGTTAAATGAGAAAAAATACAATTTTAAACCATTTGCGGTGGTAAGGACATGTGGAGCGAATGGATAGCGAGAGAATGACTAAGAAAATATATGTGGCGAATGTGAGAGGGAAAACAGAACGTGGACGACCGAAAAAGACTTGGCACGATCAGATCAATCAGAACCTAAAATCTGGCGGTGTCAAAAGTCTGCGTAATCGGAGGGCATGTATGACTAGATGTATGGATGTGAAGGAGGCGAGGAGTGTATGTCAGGACAGAAGAGTGTGACGTTCCATCCTCTCTGCCTACCCCTGCGGGGAAACGGCGTGATGGTGGTAGTAGTAGTAGTAGTTGAATACGGTTTTGTTTACACATGTATAGAAGCGAGAAGATCGAGGATAACGTGTCATATTTTAAGTATTTAAAATAATTCACCACGCCAAATTTTCCTCTGTCTCAACGAAGTTGTTTTAATGGGGAAATGAGGAAAAAATGCAACACTGAGATAAGCGCTATCTATGAAATTTATCACAAAGTCGCGTTGCGTTGGTTTGGACAAACGAAACGAATAAATTAGGAAAAACGGTGAAACAAATAAAAGGCGAATGTAGTTATTAATAGCAATAAGAATATAATACAATAGAATTGTATTAATAATGCAGAAGACTGAGGAAGACCGAAAAAACTTGGCATGATCAAATATTTCAAATACTTGAAAGTGGTCAGGTCAGTAGTCGGAATAATCGGCGGGTATGTGAGGAGATGCATAAATGGGGAAGAGGCAAAGATTGTTTGAAAATAAATATTTTTGCGTGGCGTTCTATTCTTCTTGCGGTAAAGCGGCGTGATGGATTTTGAGCCACATTTAAAAGGTCAAAGAGCCGCACGCGTCTCCCGAACCACACTTTGCCGATTGACTATTGCATAATACCAATTGACTTTTTTATACATGGTATTGAAAAAATTCTTAATAATCCCTATTGACTTATGATGTTTCAATGTATTTGCAAAAAAAAGTTACAAAAGTGCCAATCTAGTTGTCACCTTTGAAATGTAGACTCGAAGAAAAGCGATTAAAAATTACAATTTAGCCAAAAATCAGTCTCAATACTTTTGACTGTTTACGCGACACGTGTGGGCTACTGCACCCATAAGTCCAATCCTCACGGAAATACAGGGTGTGCCAAAAGTCTCCAACCATTTATTATCATTATTTTTAATATTTGGCCCGCAAACTGGGACAGATAATTAATTTAAAATTATGTTAATACCTCTTTCTATTTTACGTATTTCCACAACAGAGTCCTGGTATTAAACCTAATGTATGGAAGTGAAGCATGGAGTTGGCAAAATAAGGTTTAAAGTAGACTGAACGCAGTCGAAATGCGATCACTCAGACGGATTTGAGCAAGACGATATATGATAGCTGCAGTTTGAATAGTGAAATAAGGAAATAATGCAACATTAAGATAGGTATATTGGCGTATTATTACGCGTTAAATAATAATAATAAACCCTTATCCGCACCCCAATGGTGCATAGGGCACTTTGTCATATTAACGCAGTGTTATCTTGATCGTTTACACATGAAGGAAAAGTGATCAGCCCTCCTCTTCAGGTACCAGTCCATGGTAATATTGAATAAATATTACAGTGAAAAAAATCACTTATATTTATTTTACCCCCCTTGGGAATCGAATCCGGGACCTCCAGAACGGTAGCCGAGCGTGCTGACCATTACACTACGGAGGCGGACTTACGCGTTAAAAATAAACATATTTATTTTAAAGAATTTATGCAATGTACCACAAAGTACATATCAATAGTATGGTAGAGGAAAAGCAATTGAGATTTTAAGGGCATAAACATAGGACACAGAGATCTTGAACATATTGTGAACCAGATAATCCCCGTGGATCTTCCGCGAAAAACATCTAGAGGAAGACCAAAAAATTAATGTATGCTACTGAAAGATAACATGCCATAGGTCATTGTTCCGCCGCGTGTGCCGCGGCACACTGGTGTACCGTGGTGATTAGTTGGTGTGCCTCGGAAAAAAGGTCTAATTTTGTGAAAATAACAGAATTGCTCCAAATTTTGATTGCCTCTGCTCAGTTAAGTAGGCTCAGATTTCGCATTAAACATAATATGCTAAATATGTTACCATAACATGGTAAATATGCACCTCTGAAATTTCTTAATTTGGTAGGTGGACACTGGCGTAGGTGACGTTGTCTATAGAAAGACCTACGACCTGAGAGCTGATCTCAACAATGTACAAAGACGATAAGTTGGGATGGAACTAGGAATTAGATATCACAAACCTATTCATACAATGAAAATATCAAGTACAAAATAATTCTTTTTGTCAATCCCTAACCTTTGAGTCACTTAATAATACATCTGAAGCTTATGCAACATCGATTACATTTGCCCAAAATATATAATACGACACAACAACTCGACAGAGTCGTAAAAAATAGGCAATAACGCTCATCAATATAATGAAAGCTATGATTTTCTACAATTAGCGTATCTTTTCTTGAATGTTTTTTGCATATACTTTGTGGCACATTTTATAAACATTATAAAATCAAACAACTTTGTTTTAACCACTTTTTTATTATCAGTCCACTTTAACCTACCGGTTTCGACAAGAACCTTGACATCGTCAGGGTTTATTAAATTCTAAATCATTAAAACATTAAAATACTCATAATTAATTACATTCCCTTACCAATTACATTTAGGATTTTTCACGGAGTGTGTGGAAGTTTTTGGTAAGGGAATGTAATCAATTATGAGTATTTTAATGTTTTAGAATTGAATAAACCCTGATGACGACAAGGTTCTTGTTGAAATCGGTAGGTTAAAGTGTACTAATAATAAAAAAGTGGTTAAAACAAAGTTGTTTAATTTTAAAAAGTTTAAAAAACAATTAGCGTAGTCTAGAAATTAATGAATCTACTTAGATTCATGATTTAATGGAACTTAAAATTTCTGAACACCGTATTCTCAGAGTGGAAATAATATCGTGGGTGTGTTAGTATACCTACGCGTCTATACACAGCTCACCAACACACTCTCATCTTGGTATAAACAGGGTCAAGGCTTTTCTCCAACGCAGAGCGCCTCAGTGGAATTGTGCGAACTTCGACGTCTGAAACTGTACACTACGTAATATCGTAATATCCTTTTAATCAAATTAATAATGCAAAAAGGTTAGTCCTTTCCCGTTTTAAAGAGAAATTCTCCCTTCAGGATTAATACGTCTAGCAAATTGTGGTTAAATTTTTACACATCGCTCACTCCTTTCAACAACGTCATGTATCAAAAATCGTCAATTTTCGCGTGTTTTTGGAATGCCCAGAAAATGTACTATATCCCAGCAAAAGCGGCATATTTTTAACTTAATATTTACCCGCTATAGGGCAGAAAGTGATATATATATATATATATATATATATATATATATATATATATATATATATATATATATATATATATATATATATATATATATATATATATATATATATATATATATATATATATAATAGCAACGATATAATCAATATTTATGGTAAAACGATAAAACTATATTGAAAAATATGATAAAAACATCAAATTTAATTTTGTGGATACTAGCACATATTGTTCTCTTTGTGTGTAGCATTCACGCGCGGCTCGTGTTTATACTCGCTTTGAGATAAGCGAGTATGAACATGAGTCGTCGAGGGGACTTAAGCTTAAGTTTACATTCGCAAATTATACATTAATAGAGGAACATTGAATTACTCTCCTTATCATTTATCGTTCACTTTGTGTGTGTGTGTGTGTGTGTTTTTTTAGATGGGAATTCCAATCATTATTTACCAAGCTAATTATTTACATGGTTTATAGATCATTTAGTGGATTTTTGTTTCTTCTAGTTAATTCAATATGTTTTTACTTGAATCAGTGTTGGGAACAGGAGGGATAATCTAGTGTTGGCCCATCAGGAACTTTGCTCATTGCTGGGAGGAAACTACGTTGCACTCCTCAGGAGAAGGCGGACTGTTGACTGTCATCAGCAGACCTTCCGTTCCACTAGAAGAGGGTTCGGCATTTTGTGTCCTAGCTTGGTTTATGTTACCAATGTCCTTCGCTATTTTTATCATGTATGATACCAGCGATCACTTTGTGTAAAACCACTTTGAAAAACACTAATTCGTTGGTAGTTATTACACAAAGTGAACGATGAAAAATAAGGATAAGACTAGCGGTTTCAGAATAAAAATTCCATCATCAGGTTATTAAAATAAACCGAAACCAGAAATACGTTAAAAAATACGTGTCTTATAAAAATCCTTCAGTCTCAGGAACAAACATAGTGCAGATAATGCATAACGTCTCCCACGCCGAGCTACTGTTTTCTTTCAGCGCTACACGCAAAATAAAAATAAAAAGTAATGCCTATTTATTCAATTGTGTAATAGTAAATCTAATTAGTATTTTCGGCTGGTGACAAAATGACTAGCGGTGAAAACGAGATTGGCATCACATCAAGGTCGGCCCAAGAGTTACGGGTTAAGTGAATGCCAGAAAATATAAACATCTGAGGTAATTCCTTTTTTTTTCATATGCAAAAACCCATAAAAGTATTCTTATCTTTCTAGTAATAAGAGTCATCAACCCTCAAGTAATGTAAGGAGAAAACAACTTGCCTTTTACAAATACAACGAGTATATAGTAGGTAATTGGCAATGGATAGCATGACGAAATAGTGTTTAACATGTTGATACGCGTGATTCGGCCCGTCAGCCGATGGCCGATCACGCGTTACCGCGTGTTAAATATAATACATATTTACATTATGTTAAACCTACTTAGATAATATTAAAACTAAAGACAAACTTTATAAAGTTATATGGGCACAGTTAAAAAAATATGTTTAAAGAAAAATAATAATTTGGCAAACTCCTGAAATCCAGCTTTTCAGGTCGGCATTCAACGTGTTAATGGTGTACTCTCAAACCTGCAATTCAGAACGCGACCGGTTGGACAAAAAGTCACACGTATTGTGGGCGTACTTTTTTTTAGAAATCAAAATATATTTTAACATTTTTTAAACTATTTTCAATAACTCTTTTTGTCCAAAAACCATATAAGTACATAGTAATTTCAAAGAAAGACTTATTTTTTCAATATAAAAACGGTGTCTGAGCAAAAATTCAATTACGGTAAATATTACCTGGGTTTAAAGAAAATTGAGTTGCGAGTTTTCAATAATCTCGCCTTAAGACTTCCACCACGTTTTAACGGAAAAATAATATAAAAATATTAATATCCAACACTTTGAGTGCGACCAAAAAACTTGTTTACAAAATCTGGATTATCTCCAATAACATGAGTTATTTTCATATTATTTTTTGACATCTCTTCAAGAAAGAAGAAGAATATGGAAGTCTGGGGCATTTACGGGGCTGACGACCGTCATAGGCTGGTTTAAGTGATCACTTTACACACGTGTAACATTCACCAATTCTACCCATTATTGACAACCAGACTACTCAAATTCTTGGAAGTTCTATAAATATGAACCAATTTCGAAACGTTGTTCTTGAATCATTAGAACTTCACTAGAGACGTCTATTGGTGTGATGAAAAAATATAGAATATTGACAATATTGACAATTAATATTGACATCTCATCCCTACGGCTGAGATGTCAATATTATAGGTGTTTCAACTTGATATGAAACATCTGTCGTTCCTCTTTATATATGAAAGAAGACGATCTATATAAGTCTGAGGTTCAATCATGAATGCAATATGCATGTTCAATAATGGGCAAAATAGTGTATAAAGTGATCGCTTAAGCCAGCCAAATGCCAGGTTGTAAGCTCTGGGATGCTCAGACTTCCATCTAACTAACTAACTAACTAACCATCACGCCGCTTTCTCAGGGGTAAGCAGAGAGAGTCGAACGTCACACCACTCTGTCTTTGCAAACATTCTTCGCCTCTCTACATTCACGCATCTCCTCATACATACCCGACGATTATTACGACTCCTGACCCGGCCGCTTTCAAGTATTTGACATACCTGCTTGTCTTCCTCTGCTTCTTTTTCCAACTACATTCGCCTCATAAATTTGTTTAACCGTTCTTTCTTCACTTTTACGTTCCACATGTCCAAACCATCTCAACACACCTTTCTTAATTTTATCGATAATGCTTGTCTCAGTCTTGCATTCTTTCCTTTTTCATCATTCGAACATCTATCAAACATCGTTTTGCCCCACATTCGTCTGAGGGATCGCATTTCAGAATGCAGACTTCGACTGCCATCTTCTTTCATATAAAGGGAAACGATAAATGATTCATATCAAGCCGAGACACATATAATATTAAAAATTATTTACTATTTCGAGTTTAAATATATTGTGCAATATTTTGGCTAATCTCCAAATTAATAAGTTTCCGTAAAATTCTCAGGAATTCTTCCTATTCATCATCCGTGTTCTCCCCCTAGGTGAAGCATAATATAACCACAAGTCGTCTCCAGATCACCCTGTCACACGCCATCTCCTTGGCTTCCTCCCAGGTCAGTCCAGCATCCCAAAGTACCGCTGAGTACAGTCGGTGAATGTTCGTCAGCGGTCTTCCGGAGTACCGGAATCGTAATGGTTGGAAGACCAGATAAAATGGGTTAAGGCTCTCAGGCGATATTCTCAGGATGTGTCTCAATGTCAATCTTTCCATTTTTAGGACTTCTATTGCAAGATACATTCTCAAAGCAATCGGTAAATTGCTTTGAGAGATATAAGATTTTGAAAAAACAGTCATTTACAATTATTTATATTTTTTAAAAAAAGCTATTTGATATTTGTGCTTTTATTATTTACAAAAGTATACTACTTCAATTTCTTGCTATTTCATTGAGCCTAAGCGCCTCATTATTAGAAATAGGAGGGGCTTTTTTTTTAAATATATATATATAATATATATATATATATATATATATATATATATATATATATATATATATATATATATATATATATATATATATATATATATATATATATATATATATATATATATATATATATATATATATATATATATATATTTATTTATTTATATATATATATATATATATATATATATATATATATATATATATATATATATATATATATATATATATATATATATATATATATATATATATATATATATATATATATATATATATATATATATATATATATATATATATATATATATATATATATATATTTATATATAAATATATATATATATATATATATATATATATATATATATATATATATATATATATATATATATATATATATATATTTATATAAATATATTTATATAAAGGTGTGTTGAGATGGTTTGGACATGTGGAGCGTATGAGTGAAGAAAGAACGGTTAAACAAAATTATGAGGCGAATGTAGTTGGAAAAAGAAGCAGAGGACGACCGAGGAAAACTTGGCACAATCAGGTATGTCAAATACTTGAAAGCGGCCGGGTCAGGAGTCGTAATAATCGTCGGGTATGTATGAGGAGATGCATGAATGTAGAAGAGGCAAAGAATGTTTGCAAAGACAGAGTGGTGTGGCGTTCGATTCTCTCTGCCTACCCCTGCGGGGAAGCGGCGTGATGGTTAGTTAGTTTTTTAGTTAAATATATTGTAATATATTATATATATTGTATGGAGTCGAAACAATCGGCGGGGGGTTTGATGAGGAGATGCATGAACGTGGAAGAGGCGAAGAATGTTCGCAAGGACAGAGTGGTGTGGCATTCAAATCTATCTGCCTACCCCTGCGGAGAAGCGGCGTGATGGTTAGTTAATTAGTTAGTTTTTATAATGTAATTACGTAAGCACAAACATTGTTTCGTCTAACTGATTTTTAAAATTTGAAAAAAAAATGTGAAAAAAGGTGCAGAAACACCGTTCCATCGGCCAAAAAGCCATGGAAATAGGTATCAAATTGTAGTAGACTGAGTTCGAACCGAGAAACTCCGACTCAAGAGTCCGCGACACTAACCACGGGACCACAACCCGACACAATATAGATACATTATTATGATGCACGTTTGCTTTCAAAATTTATATTACTGGTCTAGATCCTATATCATGTCTCTTCTGTTGACAAGCAAACTACAATTATAAAATTCAATAAACTTAATGTACTTAAGTTGCGACAGGATTCCCAGTAAGATCTGGTCCACTTGGTCGGATTCGCGGAACCGGTTGGTTGCGGACATTTTTTTCTCAGGAAATATAAATCGGATGCCAAGTTTTTTCATCTGCTCTTGTGCCAACTTCCATCTAGATTCGGGACAGTACAGCGCCTGCGTGGGCACCCTGGACACCGTGGACCTAATGGATCAACCGCTAGAGGAGAGAGAGAGAGTTGAAAATCAAGCGTAAAATCTGCAGAAACATCAAAAGGGTTCAAAAAATAATCAATTCTTAACTAATGTTTTTTTTATATGCCTATTATTATATTTTATTTATTGTTTCGGCATTAACTTTGGGGTAAGACATGTTACAATGATTAAAGAAAACACTTGTTTTTTACCACTTGAGTTTTATTATAGACTACATACATTATACAGACCTGAATGATGGAAGTTTAACTTCTGAAACATGTAGTCTATAATAAAACTCAAGTGGTATAAAACAAGTGTTTTCTTTAATCATTGCCTATTATTATACATTATTGTTTTATATATCGTTTCAAGAACGTCATACATAATCAATCGTCAATTTTCAGTTGTGCATGTTTTCGGAATACCCAGAAAATGTACTATATCCCAGCAAAAGCGGCATATTTTAAACTTAATATTTACACGCTACAGAGCAGAAAGTGTTGTTTTTGCATTTTGAAGAAAAGGTATTGTTTTTTTTTTTTTAAATATCCATATTTTTCAAATGGGGAAAAAACCTTCAGGTTTTACCTAGGAAGATCTGTTGCACAGTAAAAAGTTCAATAAGTAGCTTGATATTAATTTTTAATACATTGTATTATATTTTTAAACTTTAAAAACGTTCTCCTGAAAAATCCAGTTTTTTTTTATTTATGACGTTCTTGAAAGGAGTGAGCGATATTTTTTAAGTTAAACTTGACATGAAGTGCGTTCCGGGACCTTTTTTGTTTTAAAAAAACCCTGATTATTGTATGTATAATTTCAACGAAAATTCGCTATCACCCTTTTGACGAGTACAGACTATCTCGTTAATATGTGGTGTTAACCCAACATATTTGCAGATAGATCTCTGGTATTACGGGGGCAGTGGTGTTATGCTGCACAGGAAGTGCGAGTGGTATTCTGTAACGGATGACATGGCGCCCTTGGGAGATGGACTTCCGGAAAATGGCAAACGCGATGATTAACGCCGCTAAATGCGGATAAATACGACGATTTATCTTCCACGGATGGTTTACTCTGCGTTTGTTGTTTACTATCGGTTGGCCTTATCATACTGCCGTATCGAGTTGATATATCAACAGGCTTAAACCACATTTATTTATTTTTACCAGCAAGTAACAAAAACATGGCACGATCAGGTATGCCAAATACTTGAAAGTGGTCAGGTTAGGAATCGTAACAATCGGCGGGTATGTATGAGAAGATGCATGAACGTGGAAGAGGCGAAGAATGTTTGCAAAGAAAGAGTGGTGTGACGTTCTATTCTCTCTACCTACCCCTGCGGGAAAGCGGCGTGATGGTTAGTTAGTTAAGTAATAAAAACGTACGTAAGTTTTAAAAACGTCGAAAACATTACAATATGTACAGAACCCAGTCAGGGATCCAAAATGAAACTGAAAAAACACTTTTTTTTTGACATGCCCAGACTTCCACATTCTTCTCAACATAGATGAAGATGAATAGTGGGTGATCTGACTGAATATAGAAATTTTAAAAATTAGTCTCGCTGTAGCGTTTAACACTATTTGCAGTCGAGTCATTTAATTGTTTGGTAGACCCGTGAAGATACCGTTGCAATAATCGACTCTAGATATTACAAACGTATTTATCAATTGACAGGCAGCATCAACTGGCAGATTCTTGCGAATGCTGTTAATTTGTCTTAGATGATCAAGAGAGAGATCAGAATCTAAGAACACGCCCAGCAATTTGATAGCCGGTTAGGATTAATTAAATTAATTGGAAATATGTAAAAATACCAGTCATTGAAATATAAGTCTATTCTGTAAAATGGTTTAAGATTTTTTACACAGCGAAAACCGGTAAAAAATGCGACCCTGTTCGACTGTCCAAATTTAAAACACCGTAAGGGACATTTTTTTTGTAGTAGGTTTTTTTTGCATTTATGGACTAAGTAGACTCTACTTGTCCAACAATGCAAAAAAAAACCTACTACAAAAAATGTCCCTTACTGTGTTTTAAATTTGGACAGCCGTATTGTCACAAACAATCTTCAATTTATCATTGTCAGGCATTGCGAAAATTTTAACAAAAGTTTTTTTTTGCACTAATAAAAAAACTAACTACCGAGTGACGTGTTGAGAACGAACAAAAGTATTAAAACAGTACACATATACACAAATAATAAATTCTCAATATTATTCATATTTAAAGCATTTACTTTGTGGTTAGTCATTTTTACTTATTTATTTTTTTACAAAAATGTTAATAAAATTAGTATGTAACCACTCACCGAGATTTTTACGTCTACCGGTTTCGAGACGTACCCGTCTCTTCGTCATAACGCATGTCTGTATTGAAAACTATAGTGCATGTTGGTCTTCGGGTCGACCAAAAATCGCATGTGTTAGACATTTTGTGTAGTTTTGAGTGTGTAAATGGTGCTATGGTGGTGAAGGGTAGTATTGTTTGCATGCTGTGTTAGTGATTGTCCTGACAGGTAGACGCAAAAATCTCGGTGAGTGGTTATATACTAATTTTATTAACATTTTTGTAAAAAAATAAACAAATAATATAGTTTACCCAAATTTAAACATACTGTCGTTGGAAATTTTATTAAACTCTATATTGGTCTTCATATTGGTTTAAACACACGGAATACAAAGCAATGATAATTTTCTAGAAAATCATGATTTTTAACTAGATAATTCTAGGATACTTGGGTATAGGCAGAATAAAAAAAACATGTAAGGTGTCATAATAATATTTTTTTCTGAATTATTTTATATACTCGTATATCTGAGGACCATTATTTTGATAAATCAACAGGCATACAAAATGTGTGTTAAAAAAACTGGTCTTCGTATAAATAAATTTTGAAAAATTAGAAATATGTAAAACAATGAATAAAGATCTACCCACAATAAATCACCAATTAAATTAAACTTCAACTCTGATTTTGAAAATTTTCCCATTGTGATTCCTTTCTCTCTCAAAAAAAAATATATAAATTTTGTTACATATATTTTTTGTCTGTCTCCGTGGTGCAATAGTTTGCGTGTTTAGCTAGCGTTCTGGAGATCCCGGATTCGATTCTCAGGGGTGGGAGGGGGGGTGAACATATTAATTAATGATCATACATTCTAAAATTTATTTAATATTACCCTGGACTGGTCCCTGAGGCGCAGGAGTGATCACCTTGCCTTCATCTAAGTAACGATCAAGAAAACACTGCGTCAATACGATGCAGTGCCCTATGCACCATTAGGTGCGGATAATGGTTAGAAAAAGAAGAACAAATTTTTGTTAGGCGACCACACCAATTTCACTTGAGTCTACGATATAGTTGGTCTGAAGAAGGAACGGTTATTCAGAAACGGCAGTCGTGAAATATATTTTTTAATAGCATTAAACTAAGTGAACGATGAATGATAAGAAGAGTGTTAGATCCAATTATCACCTAGCTCATTTTACACCCAAGCGTCGCATCATGCCTTTTCGCTTTCCAACGTCGATTTCTCGTTTTTCATTTTGGCTTATTTTCAAATCGACGCATTTTAAGTTAACCCCTGTAAGTCTTTAGTATCATTTCTGTCGCATTTCAACGGTGAGCCTGTCCAACACAATGACCTTAGCTGTCAACTGTCAGTGACCAAGCAGCGTATTTGTGTCGCCTACTTTCAAAATCCGCCAGATCCAATTTTATAAGATTTTAAAATAAATAAATCGGAATGCCAAATGTGGGTTTTGTTATTTAATATATTCATGTACTTAAAAAATCTGCTAAACAATATTTAAAAACAGCGTTTTATTTCAAATTCCGCTATATTAAATTCTTATATATTGATTGAACTTTCCTTCTGCCCCATATCGGCCATTCAGAGAGCGGGGATAGGTCTAAAATTAAGATAACGTCATTTAGGTTTGTGTCTCGTGTTTTTTTTTAAATAATGAATAATTTTCTAAAAAAATGGGAAGATTATCTATTTCATAATATTTTATCTAATGATAGACAAATCTTTTAAACATAAATGTTACCCGGAGAATTTTGCATTTTTTTGTAAAATCGACTTATATGGATCTGGCGGATTTTGAGTGCAGGCGACACAATGTAAGTTCGTGTTTGTAAATGTTACGAAAATGGCCGCACGCGCGTTAGGAAAATCGCGCAGAGCGTGATGGATATTTTGAGTTATACGACTGTCAAATTTTAAACAGAAGTATTTATTGCCTTAAGGGTACCTACCTACATAATGTTATTATAAACATTATGAAGATATTAATGTAATGGCCAGCGTGTTTAGCTACCGTGCTGAAGGTCCCTGGTTCGATTCCCAGGGCGAGTGAAAATAAATATTAGTGATTTCAGACTGTAATATTGATTTAATATTAACCTGGACTGGTTCCTGAAGCGCAAGAGTGATCACCTTGCCTTCATGTAAGTAATGATCAAGATAACACTGCGTCAATTCGATGCAGTTCCCTATGCACCATTGGGTGCGGATAAGGGTTATAAGTAAGTAAGTAAGATATTTATGTATTAATTGTTGAATCAAGCACAGATTTTTTGAGTCTACTAAATTGTATTTTATTGTTAAAAATAACATAAACATTTATATTGTGTCAATTGTTTCGCCTAGTTATGGCAATTTCAGTGCGATTGAATGTATAATAATAATAATAATAATCTTGGGTGATTTATATGGCACCATTTTCGTAAAAAAACTACCTCAAGGGCGTTATACAGGTATGGATTATGGTATGAATACGATAATGAGAGAAAAATTTAAAAAATGTATTAATGAAAAACGTCGTCAATCGGCTGAGTCTGAAGGCAGGAAAGTGGAGCCGCCGTATTCTCGGTCTTCTTGGGCTGGAGCATGACCGAGATGTTGGACAGGACGCCTCACTGTATAATGGTAATACCGAAGAACAGCTTGTTAAGGTCCCGTCATTGTGGATATTCAACTGCAGATGGCGGAGGTAATGCTGGTCTTCTTATTGTCACTGGAGGCATTGATGGGCATTTCCAACACCTTGGCAGCTAGGTACTCGTACTTCAGGAGAGGTATGTTTTGTTAATAAAGCGATGTACTGGTTTTTCAATCCGATTTGCATAACTGTTCTTTGTTATAATTTAAAAATAAAACAAAAGCGTTAGGTGCATTATCGAACATCGTTATCTACTCAGCAGTAGTAGCAGATAGTTGGATACAAATTATGCGTCTTGCTGTTCGTTTTGTAACTGTACTGCACAAAGAAAACCAAGCGAAAGAGACGGAGCAATGAATCTCGGGAACAACCCGCTACTGTTACAAATAGGTGGCAAAAGAAAAAAGATTTAGTGCTAAAAGTCAAGGGCGTCTCGTAGTGATGAAGAAACGATACTGTTAAGTTCAAGAAGGTCGTAAATCATAAAACGTGATTGTTCAGGAGAACGTTTTTAAAGTTTAAAAATATAATACAATGTATTTAAAATAAATATCAAGCCACTTACTGAACTTTTTACTGTGCAACAGATCTTTTTAGGTAAAACCTGAAGGTTTTTTCTCCATTTGAAAAATATTTAGTTTATTTAAAAAAAATAAACCATACCTTTTCTTCAAAATAAAAAACAACACTTTCTGCCCTGTAGCAGGTAAATATTTAATTTAAAATATGGCGATTGTGCTGGAATGTAGTACATTTTCTGGGCATTCCGAAAACATGCACAACTGAAAATCGACTGATGATTTTTGATTTATGACGTTCTTGAAAGGAGTGAGCGAATTGTCAAACACCCAAATCAATATCGTGGTATACTGGCAAAAACCGTTTACTCTAAAATCCCCATTTCAATAATTCCTGTTATTTAAAGCTTTTAGCCTAAATAAAATACCCGCTATTAAACTTGAAGTTGCATTTTATTTTAAAACCACATAAATTTTACATTTCAAACTACTACGTGTATTTTTCCGGTTTATAGAACGCTGAAAACTTTATAATACTGCATCATTAAGTCAAAATATTGCATATTTTCAAGTTAACGTTTTTTGCCAGTACACCCTCGATATCTTATACACTAATTGAGGGAATTTCCTTACAAAAAAAAAACAGACACAAAGATAAGGTTGTTTAAATTACTTAATTTAATATATGAAAATTGGCCAGTAGGACTTAACTTCATAACCAAATATTTCAATTCGTATTTTTTTTTAAACTTTACACTTTTTCTCATAATACAGACAGCTGGTCTTCTACCTCCCAGGAGCAAACTCCGAGAATAACAGAACACAGTCCTAGCTGAAGAAGAAAAAGAAGAATAAGACAGTTTTGTATTTTACTGTTCAGCATTTTCTTCTTCCACCCTTCTTCTTTCCTTTTCTACTTTCAGCCTTCCTTTGCCAGCTCCATGCTGCACATTTTTTTGACAGTTTTAAATTATTATTATCCCTACATCCTAAAGAAACGAGGCACCACGAACCTCCCTTGCATTCAGAATGAATCACACATTGGCTCGGTGCCAAGAGGCAGTTGGATACACGAGACAAGTAGCGATCGGATTCACTCTTTTCTATTCCCCAACACTGCACTTAGTTTAAAATTAAATTCTTAAACGCTTTTGTTCTGATCTGCTACTTTGTTGTTTTTCCGTGTTTTCACCTTTTCTCAAGACTAAATGAATACTTTGATCGTAAAAATAAACAAAAGTCAAGTTTAAATAAATAAATAATAATATTTATCTAAGAGATTAAAATGAGGCATGAAGGAAGAGTGATTTTTCATATTATTTTTTGACATCTCATCAAAGATGAAGAAGTCTGGGCATTTACAAGGCTGACGACCGCCATAAGCTGGTTTAAGTGATCACTTTACATACGTGTAACATTCACCAATTCTACCCATTATTGACAACCACTAGAATTTCACTAGAGACATCTATTGGCGAGATGAAAATAAGCTTTTTATTGAGCTGAAACTCTTTTATTAGTATGCGAGGTGCGAATCCTGGATTATAATCACATACATGAGAAACGCCAGAAAATATCATTTTCATTTGTATTGTTTTGCCTTATAATTTGACCAGTTAATTTATTTACAACATTTTGAGTGTGTCCAAATACTTGTTCACAAATCTGGATTATCTCCAATTATAGGAGTTATTTTTCATATTATTTTTGACATCTCATCTCATTTCTTTGATAGATGTCCAGATTTGTGAACAAGTATTTGGACACAGTCAAAATATTGTAAGGAAGAGTGATATTATGTTTTTTTTTTAAATATCGGATCTTTTCAAATTTCATACCGGAACAAATTACAATAATGGGCCCTCAATAAGTTTTCCCGTTTCGAGGGCATAATTTATAATGCTTTAAAAGAAAATTGTTTTTGATATGCAATCAAATAATACATGGCCGAATAATGCGATCTATTTCAGATCTACCCACCTCCATTATCTTTATTCTGAATAGTCTTTTATACGTTGTTTCATTGGCATAAACAGGTTGTAGAACTTTATTGCAAAATAGTAATAAAATTTCTTCTTTTATTATTATTATTTATTTTTTTTATTATTTTTTTTTGACATCTCATCAAAGATGAAGAAGAATATGGAAGTCTGGGCATTTACGGGGCTGATGACCGTCATCGGCTGGTTTAAGTGATCACTTTACACACGTGTAACATTCACCAATTCTACCCATTATTAACAACCGCACTACTCAAATTCTCGGAAGTTCTTTATATATGAACCAATTTAGAAACCTTGTTCTTGAATCACTAGAACTTCACTAGAGACATCTATTGGTGAGATGTAAAGAAATTTCTTGAAATTTCTTCTGACCAAAAGAGCTATGTGTTAGGTTAGGTTTCTATTTGTGTTTCTATGTTTTGGATATTGTAGTTCTGTGTACTATGTTCTTTGTAGGTAATGATGATTAATAATGCTATTAGGAAATCATAATTAATAGGAGATTGTACCTGGCTCGCTAAGCGATTACGTGGAAAGATTTTCATCAGCCATTAATACTTTTAAATTCACTTTCATTTACTTAAGCTGACTTTTATTAATGTACTAAATATTTTTTCCATATATGTATGTGCTCCTAATAATAAAGGTATACTTCAATTAAATTGTATAAGTATTTTTGTTTTTAATTATGTATAGTATACATGTTTCCAAAATTAATACTGTCTCTATAGCAAAAGTCCACGAAATTAATTTATTAATATTTAAAACGAATTGGGATTGTATTGAAGTGTAAATATATAATAAATGAAATCCGCTTAATTTTCTTTTCTTAAATAACTAAATATAAGTTATGAGTTAAAACATAATTAAAATATTTCTTATTTTACCAGTGCAATTTGTGAATCAATACAAGATTTCAGTAATATTTTTCCGCTCTAGAAAGTGGCCAAATTATACGTTGAAATATTTAATAATATACAATCATTCATTGTCACGATATTGAGATTAATGTCTTGTAATATAAACACATGTTACTCAAACAAAAAAAACACCCACTGGCAAATATGAGAATATGATGTATTTGTGTAAGTAAAAGTAATATTTTCTTATGTAATTATATACCTACGTACACAAATATTGCGAGCATATCGCTCACTCCTTTCAAGAACGTCATAAATCAAAAGTCGTCAATTTTCGGTTGTGCATGTTTTCGGAATGCCCAGAAAATGTACTATATCCCAGCCAAAGCGGCATATTTTTAACTTAATATTTACCCGCTACAAGGCAGAATGTGTTGTTTTTGCATTTTGATGAAAAGGTATTGCTTTATTATTTTTTTTAAATATACTAAATATTTATCAAATGGAGAAAAAACCTTCAGGTTTTACCTAAAAAGATCTGTTGCACAGTAAAAAGTTCAATAAGTGGCTTGATGTTTATTTTTAATACATTGTGATTTCTTTTTAAACATTAAAAACGTTCTCCTGAAAAATCAAGTTTTTTGATTTATGACGTTCTTGAAAGGAGTGCGCGATATGTAAAATGATATCTCGTTTACATACATCGTTTTGATAAGAAGCAGTCGATATTAGACACTAGAAACAATTAACGACTTCTTTAAATGAAATCGCTAATTAGTTCGGTTTTTTTCATTCTATCACTTAAAGACAATCACGCTAAGCAATGTACAAATTTCGAAGCGTATTACGTATTTTTAAATTCTGATAAATTTACATCAAAAAATTAATCTGGAAACAAATATAAACAAAGAAAAAATAACTGAAAAAGAATCAGATGCTCATTGATCGCACCTCAAATTATCACACACTATCACAATAATAAAATCAAAATGTATAATTTTTTACGTTATTTTTGATATCTCAACATAGATGAAGAAGAATATGGATGACTGGGCATTTACGGGGCTTACGATCGTCAAAGGCTGGTTTGAGTAATAACTTATACGTGTAACATTCACCAATTCTATCCACGATTGTCAACCACACTATTAAAATTCTTGGAACTTCTATATATACTTATATGGTTAAATTCCGAAACAAGTGCTTGTATCACTAGAATTTCACTAGAGACATCTATTTAGTAGTATGAAAGCTTCAAATTCGTTCTCTCTATTGGCATATCTACTTTTTTAAACTATGTAATAATATTTTTGAAGTCCATCCAATACAGTACAAAAATGTTGTCCCATATTTAAAACTTACATTATTTTAAATCATAGTATAGTACATATTTGATTACTCAAAAATTTCATTATTTTTTATTTATTTTTCCTTTTGATGTTTAGAGTAAGATACAATAGAATTTTTTTATTTATTTAAAATAAAAAAAGTCATGCAATGAAGGGTTAACTGACTTGGGTTTAATTATCCCATACAAGTAAATATCGCATGTCATTTTGTAAACCCGGTGGGGCAAAACGGTTTTTTGCAGTATGTTTTTATTTTTATATTTTTATTCAATAGATTAGTATTTTTTCCTATAACAACAGTACTAACACGTTAAAAAATAATGTTAATTTTAAACAAAAAAGATTTTTTATTGAATATGTTACCAATTCTATTTTTTTTTCATTTTACAAAAAAACACCCTTCCCCTTCGTCGAAATTATTTATGTACAAAAAAAGAGGCTTAATCCTAAATTAAATGTAAGTCTATATGAGTGTGGTTTTTTTTTTTTTTTAAATCAATAAATACGAATTAAAAGAATGAAAGTATCCAAAATAAATAAAATATTTTGTAGCCGTTAACCAACGAACATTTATTTTTTTTAATATTATTTGAAGAATGTTTGAATGGTATTTATTGAAATAAAAATGGGAGCAAACCATTATCAGAAACAATTAAATAAAAGTGAGTTGTGATATTAATGTACAACATAATATAAATACCTTGTTTTTATTTGGCTATATAATTACTTATTAAAATTTTAAATTATCATAGTTCATATTTGCATATGTCCTTTATAGAAATACGAAGAAATATTTCGAAATGATTGGACATGTATGATATCTTATCAATTATGTGCGAATGTGATTAGGTCGGAATGTTGGAAGTATTGCTATCAATATTACGTTGCGATATTAGATAAAAACGTAATGATAAACGTTATCTATTGAGAAAATAATTTTAAAAAAACCTGTTGGTATGTGTTTTAAAGATAATAATTATCGTTTAAACTAAATAAATTTCTGTGTATGAGGATAACGAGATAAGCTATTGAATTCTTCCGATAATTTAAAAATAAAATTATCTTTAAAATTCTCGAATATACTACAATTTAATAAATATATTTTTATGAACATAAATTGTATACATTTATTTACAAAAATATATTTTAAAAAAAATATATTTTTAATATGATACAATACTTAAATTCACTCAAATTAAATTAATTTCTCCATAAAATTATATCAAATCATGGTTATCAACTCCTGCCTTATTTTATATATAACATAACAATTTGTTTAGCCTCCCACCAGTTTGATGATGTCGGTAACGACGAAACCCGGTCGCTGGTCAAATAAAAATAAAGTGGAAAAGCTAAAAATATTGGTTTTAATCTAATAATATAGGGTCCGCCATCTAAAGTTTTTTTTTCAACTAGTGCTTATTTCGTGAATGGTAACACTTAGCTCATGTCTGATTTAACAGATAATTAGTTTTATCCTTCCGCTGAGCGAATATGGTTGTGTATACGCTTGAACAACGCTGGGAAATATTGCGACATTACTTTGAAAATCATGGTAATGTTGCAGAATGTGTGCGAAAATTGCGTACGGTTTTTGGAAGAAGAGAAGCACCGTCAGCTCCGTATGTTCATTATCTTGTGAAAAAAGTGAAAGAAACTGGCATCCTCATCGATAAACCAAAGCGTGAAAAGCCAAAAACAGTGCGTACACCCGAGAATATCGATGTTGTGGCAGAAAGTGTGCGTGAAGCGCCATCAACATCAATTCACCGTCGTTCTCAACAATTGAACATTTCGGAGACATCATTGAGACGAATTTTGCATAAAGACCTTGGTATGACGCCATACAAAGTCCAATTGGTTCAGGAGTTGAAGCCAACTGACCATCCAATGCGTTTTCGCTTCGCTGAGTGGGCCTGCGATCGACTTACAGAAGATGCCGATTTTGCCAAAAAAATCATCTTTTCGGATGAAGCTCATTTTGATCTTGGCGGGTATGTAAACAAGCAAAATTGTCGTATTTGGGGCACAGAAAACCCGCACGCATACATTGAAAAGCCGGTACACCCAAAACGAGTCACTGTTTGGTGCGGATTTTGGTCCAGAGGCATAATTGGGCCATTTTTCTTTGAAAATGAGCAAGGAGTGGCCGTTACAGTCAATGGCGATCGTTATCGGGCCATGTTGAACGGATTTTTGTTCACAAAAATTGAAGAGGAGGATATTGGCAACATTTGGTTTCAACAGGACGGCGCTACGTGCCACACAGCCGAAGCTACACTCGATGTTTTGCGCCCTGTTTTAAAAAAAAAAAAGTTATTTGGCGGACCCTTTATATTATAGTTGATAGACTTTCCTCCATCTATTTTAAATGAGAAGAAACGATGACAGTCTAGATACACGTAAGTTAAAGGTCATGGAAGAGATCGAAGGTAGTAAGTAGAATGAGAGGAAGTTGCCTACAAAATGGACTGACAAATCAAGGCTGTAACAAGTTCATCAGCGGTTGGAGCAATGCAGATGTAGTGTGTCTGGAGAGGTAGTGAGGACTATAAATAATCTTTTGGCCACGAACCTCAGCAATGAGGACAACAACGAAGAAGAAGACCGGCGTTTTCATATAACCCTATTCACAAATACTCTAAAATATGTTATTTTACTATATTCTTTGAAAGCTGTCCCAAACGCGTTCCCACATCTTATACAGAAGCATCTCGCTCACTCCTTTCAACAACGTCATATATCAAAAATGTACTATAAAATGCCCAGAAAATGTACTATATCCCAACAAAAGTTACCCGCTACAGAGCAGAAAGTGTTGTTTTTGCATTTCGAAGAAAAGCTATTGTTTTATTATGTTTTAAATATACTAAAATATTTTTCAAATGGAGAAAAAACACTCAGGTTTTACCTAAAAAGATCTGTTGCACAGTAAAAAGTTCCATAAGTGGCTTGATATTTATCTTTAATACAGTTCATTATTTTTTTAAACTTTAAAAACGATCTCCTGAAAAATCAAGTTTTTCGATTTTTGACGTTGTTGGAAGGAGTGAGCGATCTGGGCTTCCTGACAGACCTCTCTTGCAAAGCAATTTTTTCATGAACTAATTTGCGAAAATTATAGAAAATGTATTCCGATTTTACTATGAATTTACATTTAATAGCTTTCAATCTCCTCGTTACATTCTTCTTCACAGATGTTGATGTAGCAATATAATATCCTGGGTGTCATAAAAATCGTAGCTGGTGATTTCCTTTTGAAATAGAATAATCGAAGTTCGCGCCCATTCGCCCTTCGCGTTGATTTCAGTATTGATTGACCGTGAGTTTAGTGCGGGTTTAATTCTGGATGTTGTGTTAGTTTCTGAGAACCGCTCGAGAAGTGGTTTATGGCAGTTGATAGCACGATTCTAGGAACGCAATGTATATGAAGTACGAGACGCGTGAAGGCAACACAATGTTTGGCCGCAAATTCGCTCTTATGCAATATTTCAAAATGATATACATGTACATGTATGTACAATGTAGGTAGGTAGGCACCAAGTTCTTGAAAATATTTTTTTTTACTATGCCAACACTGTTACTAAAAAGGCGGGAAACTTTTGACAGCTTTCTTTAATATAGCGGGAAGATTGATGATTTTCTTAATGTGTCTGTAGGCAAATTCGTCAATTTTGAAAATTAATTTTAGTTTGTATGTATTTTGCAGAAAATATGCATTTTATACAAGTTATACTTACGTATAGAGAAACGATTTAAAGTCTAATATAAAATATATTAGTATCTTAGATACAAAACGCTTCTTTTAAGATAAAATGTCAAACACTCAAATTATCTCATTAATTGATTCGGCAGACACTTTGTGGTAAAATCTATCAATTTTTTTATTAATGTTTTACTTAGTAAATGCCAAAAGTTGTATTTACTAAGTAAAACATTAATTACTTTTATTATAATATTTAAGGCATTACCTTATATGCATATGCCGAATTCATTTTAGAAGTTGTTTTTTTTTAATTCGATCACACATGTCTATTTCTTGATTTATGACCAATATTTATTGAAAAATGTCATTTTATTATCAATATGTCGAAAATTGACAGGCAACACACACCACAAGAAAAATGACTAACTAACTAACTAACTAACCATCACGCCGCTTCTCCGCAGGGGTAGGCAGAGAGAATAGAGCGCCACACCACTCTGTCCTTGCAAACATTCTTCGCCTCTTCCACGTTCATGCATCTCCTCATACATACCCGCCGATTGTTACGACTCCTAACCTGACCACTTTCAAGTATTTGGCATACCTGATCGTGCCATGTTTTTCTCGGTCTTCCTCTACTTCTTTTCCCGCTAACATTCGCCTCATAAATTTGTTTTACCGTTCTTTCCTCACTCATTCGTTCTACATGTCCAAACCATCTCAACACACCTTTCTTAATTTTATCGATAATGCTTATCTCAGCTTTGCATTCCTTCCTTATTTTACTATTCGTACATCTATCATACATCGTTTTGTCGCACATTCTTCTGAGAGATCGCATTTCGACTGCATTCAGTTGCCAAGAAAAATGACGGCTGTCGTAAACTAAAATGTCTATTTATTTATTTATTCGGGAATTGTACAGCTTTACAAGAAAAAATAGTTACATTAAAAATTATAAACATTACATTACATTAACAAAAACTGTTACATTAATAATAATAAAGCCAATTAAACAATTCCACATGTATGTTATAATTACTGTTGAAACATTGAGAGATAAATGTATTAACAGTAATGTCGTGGATGAGTTTGAAAGAATATCGTTATATTATGTGTATAAAAGGTGTTTCCATTATTTTATTCACAAATACTAGATTTGCTCCACCTATTAGTTATTGGTTTCAATATTTTGTTGAAAGATTAATAAAAGATGAACAAGTCTACTGAGAGAAGAATAAAGTCTGGCCATTTACATGGCTTGCGATCTCACATTAGCTGGTTTAAGTGACCACTTCATACACTATGTAACCGAGTTAAACTAGCTGATGCGTCTTAATAGATTTATCGATCTTTATCACTTTGAGATGTCAATAAAAATGTCAATTATCATCATATTCCATTGCTCCAAAATCATGATGAATATTACTTTGTGGATTCCTACGATTGCGTAGCACGTGTGACCAACATCCACCGCTCTTCTCATCTCAATTCTCACACATAAAAAAAACGATGTGTCTGTATCGTAGATTGACTAATATTCGTACACTTTTTAGCGTACGACGGGTTCTAGGGAGACACTTTATCAGCGTTATTCTAAGCATGATTCCCTCCCACGAAGGGTACCTAAATAGAGTTGAACCTCTCATAACGAGATTAATTCGTTCCAGAATATTACTCGTTATGTGAAACATTCATTAAGCGAAACAATTTTTATCATATAAATCAATGTAAAATAGGATAATAATGCGTTCAATGCCGAAATAAATACTCATTTTTTAACGTTTATACAAATAAAATTACATAATTATAAATTATTAAAAATCGTAACAACCTGGAATAGGATTTTTTCCCACATAATATGTCTTTCAAAACACTGTAGTTAATATATGAAAAATTGTATTTTGTAATTTATCTTGTATTTATAAGCAGGGTAAACAAACATTTATAAGACAAACACTAAAGAAAATTTGTGAAAAAAACCTGTTATTGGATTTTGATTGGCATAAAATAAAAAAAAATAGTAAGTTTATTATTTATAAGTTTGTGAAATTCTTTTGGCTAGTTAGAATTGACATTTGCTTTTGTCTACGCTTAAAAATTTGGTGAACATACGACACACTATAATCATTAATTAATTTTGTAGATTGCATAGCCACCTTTTTACTGAACATGCTTCATAAAAAACAGTTTCCCGTGCATTTGTTTTTTTTTACATTTTGAGAGAGTCCAAATACTTCTCAGATATAGATTATCTCCAATTAGGAGTTATTTCGGTATTTCCTTTATTGCGTGAGAATATTGATGCCCTGCTACTTCCTACACTCGCTATGCGCAATGTCGCTCGCTAAGGGAGCATTTTTTGCATCAGTTTTGCTCGTTATGCGAATAACTCGTCATGAGAGGTTCCACTGTACTGCGCTAAAATTACCAGGAAAACAGGACTGCTTGGAATACACGATAATGTATTTATACTTGGTCGGAGGCGACGCAACAGGAGCTGCCACCAGGCGAGACGGTTCCTCAGGTGGTCGTCTGGAGCTAGTGGAGAAGAGAGACGACCCATCATCGACGTGACTCATCCAGAGATGATTGTCAACTTATTCCTATCTCATTATGTGACGTCTAGCTTCTAGGTGTCTTCTTTCCATTGATGCATCTTCTAAGTCAGGAATATAATTTGGATTCAAAATGGATGCCTTCGAACCTTATAACTCCATGAGTTTACTGGACAAAGTCAATTAAGTTCTCAATATTTAGACACATTCGAAATAATAAAATATATAAAATATCGCGAATAAAAAATTGCTGGTCAAAATACAAGTTTTTTTTTTATAAAATAATGATACTTTAGGCGTCTCCAAGTATGTAAAATAATTCAGAACGGAACTAACACACATTTCATAGACGTCTCTACTAAATATATGGTAATAATAACTTACTAAATTCTACCATATATGGTGCCAAAAAGTAGCACACGCAAGATGTCTTCAGTTGAAATAACTCCTGAAATTTAAGTAGTTTGGCTGTCAATCGTGGGTAGGATGTTAAATGTTACAAGTGTATAAAGTTATCAGTTAAATCAGCCTACGACAGGTCTTTAAAGACCTGTACCTACAGGCTTCCATATTATTTTTTATATATTAATTTTTAAATCATACACCGATTTTATTAGTCTACTAAGTATTTTTTTTAAAACACATAAAAATTAACATTGTGACAATTGTTTCGCCTAGTTATGGCATTTTTAAACGAATGTGAAGATTAAATGGACTGACGGTCCTTATGTAGCTTTACTATAATAGGTACTTAAATGCTTACACAATATGAAATTTTATGTGTTTTTTTTATATAAAATATAACTTAGTTGACTCAAAAAATCTGATTTTGATTTGAAAATTAATACACAAATTAAAATGGAGTTCTTCAAATTAAACGCCAAATCAATAAATAAATTCCATATTCTTCTTTATTTATAGAAATATCAATATAAAGAATGAAGATCTTTAAAACAAAAAATTGAATGCATTTAATATTTTAAATTTTATTTTATATTTGTTTTACATAAAATGAACTAACTAATTAACCATCACACTGCTTGACCACATGGGCAGAGAGAATAGAACGCCACACCACTATGTATTTGCAAACATTCTTCGCCTCTTCCACGTTCATGCATCTCCTCATACATACCCGCCAATTACTGCGACTGACTCGCCTGACCGCTTTCGAGTATCTGGATTTATCAATATTGATTTTTTGCTGCGTACTGTAAACACCATTAATATTTTAAATGATCCATTATAAAAAATGGTCCACAGAAATAATAATTCAGTAGCGTAAAACTGTCATATGCCCGGAACGTCGTAAACACTTTCCGACTTAGCGCGACACTTGTGAGGTTGGTGGACAGAAAAAAAGGAAAAATCCACACTCATTAGCCGTAAAGTTAAATTTAATGGCCACGGATCGCATTGGCGCCAGATTGTGTTTTACTCGCATGTGTTATGTGTGCTGGGTTCCAATACAACGACGCGTAGTACAGGATGTCCTAAATACAAAACACATATTTATAATAAAATCCCTAAAATTCATACCAAGTCCTACCAAAATTAATATTTAAAAAGGGTCTGCGATATGTGCAATCAAATGCTTAATCAAATAGATTTTCTTGAATGTTTTTCGCAGATATTTTGTGGCACATTTTATAAACTTTATAAAATTTAAAAAACTTTGTTTTAACCACTTGTTTATTATTAGTACACTTTAAACAACCGGTTTCGACAATAACCTGGTCATCATCAGGGTTCATTAAATTCTAAAAAATTAAACATTAAAATAATCATAGTCAATTAGTACGGTGTGTGTGGAAGTTTTTGGTAAGGGAATGTAATTAACTATGAGTATTTTAGTGTTTTTAATGTTTTAGAATTCAACAAACCCTGATGATGACAAGGTTCTTGTCGAAACCAGTTAGTTAAAGTGTACTAATAATAAAAAAAGTGGTTAAAACAAAATTGGTTAATTTTATAAAGTTTAATCAAATAGACATTAATAATTTTTTTGTATCGTTTAAGAGAAATATTGGTGATATCTATTTGATTTTTTGATTATTAGATTAAGAAATTTAAGTTATAAAATTAAAATTAAAATTTAGCGTAAATATTCAACAAACAACAAGCAAAAAAAACACCATAGTGCATACTAAAACTTTGAAGTTTGTGAAATGATTATATTTATGAGGTACTATGACTCAAATCGTTGTTTTGTTATTGTATCGTAACTGTCCCCAGATTTCACGGAGTTGTCTACTGAAAACTGAAAGACGTCGTTTCAGCCTGAAAAATAAAGCAAGACTTCCCCCTGAGTCACTCCTCTGCGCTCAGGATTAGGCCCGTCTGATTACTTCATCTAAAAACACGATCGTTGGAATGGCCAATTCATTTTTAAAAACCAGTAAACCGTTTCAAAATTATCTAATTTATTAATTTATTTGGTAATTTATAAGCGCCATTTTCGTAGGAAATCACTTCAAAGGTCTTTACAATATACAGCAATTTTAATATTTAAACAATTTTCTTTCTAATTATATAAACAATTTTTTTATTTTAATTGTATAAACAATTTTCTTTCTAATTGTATAAACAAATATTGCGTAATGTGCCCTCGGGAAGGCAAAACTAACTCATTTAAGGCACATTATTGTACTTCTAAGTTTTTCTCTGGCGGGTATGTATGAGGAGATGCATGAACGTGGAGAGGCGAAGAATGTTTGCAAAGACAGAGTGGTATGGCGTTATATTCTCTTTGCCTATCCCTGCGGGGAAGTGGCGTGATGGTTAGTTGGTTTCTAAGTTTTCTTTAGTAAATACTACTATTTCTGAAAATCTATTGTAACACGTGTTTTGATGCATTCCGCATCATTTTTAACACATATGAAAATGATGTGGAATATCTCGAAACACGTGCCATGATAGATTTTTAAATATCATATTTACCAAGTAAAACTTAAACTAAAATTGGATAGAACACTGACAGTAGAATAAATTCATGAAATCACATTATTGTAATTTATAATTTTGTGTACTATGAAATAAAAATAGATAAATAATTTTCTTATTTTGTATATTAAAAGCATTGATAACTTTGTGGTATGGTTATAAAACACTCTCCTTACCGTCCATTGTTTACTTTGTGTAATACCACTTTTTTGTGACTAACGGTTTTGGAAAATCATTCCATCATCAGGTCAATAAAATAATAATAAAATTATTAAAATTAAATTAAATTTTAACGATTTGACGTTTGTATAAAAATTTAAAAATTTAAAATTAAAAAAATTGTAAATTCAAATTTTAAAAAATATTGTTTTAAAATTTGTATAACAATAATTTTCACTTTATGTCCGCCTCCGTAGTGTAATGGTCAGCACGCTCGGCTACCGTTCTGGAGGTCCCGGGTTCGATTCCCAAGGGGGGTAAAATAAATATAAGTGATTTTGTCACTGTAATATTTATTCAATATTACCCTGGACTGGTACCTGAAGCGGAAGGCTGTTCACCTTTCCTTCATGTGTAAACGATCAAGATAGTGCCCTATGCACCATTGGGTGCGGATAAGGGTTTTTTTATTTATTTTTTTTATATAAGTATATATGATATTTTACAATGTCACTAGACAGAATTTTTTAAACAAAGATAGCATAAAATAACCTAACCCTGACGTATTTTTTTGTGTAACAATAAGCCAGCCTAAATAAAATCATAACGGGTAAAATTAAATATTTAATGGTCGTGCTTAATTTCACCATTTATATTCAAAGTCAGTGAAGTGTTCCTAGCTATTAGTCGAGTTTACAAATTATATGGTGTTGTGCCCAAATAATGGTTTCGGATTTTAAAAGATCCCATTATGAGTCGAAACGGTCACTTAAGGAACAATAAAAGTACACAATACCAAATCCTAATACTTTGGTATTAGAAACGTTCAGCTTTTTGAGAAAAAATTCGATTACGGTATAAAATACAGAATGGCCCAAAATCAGGCGACTTGTTTTTTTTAAATATGTATTTTGTTTTGTTATAATTGTTGTTATTTTTTTATTTTTTTCTGTAAATATATATATATATATATATATATATATATATATATATATATATATATATATATATATATATATATATATATATATATATATATATATATATATATATATATATATATATCATATTGGTTTAACACAGGATTGGTCACGTTTTATAGCAACTTAAATTAAGATTTCGAAAGAATACAGTAAAATAAACAGATTTGCGTTTAAAGGATTTTTTGTGCAATATTGAAAATATAACTTTTTGGTGAGGACTCCCACAAATGATATATGTCAATGAACATTAATACCCTCACCTCAGAATAAATAATAAAAATTTGAAAAGGCTCAATCATTATGTTTGCAAAGATTCCCAAAAAAACTGAAAATAATTTCAGCAAAATCTCCCCTTCTGCCTATTGACGCAGCATTTTTGCGAGAAGCATTTCCGAGAAAAGGGAACTAGCATCGTTTTATAATTTATTACTATATAAAGAGATAAATGGGCAGCGCTTATAATAAACCGATTAAAATTCTTCCTGAGCTCCTAACATTGCCAATCGTCGGTCTTTCCCTACACTTTGTCATTCTCTCAACACGCTGGCGGCTCTAATCAAAGCAAACAAGACAATGTAAGCATATAATGGATTCAGGTCAAGTGTTGTGTGTTTTTAAGGCGATTAAGAATAAATGTCAAGAACGACAATTTTGGGACTGTTTTGCATGAAGTAAATTGAAAGATAAACACTCTATGGGTGTGGCATATTCCACGTAGGAACCTATAATACTGTTTCTGGGAGTAAGTACAAAACGATGAACAATTTCTTTAAAACAAAACTATTCTAATATTCACTTCAAACCCTTATCCGCACCTCAATGGTTCATAGGGCACTGCATCATATAAGTGCAGTGTTATCTTGATCATTTACACATAAAGGTAAGGTGGATCCGCTTCTGGTCTAGGGTCTTATTGAATAAATATTAGAGTGAAAAAAATCACATATCGCTCGCTCCTTTCAAGAACGTCATAAATAAAAAATTGACAATTTTCAGTTGTGCATGTTTTCGAAATGCCCAGAAAATGTACTATATCCCAGCAAAAGCGGTATATTTTAAACTTAATATTTACCCGCTACAGGGCAGAAAGTGTTTTTTTTGCATTTTGAAGAAAGGGTATTGTTTAATTATTTTTTTAATTTTACTAAATATTTATTAAATGGAGAAAAAAACCTTCAGGTTTTACCTAAAAAGATCTGTTGCACAGTAAAAAGTTCAGCAAGTGGCTTGATACTTATTTTTAATACATTGTATTATATTTTTAATCTTTAAAAACGTTCTCCTGAAAAATCAGGTTTTTTTATTTATGACGTTCTTGAAAGGAGTAAGCGATATACGTACACAATTGTATAGAATACATCACAATTTAGTGTATAAATTGATGTCAAGGTGTCCGTTGTAGCGGCGGGCGTGACTCCACGGTGACCTGTGTCGGGCTGGGGTCAGGGCAAGGGACGTGGGATGTACCGTACAACAATATTATCGTTTTTGTTTACCATTGAGGCTCTTTTTTTATATTAATTGTATGAAAAAAAATAAGTGTGATTTTGCATTCTTTTTCGAAATCTCAATATAGATGAAGAAGAATGTGGAAGTCGTTTTCCGGGCCACTTATGGGATTGAGGCAAGAGCAGATACTTCCAGAACAAAATCTCGGCTTCGAACCTCCGAAATGAAGACTCTCCGATCCATAACGGGAAACACATTGCGAGACCGAGTAAGAAATACCGACATTCGAAGCATGTGTAAGACGGAGGATATCGTGATGTGGGGACGACAACGAAGGCGATACTGGAAGCAACATATAAACAGAATGTCAGAAGACAGACTTCCACGTATCGCCCTCCAAGGCAACCCTGAAGGACGCAGACCCCCAGGCAGACCTCCGAAAAGATGGAAAGACAGCTGGGAGTCAACATCCCAAGAGCGACATGCGGAGGCACAAACAGATCCCTAGGATCTACATAAAGAAGAAGAAGAAGAAGAAGTTTTCTGGGCTTACGACCGTCATAGGCTGGTTTAAGTGAATACTTGACGTTGCCCACTTTATCAAGCTGATATACCTTGGGATGTTAGAAGGGGGGTAGGGAGAAGAAAGAAAGGTTTTTACATATTTGAGCGCAATAAAAATAATTGACCTAAATTGTTATTGTCGATTGATTGTTTAGCTAGTTCGGCTGTCCAAACTTAAAACACAGTAAGGGACATTTTTTTGGAGTATGTTTTTTTTGCATTTTTGGACTAAATAGAATCTACTTAGTCCAAAAATGCGAAAAAAATGTCCCTTACTGTGTTTTGAGTTTGGACAGCCGAGCTCTGTTGGTGGTCTGAGATAAACGTGGATGCACCATGTCATACTTTACTCACGTGTAACATTAACCAATTCTACCCATGATTGACAACAACACTACTCAAATTCTTGAAGCCCCGTAAATGCCCTGACTTCCATATTCTTCTTCATCTATGTATGTTGAGATGTCAACATAAATAGTTCATAAAGTGTATCTTTTAGATATGGCGTTGTTGAGGTTTTAAGATATACTGAATAATTTGATGTTCATTGTTCAGACACAAAAATTTAACGTGCATGTCATACACGAGGAGATGCATAAGTGTGAAAAATTTACGATGTGGCTTTTTGCGTTCAATTTGCGAAATAGATGAGTGATTGATGTATTAGTATTTCCAATTTTTGTGGAAAATCCAAATATCATAATACACAGAAAATTCAATAGCCATAAACCTTATTTTATCATTTTCTATTAAACTTTCATTGGGTATTTTTTTTTTATCTATCGTGACACTTGTTTGATGTATTCCGCATCATTTCCAGACATCATTAGGAAGTAGTTCTATTCACCAAGTAAACCTTAAATAAAAAATGGATGCATATTACCGCAAAGTGACCGCCGATCAATGAAAGTAATTTTATCAACTTCCTAGTTAAAAAACCTTTTTAATTCAAGATTGATAGTGCTGACAGTATAAATATATAGTAAAAAATTAGTAAAACCCTTATCCGCACCCCAATGGTGCATAGGGCACTGCTTCATATAAACGCAGTGTTATCTCAATCGTTTACACATGAAGGAAAGGTGATCAGCCCTCCGCTTCAGGTACCAGTCCAGGGTAATATTGAATAAATACTACAGTGTAAAAATCACTTATATTTATTTGACCCCCCCTGGGAATCGAACCCGGGACCTCCAGAACGGTAGCCAAGCGTGCTGACCATTACACTACGGAGGCGAACAAATATATATGAAAATATATATGAAAGTATAAAAGGCCTAACTAACCGCTTTCACGCAGGGTAAGGGCAGAGAGAATAGAACGCCACACCAGTATTGTCTTTGAAAACAATATTCGCCTCTTTAACACTCATGCATCTCTTCATCCATACCCCCCGATCATTCCGACTGACAACTTTCAAGTATTTGAAATACGTGATTACGCCTAGTTATCCTTTATTTCCTCTGCTTCTATTACAATCACATTTGCCTCATAAATTGTGTTTTATATTCTTTCTTCACTCATCCGATTCACATGCCCAAACCATCTAACACACATTTCTTAATTTTATCGTTCATGTAAAAATTCTACTGGCTTTTTATATTTTATATAATCCAAACCATTACACTACGGAGTCCGCCTTCGTAATGTAATGGTCAGCACGCTCGGCTACCGTTCTGGAGGTTCCTGGTTCGATGGTATCCCAGGAGGGATCAAATAAATATAAGTGATTTTCACACATTAATATTTGTTCACTGAACTGGTTCCTGAAGCTGAGGGTTGATCGCCTTTCCTTCATGTGTTAACGATCAAGATAACACTGCGTTTATATAATGCAGTGCCCTATGCACCATTGGGTGCGGATAAGGATTTTAGGTTGAGGATATTTAATAAATATATCATTATATTATTGAAATAATAAATGTCAAAAAATATGGCGTTTCGATCCTCTTCAACAAAGATAATGAGTGAAACGGTACTATATCGTAACAGGTAAATTCGTAATAAAATAGCTAATATTAACACACGTAATTTGGGTAACTTTGCACACTTTTTGTATTCGTTATGCAGGTACATTTGTTTCTATCAGAATGGTTATAATTAAAAACCCACAAGTGTATTAAAACTTAATCATAAATTTCTTTAAGACCCAGCATCCTTTAAGTTGCAACTTAATTTACTCTAAATCCAGGGAACATTTTCCGTAACTGATTTTTTTCTTAAAATACCGTTTTTGCATTAAAAAAATAAGTTTTTCTTAGAAATAATTGCATGGGTTTGAAAAGAAAAGAGTTATTAAAGGTAATGACTTATAAATTATTAAAATATTTGTGTGTACTGGATATATCATGTATATGATTAAGTGTAAAAAATATGCTGGGAACAAAGTGAATGGTGCACTGAAATCAGTTATAGCAAATAAAAACCTATCAGCGGAAGCTAAACTGGCAGTGCACAACGGAGTCCTGGTTCCAACTCTAATGTATGGAAGTGAAACATGGAGTTGGCAAAAGAAGGATGAAAGTAGACTGAATCCAGTCGAAATGCGATCTCTCAGAAGAATGTGCGACAAAACGATGTATGATAGATGTGCGAATAGTGAAATAAGGAAGGAATGCAAATCTGAGATAAGCATTATCGATAAAATTAAGAAAGGTGTGTTGAGATGGTTTGGATATGTGGAACGAATGAGTGAGGAAAGAACAGTAAAACAAATTTATGAGGCGAATGTTAGTGGGAAAAGAAGCAGAGGAAGACCGAGAAAAACATGGCACGATCAGGTATGCCAAATACTTGAAAGTGGTCAGGTTAGGAGTCGTAACAATCGGCGGGTATGTATGAGGAGATGCATGAACGTGGAAGAGGCGAAGAATGTTTGCAAGGACAGAGTGGTGTGGCGCTCTATTCTCTCTGCCTACCCCTGCGGGGAAGCGGCGTGATGGTTAGTTAGCTAGTTAGTTAGTTAGTAAAAAATATTGCTTATTACCAATTCTACCCATTATTGACAACCACACTACTCAATTTCTTGGAAGTTTTATATATATGAACCAATTTCGAAATATTGTTCTTGAATCACTAAAACTTCACTAAAGACATCTATTGGTGTGATGAAAATATGCTATTTATTGAGCAGAAACTCTTTTATTAGTATGTGAGGTGCGAATCTTGGATAACAATCACATAAATGAAAAACGCCAAAAAATATCATTCTCATTTTTATCATTTTAAAAACTTTATATAATTAATTAACTTTCTTTTAACTACTTTTTTATTAATACGATTTAACCTACCGGTTTCGACAAGAACCTTAATAAAAATAACATTTAGGATTTTTACGGAGTGTGTGGAAGTTTTTGGTGAGAGTATTTTAATGTTTTTAATGTTTTTGAATTAAAATAAACCCTAATGATGAAAAGGTTCTTGTCAAAACTGGTAGGTTAAATTGTATTAAAAAAAGTGGTGAAAACAAAGTTGAATCATTTTATAAAGTTTATAAAATGTGCCACAAAGTATCTGCGGAAAACTTTCAAGAAAAATTATTATTTTAGCTTATAATTTGACCAGTTGCGTATTAAATGTAAATGCAATATTGCGTATTAAATATAATATAAGCTAACTAAATAAATAAAAATATAATAAGAGAGGCGTCGGAAGACCTCAAAAAGATGGTCCGACGACATGGCCGCTGTGAGGGATAAAAATTGGCTGCGAGCAGCAAACGACTGAAAGAAAAGGAAGGATACGGATGAGACCTATATCCAACAGTGGAAAACAAAAGGCTGAAGAAGAAGAAGAAGAAATGGTACTTTACTGAAAATTGGATACGTTTTCGCCAAACCGCCGAATATTTACGATATAATCTCTCAAGTAGTTCCTGGCAAACGTGAGTTCCTTTGGTTACCTATTGATAAGAGGTGTCGGTTATCTTATCAACTTGTGGTAATTAGGCGGAAGTTTAGAGGTTTACTTCAAGATAAAAATCTGTGTCGCAATTTTCACAGGTGCCTACGTCCTAAAAATCATCGGAAATTATTCTTGTATCTTAGTGACAACGATTTCAGGAAACTGTAAAAATAACTGATGATCAGAAAATTAATGTGAATAAGACCGGATTTATTAATATTACCCATTATAAAATATATCTGATAAGGTTATTTTATTTAATTTTATTTATAACGTGGATAATATTAAAAACAGCGTTTTTTTTTTAAATCCCTTACTGCACCCCAATGGTGCATAGGGCACTGCTTCATATAAACGCAGTGTTATCTCGATCGATTACACATGAAGGAAAGGTGATCAGCCCTCCGCTTCAGGTACCAGTCCAGTGTAATATTGAATAAATATTACAGTGGAAAAATCACTTATATTTATTAAACCCCCCTGGGAATCGAACCCGGGACCTCCAGAACGGTAGCCGAGCATGCTGACCATTACACTACGGAGGCGGACAAACAGCATTTATTCAACACAATTCGGGATATTGAAAAAAAAAGCATTAGGGTCGTTTTGGGTCGATCTTATAACATTATCTAAACGATTTTGGAGCAATTTCTGCTCTTAAGGCCCAGTAACAGATAAATCGCAACTTTGTGTCGGGTTGTGGTCCCGTGGTTAGTGTCGCGGACTCTTAAGTCAGAGTTTCTAGGTTCGAACCCACTCTACCACAATTTGATACCTATTTCTAATAATGAGCCATTTAGGCTCACAGAAATAGTGCATGAAATTGAAACATTTGTATAAATAATAAAAACACAAATATTTATTTTTTTTTAAAAATATATAAAAATAAAAAATTTCTCTAAACCCAGGTAACATTTGACGCAATTGAATTTTTTTCTTAAAACACCTTTTTTGTATTGAAAAAATACGTTTTTATTCTAAATAAATATATGGTTTTGAAAAGAAAAGAGATATTGAAAGGTAAGGAGTAAAAAAAACTTATTTTTTAATATTTGTTCTAAAAATAAAAAAATATCCAATGCACATTTTTTTTAAATCGGGCGTGAACAGTCATATGGCCTCTCCGGTGGTCTCCGATGGAATGAATTCTGTGTTTGGGAATATACCCTTAAATAAAAATCTTTTATACCTATAATCCGAACAATAATAGAGAGATTTCCGCTCTGGTTTAGAAAAATATGTCAACATGTACCTACCTACCTCAAAGGGTGAGAAGATATTGAATTATTTAATCCTTTTGACAAAAACAAAGAAACAAGACATTCTCTTTTTGAAAGATAACGGAATACAAACACTTATGAATGTCATGTAAATGTGTGTCGTATCAAATAATTCATATTAGTAACAGTGAGATTTTCCGGTGAAAGTTCATTTCAATTTGCATTATCTTTACTTTTACTAACATAATATGTTAATACAGATAGATACATTTATATGTAGGTACTTCATATTTAATTTAAATTTTACTGGTACATACCACTGTATCTTGAAATCCATTGTGACACGATAAATTTCGCATCATTATCAAACACCGAATGCGCAGCAAGTCTTAATTTTAATTATTTATTAGTGATTTTTTTTACGGTTTTTTTTTATACTTTATAGTTTTTTTTAAAGAGAAATATTTGCGTTTTTATTATTAACACAAATATTTCAATTTCATAATATTTCTGTGAGCCTAAGCGGCTCATCATTAGAAATAGGTATCAAATTGAGGGAGAGTGGGTTCGAACCGAGAAACTCTGACTTGAGAGTCCGCGACACTAACCACGAGCCCACAACCCGACAACAGTTATTTTTCCTTTTCTGACATGTCAACAAAGATGAAGAAAATATGGAAGTCTGGGTATTTACAGAGCTAATGATCTGTCATAGGCTGATCAAGCGATTATTTTACACTCGTATAACATTCACTATTCTACCCATGATTGACAACCACACTTCATAATTTTAATGGTGAACGATTTTAATGTTGCACGTTAAAGTGATGTTAACGCTTAACCAGCCTATGAAAGGTCATAAGACCTATAAATACCCAGACTTTTCCATTTTCTATTTTTACCATTTTCTTCTTCATCTATCTTGAGATATCAAAAAATTAACCATTTACATTGAAAACTACTAAAGCATTTTTTTATAAACTAAGTAGCGATTTTTTTATACTTTAAACTAATATATCGCTCACTCCTTTCAAGAACGTCATAAATCAAAAATCGTCAATATTCAGTTGTGCGTGTTTTCGGAATGCCCAGAAAATGTAATATATCCCAGCAAAAGCGGCATACTTTAAACTTAATATTTACCTGCTACAGGGCAGAAAATGTTGTTTTTGCATTTTGAAGAGAAGGTATTATTTTTTTTTTTAAATAAACTAAATATTTTTCAAATGGAATAAAACCTTCAGGTTTTACCTAAAAAGATTTGTTGCACAGTAAAAAGTTCAATAAGTGGCTTGATATTGATTTTTATTACATTGTGTTATATTTTTTAACTTTAAAAACTTTCTCCTGAAAACTCAAGTTTTTTTATTTATGACGTTTTTGAAAGGAGTGAGCGATATTATAATCAGCGATTGAGCTTTTTCAGTGCAATGCCTTATGTATTATTTGGGTGCGGAAAGTCGTCAAAAATCGAAGAACAACATTTTTAAAACGCCTGGCGCCAAAATACTGTTGTTGGCTGCAAACTTTAAATTTTGATGGTCGCTTTCTTTAGCATTCGGCCCACGATCACGGGAGATAATTTATGCGAGTCCGCTGCGAACTGCCTATTGTGTGAGTTTGTTAGTATTGTATTAAAACGAGCAAGAAATAATGGTGGGGACCACCGCACTCCATACTCACACAAGTACGCCACACAGTCCATAGAGAATATATAATAGTAAGCCACAGTATGCGTTACTTTCCAGAATGAATATTAAACATATAAAAGGTCGAAGAGTTCAGCAGCAGGCGATCAAATCCAAAATCGATCGGATTCGATCAATTAACCCTAAATAACCATCATCCCGCTTCCCCGCTGTGGTGGGCAGAGAGAAGGAAGCCTCACACTACTCTGTCTTTGGAAATAAGAATGGATGTTGCGAAGAACAGAAGTAAAGTCCCGTGGCGTAGTCGGGTAGACGCTCGACTATGAAACTTTGAAATGCGAAATCCTGGAGGTTCGATTCACGCCAGTATAAAAAAAATCAAGAAAGATTTATTCGATTAGTCTGAGTGTTTGTGATGTATTTTTCACATTTACTAAACCCACTCTATCCTACCTGCAGACAAGCCACCTAATGTAGAAGCTTTGAGGGTTATTCCTTAACAATAATAATAATAAATGCATCTCCTCATCCGTACCCGCCGAATACTTCGACTCCTGACCTGACCGCTTTAAAGTATTTGACATACCTGATCATGCCAAGTTTTCCTCCGTATTCCTCTACTCCTATTTTCAACTACATTCGCCTACTAAATTTGTTTAAATATCCTCTCTTCACTCATTCGATTCACATGCCGAACCATCTCAGCACACCTTTTTAATTTTATCGATAGTGCTTATCTCAGCCTTGCATTATTTCCTTATATCCTTATATCATTTCATTTCGACTGCATTCAGTATGTTTTCATCCTTCATTTGCCAACTCCATGCTTCACTTCTATACATAGGGCTATAATTCTTTACTTCCATACTGACTGGACTGGACTGGATTGGACTGATAAAATAAAACAATAATAATTTTTAAAAAACTATTATTTTATGACATCTCAACACAGATGAAGAAGAATGTGGAGGTCTGGGTATTTACGGAGCTTACGATCGTCATATGCTGGTTTAAGTGTAACCAATTCTACCCATGACAACCACACTACTCAAATACTTGGAAGTTCTATACATCGCTCACTCCTTTCAACAACGTCAAATATAAAAAATCGTCAATTTTCAGTGGTGCATGTTTTTGGAATACCCAGAAAATGTACTATATCCCAGCAAAAGCGGCATATTTTTAACTTAATATTTACCCGCTACAGGGCAGAAAGTGTTGTATTTGCATTTTGAAGAAAAGGTATTGTTTAATCATTTTTTTAATTGTACTAAATATTTTTCAAATGGAGAAAAACATTCAGGTTTTACCTAAAAAGATCTGTTGCACAGTAAAAAGTTCAATAAGTGGCTTGGTATTTATTTTTAATACATTTTTTTAAACTTTAAAAACTCTCCTGAAAAATCAAGTTTTTTTAAATATGACGATCCAATTTCGAAACATTGTACAAGAATCACTAGAATGGGTACACTCAAAATGTTGTTGATAAAAAACTAATTGAAGGTATCTTCACCATATAGTTGACACGTTAACTTTCTTCGGAATCCATACCCTGGGTGTTGTATTTGAGATTTAAAATAAAGGCAAGCGAAAGTATATCGGATGTCCTGATTTCGCGATACAACAATACTTTTAAGGCAAATTTCTCTGCGGAGAAAACAATCTCCTTGAATGCCGTACGTATAATTAGTTGTACATATTATAAGCCATTATATCGGCTTGCTGTGTGTGGAAAGGTAGCGCAGGTTTAGTGGGACGACTCTAGGTGTGGGAGAGGGTCAACGTTCTTTACAAATTTTGTAGACGAATAAACGCCGAGTGCTTCTATACTTACAAAACTTACTCAATTGACAAAATTCTCTTACGGCCCCACGATACACAATTTAAAGTTGACAATTGATAATATTTTTGAAATTGTATGTTTAATATGGATGTAATATTACATTCAAAATTAACCTTAAATGCAAAATATATTTTTAACGAATTTTATCTATTTCTTATACTATTTTATTTCATAGACTTAGTACATATTACATCGTGGGTATACTGGCAAAAAACGTTAACTCTAAAATCCCCGTTTGAATAATCCTTGTTATTTAAAGCTTTTAGCCTGAATAAAATACCCGCAGTTAAACTTGAAGTTCAATTTACTTTAATTCTATACCACTTGAGTATAGTCAAGCGGTATAAAAATAAGTGTTTTCTCAATCCTTTTAATATGTCGTACCACAAAGTAAATGCCGAAACAATAATTAAAATACTTTCAATTCCATTAAACTATGACATTTCAAACAACTTTTTTATTTTCTTCTTTTTCTTCTTTTAGGACTAGGTCCTGTCATTCTCGGGTCGCTCCTGGGAGGTAGAAGACCAGCTATCCTTCCATCGCTTGGGTGGTCTTCCTGGGGGTCTGATCCCGCCTGTGCTGCTGTCCGCTGCCACCCTCACCACTCGATCCGAACTCGCTCTTCTCACATGATCTCTCCAGAAACGTCTTCTTTCTCTTCCCCATCGCACAACATCTTCAGCATCGCAGATTTTTCTTATATCTGAGTTTCTTATTTTCCTAGTTTATAAAACATTGAAAACATTATAATATGCATCATTAAGTCAAAATTGCATTTTTTCGAGTTAAAGTTTTATGACAGTACACCCACGATATCATATATATATTTTTATTAGTATTTTATTAAATAATATTCCATTGGATTAGCTATTCTTACTGTAATAATGCCCGTTCCACTTTATTACACAACATTATTGGTATTATTCAGTATTGGAATTAGAAAGAATGGCGGTACACAGTTCCTCCATGAATGAAGAGTTCCCCCAGAGCACACGGACCATTCTAATTGACCCCTGTTAACCCCGCCTCCGCGCGCCAGTACGCATGTGGGTCGGGGAGATTAGAATGTGACCGGCTGCGGGCAGTGCTATGAATGGACCGCCATGATAAACAATATAAGCATACTTTGCCATGTCAAAAGTTCAACAGCTTCAAGACTAGTAAGTGAATGCGCTTTAAATATACCTATACCATTGTGGAAATTCACCATATCGTGTGTTGCCTCAACTGTTCATCTATAGCGTCTGACGTGTACATCTACCATACAACGTGCGCATGCACGACACTATCTTATTCTATCGCTATGTTTGATTGTGTATATTTTGTTTATTTGATTTATTTGCTCTAACTATCCAGAACCATCCAGACTCCCCCATATCGCACTGCACGGCCAACCCTAAGGTAGATATATAACTCCCGGACAGACCACCAAAGAGATGGAAGGATAGCTGGGAGTCAACGTCACAAGAGGAATATTTTTAGAAAAAAAACAGATCTTCAGAATATAAAAAAAGAACAAGAATAATTATTGTCTATAATAGCGAATAAAATGGTCTCCTGCAAAAATTGTGCAAATCAAAATACGACGGTTGGCCAATAGAGCGAAGGTATGATGAGAAAACGTCACAAAAAACCAGCTAAATCAACTTTTTCTCGTTAACGTACTTCCGTGAGTAAGATAAATATTTATTTGAAATGGTATTTCGCGAGAATTCTAGTATTTATTTATTATTTTCATAAATACACAAGCACGACTAAGTGAAGTTTGATGAATCTTTACACACTTTTTGGTGGTTTAATAATTCGGTTGTTGGATTCAATCATTTAAAGCTAATCAGTCCATAAATTTGGTTCCGTATTACGTATTTCTAGATCCTGCTTCATGGAACAGGTAATTGAATGGAATAAAATAAAAAATATATAAATAGTAATAACATTAATACTTTACATTGAACTACTGATGTAATGTAATTTATTTCTTTATTTATCTTTATTCCAAACCTTGACATGAAGTGTGCAAGCCTCTAAGGTTCATATAGTATGTACCGTATATATGTATGTATGTACAATATAAAAATTACAATGCAAAAAAAAAGAACATAACATTAATGATAAAAAAACTGTTTTTTTTATGATTTACAAAAATAAATCAATTTCATACAATATCTGTGAGCCTAAGCGACTCATTATTAAATTTTATATAATGTTATATAATGGATATTAAATTATACACACACATATAAATTAAAATAAAAATATATTTGACGAGATGTATTTATAAAGACGAGATGTATGGATGTGAAGGAATCTTGGAGTGTATGTATGTATGTAGGGTTGAGATGAAGAGATATCTTTAAAATGCAAGAAGCACCCAGTTTCCTTGTAGGGGTAGGGAGAGAGGATATAACGCCGCACGCGTATTCACACACTTACCTCCCTCCGCTTCCACACATCTTAATGTACAGTTACATGTGGAGGTCCTTACCAAAACGTTACATTTCCATTATAAATTATTTGTAATCAGAAATTCTAGCTTGTAAAATTATTACGTTTTGGTGCGATTTAATGATTTCTTATTGGTTTAACACGGTTTTGGTCACATTTTGTCGCAACTTTGATTAATATTTCGATAGAATACAGTAAACAGAACAGATTTGCATTTAAAGGATTTTTGTGCAATATTGGAATTATAACTTTTTGGGGAGGACCGCCACACATCGCTCACTCCTTTCAACAACGTCAAATATCAAAAAACTTGATTTTTCAGGAGATCGTTCTTAAAGTTTAAAAATGTAATAAAATGTATCAAAAATAAATATCAAGCCACTTTTTGAACTTTTTACTGTGCATCTGATCTTTTTAGGCAAAACCTGACTGTTTTTTTTTTCACCTGAAAAATATTCAGTGTATTTAAAAAATACTTAAACAATACCTTTTCTTCAAAATGCAAAAACAACACTTTCTGCCCTGTAGCGGGTAAATATTTAGTTAAAAATATGCCGCTTTTGCTGGGATATAGTAAATTTTCTGGACATTCCTAAAACATGCACAACTGAAAATTGACGTTGTTGAAAGGAGTGAGCGACATACACTTGCCGGTATCACAAGAGTGCCTTTAATACACATATTTATACACATTCCTAATTTCCTAGAACCCAAACCCGATCCCAATTTGCAAAACCGCAAATAGTTTCGCAACTTAATCTCATTAAGGTTTTATTATATTTTTTATTACTGCACGCTTTCACTTTCCCAAAGGCTGCTCCATACATTCACAAGTCGGGTAGAATTATAGAAGTGTGCGGTAAATAAACTCTATGTGCGTGCTGTCACGGATATACGAGAGACTGTAGAGTTAAGTACGCTGCAGGATGGTGTATTTGAACATTTAGAACAAAATGTGAGTATCCGGTTCAGTATGAACTATGGAAATACCGCAGTTTGCAAACAAACTTGTCGGGCCGTTTTGGCCACGTTTTTAAATATTGATGGAAAAAATATTAAATGCATTAAATTGTATAAAATAAACATACATTAAATTTTATTAAATATGGTCACAAAAAATATTAAATTGAATTTGATAGACATTTTTGCTTTTAACATATCGCTCACTCCTTTCAACAATGTCATATATCAAAAATCGCCAAGTTTCAGCTGTGCATGTTTTCGGAATGCCCAAAAAATGCACTTTATCTCAGCAAAAGCGGCATATTTTTAACTTAATATTTACCCGCTACAGGGCAGAAAGTGTTGTTTTTGCATTTTGAAGAAATGGTAATGTTTAATTATCTTTTTAAATATACTTAATATTTATCAAATGGAGAAAAAGTCTTCAGGTTTTACCTAAAAAGATCTGTTGCACAGTAAAATGTTCAATAAGTGGCTTGATATTTATTTTTAATACATTTTATTATATTTTTAAACTTTAAAAACGATTTCCTGAAAAATCAAGTTTTTTTTATTTATGACGTTGTTGAAAGGAGTGAGCGATATCTTAATACTAGTTTCGCTGTTTCTTTCCTACAAAGAAATTAAGCTCTTGTGATTGGAGAGGGACTTAAACTCAATGTTTATTTACAAAAATTTTAGTCCAAATTCTTGTAGAAAATTCTGGATTATCTCCACTTTGGAGTTATTTTTACTTTTAAATATTATTATTATTATTATTACTTATTTTTAAATGTTAAAACTAATATTTTGAATGTGTCGCTAAGGACTGATTCATATATTTTTTGTTATTTGATGAAATCTCTTTGAAATAACTCCGTTTGATAAGCTAACCTGCGTGCAATTTCGAAATTGAATAAGCTTACCTCCGTTTGATAAGCTTACCTCCGTTAACAGTTTATTACATTAATTTCTTTGGATTTTCCAGGTATTTATTCCATACACTTCGTAGATAAATCGGGTCAAAAAAATTACCAGTGAATAATCATTTAATATTACCCTGGTATCTTCTTTTATCCTTCATGTATTTAAAAATGAAAAAAAAACACTGTTTTTATGTCGAGTTGTCGTCCCGTGGTTAGTTTCGCGGACTCTTAAGTCAGAGTTTCTCGGTTTGAACCCACTCTACCACAATATGATACCTATTTCTAATAATGAGCCGCTTAGGCTCACAGATATATGTAGTATGAAATTGAAGTATTGAATAATAAAAACGAAAATAATACTTTTTTTATAAAATAAAAATAAATTCGAAAGAGTCAATTTTCTCTTGTTTGCTGCTTTAATGGTACATGTTTCAGCAGCATAGAGAAAAATGGAGTGGACCAAACTCCTGACAAGCTTTATCTTGGTGCTGTTACTAACACCCTGGCCTATCCAGATAATTGTCTAGCAGTATTGCTGTAATTGACTGTTTAAGCGGTTTAAAGGACTCACGCATATTTCAGTCAACGCCGTAAAAACATGCACATAACCCTATACCAGGGGTCGGCAACGAGTGGCTCGCGAGCCACAGTGGCTTTTTAAGCAATTTGTGTGCCTCTTACTTTGTCAAATTAAATATTTAAATAAAATTACAGAAATTTATTACATGTTTTTATTTTATTACTCTATGTATAAAAAAGAAATTAAAAGTTATAAATAAATACTTAAGTTTTATTCTACCTTCTTAACTTAATAAAATTTAAAATGCATAATAAAATATATAAATCGTTAAATGTTAAAAGGTACCTTTGAATATTTTTTGAGTAACAGAGATACTTAACAAAAAATTGTTTATGTCAATAGAAAAAGGCGTAATCAAAATCTTTTTGCGTTGATTATTACACCTATGTATAATAGACGTATAAATCTGCTCCAAAAAGAATCTCTGATTAAAAATCTGTTACCTATAAAATACTTGTAGGTTGCTTCAAACATTCAATTAATTTCATAAAAAATATTAATTAAAAATTGGCTCCCCCAAAATTTTTAGACCGTTTTGCTACTCACGTTTGGTTCTTTTGGACCATATTGAAAGCTGTCCTACCGCATTCCCAGATCTGATACAGAAGCATCTAGGCTCTCTAACAGACTTTCTCTTGAAAAGCAATCATCGCAACTAAAGTCCGACATTTATTGAAAATGTTAAACAAAATTATATCTCGATTTTACTGTGAATTTACATTTCTTATTTAATATAATAAAAATAATAATAATAATAAAACCCTTATCTGCACCCCAATGGTGCATAGGGCACTGCTTCATATAAACGCAGTGTTATCTTGATCGTTTTACACATAAAGGAAAGGTGATAAGCCCTCCACTTCAGGTATCAGTCCAGGGTAATATTAAATAAACATTACAGTGAAAAAATCACATATATTTATTTTACCCCCCTTGGGAATCGAACCCGGGACCTCCAGAATGGTAGCCGAGCGTGCTGACCATTATACTACGGAGGCGGACTTAAAATAACGCACTAAAAAACTGCGCGTATTCAACAATACCACAGCCGCGTCTTCTATACGGCCGCCAATCTTTCTGCAGAGAGTCCGTTAATGTTAATATTTTTGTGAAAATACACTGTAAAACCACAATAAGTAAAGTGAATTGTGTACTGTGAACATCTATAACGGATATCCGAACGACTTCTGAAAGTTTCACTACAAAAAATAGGCAAAAATATGCTTTTTGTCAATTATATTGTAAAGTAAAATAATTCAGCACGGAACGGAAAGGATCACACTCGTAATTGAGCAGCTTAGTGGTTAAAAGCTTTCAATATCCTTGTCACCGCCAAGTCCCACGTGCCAATCACTGTCGCCCTTTTGGTCTAAGAGGTAGCCGATCTCTGGCCTATACAGTTATCGCGGCGATAGAGGCGACGCGCGATGGCGACGCCGCGGACAGCCGGCGTCGCGCCGGTCGCGAGGCGGCGCTCTGCGGGCGCCACGGCGTCACTCGGCTCCACGCGCCTACTTTGTTAAACCGCTAATTTGAGATCATTAAAACGCACCAAGGATATTTAAGGAGGAATATTGTATCAAGAGAGCCTTTTGCGTGTAAAATTACTTCGCATATTTTTCAAGTTGTCTGGGCGAGTAATACAGTGAAAAGATAAAGACATTTTTGACTTTTCAGCATAGATGTAGAAAAATAAAGAATTTTTCATTTAAGTTTTACCTAGAACCGTTATTTCTATATATTCATTTCATTAATTTCAATTCAAACCTTTATCCGCACCCCAATGGTGCATAGGGCACTGCATTATATAAACACAGTATTATCTTGATCGTTAACACGCCAAGGAAAGGTGATCAGCCCTCCGCTTCAGGTGGTCCAGGGTAATATTGAATAAATATTAGAGTGAAAAAATCACTTATATTTATTTTCTATTCCTACTATAGATATTACTACAAAGTGTGTGCCGAAAAAAGTCTGGGTATTCTAAAGGATTACGATCACCTAAAACACGTGTAACATATGCCATTCTCCCCATGATTGAAAACCATGGTATTATTTTTTGGGACTGGAATATATACATATATATTAGTAGGTATATATTTTTAAAATATGTAATATTAAAAATGCAAAAATGCCTCCTTAGTGGTGAAACCCAGATTTATAAGGATTTGGACTAAAAATGTTGTAAAAAGATAACTAGTTTGTAATTCTCAGATTACTTCTTCATTTTTATCTCTAACGATCTAGGTATTTTGAAACAGAGTATTTATTGGTATTATTAAGATACCGAAAATAAGGGAAATGATTTTTTTAACCGAATAGAACAGTTTTTTTTTATTTCAAAGAGTAATATTGGTGTTTTTATCATATACGAGTACACAAACATTATAATTTCACACTATTTCAACTTTTAAAAACAGGTATCAAATTGTGGTAGAGTGAGTTCGAACACAAAATTTTACTACTCGTTTTACTATTCTTTCCTCACCCATTCGTTTCAAATATCGCTAACTCCTTGCAACAATCGTCAATTTTCAGTTGTGCATGTTTTCGGAATGCCCAGATAATGTACTACAGTAATCCCAGCAAAAGTGGCATATTTTTAACTTAATATTTAGCCGCAACAGGGCAGAAAGTGATGTTTTTGAAGAAAGGCTATTGTTTTATTATATTTTTAAATATACTAAATGTTTAAGAAATGGAGAAAAAACATTCAGGTTTTACCTAAAAAGATCTGTTGCACGGTTCCAAGTTCCATAAGTGGCTTGATATTTATTTTTAATACATTTAATATATTTTTAAACTTGAAAAACGATTTCCTGAAAAATCAAGTTTTTATTTTTATAAAACATTCATTAACATAGTACTAGAAACAAGGATAAAATAAATAAATAAAAAATTAAAAGTCGCCAAATCGTATAATGTATAAGGGTTTGAAACTGTATGAGATGCCTGAACGTATGAAGAATGAAAAGTCCAAAAAATTTAAAAAGAATTTGTATGCTCTAAGAAGATGTTAATATATACATATATATAATGTTTATTAAGTGTAAAAAATAATTTGCATTAAATGTAATATAAGCTAACTAAAGAAATAAAAAAAAAATTAAAACTCCATACTTCACTATACGTTAGGGTTGGTACATATTGTATTTACAATGTTAGGTCCCTTGACGCTAAAATTTATTAAAACTACTGACGTACTTAAAATATATTTTTTTGTGATAATTATTTAAATAACAGCAGTTTGTGTGACGATTTATAGTTTTTTTCTATAATTTAGTGTTGTAGATGGTATCTTCCCAACCCTCATGGTGAGGCAGGCGTCACATAAAGCATGCACCCTCCTCCCCATAAATACCAGTTAGGACCCCAAGCGTCTCGTGTGGGGGCGACTCCAGGGGTCGGCAACAGTGAGCGGGTCAATAATGAAGTGTGCAAGTGGGCAGAGAAAGTCAAATAAGGGTTTTGTATGTAGGCAATAAAGATATTAGAAAGAAATGTATGGCTGAACTAGGGGTAGTTGAAAAGATTTAGATACGTAATTGAAAATAATGAAATTTTTTGTCTCCTTATGGCCCAAAATACGATAAATCGCTCACTCTTTTCAAGAACGTCATAAATCAAAAAACTTGATTTCTCAGGAAAACGTTTTAAAAGTTTGAAAATATAATATAATGTTTTGAATATTGAAAGCATTAACTTTGTGGATCATATTGATATATTATTTCGAGAAATAAAAATACTTTGTGTTCTGATCCACTCACATTTTTATTTAACCATTTTAATTTATTTTTATTTAATTTTTATTTAACAAACTAGTTTCGTTAGTAATAAATGTAACCCTGAAGAGGGCAACAGGTTGTTGCCGAAACTAGTTGGTTAAATAAAAATGAGAGTGGATCAGAACACAAAGTATTTTTATTTCTCGAAATAATATATAATATAATGTATTAAAAATATATATCAAGCCACTTATTGAACTTTTTACTATGCAAAACATCTTTTTATGTAAAACTTGGAGGTTTTTTCTCCATTTGAAAAATATTTATAATATCAAAAAAAAATATTAAACAATACCTTTTCTTCAAAATGCAAAAAACAACAATTTCTGCCCTATAGCTGGTAAATATTAAGTTAAAAATATACCGCTTTTGCTGGGATAAAGTATATTTTCTGGGCATTCCGAAAACATGCATAACTGAAATATGACGATTTTTGATTTATGACGTTCTTGAAAGGAGTGAGCGAAATGACAACTTAAATTTGACTAAAATACCGTTTTGTGTGTAGAAAACATTTTTTAAGTTTTTATTCAAAATAACTATATGGTTCTTATAAAAGAGAGATATTGAAGGTAAGAAATTAAAAATTATTTATATAAAAATATTTTTTCAATAGATATACATATACATACATATTCTAAAAGAAAGTCCACATCCAATTGACATTTTAAAAAAAATTAAGTGGAAAGACGTCTAGCCCCTCACGCGGCCGATCGCGTTCTGAATTTGAACGTTTGAGATCTCAGCCTTAAACCTCTTAAGAAGATGGCATAAGCCTTAAGCATCTTGATGAAAAACACAAAAAGAAAAATGGATTTATTCTAGAAGTATCTGCTCTTGCCTCAATTCCAAGTGGCTATTGGTCGAACATATGTTTCGTATACCTTCATTTAACTTTACAATCTCATGTGTTTGTACTTCCATACTGAATTTCTGAGGCGTCCGGATATAGCTGCAGCCTTGTTGATTTGTTTTAGAGTCTTACCATAGTGATCACCGTTGCTACTAACGTCAACTCCAAAATACTTAAATTCTCACTTTTTTAACGGATCTGTTATTTACTTTTTATTTGTTAATAATAATTATAGTTAAAAAAACAATATCAAGGCACGGGTGACCTTGAAAATTGATTATTAAGTTCTTGCGCCGCTGGTTTGGCGCCCCACGCCGTCTCGCCACCCCTACAAGCGCCCCCGGGACCAGACTGACCGGCGGGACGGCCCCGAGCCCGGCTCCTGGCTCCTGGCTCCGGCTTCCGCTGCTCATATCCACTGCACAACTGGAAAGTCCTTAGTGCCACCGTGTCGCGACAAGGAAAGACCATAACAACTTTAAACACAAATTTCAAACCTTAGTTTTGGCTGAAAGCTTATGATTTTTTCCTTATTTTAAATTCTTTTGCATTTTACAATATATTATAATTACAAGTACAGAGGCATGGCCTGTGTGAGTATTCATTATAATTTAGGTTATAATGAAGGACGCTGGTAAGAATACAATAGACATCAGAAATAAATTAGATTAAAAGAGCTAATATAAACTATAAACCTTATCTTCATATAATGACCGATTCGAGTTAATCTTCAGGGATAGATATACAGGAGTAAATATCCATCCCTGGAGGTGACAAGGTGCTTGCCGAAACCGATTTAAAAAAGTATTAAAAATAAAAGTGGTTAAAAATAATGTCTTTGTTTTATTTAGATATCGAAATTCTATAAAATAAAGTAAATTTTTATAAACCTTAAAAAAAAAAGACTATTATATCACTCATACGAGTAAGTATATACAATAGGGAATAAGTGTAAGTCCTTCTCCAAGCACAAGAGCTTAGTCTCTTTTTTGGAGAAGAACAGCGTAACTAGTATTTAGATTTGTTAAAAGTAGAAATTTTTTAACAAAAGAATTGAACTGTAATATTTTTTTGTAACCAAATTAGATAAATAATTAGTTTTAAATAACAATTAAAATATTATAAAGTTTATATAATGTGCCACTAAGTGTCTGCTAATAACATTCAAGATCTTATAGCCGTGTTTGAAAGTAGGCCCCGCAGATATTTGTTCTGTTTTTTATTTCATTCACCGTATTGAACACGGAATGGCGACGCAAATTACCCTTTCCACCCTTCTACGAAAAAGCACGTAAAAACATGAACCGATCCAAGATCCCCGTCAAATTCACATTCGATCGGAGTTCAGAACTCGCCCCTCACCCTTGAAAGTTGGGCAGCCCGCTGTCCGCAGAGCGCCTTGTGCGAGGGTAGCGAGATCGATCACCCCTACGGCTATATTCACTATTGGGGTAGGGGTCGATTCGTGGAATTTATATTCTTCTCGTCAAGTTAGGCGTGTAATAATATTCCGCTACCCCTGGCGATTCCACCCTCAACTCGTCTAGCCTGTAAACTGGGTAGGTTCGGAAGTGGGCGTAGATGTTCCAGACTGTAAACAGATTCGTTTTTTTTTCAACCCTTGGCTTTGTAATGATATTTATGTAATTTTGACAATATTAAATGTGAATCGTTGGGTAATATATCCAAAATTAAACACGGTTAATGGATTGAATTCAACTTTATTTACATATATGATGTGTGACGCGTTTCGTCTTATTAAGACATTATCAAACACGCATTTCTTAATAAGACGAAACGCGTCACATATCGCGTCACGTATCGCTCACTCCTTTCAAGAACGTCATAAATAAAAAATCGTCAATTTTCAGTTGTGCATGTTTTCAGAATGTCAAGAAAATGTACTCTATCCTAGCAAAATTGGCATATTTTTAACTTAATATATACCCGCTACAGGGCAGAAAATGTTGTTTTTGCATTTTGAAGAAAAAGTATTGTTTAATTATGTTTTTTAATATACTAAATATTTTTCTAGTGGAGAAAAAACTTTCAGGTTTTACCTAAAAAGATCTGTTGCACAGTCAAAAGATCAGTAAGTGGCTTGATATTTATTTTTAATACATTGTATTGTATTTTTAAACTTAAAAAAAACATTCTCCTGAAAATCAAGTTTTTTTTATTTATGACGTTCTTGAAAGGAGTGAGCGATATGTAAATAAAAGTTCAATCCAATAACCGTGTTAAATTTTGGATATATTACCCAACAATTCAATACGGAATTCTACCAACTGTCTACAGTTACAATAAATAATATAAAAAGTATAAACATGTATGTACATTTTTGGTGTGTCCGTATCCTTGTTCACAAATCTGGGTTTCTCCAATCAATCATTTTTACATATTGACATCTCAACACAAATGTAGAAGAATATGCAGATCTGGGTATTTACCCGTCACAGGCTGGACAAGTATTCCCTTTACACACGTGTAACATTCACCATTCTTCACAATGCTTCCTCAAACTAACTAAGATGGTTCCAGTGAACTCACACATGAGATTTACGATATATGAAGGTGTTCCAAAAATTTCAGTAGAGTCGTTTTCAATCATTAGTGTGTGATCACTTATCCAGCCTACGACAGCCTATAAATACTTAGAATTCCATATAATACACACATTTATATAATACTTAATACATAGTTGTTAAATACATAAACTTATAAATGAATATTAAATTGACATGAAGAATAGTTTCGTAGTAAGTCAATGTCGACTGAAACAAATATGTTTGAAGAGACAATAACCAGTTTCTTTCCCCTACATATATAGTACATGATGTATATTTTTCTATAATACGTATAATAATTGTTTTATTGCATACATTATATGTGTACCTACATGGTACACTCGTGACATTGTTAGTACATACAATCTGCTTCTCGTTCCAGATAATAAAACTGCGATGCTCCACACTCGTCTGGAGTGGTAAGTGTGGGAGGTTATATTATAAATATTTACGACTCGATGTTGTCTCAAATAATCAAAATATACTAAAGTGCATTACGACTTTGAAGTTTTTTTTCCTGCCCACTCGCCATAGTGCTAGTCGATTTATTGAACTCCGATGCGCCCTGCTTCGTCTGAAACTCCTAAGGCCCAATATACGATATACTGCAAATTAATTTTCTTTAAACCCAGGTTATATTTGACGTAAATGAATTTTATCCTTAAAACACCGTTTTTGTATCAAAAGTATATGTTTACCTCTAAATATATATATGGGTTTAAAAATAAAAGTTAGGAGTCAAGAAAATGATTAAACTATGTATTGTAAAAAAATCGAGCTCCAATATACGTATTTTTTGTAAATCGTGCGCAGAGATACGACCGGCTTCTAGCCCAACCGAAAGCATACTACATTAATCACCCAGATTGCGAGTACGGTCTTAAACCCAGGTAACATATAACGTAATATAATTTTTTGCTTAAACACCGTTTATTATTTCAAGAATAAGTTTTCTTTCAAAATAAACATATGGTTTTGATTGATTTTTTTATTAAAAATATACTGGTAGGTATATGTATTAAAAATTTATTTATTTTTATAAATACTCGTATGTAGAAAAATATTTTTGTATTTATTTTTTTAACTTACCTTTCAATAACTGTTTTCTATTCAAAACCATATAATTATTTCGACGAAAAACTTATTTTTTTAAATACAAAAACAGTGTTTAAAAAATATACATTTAGGTAAAAGTTTGTCACTTGGGCTCAGAGAAAATTAAGTTGCGACTTAACGAATATTGGGCCTAAATGGTCCACTAGAATAATCCGACTTTATTTTTATTATTTAATAACTAGTTTTTCTTGTTTATATTCCATAAGATTTATTTTTAGCATACTAATGACTCTATAATATAAAATCTTGTCCGCCCCCAAGTGTAGTGGTTAGCGCGCTAGGCTACCATGCTGGAGGTCCCGGGTTCGATTCCCGAGAGGGTCAAAATAAATTATAGTGATTTTTTAGTCTAATATTTATTTAATATGACCCTGGACTGGTATCTGAAGCGGAAGGCTGATCGCCTTTCCATCGTGTATTTAATGATCAAGATAACACTGCTTCTATACGATGCAGTGCCCTATGCACCATTGGGGTGCGGATAAGGGTTAGAAGAAGAAGAATAATAATTACTCTTCACAATAATTTTTTTTTTTTAATATGTGTGTGTGTGTAAAAAATGCAAACAATGCTTTGAATGCGTTTTTTTATTTTGTTTCATTTGATTTGAAATTCTTTGACTTACAAGTTTTGAACGGTAGATTAAACTTTTTCTCGCAAACAACGGGAACATTTTTTTTACAAAGAAAACCGGCAGACAGCATGGCGTAGGAAGAATCCTCGGAGTGGGCTTTCGTATAATTCAGGCTATAAAATGTAATTAAGTTTAAAAGGATAATAATAGGACACGGGGATATTCGAGATGTCAAACTGTCTAATGTTCCAATAACAATCCCACTCGAGAGGCCGACGGTTGAAAACAATTTCACAGCGAGTATAACACAATGTATGTTATGTTACCACGAAGATGGGTAAATATCGTGCGAATGTAGTAGTGGTGAAGACCGTTATACAGGCTGTTTCACTTTTATAAAATTGTACGCCAAATGCCAAAAAATATCTCCATATTTTTCCTTCAGATAATCAAAATGTTAGACACATCTGAAATATGTATATCTAGATCAGTGTTCCGCAAAACTTTTTCTGTTCAAGGTACACCTCGGCTGTCCAAATTTAAAACACAGTAAGGGACATTTTTTTTGTAGTAGGTTTATTTTTGCATTTATGGACTAAGTGGACTCTACTTAGTCCAAAAATGCAAAAAAAAAACTACTACAAAAAAATTGTCCCTTACTGTGTTTTAAATTTGGACAGCCGACCTGCCAAACCAAAAAAATTTATATGTACACCAAAGAAAAAAACAAAGTTTGTTTAATATTAATTAATTATTTTAAAAAAAAAACGAACCCTTATTCGCACCCCAATGGTGCATAGGGCACTGCATCATATAAACGCAGTGTTATCTTGATCAGTGTTATCAGTGAACACATGAAGGAAAGGTGATCAGCCCTCCACTTCAGGTACCAGTCCAGGGTAATATTGAATAAATATTGAAGTGAAAAAATCACTTATATTTATTAGACCCCCCTCTGGGAATGGAACCCGGGACCTCCAGAACGGTAGCCGAGCGTGCTGACAATGGTCAGTGTAATGACACTACGGAGACGGACTAAGAAATTAAAATTAATATAATGCGAAAATATATTACGTACTAAAGAAAAAAATACAAATAAAAATGCTTTTAAAAAAATGTGCTCAGACAGCCAGCCGACTTCTCGCACAGCCGAGATCGCATTCTTAATTTGTTCGCTTGAGATCTCACCTCATACGATCATTTCATTCATGAAATAGAGAATTAAAAGACAGAAATCAATATTTTTCAAGTACCATTTTTTTCTTTTATCTAATTATAATTGAACACCTTGTATTGTGTGATTAGGTAGGTACTAGTCATTAGTGTGTATGCGGGAACTAGCTATAGCACCAAGGAATTGATAACCCTTTGCAAACTGGCAGTGTATTTTTTTCCCAAAAACTTTCAGTCTCATCTTTATTTTTTGGAAACAGATTTTTTTGTTTTTTTTTTGTTGTTGCATAATTCAAAGTTTGCATCGAACACCCTTATATTGTGAATTTAATACTGTGAAGTTGTATAACTTACACTTTGCGGTGTTTGCAAATAATCAGAATGCATCAAAACACGTGTCATTAGAGATTTTAAGAAATATTGCCATTTTCCAAGGGAAATTAAATAAAAAATGGATAGATAGTATGGCGCTTAAAAATTATGCAAATGCATAGTGGTAATTACCAAGTGAAATTTAAATGAAATACAGATAAATAGTTTGGTATTTGAATATGATGCGGAATACATCGAAAGACTGTCACGATTAATTTTAAAAAATAGTGGTATTTACCAAGTGAATTTTTAATTAAAAGTGGATAGATAGTATGTCAAAATGATGTAGAATGCATCGAAACACATGTCAATAATTTTTAAGATACAGTGGTATTAACCAAGTAAAATAAAAATAAAAAAGAATAATGCATCGAAACACGTTTCACAATCAATCATTGGTAGCCATACTTGATTAGATAAAGTACACAAGGCGGAAACGGGTTAAGAAAAACCCGCGATTACGCACACATCCACACACGGACGTGTTACTTATACAATAAAATACATGTTAATATTACACTATGTAAAGTGCTGTATGTAGTTTACTGTACAGACACCAACTAGCGAGAGTGTGGTGGTAGAAAATATTATTGCAAATGGCCGTCAGGCGGGGAATCGCGATGGCATTTCCGGTTCTCGCTAATTCTCAGTTCCGGGAGAATGCTGCAGGGACCAGTTTGTCAAATGGAATCGATATTATTTTTAGTTAAATCGACGAAGCCATCAAGATGTCTGGTCCGCAGACAGCAAGATGAATCATCGATATTAAATTATTGAGTAACATTAAAATATCAAGGTGGTATATTTTCAATACGTAGATAAAGAATTTTATCGAGATGAGAATATAGATGTTTCAGTATTACAAGGCTGACTACTGCCATTATCAGGTTTAAGTGATCACACTGTGTAAAAATTGCCATTCTACTAAGACAGCAATGTGTATTTTACTTAATATAAAATTAAAAAAAACGAAGTTTTAGTCAAATTTTGAGATTTATATATATTTTTTATATCTGTTAATACCGTAGAGCGGCCACAAAAAACCCGCTTAGAGTGTCAGAAATGAAGACTCTAAGAAGCATTTCGGGCAAGAGTCTTCGAGATAGAATAAGAAACGCCAGGATCAGGGAAATATGCGAGATCGAAGATGTCGTTAGGTGGGAAAGGCGACGAAGGAGACAATGGTATGCGCATGAGGAGAATGGAACCATTCAGACTCCCCCACAACGCACTGTATGGCAAACCCTATGGTAGACGACTCCCGGGCAGACCACCAAAGAGATGTGTCGATAGCTGGGAATCGAAATCGCAGGAGGCTTATCCCTCTTGAAAACAGGCCACAAGGCCTACAACAAGATGAAGAAGAAGATATTTCTTGATGTTTATATAATGATAGTATAATGATTGGTATAATCTGCATTTGAAATATTTAAAATATGTACTTTTAAAAGGGTTCCAACTCCAATGTATGGAAGAAACTCCTGGTTCCAACTCTAATGTATGGAAGTGAAACATGGAGTTGGCAAAAGAAGGATGAAAGTAGACTGAATGTAGTCGAAATGCAATCTCTAAGAAGAATGTGCGACAAAACGATGTATGATAGATGTGCGAATAGTGAAATAAGGAAGGAATGCAAAGCTGAGATAAGCATTATCGATAAAATTAAGAAAGGTGTGTTGAGATGGTTTGGACATGTAGAACGAATGAGTGAGGAAAGAACGGTAAACAAATTTATGAGGCGAATGTTAGTGGGAAAAGAAGCAGAGGAAGACCGAGAAAAACATGGCACGATCAGGTATGCCAAATACTTGAGAGTGGTTAGGTTAGGAGTCGTAACAATCGGCGGGTATGTATGAGGAGATGCATGAACGTGGAAGAGGCGAAGAATGTTTGCAAGGACAGAGTGGTGTGGCGCTCTATTCTCTCTGCCTACCCCTGCAGCGAAGCGGCGTGATGGTTAGTTAGTTAGTTAGTTAGTTACTTTTAAAAAATTCTAAAAGTATGACTTTCCTTGTATTTAAAAAAAAATTATTACTGTCTGTATGCGGTCCTTAGGAAAATTTTAGGTCACGATTTGAGTTGGCCAGGCTTGCTTAGAGTCTTCGTTTCTGACACACTTAGAGAAAACAAAGTTAACAATGCTTTAAATATTGATACAAAATACATGTCGTAAATGCTCAATGACTTCCATATTCTCTCTTCATTAATTGATTCTTTCCTTAAAGACATCAAAACTAAAGTATTTTCTTTTAAATTAAAAAAATCGCTGATAAACTGACCAAGGTGCAAAATCCTCACCTCAATTTCACTAGATTGTTCGATTCAAAAGGTGTTGTGTCAATCAGCACGTTCACTGATACATTGTATGAGGGGAATTGTTCAATACCGTTCAATTACCGTAGGCTACACGCACGAGCGATTTATTGACTTATCTCCTTCTGTGCGTGTCATATCAGGTCCCCTGACGTCGACATCACTGGGGAGTAATTGTCCTTATCTTAACAGCACCTCTGTGGTCCTGATCCCAATCTCGTATATTCCGGAGCCAGGAGATCTGCCTTCTGCCCACACCTCGTCGACCCGTTTTTAATTTTTAATTTTTATTTATTTTATAGTGAAGACTGGCCGGAGCATTTCGTCGTAACGTTAATCGTAACATGTTACGATGCGAGCATTCAGGCAGTCAGTACACCGAGCCAAGTGCTCCATCCATAGTTTCAGATGCTCGCTGATGCTCGCCGCGAGCGATGTTACGACGTTATGTTACGATGAAATGCTCCGGTCAGTCTCCACCTGAATATGGTAACAAAAGGTTTATTTTAATATTTATTAATTTTCTAAACATTTTTACTTACATTCTTAAAATTAAAAACGCAGTTCTATCCAATAAAGAGACTGAGATCTTGTGCTTGGAGAGGGACTTACGCATGTTAGTTATGTTTGTTGGTAATACAATTTATTTTTATCGAAATTGTGATTGTTTTTTTCAGATTTTTTCTTCTTTTTTTCTATCTTAGATTAATTAACATATACTTACAAAATTCGTTTAATTTATTTTTCAGCATTTTAAAGTCTATAATATTTTTCCTTCCTTTATTTAACATTTTATGATTAAGTGCAATAACTCGTGTTGTATATTATATTTATAATTTATAAATTTTTTATTTATTTACACCTTTAGGATTTTTGCAGAGGTTGATTTGTGTCGCATTGGTATTTCTTCATAAAGATTCTCTCAATCTCGAGATGAAGATTGATGTATGTATACTTCTAAATTAAAAAAAACTTACACGCAATCTTCATGGTATGAAATGAAAGTAGATTCTAGAAATATACGAGAATATTTGCGTATGTGTGCGTGTACATGTATACATATTTACATATCTTTAATTTCACTACATTTTATTTTTAGCATCCTCTTATTCCCTATTATCGTTTGTGATATCGCTCACTCCTTTCAAGAACGTCATAAATCAAAAGACTTGATTTTTCGGGAGAACGTTTTTAAAATTTAGAAATATAATACAATTTATTAAAATAAATATCAAGCCACTTATTGAACTTTTTATTGTGCAACAGATCTTTTTATGTAAGACCTGAAGGTTTTTTCTCCATTTGAAAAATATTTCGTTTATTGAACGTCATTTATCAAAAAAATGGATTTTTCAGAACATTTTTAAAGTTTAAAAATATAACACAATGTATCATTGTGAATTGAACGTCATATATCAAAGAAATGGATTTTTCAGAACGTTTTTAAAGTTTAAAAATAAAACACAATGTATCATTGTGAATTGAACGTCATATATCAAAAAAATGGATTTTTCAGAACGTTTTTAAAGTTAAAAAACATTAAAAAATGTATTACAAATTAATATCAAGCCACTTATTGAACATTTTACTGTGCAACATATCTTTTTAGGTAAAACCTGAATGTTTTTTTCTCCATTAGAAAAATATTTAGTATATTTAAAAACATAATTAAACGATGCATTTTATTCAAAATGCAAAACCAACACTTTCTGCCCTGTAGCGGGTAAATATTAAAATAAAAATATGCCACTTTTGCTGGGATATAGTACATTTTCTGGGCATTCCAAAAACATGCACAACTGAAAATTGACGATTTTTGATACATGACGTTGTTGAAAGGAGTGAGTTATGTTTAATGCGAAATGTGAGCCTACTTAAATTGCACAGGCAATCAAAATTTGGAACAATTGTGTTATTTCAACAAAACTAGACTTTTTCAGCAACTTATCACCACGGTACACCAGTGTGCCTCGGCACACACTTTGCGGAAAAATCAAGTTTTTTTTTTTTATATATGACGTTGTTGAAAGGAGTGAGCGATATGTTAAATAGGTTTCCATAATATGGTAAATATGTACCTCTGAAATTTCTTACTTTGGTAGGTGTACCTTGAATAGAAAAAGTTTGAGGAACACTGCACTAGGAGACGCCTGAAATAAATAATTAACGCAAAAAAATTGTTGTTGTTTTTGCCGTTTCCAAAGAGCCTTCATGCTCCCTCGCAAATAACTTAATATCAATAAACAATTTTAGTATTCAGGGTTCGTCGCAGGACTCCAGAAAAGCGATATTTGCACATTCCGCAGTCGGCTAACACACACGAATTCAGCATTTACCGCCAGAGAGACCCTGACACGGTAATCGTGATGGATAAGTCACATTGCAGACTGCACACTTTGCATATCGCCGATATAAAATAATAATCTACCTATTATGCAAACGGCAAACTACAATCTAAACGAAATTCATATACTAAACGTCGTATAACCATACATATCGCTCACTCCTTTCAACAACGTCATATATCAAAAATCGTAAATTTTCAGTAATGCATGTTTTTGAAATGCCCAGAAAATGTACTATATCCCAGCAAAAGCGGCATATTTTCAACTAAATATTTACCCGCTACAAGGCAGAAAGTGTTGTTTTTGCATTTTGAATAAAATGTATTGTTTAATTATTTTTTAAATCTAACAAATATTTTTCAAATGGAGAAAAACATTCAGGTTTCATCCTAAAAAGATCTGCTGCATAGTTAAAAGTTCAATAAGTAGCTTAATATTTCTTTTTAACACATTTCATTATATTTTTAAACATTAAAAACGATCTTGAAAAATCAAGTTTTTTTTATGTATGACGTTGTTGAAAGGAGTGAACGATATTATAACGATCACTCATTCATTTGGGTCATACAGACATATACAAGAATTACGATATTAATTATGCACATGAGTCTATAAATACATGAATGAATGGGAAAAAATAGCAGAATATTTGGAATAATTTATATTTTTATCGCCGTTATGTCGCCTCATGACAGTGATTAATTTGCAGTGGTCCAGAATAATCAGCTACATAGTACGTGAAAGACGTAGTACGCGAAAATTGCCTCCAGTGATAGATTGGTGTGGCGTTCTATCTACCTAGCCCTGCGTTAAAACGACGTAATGGTTAATTGGTTTGTTAATAGGGTTTTATCACTCGGGAAGAATATCTAATTTAACATACTCAACCTATAAAATATTGTATTAGTCTCGTTTTTTGTTTATAACAGCCGATACAATTAATATTTTCATTCATCATGTTCTTTTGGAAAATTCGCCTTCGAAAAAACGTTATTTTCGTAAGTTGGCAATGAATGACGTCACAGAAACGATGGACTTATTTCAATATTGGTAACATTGCTAAATTATTGGCGGCTCTATTTGTTGATGTCTATGGTCCACCCTCCCCTAGTATTTGTATAACACAAACGGTAGTGTAGTGGTAAACAAACAATCCACACTACTACTATAAAAGCTCTTTAAACCGTAGACAATAAACCATATGACGTCATAAAACGTTTTATTCAAATATCTAAAGTTTAAACCTTCATATCTTCCTTAGTTCTCTACAGATTCCAATAAGAATGTCACCGATAGTCTTGTGATTTTTCATTTTAATTTACTAGCCAATAATCATACATCGTGATATTTATCCATTGTAAGATAATTTTTTTTTTTATTTAAAAACTAATATTTCAATTGATTGTGTTTTGATTTTGGTCGTGTTGAATTCTGTCAACGTTTATATGAAAAAAGTTGCTAAAAACAAAAAATTTAAAAAAAAGTATAAAAACGTATGCGAACGCACGTTTTTCGTTTTATTCAAATATCTGTAGTTTAAACCTTAAGGTGGAGAGTGACCGGAGCATTTCGTCGTAACATAACGTCGTAACATCGCTCGCGGCGAGCATCAGCGAGCATCCGAAACTATGGATGGAGCGCTCGGCTTGCTGTACTGACTGCCTGAATGTTCGCATCGTAACGTGTTACGTTACGACGAAATGCTCCGGTCAGACTTCACCTTTAAAATCTCCCTTAGTTCTCTACAGATGTCTTTAAGAATGTTATCGATAGTCTTGGGTTTTTCATATTAATTTTTTAGCTTAAAAACCAAACGTCGTGACAAAAATCTATTCCGATTTGAACAACATTGAAGATGTTTTCAACGTCGTAATAGCCATAAAATCCTTCGGGTAATTGCGTCTTCCATCTTGTGTGCGGAATACAGAACAGGGTAACAGCAATGGCGAGTGGTCGCGGACTATAAACATGATTTTTACGAGAAGCACCACAGTGACTGCATAATACGGAGTACATATGCCGAGCGGTCACTTTGTTGTTTTATTGTTGTAATGACACAATCAATTTGAGTCAAGGCTGCGGATAACTCTGCCCGATGGCCTCCATGAGTAATGCACTCGATTTTATGAACGTAATTACCAGAAAAACAAACAAAAACCATTAAATTTATGTTACATTAAAACAAAAAGTAATGACAACAGTCGATACAATGTAAATTCAATGTAAAATATAAAACAACAACAGTTTTCATTAAATTGATCGAAAGACAGCAAAAATATGTGTTGTTTCTTTATATGAAGAATCTCACATGCATTAAGGCCCAGTATTCGTAAAGTCGCAACATAATTTTCTCTAAATCCAGGTAACATTTTACTTAATTGATTTTTATATTAAAACACCGTTTTTGTCATTTAAAAAATATGTTTTTTTCGAAATAAATATATGGTTTTGAAAAAAAGAGCTGTTGAAAGATAATGAGTTTATAGAAAGATATTCTAAAAAAAGAAAAAGATATCCAATATACATTATTCAAAACTATCGGACGTGAGGAGACAAGTGACCTCCCCGGTGGTCTCCGGCAAAGACCAACTAATTTATATAGTCTCCGGTGGAATAATTGCGACTCAACGAATGCTGGGCCTTTATAAGGTTTTCTTATGTATTTCTTAAAATTTACATACTTATTTCATGAATAGATGTGGCTTGTAAAGTTTATTCTAAAAAAAATTATGCCACGTTACTTGCAACATATATACAGCCTTCCAAAATTTGCGTAGTGTGGAAGTACATATAATATATGTACGAGTATCTAATGCGAGTAAGTAATGCGGTTTTTATAGTAGGTACTTTTTAAAAAATCTAACAAAAACCTAAATGATTTTGCCGAACAGGGGTCGATATTATCAAGTGACAATTTGTTTTTACCATATTGATCGCGTTATATGACATTAATATTACTTCATACCCCGTGACGGGTCAGCTGACTATGAGTTTGTTAAACAATATGCATAAATGTAGGTGATAAAGTAATGCAACCGCAACTCTGTGTACTTGGAGAGGAAGTTTGCACAAATCACAACAGATAACAGATTCCTATTCTAATCTCAAATGATGATAAAAAAGAAAATAAGCAAACGAAGGACATAAATATGCAGTAAAACCAGCCTAAAATGGACCACGACCGTTCTAGTAATTTTTTCCATTTTCACAGGTTTTCGGTTTGGAAAGTGCTGCATTTTAATAAAAAAAGATTTTTAAAAGTCAGCAAATATAATAAAAGGTTTGTTGTATTGTTTTACACCATTTTCAACTTCAATGCAATATAATACCTAATTTAACCTCTTTAAAATAAAGTGCCATATTGCGAATGTAGATTGTGGAATTGTTTAATTTGCTTATTTTTTATTAATATAACTATTTTTGATAATGTAATGTAATGTTTATTATTGTTAATGTAACTTTTTTTATTTTATACTTTTTTAAATGTAAAGCTGTTCAATTCCCGAACAAATTGAATACAACAAAATAAAATATAGGGGATGGTAACCCGCTTTATTCCGGTGTCCTCTTACAACAGAGAAAGAGAACTTCTTAAATAGCTTTAAGGCCATACTAGCAATAACAGATCTTATTCAGCGTTCGGCAACGCTAGAAGCTGTACGTCATTACGCGTCCGACTTTAAAAAATATATATTTATAGGTTTTTTTTTAGAATAAACATTGAAAAATATTTATATAATTTTTTTAAACTCCTAACCTTTAAATAACTCTTTACCTTTCAAAACCATATATTTATTTTGATGAAAAACTTTTTTTTTCAACACGAAAACGATGTTTTGAGTAAAAAACAATTACGTCAAATGTAACCTGGGTTTAAAAACGTAAAGTTATTAATTAACACATGTCGCGCTCACTCCTTTCAAGAACGTCATATATAAAAAAAATCGTCAATTTTCAGTTGTGCATGTTTTCGGAATGCCTAGAAAATGTACTATATCCCAGCAAAAGAGGGATATTTTTAACTTTATAACCCGCTACAGGGTAGAAAATGTTATTTTTGCATTTTGAAGAAAAGGTTTTGTTTAATTTACTTTTTTTTAATTATATTTAATATTTTTCAAATGGAGAAAAAACCGTCAGGTTTTACCTAAAAAGATCTGTTGCACAGTAAGAATTTCAATAAGTGGCTTGATATTTATTTTTAATACATTGCGTTATATTTTTAAACTTTAAAAACGTTCTTCTGAAAAATCAGTTTTTTTATTACGTTCTTGAAAGGAGTGAGCGATGTAGGACCTTAATACAGGCAGAAATACACATCGAAAAGAAAATGCGATTCAGTTGGCTAGGCCATGTTCTTCGCATGCCTCCCGAAAGCCTCAAGCTATGCCTCTTCTACATGGCATCACCTATAACCTAAAGATTTTAGTGGTGTTTAAAGACTTGAGAAAAGAAAAAAATTCATCTCAATATCTGACTCATTACTTCGATGATGAAATGAGAGAACAAAATAGTGTTTGAACATGTGCTGTATACCATCTGGACAAATCGGTTCTTCCTGGAGAAATACTATTTATAGCTAGATATGACAAATAACTGCCTTTAGCCAAGTAACTAAATAAAATAATCACTGAATTTTTCAATTCGTTTTAAATAACACAAGATACAAGATACTAGACCTGGGCGTTCGAATAAAAAATCCGAGTAAAATAACGAATTATCAATTCGGAAACATTAAAGAAGATAATTATTTTTTTGGATTCGATCATTGAAAACAAATGACGCCAATCAGTGGACAAATTTGGTTAGTTTTTGCATATTTCTAGCACTTTATATGTTTAATAGATTTATATTATCCACTGACACTTCGTGATGGAATTTCATTTTTAATATATTATTAGATTAAAACCAATATTTTTAGCTTTTCCACTTTATTTTTATTTGACCAGCTACCGGGTTTCGTCGTTACAGACATCATCAGACTGGTGGGAGGCTATACAAATAAAAAACTTTATACGTTTGATAATATAATAAGATATTATTTTTTGACATCTCATCAAAGATGAAGAAGAATATGGAAGTCTGGGCATTCACCAACAAAATGTTGAATGTAATAAGATATCAAAAACTTAACTTAAAAAAAATATAAACGGAGGAAAAGTAATGATAACCATTCCAATCCAATATGTATGAACATTTATTAATGTATCTCCCTACATTGTAAATGGCTTTGCTATCGTGTATATGTGAATTAAAATAAATTTATTAATAAATAATATAAAAAGCTTCTTTACATCTCACCAAAAGTAACTCTAGTGAAGTTCTAGTGATTCAAGAACAAGGTTTCTAATTTGGTTCATACATATAGAACTTCCAGGAATTTGTGTAGCGTGGTTGTCAATAATGGGTAGAATCGGTGAATGTTACACGTGTGAAAAGTGATCACTTAAACCAGCCTATGACGGTCGTCAGCCCCGTAAATGCCCAGACTTCCATATTCTTCTTCATCTTTGATGAGATGTCAAAAAATAATATGAAAATAACTCCTGTAATTGGAGATAATTCAGATTTTGTGATCAAGTATTTGGACACACTCAAAATGTTGTAATATAATATAATGAAAATGGCGATACGTGTAATATACATACATACATATGTACGTCGTGTATGCAAAAATTCAAGGGGTGCATGGACGGTACAAACACGCATTCCTTTATGCAAGAGAAACTGTTGCTTGTAAATTCATAGGTACATATGATTTTTATTCATAAACACCTACACATTCGCTAGAAAGACGTTATTATCTCTTTTTTATTAAATTAACGTAGTATAATATATAATTTAATATTACAAATGCCCTTTTAAGAAGCACTTGTGGTCTCGACAGGAAATGCCATTTATTGTAGTAACAAGTAGTACGATTTAATATAATAATAATACACGACACAATCGTTTATAGAGTTAGTCATAGGGTAATAATAAAAGTGCACATGTGTGTGAATAATGTGTAATATGTTATATGGATATGTGGAATTGTCGCCGAACAAACCAATAAAAGGTTTCACTAGAGCAGGCCTGGCCAAATAACGGTCCGAGAGACCGAGATTATGTAAGGAAGATAACAATTTTACTATGCAGTGCATACAACTTCAAATTTAATTAAAAACTTTTATTATTTTAATTACTTTTGTATGGTTAAACCGATTTCGGATCTGTATTTGCCAGCAAGTTAAAAAGTGAACAATAAATATGGATGTAGAATTTTTCAATATATAATTCCGGACATTTTTAGTTTGTTGCCGGCGGAGGTAAGATGGCAAACAAAAATATGGAGCAAATGCAATATAAAGGAATGGGGAAACGATCAAGTTTATGTATCGTAGTCATACAGGAGAAAGTGACCAAGTGCATTTCTTACAAAAACGTATTCATTGACTATTTGATATCTTACTAGCTTAATATTGTCCTGAAAAAATCCCAAAGGATTTTAAACCTAAAGGTATAATATATTGACTTTTTAAAAATGACTAACTGCGTTAATGTTTATTTTCTTGCCAATCAAAAGTGACTTAAATGGCCCTCCTGAACATTTTACGTTTTGTTAGTTGGTCACTTTCTCCTGTACGACTACGGTACTGTAAAAATTGTAAGATTAATTTTTATTTTTAAATAATTTCTTTTTTGTTATTATAATATTATCTTAAAAAAAGATTTTTAAAAAATAAGAAATAAATAATATGTAAAATGACTTCCACCAACAAGACACATAAGGTGGCTTGATGGATCTCCGTTAAAAAAATATATTTATAGTATGTATTAAAATATTGGATATCATTGATCGCGTGGCAAGACTCAGGTGGCAATGGGCAGGACATATTGCAAGACAATATCCCACAAGATGGACCCCAATTTTTTGAGATAGAGACATTGGGAGAATAAAAGAGACATCGGAAGACCTCAAAAAAGATGGTCCAACGACACACCCGCTGTGGGGGGTAGAAACTGGCTACAAGCAGCAACCGACCGAAGGAAATGGAAGGATACGGAATAGGCCTATATCCAGCAGTGGAGGGCAGAAGGCTAGAGAAGAAGAATATGTAGGTATAAATTTTTGATAAAACAATAAAGTACTAAACCGTTTTTTTACAAAATAGACATTATAACAGAACAGAAACACCCATCAAAATATTGTTACTACAGGTACTATTTTATTATTTTTTTTCATTCAAACCCTTATCCGCACCCTATGGTGCATAGGGCACTGCATCATATAAACGTAGTGTTATCTTGGTCATTAACACATGAAGGAAAGGTGATCAGCCCTCCGCTTCAGGTACCAGTCCAGGGTTATATTGAATAAATATTACAGTGAAAAAATCACTAATATTTATTTGACCCCCCCTGGGAATCGAACCTGGGACCTCCAGTATGGTAGCCGAGCGTGCTGACCATTACACTACGGAGGCTACTATTTTATAATGACATTTTTTTATACATATTTTCATCGGTGACGAACAGTTTTTTTTTTATTGTAAGTCTCTTCTGTAGAAAACATTGCCGGGCCCTGCACTAGACAAGCAACTGTTATCAACTAAGGTATGACTAATAATAATGAATCATATAAAAAAGGCACACTTCATATTTTAAACAAACCGCTTAGCATGCCCAAACGTGCTGAAATGCGATCTGTCGCGAAAATAAATTATACACAATTTCTTTTGACTTCTAAAGCAAATGCCGAAGACATTCATGTTACTTTATTTTTATTTTTACTTTACTTAGTGGAATGTTTTTATTTTTAAGGGAAAAATTTGTGTTTTTATTATTGGAATTTTGAAAGTGAACTGTCGATTGGCATAGCAAGTTTTGCAAGAGTGTTGATTTTTCTATTCCATTTTATTCCTAACTTAACGAGTTTTGGCAGATTATATTAATTTAAAAAAAAAAGACTTGGCACGATCAGATCAATCAGAACCTAAAATCTGGCGGTGTCAAAAGTCTGCGTAATCGGAGGGCATGTATGACTAGATGTATGGATGTGAAGGAGGCGAGGAGTGTATGTCAGGACAGAAGAGTGTGGCGTTCCATCCTCTCTGCCTACCCCTGCGGGGAAACGGCGTGATGGTAGTAGTAGTAGTAGTAGTAGTAGTATATTAATTTTAAATTAAATTAATTTTTTTGGCAGATATGGACGTTGTTAATACAGTAAATCCCGTATAATGTTGAGATAGGTACCGCGTTATCAGAGGGAGCTTTATTAGGGGTTAATTTTTTTTTTGTAAAATAAAGAGAAATATTTGTGTTTTTATTATTTACACAAATATTTCAATTTTATGCGATTTTTGCAGGCCTAAGCGGCTCATTATTAGAAATAAAAAATCAAATTGTGGTAGAGTGGGTTCGAACCGAGAAACTCTGACTTAAGAGTCCGCGACACTAATCACGGGACCACAACCCGATATATCTGATTTATGACGTCAACTAACCGTTGAATTACCATTTTTTTGGTTTTCCCGTTCATGATACTATTAATGTAAGAAAATGTAAGATTTTAGTTGAAAACTGATAGTCTTTTTTATTCTATAGTACTTTTACAAGGCCTCATAGGCCAGATACCGGATAGAAACCGGATATACATCTCTACGGTACATGAAACAAATAATATCTGCCGCATTACAAGGTTAAAGGTTAAAACCGATAAATGTTTGATGTACAAGAAACAAGAAAAAGGATGTTTTAATCCTTGTTGTATTAATGGTTAAAAACCACATACACTCAATCTTTTCTATTGTAGTTTAACGCCTGTGAAAACTTTTCTTCAACGGGTGTTGGAATAGTATATGGTTCAAGGCTTAAAGCGATGAATGTTTGATGTATAAGATGGAACATAAATATCGATCACTCCTTTCAAGAACGTCATAAATCAAAAAAACTTGATTTTTCAGGAGAACGTTTTTAAAGTTCAAACATAAAATACAATGTTTTAAAAATAAATATCAAGCCACTTATTTAACTTGAATATTTTTTCTCCATTTGAAAAATATTTAGCATATTTAAAAAAAAAATTAAACAATACCTTATCTTCAAAATGCAAAAATAACACTTTCTGCCCTGTAGCGGGTAAATATTAAGTTAAACATATGCCTCTTTTGCTGGGATATAGTACATTTTCTGGGCATTATGAAAACATGCACAACTCAAAATTGAAGATTTTGATTTATGACGTTCTTCAAAGGAGTGAGCGATATGTGAAAATAAAAATGAATTGATGAAACCGATAATCCTTGTCTCAATGGTTTCACAAACACAGGCTCTCAACATTTTGTGGTTTAGCTCCTCCTTGCCAAAACTTCTCGTCGAAGAGGGTAACAAAATTGGCAAAATGTCCCCTCATATAGAGATGGTAGAAATAAAACGGAAAAGTTTATTTCCCAGTCTCTTAGGATCTCTCGTGCCTCCGAGAACACCTCCCCAGTGCCCACTCGGGGTGAAATCGTCATTATATCGTATAAACCAGTGTTCAGCAAACTTATTAGCCAAAGATCCAAATATTCACATTACAAAGATTTTTTTTAAAAACTTGAAAGCCAAATCTGTTTGCAATTCTAGTACACCTTAATCAAAACTTAAATCATTATTAAAATATAACTTTGTTTTAAAATCACTATAAATAATTTACTGTGATTTTAAAACAAAGTTACATTTTAATTATAAAATGGAATATCACAAATCCGCCTCCATAGTGTAATGGTCAGCACGCTCGGCTACCGTTCTTGAGGTCCCGGGTTCGATTCCCAAGGGGGGTAAAATAAATATAAGGGGTTTTTTCACTGTCATATTTATTCAATATTACCCTGGACTGGTACCTGAAGCGGAGTGCTGATCACCTTTCCTTCATGTGTAAACGATCAAGATAACACTGCGTTTATATGACGCAGTGCCCTATGCACCATTGAAGTGCGGATAAGGGTTTTATTATTATTATTTTTTTATATCACAAAATTAGTGCTTCAAATATAAATTATAAAATTTAAGTCATTTATTAAATTATGGGTACAATCGATAAAATTTGATTTCGAACTTAATAACGATTTTATTGTTTGATAAAAAATCTTTTGAAAGTAACGTATTCATACGAGTACTGCTTATTGCGAATAATGTCCTTGCATTTCCTTTGAAAGTTTGACAAAGCCAGATTTGTAAGTCGTTATTTTAAGAACGTTTTCAGGGTTTTCGACGGTTTCTCAGTTTGCTTTTAAGGTTCACGCTCGAAAAAAACGTTTGCATGAATACGTTAAGTAGAAGTGCCTTCCCGCGGATATTTCGCTCACTCCTTTCAACAACGTCATTTATCAAAAATCGACAATATTCAGTTGTGCATGTTTTCGGAATGCACAGAATATGTACTAAATCCCAGAAGCGGCATATTTTTAACTTAATATTTACCCGCTACAGGGTAAAAAGTGTTGTTTTTGCATTTTGAAGAAAATGTATTGTTAATTTTTTATAATTTTTTAAATATTTTTTAAATGGAGAAAAAACATTCTGGTTTTGCCTAAAAAGATCTGTAGCACAGTAAAAGTTCAATAAGTGGCTTGATATTTATTTTTAATTCATTTTATTATATTTTTAAACTTTAAAAACGATCTCCTGAAAAAAGTTTTTTGATATATGACGTTGTTCAAAGGAGTGAGCGATTTGAGCCGCACTAAAAAGGTCAAAGAGTAACAAGCGACTCCCGGGCTATACTTTGTCAACCAGTCGGAAACCGAAAGTCCTTATTAGAGAAAACAAAGTTTCATGAATATAACAAACGTTCCTCCCGACACATATCAATTGGCGAGATTCACGCGTGACAGATAAAAAAAGAAGATGGTTCCCATGACATTTACGAGTATAATGTTTAAAAAACTTGAACAATAGTAATAATTTACTATTTTTCTGTATTCATCATCTTCCGTAGTGGTATCAGATAATATTTGTGTAGAGATTGTGTTTATATTTCCTGAATGTAACCATTTCTAATTACAAGGCAACTGAATATGTTGGTGCGATTATTCGTGGAGTTCAAGCGATTTGTACGAATTTACTTGCTGAGATTAATTTTTAAAGAGATTTTAATCATATTCTCGGTATGTATATTAATGAAATTCCATATTCTTCTTCAACTATGTTAATAAGTCAACAAAAAACTTAAATATGTAGTTTGAACTACTTGAAACAGTGCCTAACATACTTCGGACTACATATCGCTCACTCCTTTCAAGGACGTCATAAATCAAAAATCGTCAATTTTCAGTTGTGCATGTTCTCGGAATGCCCAGAAAATATACTATAACCCAGCAAAAGTAGTATATTTTTAACTTAATATTTACCCGCTACAGGGCAGAAAGTGTTGTTTTTGCATTTTAAAGAAAAGGTATTGTTTAATTATTTTCAAAGATACTTAATACTTTTCAAATGGAGAAAAACCATTCAGGTTTTACATAAAAAGATCTTTTGCACAGTAAAAAGTTCAAAAAGTGGCTTGATATTTATTTTAAAAACATTGTATTATATTTTTAAACTTTTAAAACGTTCTCCTGAAAAATCAAGTTTTTTTATTCATGACGTTCTTGAAAGGAATGAGCGATATGTATTCTGTAAGCTATGGTTGGCATATGAAGCAGATGTTGAGGAATATGCCATGCAGACATGGCCCTATTGAGGTTTTCCGGTGAGATGACCTCGCGCTATTTATAGTAAAGAAAACCGCACATTTTTTACATATCCAACGCCATAAGCAAGGGATCTACTGATTTACTATTTAATGTGTGCTGTTTTCCTGGCCCATCAAATTCAAGGTCTAAACAAAATATGATTACTTTTGATCGACTATCAAAATTTGATAAATGAGTGATATCCAATCGTGCGGTATACACAATACAAATATAATATTTATTTTTTTTGTATATTGAAATATAATTAATGAATCAAATAGTCAATCAAAACAATAGACTTTGTATATGGACACGTATAATACTTATCTCAGCCTTGCATTTCTTATGTCTGTTGTTTTTGTATTTTATGTATTCATTTTTAAATCAAACACAGATTTTTGAGTCTACTAAGTTGTATTTCATTGACAAAAACACATCAAAAATTACAGTATCTACTCAATGAATTAGGGCCACCCATTATTTTTTTGAATACTCTGAAATCTTTTGGATTATTATATTTATTTTACATAAATACTTTAAGTTTTCTATCGACATCTAATATCATGTATATTACCTTCAATAATATGTAAAATATACCTGGATTATTTAAGCCTTTACAAAATTTAAAACCCTTTTTCTGAGAAAGGTCCCTAATTAGCACAGGTAGACAGATAGTTGAAAGTTCAAAAATTAGTCCTATCTTATTTATTAGTGAAGTTTCTTGAGTTCTGGTTATTGTTTTGTTCAGAGAGGTTATATAGTTATCGTGTCTTGTGAAAAAAACTTAATTTTTAATTTTAGTTCATAAAGTATAATTTTTTTTTGTAAACACAAGTGTTTTTTTTGAAAAAGACAAAATGGGAAAAAGTAAAGACATTTCTGAGGAAAAAAAGTCTAGTGTTATAGTGCTACTGAAATTAGGAATACTATCTAATAGAGAAATTTCAAAAAAAGAAAACGTTTCTCATCAAACAGTGGACAGAATTTCAAAATCAATAAAAAATCAGTCACCCGCCTCCAGCAATCGGCGAAAGAACTGTCGTAGGATTAGAAAATCAACACCGAGGACTGATCGAAAAATCGTTCAAAGTGCGTTAAAAAACCGTAGTGCATCAGTTAAAACATTAAAAATAAAATTGGAAGAAGAGGGTATAAATATATCGGTATCAACACTGAGGCGACGTCTTTACGAAGTAAATCTGAAATGCAGGCGCCCTGTAAAAGTACCAAAATTGACACCACGAATGAAAGCGGATCGATTAAAATGGGCCAGGCTACATCGAAATTACTCGGTAGATGATTGGAAAAAGGTATTTATTTAAATTGAATTTTCAACATATCATTTTAGTAAATAAACTTATATATTTGAATTAAACTTAAATTTTCATTATTTTTCAGGTCATCTTTAGTGATGAGTGCCGGTTAGAAGCCGTGACAGAGAGCCGTCGATTCGTCAGGAGAGCACCAATGGAACGTTACAATGAGGCCTGTGTGGTAAAAGTTATCAAACACCCCCCTGCAACAATGATATGGTCATGTATTATTAACAATTTACTTGGGCCGTTGTTTTTCGTGGAAGGAACAATGAACCAAAATTCCTATAAGCAGGTCCTCGAACGAATTTTATTGCCCTTCTACCATACACTCGACCCAACAGAAGGTCCATACACCTTCATGCAGGATGGGGCACCTTGCCACCGGGCTAAATCAATAATAAAAATTTTGTCTAACAAAAATCTGCCTTTGCTCCCCTGGCCTGGAAATTCTCCGGACCTTAATCCTATAGAAAACGTATGGAGCATGTTAAAAAATAAGGTTTACTCATTTCCAAATCCGACAGTAGACTGTCAAAAAAAAAATATTCAAAAAAATTGGTCAGAAGACGAAGAAATAAAAAACATAATAAAACAGTGCATTTTAAGTATGCCAAAAAGAATTGAGGCAGTTATTTCTGCCAAAGGTGGAAATACTAAATACTAACTATATTCATATGAAAATATATGCATAATTTAAGCGTAATAAAGTGTTCATGTGTAAATAAAATTCAATGTTGTTTTATTTAAGGTTTTCTCTGAGTTATTCCTGTTTGAATTGAGAAATTGCGTGAAATTCTGCGTGGCCCTAATTCATTGAGTAGATACTGTAATATTGTGACAATTGTCTCGCCGAATGTCATTCGTTTGAAAATGCCATAGATAGGATTTAAAAATTAATACACAAATTAAAATGAAGTTCTACAAATTAAACGCCAAATCATTTAAAAAAATGATTTTGTTTTACCAATTTATTTTTGTTTAAAGAATAGAGAATATTTGTGTTTTTATTATTTACAAAAATACATTTTGTATTTTAATTGTTAAATTAAATACAATTTACATGTTTAAATATTCTATTTAGTCCGCCTCCGTAGTGTAATGGTCAGCATGCTCGGCTACCATTCTGGAGGTCCCGGGTTCGATTCCCAGGGGAGGGTCAAATAAATATAAGTGATTTTTTTCACTCTAATACTTATTCAATATTACCCTGGACTGGTATCCGAAGCGAAGGGCTGATCACCTTTCCTTCATGTGTAAACGATCAAGATAACACTGCGTTTATATGATGCAGTGCCCTATGCACCATTGGGGTGCGGATAAGGGTTCGAATAATAAATATATTCTATTTGTTTACATCGAAAGTGATTTCTTATATTTATTTAATATGACCCTGGACTGGTACCTGAAGCGGAAGGCTGATCACCGTTCCTTCGTGTATTTAACGATCACGATACTGCTTCTATACGATGCAGTGCCCTATGCACCATTGGGTGCAAAATAGGGTTAAAATAGATGGAAGCAAAAACAGATTTAATTAATAATGAATATGTTTTTCAAAAATGTTTGTAAACTTACATCCTTCAAATTTGTAGAAGGACGAACCGTTCCTGTATGACGCGACAGGTGTAGAAGTAACATGTCATTACACGCTATTACATGCAAATAAATAATATTTTAATTGCACATGATCACAACGTTGGCTTGGAGTTGATACGAGATGACATCAGATCTGATCGGATGACACAATTAATAATATTTCTACTTTCGGGATATATTCATACTGAAACACAACAATTTTTTTTTAAATTTAAGTAAAAGAAGTCAATATTTAGTATTCTCAATATTATTAATATTTAAAGCATTTACTTTGTGGTTAGTCATTTTTACTTATTTATTTTTTTACAAAAATGTTAATAAAATTAGTATATAACCACTCACCGAGATTTTTACGTCTACCGGTTTCGAGACGTACCCGTCTCTTCGTCAGGACAATCACTAACACAGCACGCAAACAATACTACCCTTCACCACCATAGCACTATTTACACACTCAAAACTACACAAAATGTCTAACACATGCGATTTTTGGTCGACCCGAAGACCAACATGCACTATAGTTTTCAATACAGACATGCGTTACGAGCCGAGGTTAAACGTATATTAAAATTAGACCTATAATCGAATCAACTTATATACTTGTAGGATGAAAGGAGTGGGCGGGGTTCGAATTGGATATTGACGAATCGTGTTTAACCGATGTCGAATCAAACAATGGACTATATGTAAAATTTATTTGGTTGTTAATTAGAGGAATATTATTTTTAAGTGCTTTCCCAATATAAAAAATCTCCATATTATTAATCAATATTTAGTGCAAGTCCCTCTCCGAGAGCCACAGCGAAGATAATGTATAAGTAGAAATGTTTTGTCAATAAATAAAAGTGTCATAACATTTTGGATAATCTCAACAAATCTGGATTATCTTCAATTATAGGAGTTATATCCATTTATTTTTTTTACATCTCATCAAAGATGAAGAAGAATATGGAAGTGTGGGCATTTACGGGGCTGACGACTGTCATAGGCTGGTTTAAGTGATCACTTTACACACGTGTAACATTCACCAATTCTACCCATTATTAACAACCACACTACTCAAATTCTTGGAAATTCTACATATTTGAACCAATTTTGAAACATTATTTTTGAATCACTAGTAAATAAATAAAAATAAAAATAAATCAAAATAAAGGTATAATAGGTGCATTAACTAAGAAGATGGTATTTGTTTGAAAATTGCATCTTATTTTTTTTTCAAAACATACATAATACATACATAGGTCATATAAGTATATATATATTAATATTCCGGATGAGTAATTTCTATTCCTCATTTTGGTACATGGGATTAAGTTAAACAAGACTGGAACACAAATAATAAAGTAACTATCTTTTTTAATAACCAAAACTAATACATGGCAAAATATAAAAACAATAAACAGGTATAATAAATAGGCATAAGAAGCATTTTTAAAATAAACAAATGAGAAAATATAAAAAATGAGAGAATATAATAAATGAGAAAATATAAAAATATAATATAGGTACATGGTTCGTTTCAGTTGAGTCATCTATAATACGTAAAAAAATATATAAAAAAATACTTAGTGCTATATACGTATTAAATTCTATTAAAATAAAATGATAAAATGTGTACGGTGATATGTCCAGAGTATTTTTTGTCGCTTATAACCACAAACCACATAACATACTTGCTGGATCTAGAAAAATATATGCTTATCGAAATTCCTCTCAACAAATGAGTCGAATTAAAATGTAAGGCGACACTTCATGCTAGAATCTTCGTCGGCATAATCCATACGTCAAAGTTTCTAACTCCATTCGGGCTTACTTTACAAAATGAAAAAATTTTTTTTTTTATTTAATATATTTATTATAAAAATAAATTTATATATATACATATATATATATATATATATACATATATATATATATATATATATATATATATATATATATATATATATATATATATATATATATATATATATATATAACTTCATGTAAAGAAAAAATGTACATTGGAGGGTGTATTTACTAAGAAGTAATACCCAGACTAGTGATATTGGTCAAAACGTTTGATACCTTATACCTTATACTGTATAGCGGTTTGCAATCAGAGGGTATCTCCCCTCTGATTGCAAACAGCTGTAAGTTCTTGAACATAAAGTATAAATAAGAAAGAAAGAAAATATCATAAATGTCAATTTACTGCCGTATTAATGAAGCAACTACTTTGTATGAAATATTTATGAAAATTACAAATTAATGGTAATAAGGAAAGCAAAGAGAGGGGAGATTAGTTAAGGAGGTAGAGGAAAAACTAAGGAATGAGGTCGAATGGACAGATAGGATTCTAATGATGGAGAGTAATGTTCCAGACGTTTCTTAAAAGTTATCAGAGTAGGTGCATTTTTTACAAAAAGAGGTAATTTATTAATGAGAGGTACATAATTCAACATTCGGAAGGAATGTATCGTTTCTAAAAATATGTTGTATTCCAACATACATATGAACTCAAAAAGTATATCATTTATTGGTTTAGCATTAACTTTTAGAATTACATGATTTAAATATAAAATAAAACACTTTGATTTAAATATAGTTATAATATCACTTTTTTGAGATAATTGATATAAACATGACTGAAAACTATAGATGTTCTCACCAACAGATAAAAATACTTAATATTTTCATCTGTTGATGAGAACATCTGTAGTTCACGAAACTAACCCTGTTTATATTAATAAACACGAAAAATGGTCTCATAGCTACAAGTGTTTTATTTTAAAACGAAAAAGTGTATTTTTTAATCGATGAATTGATCTTGATGATAAATTATAACGTTTTTAATCTTTCCCGTAACGTAAACCAAGATGGAGTTAGACGTTTTTCAGTGTCAACTAGGAACCAACAAGGAACACGTTACTAACCCAGTGATTGTCAAATGTGTTTTTTCTTTAATTCCGTATCTTACTACAATATAATTGTACTGGTTAAATTGTACCAAGTCTGGTCAAATTATATTGAAAAACATGATAAAATATTGAGAAATAAAACTTTATTTTCTAGCCTCCATAGTCGCGGTAAGAAAATACTGCAAATACTGTAATACTGCAAACCATGCATGCCACCCCTACGGCGGCACTCCAGTGATACTACTAACCATGCATGCCGCCCCTACGGCGGCATTCGAGTGCTAAGGGTTAAATCTGTCATAAAACGCAGAACGTGCGAGTATTACGCGTAGCTTATTCGGAATAACAAGACACGAAGTATGCAGTACTATTCGGACATGGCACGCGTGATGGTGACTGCCACCATTGGCTACTCCTCACTCCATCAATTACACGATATTCGATATCCGACCATGGACACTCCGACGAACTCGTGACTTGACTGAATTCCATATACACATCGCTCACTTCTTTCAACAACGTCATACATAAAAAAAAAATTTTCAGGAGATAAAAACGATAAAAACGAAAGTTTAAACATATAATAAAATGTATTAAAAATAAATATTAAGGCACTTTTTGAACTCTTTACTGTGCAACAGATCTTTTTACGTAAAACTTGAAGGTTTCTTTTCGTTTGAAAAATATTTAGTTCATTTAAAAAAATAATTAATCAATACCTTTTCTTCAAAATGCAAAAACAACACTTTCTGCCCTGTAACTGGTAAATATTTAGTTAAAAATATGCCGCTTTTGCAGGGATATAGTACATTTTATGGGCGTTCCGAAAACATGCACAGCTCAAAATTGTCGATTTTTGATAAAATTTTTGAAAAATCGTCAATTTTCAGTTGTACGTGTTTTCGGAATGCCCAGAAAATGTACTTTATCCCAGCAAAAGAGGAATATTTTTAACTTAATATTTACCCGCTACAGGGCAGAAAGTGTTGTTTTTGCATTTTGAAGAAAAAGTATTGTTTAATTATTTTTTTAAATATACTTAATATTTTTCAAATGGAGAAAAACTTTCAAGTTTTACCTAAAAAGATCTGTTGCGCAACATAAAGTTCAGTAAGTGGCTTGATATTTATTTTTAATACATTGTATTATATTTTTAAACTTTAAAAACTTTCTCCTGAAAAATCAAGTATTTTGATTTATGACGTTCTTGAAAGGAGTGGGCGATATAGTTTATATATTGTAGGTTTTAAATTTTCTCAAACTTCAGTAACCCAAGAAGGTTCAAAAGATTTTTTTAGTAATACATAAATGTAAGATATCAAATTATTTAGCCCATTTTATCATCGAAATTTATAACCCATCAACATCAAGCGTTTGAAATTTCCATACTTTTTTTGTATCCAATTGGAACAAAATTAAATAAAAAATACATAATTGAAATTGATAAAAAAAAAACGCGCTAAGAGTGTCAGAAATGAAGACTCTAAGAAGCATATCAGGCAAGAGTCTTCGAGAGTAAGAAACGCCAGGATCAGGGAAATATGCGAGATCGAAGATGTCGTTAGGTGGGGAAGGCAAAGAAGGAGACAATCAATAGTATGCGCATGTGAGGAGAATGGAACCATCCAGACTCCCCCCACATCGCACTGTACGGCCAACCCCATGGTAGACGACTCCCGGGCAGACCACCAAGAGATGGGAAAACGATAGCTGGGAATCGACATCGCAGGAGGCTAATCCCTCTTAAAAACAGGCCACAAGGCCTACAACAAGATGTAGAAGAAGAAGAAGAAGATTTTTAAAAATATTCAATATGGTCTCAAGAGTTTTTTTAAATAATTTTATTAACTTTGTAGACATTTCTATTTTACAATCTTAAAATCAATTACGCAGTTCTCTCCAATAAAGACACTAAGCTCTTGTGCTTGGAGAGGGACCTACACTTATTTATGGTTTATGTTTGTAGGTGATATACAATAATTAGTTTTTAGTACAATTAGTTCTTATTGTTTTTTTTTCTTGGATCAACATGTACATGATTCATTTAATTCATTTTTTGAGCTTTATCTTAATGTCTTCTATTTTTTATACCTGTAGGAAGGTTTTGGAGTACTTGGTTCGCAAATATTTTAAGTTGGAACTGTTGGAATTATTTGGTATCGCATTTTGGTATGGCAAAGTTATTTTGTAACATATTTCAACACCTATCACAAATTTTATCAATTCCGAACTGTGAGCGCTGGAAAGATAATTTCATTACTGACGTCACAATGACGTCGAGAGATAGGCGCAATCTAAAAATAAATCAAGCGCGTTTGAATTATTTTACATAATTCCACGTAAAAATATATTAATATACTTTTACCTAATTAACTTTAATAATTGTTAATAAGTACAAAGTAAAGGAAGGGTTCCCAAAATAGATGCGTACAATTCTAAAGGTGCGAAGAAAACAATCGTAAATTCAAAACGTGAAATGTTCAAAAGTGACAAATAAGTTTTTTTTTTAATCTTCGTTTTTAGCAACTTTATTAATATAAACGTTGACAGAATTCAATACGACCAAAATCAAAACACAATCAATTGAAATATTAGTTTATACAAAAAAAAATTATCTTACAATTCTGTAAACTCGCTATTCGAACGACTTCCCGAAACTATCATCATGCACGAATAACGGAATACCAAATTATGTTGAGTTTAATTATGTACCTTTATCAAGATAGAAGTAAGTAAAGAATATTCCAGAATGAATTAATACACCTGTTGCGTTTAATACACCTGGATATTTTTTACTTTACAAACGCAGGTAGTTAAAAGTATGTATTGGTGAGTAAAAGTCAGCGCGTTCTCAAAACCCGGCAGCCATTTCTCGGAACCGTTTGGCGGGAGATTTTAGTTTCTTGGCTCCTCGTGACGTCACGAGGTGTGACGTCACGGCCCGCGGCGCAGGAGATGGACACACCTACTACCTGCTGAAAACTTGATTTTCTCTACGATCTCCTATTAGTAATCAACGCATACCTACTGTAGCTCGTCAAGTTAAACAATGCTGAAGAACGTCGGCGATTTTTTAAAAATAATTCCTAAAAAGGAACGTTCGCCTCCGTAGTGTAAGAAACCAACACAAATAAAAAATAGACGAATCAATTAATATTTTTAATACCAAACCAACTATTATAATTTTGTCCGCCTCCGTAATGTAATGGTCAGCACGTTCGGCTACCGTACTGGAGGTCTCGGGTTCGATTCCCAGGGTGGAGGGTCAAATAAATACAAGTATTTTTTTCACTCTAATATTTATTCAATATTACCTTGGACAGGTGCCTGAAGCGGAGGGCTGATCACATTTCCTTCATGTGTTAACGATCGAGATAACACTGCCTTTATATGATGCAGTGCCCTATGCACCATCGAGTGCGGATGAGGGTTTGAAATAATGATTTTTTCACTTTTAATTTTTTTTTTATTATTTGGAAATTGAAAATTCATAAAACTTTTCAGTTCTTCTGTTACTCTTCTTTTCTTTGGTCCAAAGTCTTTACTTTAAAAAATTGTGAAATGCTCCGCGGGCAGCAAATACACACCCGGCTGGCCGCATGCAGGTTGGCCACCCTTGTTCTAGTGATTCAAGAACAATGTTTCTAAATTGGTTCATGTATATAGAACTTCCAAGAATTTGAGTAGTGTGGTCGTCAACAATGTGTAGAATTGGTAAATGTAAAGTTATCACTGAAACCAGCCTATGACGGTCGTCAGCCCCGTAAATGCCCAGACTTCCATATTCTTCTTCATCTTTGATGAGATGTCAAATAATAATGAGAAGATTTTAGTTTATTAGAAATACTTATGTTCAGGCACAAGTAGATACTCGTTAGAACGACCCAGCTCTTGTAACGGCTAGGTCGGACGAGCTATATGAGTAAGGACGGTGATGGCATATTGCCGCGGGCCCAGAACGCGGTGGAATATGGAACGTTATTTAAATTTAAATATTTTATATGAAAATGTCAGTTGTTCCCGCGCTGGAAAAATAAACAGCGAATCAAATCCGTGGCCTTTACCGGTTCTTGTTTATTTGAAAATGCTTCGCTCTTGTCTTATTTTGAACTTAAAATAGAAATTGTGCAATGGTTATTTTTACGCTCAAAGTTTGTAACATTGTATTTTTTTGTACCGTTGGTCTAAAAATAAAGTATGTAATTAAATTTATTTTTAATCTTTGAATTACGTAAATATCGCACGACCAATGAAAAGAGACGAATCTGAGAAATTCGAAAATTGTGTATCAATTTAAGTACCTACGTAAGGTATTGTACAAATCTTCTTCTCCCTCACTCCTATCCCTTATCCGCACCCAATGGTACATAGGGCACTGCATCATATGGAAAAAGTTTTATCTTGATCGTTAAATACACGATGGAAAGGTGATCAGCCTTGCGCTTCAGGTGATATAAAAAAAAAACTGAAAAATAACTAATATATACTAAAACAACCTCTAAGTTCCTCAATCGTTCATCAAAATCGGTCAACGACAAATATGGGAATTATGATATCGTAGTCGTACAGGAGAAAGTGACCAACTAACAAAACGTAAAATGTTCAGGAGAGCCATTTTAAGTCACTTTTGCTTGGCAAGAAAATAAACATCAATGCAGTTAGTCATTACAACAAGTCAACGTATTATACACCCAAGTTTAAAATCCTTTGGGATTTTTTCAGGGCAATATTAAGCCAGTAAGATATCATATAGTCAATGATCACATTTTTGTAAAAAAATGCACTTGGTCACTTTCTCCTGTATGACTACGATATGTCCTACTCGACATTGTCAGCACTGAGATCGCGTGCATAGTAAGTCGATATTCATATCGTGGTGTGTCCCTGTTGTCACATAATTTGTCTTTGATTTGAGCTTTGATCTTTCCCTTTTCACCTTTCCCTCCCCCCCGTCCCTCTTCCAGTTGTTTTCATTAAATTACAAATGTGAAATTTTGCAACTGGAATGGTACAAATACCTGTTTTGTGTTACTCGTTAATGTTAACGAATTTATGTAACCGTTATGTTAAATTTCCAAATAAAAAAAAAATGAATAAATAAGTTACATTATTTCCATATATGTAATTTATATTTGAACTACTAACTTTGCCATTTTCCTTTTTAAAATTATAATGTAACTTTGTTTTAAAACCACAATAAATATTTGATTACTTAGAAGTATTAGAAATTAAAAAGACAATTAATCAAAAATAACAACTAATAAATACTCAAATAAACGATTTTTCTAAAAGTCCGTTATTAAATATGTTTCCAATCACTCAACATCCCCGATCCATTTGAACTGTGACTGCTAATCAATACAAAAAAATATAGCCATTTGAGATCTACCCAAGCTCCTTTGCCTAACCGTCAAAGTATTTTGAATATTGTTAAGAAGATAGTATTTTAGTATTAATCAGTATTGATAAAGAAACGGTTAGCTTCGAAACCGGTAGACATTATAATTAAGTTATAATAAAATATTTATAGTAATTTTAAAACCAAGTTACATTTTAGTTAAATATTATTTCCGTCTTTGTCTATCTCGCCATCTTCCGACACTGCGTAGTCTTTCAGATTTGACGAGTGGACATTCAAAAGATTTGTTAACTGTCGTCAATCTTCGTCAATTCTCATCAAATAATAGCCCGCCTACTTCAAACGCGAGATTTCGATAATTATCTGGCACTTGAAAGTGTGCAAGTCATTCATATACATACAAACGCCTGCGTAATTGACCGTTGTATTGATATACGGAAGTAAATACATATTAGATTTCCAAAGATGCTCCGAATCAATTTGTAAACTTTGTTTATTTGATCAGAGAAACCAACATTTTAATTATTTTTGACATATAAACATAGATGAAGAAGAATATGGAAGTCTGGACGTTTAAGGGGCTTACGACCATCATAGGCTGGTTTGAGTGATCACTTTACACACGTGTAACATTCACCAATTCTACCCATGATTGATAACCACACTACTCAAATTCTTGGAAGTTCTATATATGTATATGATCCAATTTCGAAACATTGTACAAGAATCACTATAATTTTAACTAGAGACATATATTGGTGAGGTGAAGAAGCTTTTTTTAAAGTAAAAACTCTTATATTTGTATGTGAGGTCCGAATCCTGGAGCATAATCACATAATGAGAAACACCAGAGAATATCCTCTTCATTTTGTAATTTTTAGCTTATAATTTGACCAGATAATTTATTAAGAACATTTTGAGTGGGTGCAAATGCTCCTATACTTGGAGATAATCCAGATTTATAAACAGGTATTTGTATTATATATACATACTCAAAATGTTGTTAACATGTCAATAGCAAAAAACAACTCCTGACATCTTTATCTGATGTCCAAGTTGTTCTCAAGCGATGGAAAAGTGGATAGAGATATTGAGAGAAGGGTGAATGCAGGGAATGTAATAAATGGTGCTTTTAATATGATAATTTCAATTAAAATTATGTGCATGGAAGGTAAACTAGAAGTTCACGACGGAGTGCTAGTACTGACACGGGAGAGAAACATGAAATTGCCAAAAAAAGATGACATCAGAATAAACACGATTTGACGAATGTGTGGAAAATCAAAGTTTGACAGAATTTTAAATTGGGATATATTTTTTTATTGTAAACCAATTAGCAGGTAATAAACTTACCCTAATAGAATAGTATTTAGATGATTACAAAATATAAACGAAAAATAAGCAAACATTTTAAAGGAAATAATATTAAACATATAAATATAAAAGCATATAAATATTTACAACTAGACGATTAATATACATAAGACATGGTCCAGAGAGACAAGACATTGCTATTAAAAAGAAATGTAAGGCTGAACTAGGGTTAGTTGAATTGTTTTATAGTTCTTTACGTTAGTATACAACCATATACTTAAGTATTTATTTCGAAGAAAAACTTATTTTAAATTGCGGGCTATCGATTTTTAAAATTTATCGGCCTTTAAAAAAAACTAAGTTTTGCAATACGTTCGTTTGCCATTTAAGACATCAATAAGTACATTGTAATAGGAGAACATAACCATTTGACCCTGTCGCCAATAAATACAGTTTCTCCTTCGCTCAAATTGATTTATTGTAGCATACGCTAATGTCATTATGGCAAAGATACTGTAATTCTCCCTCTCGTAACAATTTAAATGACACTATGGTATGCAATTTAAATGTTTACAATACAATAAACATTGTTGTAGTCTATGTATGTATATTATATCGCGCACTCCTTTCAACAACGTCATATATCAAAAATCGACAATTTTCAGTTGTGCATGTTTTTGGAATGCCCAGAAAATGTACTATATCCCAGCAAAAGTGGCATATTTTTAACTTAATATTAACCCGCTACAGGGCAGTAAGTGTTGTTTTTTGCATTTTGAAGAAAAGGTATTGCTTATTTTTTTTTTATATCCTAATTATTTTCCAAATGGAGAAAAAACATTCAGGTTTTACCTATAAAGATCTGTTGCACAGTGAAAAGTTCAATAAGTGGCTTGATATTTATTTTTAATACATTTTATTATATTTTTAAACTTTAAAAACGATCTCATGAAACATCAAGTTATTTTTATATATGACGTTGTTGAAAGGGTTGAGCGATATGGACAGTAAAATTGTAATATCGCACTCTATATTTTAAAACAAGTCACGTTTTGTACCACTACTACAAGGTAGACTGAAAAAATTAAAATCGTAAGAATGTGTGTAATTTATTTCTAATGTGCAAAGTCAAAAAGCCGCAAGTTAAAAACAGTAGTTTTGAGATAAACGGATTTATAGTTAACTTAAAATGATGCTTTTTGCCAAAACATGTATCAAATTAATATAATTTTGCGGCTATTTGGATACTGAATATCTCGGTAAAGGAAAGAGATCAAAAGAAAGAGAGCAATATCTATAATTGTATATGATAGAGGCCAGTTATAAGAATGCTTTGAGCCAAACAGCCGCAACTTGAGTAACGGCTAGTTGTCTTTACACATTAGATTTATTTTGTGTATACTTATGTATTAAAAGCATTGTTAACTTTGTGGTATAGTAATATTACACTATCCTTTTCATTAATCGTTTACTATGTGTAAAATCACTTTTTAAAAAAACATCCTAAACCATATTTTAAGTGGTGTTACACAAAATGATAAGAAGAGTGTCACATAATTTGTTCTTTAATTTTGTTTATCTTTTAAATAAAACGTAACGAAAAACCAGCAAAGTTTTAAAATGGACGACTGCTATTGCATTTTGTATCGTATAAAATAATATTATTAGTAGTTAGAAATAGTGAGAGTGAGATGATTTTTAGAAAAAGCTAAAAACGCATTTGTTTTCTAAATCATTTCCACTACCATCTTTTCCTCAATTTATTCGCAGTAAATTCAATTCGTAAGTAAATATACCATGTTTTATTTTATTTACCTAATGTCCAAGTGACTCTGAAATCTAGATACGGCTTATGCAACACCGCTTATCATGACCCTATTCAGGGTTAAAAAAATTTAATTTCATAGCTAAAAAAGTTGAACCCTGTAAATCCATTCCTACTCGTGAGTGGATTTACTCTTTATGTTTAAAGTGCTTCGAATATTTCGTTAAACATATAGAATGAGACTGCATTTCCATTGAGTTTTTTTAGCTACATACTGTAGACGTATTACGCTTAAATTATTGTTTAAGAAAAACACACTTCATTATTCCTTTTCTGATACCCTGTTACTATTTTTTATAGTAAATTATCGCAATGTGCTGGAAATATTAATTAAGTACCAAATAAAGGTAAAACCAGTTACCCACAAGAATGTGGCAACATTTAGCATTTAACTTTGTACTGTGACATGTTTAATAGGTTTTCCTATAACAAACGTACCTACACATAACATTTTTAATGATTGAGTATCATAATATTCTTGTATCAACGTCTCTAATAATAAAATCTCTTTGTCTAAGATCCAAGATATTGATAAATAAATCTTTAATAGGCGTGTTAAGTGCAACACAGTTTTTTCACAAAATACCACCCTTAATAGAATCATAGACTCATACAACAAGACATTTAATGACATCGATATTTTCGGGAAAAGTGTTGCTATAATAAAAAGAGGTTAGTAGAAAGTTGTCATACTCTGTCTACTCTCCACCAATAACCTAGTTATGTTATGGGTGGGGGGTGAACGGTGCATGACAATTTTTTTTCTGTATACTTATATAATGAATGTGTATATGTATGTATATGTATATATATATGTGTGTATGTATGCGTATGTATATGTATGTATGTATATTTATAAATATATTTTTACACTTCTTACCTAGAAAAAAAAATCCTTTAACCAACCTTATTAATTCCTCTCCTTTCCTTCTCCTTCCTGCTAAATCAATTATTTTATATAATACCCTTTTTTGTTTTTTTGTTTTTTGTTTAATCTCTGAATGTTTTTTAATAGTTTTATAACATAAATGTGGAATTGTTTAATTGGCTTTTTTTTAACGTAACTATTTTTTGTCAATGTAATGTAATGTTTATTATTGTTAATGTAACTATTGTTTTATATCATTTTTTTTACATGTAAGCAATTCCCGAATAAATAAAATTAAAAAAAAATTATCTAAAGCAATTGACAAATAAATTGTTGTAAAAGAACAACATTTGTTTTTACCACATAGTTTTATTTTTATTTTCTTATAACGACTAGTTTCGGATGCTATGCTTCCATCTTCAGATTTATATATAGGCCTGAAGATGGAAGCATAGCTTCCGAAACTAGACGTTATAAGAAAATAAATACAAAACTCAGTAGGTAAAAACCAGTGTTTTTCTTTTACAATTTCAACATGTCTTACCGTAAAGTGAATGCCGAAACAAAAAAATGAAATAAATTGTTTGTGCGTAATTTTTCAATAGTCACTAATACTGAAACGTGTGTGATTTTCAATAAATAAAATATATGTTTTTTTTGACACCTCAACATAGATGAAGAAGAATATAGAAGTCTTGACATTTACGGGGCTTACGACAGTCATAGCCTGGTTTAAGAGATCACTTGAACCAGGATAAATTTATGAATGTGGTACACGTGTAACATTCAACAATTCTACCCATGATTGACAACCACGCTACTCAATTTCTTGGAACTTCTAGATATATTGATTAAATTGGAAACATAGTGTTTGAATTCTCTAGAGCTTCACTAGAGACATCTATGGTAGGGTGAGAGAAGCTGTTTATTGAGCAGAAACTCTTTTTATAACCCTTAAAGCTTCTATTTAAGAGGCTTGTCTGCAGGTAGGATAGTTAGGAAAGGGAAGGTATAAGTATATGAAAAATACATTTCAAACACCCAGTCCAATTGAAAATGAATATTTCTTGAATTCATTTTGCAATTTTGCTACGGCGTCTGCAGTGTAATAAAAAAATTTAATAAAATGTGAATTGGACATTTTTTAAATGTGCTGCATTCTTCGAACTACAAGACCCACAAATGTGTGCCTTTATCCTCCAAGTAACGTAGTAGTAATCCAAAAAGTCTACAAAACTATCCGAAGCAGGATATTTCCTATTTTGAACGCTACCTTAGGGAATATGAAAAGTGTCGTGAAACTGGTAGAAACGGAAACCGTTGAGCAAAGCAAAGAGGAAGAACTGACCAAATAAAGGATCTAACACTGTGCTTTAAAATTGGCTCTCAATCATAAGGAATGGGGGCGTATAATACGCCTAGTGCCTGACGTCCTTAGATACCAAAACGCCCAGATTTTTCTTTGAGTGCGACAAGATAAATAAAAATAATAATAACTATTAAAAGTATATGTACGAGTATACTATTGTATATGTAAGAACGTATGCATGTTTATGTCTTTATATCTTTGATGTAACTTCTTTATATTTTTCCATTGTATGTATTTTATTTAATGTCCGCCTCCGTAGTGTAATGGGTTAGCACGCTCGGCTACCGTTCTGGAGGACTCGGGTTCGATTCCCAGGGGGGATAAAATAAATAATATATAATATTATTAGTTAATTAATAATAATAATAATAATAAAACCCTTATTCGCACCCCAGTGGTTCATATAAACGCAGTGTTATCTTGATCGTTTACACATGAAGGAAAGGTGATCAACCCTCCGCTTCAGGTACCAGTCCAGGGTAATATTGAATAAATATTACAGTGAAAAAAATCACTAATATTTATTTTACCCCCCTTGGAAATCGAACCCGGGACCTCCAGAACGGTAGCCGAGCGTGCTGACCATTACACTACGGAGGCGGACGAATATATATATACATATTTATATATATATATATATATATATATATATATATATATATATATATATATATATATATATATATATATATATATATATATATATATATATATATATATATATATATATATATATATATATATATATATATATATATATATATATATATATATATATATATAGGATAGATGGCGTAGATAGTACATAATTATTTATTTATTACAACTCAAATGCCTTCCTATTCGAATCAAATTGATATTTAATACTTTTTATTGTTTTTACATTGTGTTTTTTTTTGTTTTTGTGCAGCCATTCGTAATATTATCATTACTACTTTTCCTGGAAAGGATTCCATACGGAAGTTAGTGATTTGGCAACGTAGATAACTTTACCTCTACTTCAGGCTTTTGTTTGTAATGACTTTGGCATTTTGAAACTGTTTGTAGATCCGTATTATTAGGATGTTTATTTTACCAAAACTTTTTTTTGAATACTTGATTTTAACAGAATATAATCAAAGTATAATAAAATTATCATTACTATAATGCTACAATTACTGTAATACTAGAATCAAGGTAAATGTTATCATTGCTTTAATGCTGCAATTACTATAATGCTAGAATAAAAGTTAAAGTTATCATTACTATAATGCAGCGGTCGGGGAACTTTTGTATGTTTTTGCGTAAGTCGATATTACCCCTTCCCCCCCCCCTATTTTGAAAAGAAGACAATCAAGGTATATTTAAAATAAAACTTATTTATTGAATTAATTTACACGAAAAAGAAAAAAAGGTTAGATGTAAATATGTAGGTAATAGACAAACAAAATAAAATTCTCTAATTGGATCAAACGAAAATTCATGTTTTCAGGTTTCTTTTTCAGTATTAGGAGAAATGATGTTGCTTCATATTTGATACAATTACTTAAAAATTGGACTTTTTGATGTAAGAGCAAATTGAATAGTCTTCAGCGTTTAATCGATTTCTGAATTGTTTTGAATATTGAAAGCATTAACTTTGTGGATCATATAGATATATTATTTTGAGAAATAAAAAGACTGTGTTTTGATCCAATCACATTAATTTCTTAAAATTTTTTCAATTTCTCTAAATAATAGATTTCTGAATTGCATAAATTTTTAAAAATACTAACAAGTTTATGAAATAGCAAACTAGAAAACTTTCCTTATTACCCCAAAAAATCATTTTTACCCCATTTGAGGTAATTTACCCCGGTTCTATAGTGCTATAGTGGTACAATCACTATAATGCTAGAATATATGTTATCATTACTATAATGCTACAATTACTATAATGCTACAATTACTATAATGCTATAATCCAAGTTAAAGTTATCATTACTATAATACTGTACTAATACTTCTATACGGAATCACGCCCCCGGCTCTTAACGAAAAAAAAAATTGTTTTTTTTGTCTGATTGCTTTTATTTATTTTTTCGACGAATGAACGACGAACTATTGTTGACATAGGGATTCAACTTTCACTTTTAAACTAAGTTGTCGGAAATTGTCGTGATTGACATCCATACTTTTCCGAAAAATTTTCGTAAACAAGGAATTACGGCACATTTTCGCTTCATCTAGAAAAAATATTTTCAAACAAAAACATTAATTAATGATAATTTAGAAGTTTGAGGTTATTTTTCTCTTTCAACAACGAATCGTGAACGTAGAAAAAGTAGTATGTATTGCAAATTTTCATTCAAATTATATACCTCAAAGAATTCTTAAGAAATTAACTCAATTAGCCTTCTTCAATTTGCATTATATTATACATTTTTAAAGTTATACATATTTACATAAAATATAAATAGTTGTACATACAAAAAAAATGCACACGTAATTTAAGTGAAACTTCTTAAAAAACAAAGAATAAAACAATATTTAGTATGAGAGAGCATCTCAAAAGAAATACTTAAAACATTTTAAAATTTGCCCAACAAATATTCTGTTTATTCAATATTTACACCGTCATTGATTGATGCTTTAATTGGTAATACTGATATTGATGGTTTATAAAAAAAATACAATTACGTTAAATCTTACCCGGGTATCAAATTGTGGCCTATTGATTATCCCGCTTTAAAGGCATAAGTTGAATATAACACGTAAATTTTGACCCGCCTTTTTCAATGTGCCCAGCGCCCACCACGCGAGAATACACTTGTAACATTATTATAATAAGCAATATTTTACGGAAGACATGTATGACGGCCCCCAAACTAAGAAAAAAACCACATGGAGTCAAGGTGACCTCCGGCGGCGTCAAGAGCATCACTCACTCATTACCATAACTAAATTATATATCTCTCCACCAAATATGCTAATTCCAGACCGTAAATGTCTATTCGACATCTCGTAATTTTTCCATCATTATTAATTAGGCGTTAAGAATTAAAAGATATTCATATTATTTTTTGACATCTCATCAAAGATGAAGAAGAATATAAAAGTCTGGGCATTTACGGGGCTGACGACCGTCATCGGCTGGTTTAAGTGATCACTTTACACACGTGTAACATTCACCAATTCTACCCATTATTGACAACCACACTACTCAAATTCTTGGAAATTCTTTATATATGAACCAATTTAGAAACCTTGTTCTTGAATCACTAGAACTTCACTAGAGACATCTATTGGTGAGATGTAAAGAAGCTTTTTACTAAGCAGAAACTCTTATATTAGTATGTGAGGTCCAAATCCTGGATTATTATCGCATACATGAGAAACGCCAGAAAATACCATTTTCATTTTTATTATTTAAGCTTATAATTTGACCAGATAATTTATTTACAACATTTTGAGTGTGTCCAAATACTTGTTCACAAAATCTGTAATCTGTAAAATAATCCAGATTTTGTAAACAAGTATTTGGACACACTCAAAATGTTGTAAAAGATATTCATTTATCAACATGTGCAAGGGGTTACTAGCGCAATAGTGGACAAAGTCACTACGGTGATGCCTCGCATGGCGTGCTTTATTCGTTCCTTTTGGCCCACAAAAAAAAATTACTCATTTAAAAAAATATATATTTATTTATTCGGGAATTGTACAGCTTACATATAAAAAATGATATAATAAACAATAGTTACATTAACAATAGTAGACATTACATTACATTAACAAAAAATAGTTACGTTAAAAAAAAAGCCAATTAGACAATTCCACATTTCGCTCACTCCTTTCAAGAACGTCATAAATCAAAATACTTTTTTCAGGAGAATGTTTTTAAAGTTTAAAAATATAATACAATTTATTAAAAATAAATATCAAGCCACTTATTGCACTTTTTACTGTGCAACAGATCTTTTTAGGTTAAACCTGAAGGTTTTTTTTCTCCATTTAAAAATAACTACTTTATTTAAAAAAATAATTAAACAATACCTTTTATTCTAAATGCAAAAACAACACTTTCTGCCCTGTAGCGGGTAAATATTAAGTTTAAAATATGCCTCTTTTGCTGGAATATAGTACATTTTCTGGGCATTTCGAAAACATGCACAACTGATAATTGACGATTTTTGATTTATGACGTTCTTGAAAGGAGTGAGCGATTTATATTATAAAACTATTAAAAAACATTCAGAGATTAAAAAAAGGGTATTAAGTATTTAAAATAATAGATTTAGCAGGAAGTAGAAGGAAAGGAGAGGAATTTATGAGGGTGGTAAAAGGATTTTTTTTCTAGGTAAATTCCTCACCTTTCAATAACTCTTCTTTTCAAAACCATATAATTATTTCGAAGAAAAACTTATGTTTTTAATACAAAAACGGTGTTTTAAGAAAACAATCAATTACGGAAAATGTTACCTGGATTTAGAGAAAATTAAGTTACGACTTGAATGCTGTACCTTAAGAATGAAAATACTCATGAGGAATATTATATTTGTATGTATCTTTACGTATGTAATATGTTTTTAAATAAATAAACAGTAAAACTATATATTGCGACTGATAAATATGAAACATAAATGGGACACAAAGCTTGTTGGAGCGAATAAAGTCATTTACGTAAAGTTAGCAAAAGTAGCATTCCTGTAATAGCATAGTGCCCGACCTTAGAGAACCAAGGTTCCGTACTAGATGAACACTATTATACTTTATCACCATCCGATGAGAACTACGCCTTACAGGGTCGCTATTAAGTATTGTCTGTAAAAAATAAAAATCTATTTTTTTAAATAAAATCAAATTTAAAGAAAATGACGAGTAAATTATATTTTGTATTTTAAAGGTATTCACTAAGTATGTGGTGTAGTCCACCTCCGCAGTGAAGTAGTTAGCTTTTTAGCTACCGTGTTAGCGTGTGCTATTTAAATGTTAAATACAAAAAAAATGTAAGAGAGAAAAGAAGTTAAAAGAATCACATTGGGAATACTTTCAAAAGCGAACTCAATGCTTGATAATTAAGTTAATTCAGTTGGTTATTTACTATGGGTAGATATTTATAATTTTCAAGATTTTCGAGACGAAGATCATGGTAAAATTTCTATGCCTGTTGATTTATCAAAATTATGGTTTTCAGGTATAAAGTGATTGTCAAATTCAGAAAAATATTATTATTAAGGCACTTTAATTTTTTATTCTGATTTTGAATTCTCCCCATGTTGACATATTTAAAAATATATTTAAAAAACAAATCTGTTTTAAGTTGAATAAATTCTTTATTTGTGACCAAAAATTTCGACGTATTTTAAATATTGTAGATACTGTTTTTAGTTTTAAAAAAGGAGACTATGGATTTTTGGACACATCATCAATTGTACATTGAGAGAAAAATAGAGTAAATTAAAGAAGGTAAATCTAATATTTTAAATCTACTACTACTACTTCTACCATCACGCCTTTTCCCGCAGGGGTAGGCAGAGAGGATGGAAGGCCACACTCTTCTGTCCTGACATACACTCCTCGCCTCCTTCACATCCATACATCTAGTCATACATATCCTCCGATTACGCAGACTTTTGACACCGCAAGATTTTAAAATATAATGGTAAAATATTGACGAATGAAAGTGAAGTGAAAGAAAGATGGAAAGAATACTTTATGGAAATTTATGAAAGTAACGGTAATGTCTCCACCGAGACACCAATAGAGGGAAGTGTGAGTGAGGGTATGGTATGTGAGATAAGTATGTCAGAAATAACGAATGCCTTAAAATTAATGCGGAACGGCAAGGCTGTTGGGTATAATATTTTTAATTAAAAATTAAAAGGCATAAAACAATCTGATTTTTTTTATTGCCTTTTTTTTAATTGTTGCATTATCTCTCAATCCAGCCCTGTTCATGCAATAATTGTTGAGTGAATGAGAAGAATGGACCAAACAATCTTATTGTGAAGTAGAAAACCTTGGTGGTTACAGAACTACGGAAGTAAGTATAACAAATTGGAATAAATGATTCTTAATTGCAAATTATTGGAAAAGTATTAATGAGGCTGTGAAAATCAATTAATGTAAGGTAATAAATTAATCCCACGCGTTAAAATCCTATCTTAATTAAACAATATCGTACTGAAATAAAACAAAACACCAAACGATTGAACGTGATATTGACAATTGATTGTGATGTTATTGAAAAGATTTTTTTTTATTTTTACATAAATTGTATACATTTATTTAAATCACAATTTTTAATATATTTAAAACAATTTTTGCAGAGATCCACCATGCCACCTCGTGTGTCTTGTCGGTGGATTTCTTTTTGAATACATTTTTAATTGTTTTTAACGATTTTACATACAAAAAAGATTTTACACACAAAAAAAGAGAGAAAAAGTAAGAATATAAACATTTTACAATTATCATAAAATTAACCCTTGATCATTCACTCATTCCTTTATTTCGCCTTTGTTCCAACGGAACGATGGTGACGGCAGTCATATAGTGGTCAGCTATAGCGCACTAATGAAATAAAACATTTGGGCTTTATTTTAGATTCAAAACTAGTATAAGAAGCAAATCTAGAATCTTTAAAGAGTTTTTTTTAATTTTCTTCAAATGGGTATTTATGTTTTTATATTTATGTTATCTTTAAAATTAGTCCATGTCCACAAAACAGTCGAGGTTTCATACTCTACGCATATAAGCTTGTGTAGAGCAAACCGTTACGGTATACAAATTTTAAGGAAAATCCATATACCTACTCGTAAATATAACGGTCTCTAAAAATGGTATAACAGGATTCAATAGTAAGGTAGAGGAAAGGCAATTGAGATGCTATGGGCACATAGGACGCAGAGAACCTGAACATATTGGAAACCAGGCGATCGCTATGGATCTTCCTCGAAAGACATTTAGAGAAAGAATTCATGGATTGTACAGAAAGATTACATGATTCAAAGGCATTACCTAGGTGACGTTGTATATGATAGAAGGACCTACAACCTGAGGACGAGGAGAGCTGATCCCAATAGTCCACAAAGACGATTATTTGGAATGGAGCCAGGAAGAAGAATATAATACGGTTAAAACATAGTAAAATATCAAAAAAAATTATACTCTGTACGTAAAAAAATGTCTAATTTTTCTTTGTAAAAAATAATAATAATTTATAAATGTTTGCTGTAGCCATCGTTCATCCTAAGTTTCTGTCTATATTTACGATAGCAAAATAGTTGAATTAGAACTCGGAAAATATGATTGTTTAATGTGTAAAATATGAATATTATTCACGGTGAGCAACACACTAAAAGTGTTCAATATATTACATACGGGTTTATCATATGATTTACATTACATTAATGCAAGAATGTAGAATAAAATTAATAATATTCTGCGACAAACCAAGGTATTTTAATTACACAATATGGGATCATCAACGGGTCCCTCATTAGCAAAATGATACAAATTATTGAAACAATTAATTTGCAACGCATATCTTTATCGATTTTAAATTCGAGAATTCATCCACATTTTGGCATTGCTATTTTTAAATTATACGCAGCACTTAAAATAAAATTGACATATTTTTGCCTCGTCGAGAATTTTGCCTTATCGTCAACATGGGGGGAAATATCGCTCGATTATTTTAGGTCTCCGGGATTTTTCAGAACCCATACGAATAATGCAACCAAGAGGGGGATATTTCTGGAATTTATTTATACTTTTCCAATTTGTCAATACTTTTCAGTATTCTTTAATTTCGCGTTGAATTCAACCTACTCTGTTTTCATATTTTCAAGAACTGGATATTTTCTCAGTCGTCGGAACACCGCTGTGAATATCAGTGTAGGAACGAATGGCAATACTTAGTAACTAACTAAAAATAAACCAGTAAACAAAATTTATAAAAATTTCTTAATTTTTTTTAAACTTCATTGGCAGCAGTGGCGGTACTTCCCTAGAAGCCCAAAAGCCCGACTTGCCTAACAACTCCAAATAAAAATGACTAAAACTAGACGAAATGATTAAAAATACATAATTAATGTATGACTGTTTTTAAATTATCGCGCGCTTATATGATTAAACACTATGCATGCCATTATATGGTGATGGTTCTTATTGGTGATGGTTGATATCTGGGGAAGATATTTTACTATAGTGAACATTTTCTTTATTTCAAGGTGATGGCTATACCTTACAAAAGTTACATGGATGCATATTTTTACAATGATTACAATAAATTGTTTATATTTATAATACTGTCTGGGTGCTTATTATACTGGGAATGATATGACGTGAAGAAATTATAGGTACATCATGTATTCACGAATGTGAAAAATAATGGACTTGCCTTACTCGTAAACCCTAGGCACGCCACTGATTGGCAGAGATAAATGATATCGGAAGTATGTATGTCGTGATAAATAATTATCTTCGTCATTTAAAAAAAATACTCTTCGTTTTATAAGACCTCCCGCTGATAAAGTAATTATAGACATGCGTGGAAAATCTCATCAACAACAAAAAACTCCTAATTAAACAATAAATCCATTAGCATGGTGTTGTGAATTTGATCATAATTATTTCAATGGCGCACGAGATGAATCCACAAAAAAGCAACTCAAAATTTAATCATCTTCTGTTTGTTTTTTGTGTACCTATATGCATTACTGACATGCGTCAAAATAATAATACAATAAAATGGTTAAAATGGTTTTAATGGTGAAAAAAGTTAACTTATCTGCAATATTTAAAAATAAAAATAAAATTAAAAAAAACAACTTACCTTCATACTTTCTTGTCAACTGTCTGCTATTTGTATCCTGCCAAGTCAAATCCTGTGGTCTAGACGAAGACTTTCGAAGAATTGCCAGTAGTAGACAGTCAAATCTAATAAAAATACAACTTTATTAAACCCTCATTTGTAGAAACATTCTGAAAGTAATATAAAAGTATAAAAAAACCTGTATAAGACCACTTTTTGAGTTTATTAATGAAGTAAACACGACTACTTTCGAGAACTACAAATGTTCTCATCAACAGAGTAAATAAAAATATTTTCACCTGCTGATGAGGACATCTGTAGTTCTCAAAACTAGTCCTGTTTGCATCAATAAACACAAAAAATGGTGTTAAATTTACAAGTTTTTTTTTAATTTTTATATCTAAAACAAAAAGTGTGTTATTGGAATTGACGATCTATGCTTGAGTTTAAGTTATTACCCCACCCACCTCCATCAGTACCTAGATAATTTATCAGTCTCTCTAATATAAAAATAAACACGTGTATAAGACACTTTTTGAGTTTATTAATGTAATCACGACTAGTTTCGAAAACTACACATGTTCTCGTCAACATGAGAACTTATTACCCCACCCACCTCTGTCAGTACCTAGATAATTTATTAATTGACTGTCAGTTTGTATTATATTTTCACCTATTGAGAACATCTGTAGTTCTCGAAACTAGTCATGTTTACAGTTTATTTTTAGAAGCGGAGAATTTTATATTGAAATTTAAAAAATGGATATCCTCGAAAATGGCTTAGAATGTCTTTGAAAGATAATTTTCCACAGAAAATCATTGTTGCCGTACATACATATGATGAATGGGCCAAAGGAAATTTTGCAATTGACCTACAATTTAAATTTAAAATATTGTTCAGTGATGAAACACATTTTTGAAATGGTTTATTATTTCATCATTAACTTGGCAGTTACATTGTCGTAATACATAAATTATCTGTTTTGAATTTAAGTTTTACTTGGTAAAATACAGTATTTAAAAATGATGCGGAATCTATCAAAACACGTGTCACTGTAAATTTTAAGAAATATCATTATTTAATAAGTAAAACATAAATTAAAAACATTTTTATATGTTCAAATCATCATGTTATTCAACGAAGTATTGCCAAATCAATGAATTATTCTAAAAATACAATTACCTTTTGTAATTTATTTCTTGAACGTGTTATAATTTGGAGTTGCAACACATTTTATTGGGCGTGCAATGTTAATAAAATTAATAACCTACGACCATAGACCTTAAATCTATTTTAAAATAGAAAACCGCGCAAGGAAGTAATAAAGATTCCAAAATGTCCCGTTTCCGGTCGCCATTGCGGATTTGGAAATGGCTTTTACGTTATATTGTAGCAGCGTATGTATAAATATATTGTACACGTCTTAACAGAGACGGAACCATTCATGAAAAGGGAATGTGTACATGGAGACATGGTCTCCAGCCAGACTAACAACAAAATGGAAAGCTTGGTCCACTGTCATAAACTAAAATTATTACACCAAGGCCAAATTATGAATTACTTTGAAAATTTAGAAATAAATAAATAATTTAATAAATCATGTACTGTTTCAAAATTCTTCACCTTTGCTTTCCATTTTTCCTTTATTTTCAAACTACACCCCATTCCCTCTCCCCCTAACTTACCCCTCTCCTTATTTATAGAACAGATAAATATTTATCATGTTTTAGTTTACATTTAGATCTGAAGATAGAAGAATAGCTTCCGAAACTAGTCATAATTAAAATAAACTGAAGTGGTAAAAAATAACAAGTGTTTTTCCTTTACAATTTCTTCTTAATCTTTACTATTATCCCTCTGCCTCCGTAGTGTAATGGTCAGCACGTACGACTACCGTACTGGAGGTCCCGGGTTCGATTCCCAGGGAGGGTCGAATAAATATAAGTGATTTTTTCACTGTAATATTTTTATTCAATATTACTTTGGACTGGTACCTGAGGCGGAGGGCTGATCACCTTTCCTTCATGTGTTAATGATCAAGATAACACTGTGTTTATATGATGCAGTGCCCTATGCACCATTGGGGTGCGGATAAGAGTTTGAAAAAAAAAATATACCTAGTTCAGCCTTACATTCCTTTCTTATATCGTAGTCATACAGGAGAAAGTGACCAAGTGCATTTTTTACAAAAACGTGATCATTGACTGTTTGATATCTTACTAGCTTAATATTGCCCTGAAAAACATCCCAAAGGATTTTAAACTTGCAAGTATAATATATTGACTGGTAAAAATTACTAACTGCATTGATGTTTATTTTCTTCAAGCAAAGGTGTCTTAAATGGCCCTCCTGAACATTTTACGTTTTGTTAGTTGGCACTTGCTTCTGTGCGACTCTGATATCTTCGTTTTTAATTCTGACATAAAATGATCTTTTTTAAATGGATAAATATTATAATACTGCAAAGCGACTGCCGAATCAATAAATTAATAATCCTATTTATTCAATGAAAAATCCGGATCAAAAAAACATCGCCTAGAATGTGCCGAATATGCGGACTGTAACAAACAGGTATGTTAGTTACATTTGGACACGACTAAAACCTTCGGCGTTATTAAAAACGTTCTTAAAATAGCGATTGAATGATCATGTTTTTTTTTCTCTCGTTTATCCGACAACGTATTATTATTCAAAACGCAACAAATAATAACAAATAATAAGTGTGTTTGATCCCAGAGCTATTTTCTGTCCGTGACTCATACGTCACATTGTATTTTCGGTGTAGCTACTAATCATTACCTGAATTACGAAAGCTGTCGGTACAAATGATAAATAACCCTTTAAAGTCAGATTTTAATGAAAAATAAAAACTAATTAACTAACTAATAGAACGCCACACCACTCTGTCCTTGCAAACATTCTTCGCCTCTTCCACGTTCATGCATCTCCTCAAGCCGCTGATTGTTTTGACCCCTAACCTGACCGCTTTCAAGTATTTGGCATACCTGATCGTGCCAAGTTTTTGTTAATGAAAAATAAGTCATTTTTAATGATATTTGTACAAAGATGAAGAAGAATATGGAAGTCTGGGCATTTACAAGGTTTCAGAGCTGTCTTAAGCTTGTTTTGAGTGACCAGGTGTAACATTCACCAATCTACCTATGATTGACAACCAACAGATTAATTGAGTAGTGAACTCAAAATTTGGAAGTTATATTTATTATTAAGTTAAGTTATTTTTGACATCTCAACATAGGTGAAGAAGAATATGGAAGTCTGGGCATTATGAAATGGGCGGAGTTTAAGAAAATCTATTTATTTTCTAAAAAACAAAGATTATTTAAAAAGATCGGGCGTGGACAGTCGTGTGACTTCTCTGGTGGTCGCCCGGCGATTGAATTCTGTGTTTGCGAATATCCCCTTAACGGTCAATGAAATTTGAAAAAGTGCATGAAAAACCTAGTCGACAATTTTATTTTTGCGGTAGCTGTACAAAAAAAAAACTCGGGTTTTAAGAGGTAACGCATTTAAATTATTCTAATCCATATTTTACGTGGGTGTTCTAATGCTTTGTAAACATATAAACTTTTAAAGACACACATCGATAAGTCACCGTAGCGAATTGAGATAAAAAAAACGATAAAATTACAGGTTCTTTATACACGTTACACACTTCCTTATTCTGCATTTTCTACAGCGATATGAATTCGATAAATTGCCAAATGTCTTATTTGCATTCTGGCATTTTAGAAAACAGTGTAATTATCACTAATTTACCGAATCATTAACGATTAGAAAAACGTTTTTGCAATAAAAATTTGTTTACAAGCATATTAAACTAGTCAATAAATCTCAAAAAATTGTTTACAAGCATATTAAACTAGTCAATAAATCTCAAAAAATTGTTTACAAGCATATTAAACTAGTCAATAAATCTCAATGAGGGTTACCTGATTCAACGTAACGTTATAAAACATTCCACAAGGTTACAGAGGTCATACATGCATAATTTTATATATTTAAAATAGACGATGAAGTTATTTAAATGGGTATATAGAAATCAGAGTATTTAAAGGGCTTAATGCTCTTCATCGGTTGGTAAAAGCGATTATTTCATATATCGCTCACTGCTTTCAACAACGTCATATATCAAAAATCGTAAATTTCAAGTTGTGTATGTTTTCGATATGCCTAGAAAATGTACTACATTCCAGCAAAAGTGGCATATTTTTAACTTAATATTTACCCGCTACAGGGCAGAAAGTGTTGTTTTTGCATTTCGAAGAAAAGATATTGTTAATTTTTTTTTTTAAACATACTTAATATTTTTCACATGGAGAAAAAATCTTTAGATTTTACCTAAAAAGATCTGTTGCGCAGTAAAAAGTTCAATAAGTGGTTTGATATTTATTTTTAAAACATTGTATTATATTCTTAAGCTTTAAAAACGATCTCCTGAAATATCAAGTTTTTTTTTATATATGACGTTGTTGAAAGGAGTAAGTGTATGTAATGGGTAGCACTCTTGAATTACCAAGTAACTTTGAAATCTAGCTACAGCTTATGCAACACCGTTTATCATGGACATACTTAGGCTTCAACTTTGGTAGCCTATACCTACTCGTGAGTGGAATTACTATTTATGTTTAAAGTTACTATAATTTCCTGTAATTCATGAGTGAAAATTCTACGAGTGAAAAAAACGTGATTTTTCTGGCTAATTTTCCATTCCAATGATTGTGTGTGCCACGTTATCTTAATCGTAAATTATAATAATATCATCAGCCAGTTCTGCATGTAACAAATCAATTATTTTATGCTGATTCGATGGGAAACTCAATACATTATGTATAGTAGCCAAACCTGCTAACTGCTATGGACCGGGCCAAATAACACACCAATAATTGAACAACATTCTTTTAACTAGTTATCATTATTATCATTTATAACTGTAACTACCCGTCAACATGAAATAATGAAGCTTTGTCCCTCTTCTTCTTCTTCCTCTTATTGGTGCAGACCTTGTGGCCTGTTTTTAAAAGGAATTAGCATCCTGCGATGTCGATTTCCAGCTGTCAATTTATCTTTTTGGTGGTCTGCCCGGGAGAAAAATGCAGTTTCACCAATAAATGTCAGTACAAAACATTAAAAAAACAATACAGGATGTTGTATGAAGTTGTGTGAGTCGCGTAATGGACGAACAGAAAGTTAGTTGAGCCTACGTTATGCGAGGTGTTTGTTATGTGAGGCATCACTAAATTATTTGTACATCACTGTAAACTTGAGACAGGATCTAGACTTCCTGGTGTAAATCTGGCGAAACTGAAACAACTGCTGAGTGAATAGTCCAAACCGTGTCTCCAAGTTCATATAGTTTAGGTGATGTTTTTTTATTAATTTTCTGTAAACCTTGTTCTTTAAATTGTGATTATTATGTAATTAATGTTTTTAATGGACCTTATTTAAAAAAGTCAAATAAATGTACCGTCTATTATTATCATATTCAATATTTAACTCTAACCTTACCGTCCTTTACATTCAAAGAATTCCGTGTGGTTCCCGAGGAATTTCAGGGGTGAATCATTTTCGGAGCTTGCGTAAAAGGGATTGAATAAATAATAATGCAGGTTGGCTACACTTCTTGGCTTCCCTCCAAATTAAATATTCTATATAACATACTCGTACGTGGCATTTAGTATCAAAACACTATATATCCACTTTCATAGTTTTGAGATAATCACGACAAACATTTATATAGAATAAAACAACAACTGCATAGTTTTTTTCCAAATGAATTTTATTTGACCAGCTAAAATTAATGTGGAAAAAACTAGATAGTTTTTATTTTATTATGTAAAATGCAAATCCATCAAGAAATACTTAAATTATAAACATTTATATCTTTGAAATGATGGCAAACATTGAATGCGTTCATAATAAAAAATATTTGTATTTTTGAACCAAATTTTCTACTCTTTTTTAACCGTTTACTATGTAACATTTTGTTTAAATCCTTGTTCACAAATCTAGTCTCTCCACTTAGAAAATATTTCAACGTTTTGACATTTTAACGTATATGAAGAAAAATATGGAAATCTCGGTTTTCACAGGACTTACGACTCGTCATAGGCTGGTTTATGTGAACACTTTAAACACATTAGCAGTAGCTACCAAATAAGAAACTTACTAAAATCAACTATCGATGCTGCCGAGAACATATGAAAGAACGTATATATATTATATGATTCGTTATTTCATGTGTTAAAGAGCACTTAAACCAACCTTTGATGGGTCGTGAGACCTGTCAATATCCAGACTTTTATATTCTTCGTTATTTTATTTTATCTCAAAACGCTGTTAATGAATTAACTTTTTAAATTATAAAAATAAATAAAAGGATATTTTTTAGCGTTTCTCCTGTATGTGATTATAATACACACATCCAAATGAAAGAGTTTCTGCTCAATATAAAATAAAAGCTTCTTCGTCTTACCATAGATATCTATTCAAATTCTAGTGAACTCGAGTGCCATGTTTCGAATTTCAACAATATACATATATATAGAAGTTCCAAGAATTTGGGAAGTGTGGTTGTCAATCACGGGTAGAATTGGTGAATGTTACACGTGTGTAAAAAATGCCCAGACTTTCATATTCTTTCATATTCCATCTTCTTCGTCTATGTTGAGATGTCAAAATAATAAATTAATAATGGTTATTATTACAGATAGTTTTCAACCCCTGAGGAATGGTTGTGGATATATTATTATGCAATACATTCCTCCCGACAGGAGTGACTCACGCCTTAGGAATTCCAGTTCTGGTTGAACCAATTTCCCTCACACTACCAACCCCGCCATTTAACCTTTTTAGGGCTGCCAAAAAACAATATTAAAAAAAAAACATTTACTCATGTGTGTGATTTTAATCCAGGATTCGGATCTCACATACTAATATAAGAGTTTCTGCTTAGTAAAAAGCTTCTTCACATCTCACCAATAGATGTCTCTAGTGAAGTTCTAGTGATTCAAGAACAAGATTTCTAAATTGGTTCATATATATAGAACTTCCAAAAAATTTAATAGTGTGTGGTGGTCAATAATGGGTAGAATTTGTGAATGTTACACGTGTGTAAAGTGATCACTTAAACCAGCCTATGACGGTCGTCAGCCCCGTAAGTGCCCAGACTTCCATATTCTTCTTCATCTTTGATGAGATGTCAAAAAATAATATTTACTACGTAGTTTGGAAACATTTTAATGCGGGCAATATTCGTTGGGACCCCAGTTTTATTTTTTAGTCTAACTTGAATTACAATAAATTTAAATGTGAACTCTAACCAATTTAAGATGAACATGGTATTGGACTACATACTTAAGTTAAAGTGTTCTTCTTTTCGGTAAATAAACAAAAATTCGTTAATTTTAATAACTTCATTACTGTCATAAATACTGATTGACAACCTGTTTCCAAATTTCAAAATCGTAAGAAATAAAAGCCTAAAAGTAAAGATAAAGTCATCTTCACTGCTTAGTTAAGTCACTAAATTGAAATAATTAATCATCACACCGTTTCTCCGCAGGGGTAGGCAGAGAGAACAGAACGCCACACACTCTGCCTTTGCAAGCATTCATCGCCTCTTCCACATTCATACACCTCTTAATACATGCCCGCCGATCATTACGACTCCTGATCTGACCACTTTCAAGTATACGTCATACTTGATCGTGCTAAGTTTTCCCCGGTCTTCCTCTGCTCCTATTTCCAACTAAATTCGTCGCATGACTTTATTTTACTGTTTTTCTTTTTTCTTCTGTTCTTTGTTTTCCTTTATTGTTTTGGTCAGTACACTCAGCTACCGTACTGGAGGTCCCGGGTTCGATTCCCAGGGGAGGTCAAATAAACGTAAGCGATTTTTCACTCTCATATTTATTTAATATTATCCTTGGCTAGTACCTGAAGCGAAGGGCTGATCACCTTTCCTTTATGTGTTAACGATCAAAATAACACTGCGTTTAAATGATGCAGTGCCCCATGCACCATTAGTGTGGATAAGGATTTGAAGAAGAATGAAGAAGTTCTTTTTTCACTTATACACACCCGGCGATTATCTATGTAACCTGTTATTAAATCATGTATTATTTATCTTTATAAAATTAATTTACTATGTTTTCACCACTTTTTGTTATTAATACAATTCAACCTACCGGTTTCAACATTTCAACATTCTATGTTATTTGGGGTTGCTATGCAATGTGTAATAAAAATAACATTTCGGATTTTTATGGAGTGTGTGGAAGAAGAAGTTTTCTGGTGAAATTATTTTAATTTTTTAAAGTTTTTTTTCTTTAAAATAAACCCTGATGAAGACAATGTATTGTTAAAACCAGTACGTTGAATTGTATTTATAAAAAAAGTAGTGAAAAAGTTTATTAATTTTATAAAGATATTATAAAATTATATGTATGAGGAGATGCATGAACGTGGAAGAAGCGAAGAATGTTTGCAAGGACAGAGTGGTGTGGCGCTCTATTCTCTCTGAAGCGGCGTGATGGTTAGTTAGTTAGTTATTTTTTTACATCTCATCAAAGATGAAGAAGAATATGGAATATTTGATGAGATGTCAAAAAATAATATGAAAATAACTCCTGTAATTGGAGATAATCCAGATTTTGTGAACAAGTATTTGGACACACTCAAAATGTTGTAAGTTAGTTAGTTAGTTAGTTATTATAAAATGTACTACAAAGTATCTGCGGAAAACATTCAAGAAATGTATTATTTATTCAAGAGGAATATACCAAGATATAACTCCCGAAACGGAAAATATTGTACTGTAATAATAAATTTAATACGCGCGAGTGAATTTAGATTTTTATTTTTCCAGGTATCCAAATATTCAAGAATAATAATTAAAATTGGACGGTTTAAAGTTGGGTGACGCCCACGCCCCATGAATCCCCGCTTACCTGGGAGGCTTCAATCCATGTAAACAAAGTGAGTCACCATCGACACACACATACAACGTTGTACCACATACAATATGGGTCTCATGAGCGTATTCACAGTTCGGCTGTCCAAATTTAAAACACAGTAAGGGACATTTTTTTGTAGTAGGTTTTTTATGCATTTATGGACTAAGTAGACTCTACTTAGTGCAAAAATGCAAAAAAAAACCTACTACAAAAAAAATGTCCCTTACTGTGTTTTACATTTGGACAGCCGAGTTGCCTTTAAAATTTGAACTTATAACGAAATATGTATGCAAAGAAAAACATCATATTTATAGATTTGGAGTGTAATTTGTAGAAATCCATTTTAATTAATGTATTAAATGTTAAATCAAACACTGATTTTTCACACATAAAACGTAGTACCATACATACAATATGGGTCTCATGAGCGTATTCACAGTTGCCTTTTAAAATGTGAACTTATAACGAAATATCTATGCTAAAAAAAACATATCAAAATCTCATCCAATTAAAATCATCATATTTATAGATTTGGTGTTTTATTTGTAGAACTTCATTTTAATTAATGTATTAAATGTTTTATATTATCCACTGACACTTCGTGATGGAATTGCATTTTTAATATATTATTAGATTAAAACCAATATTTTTAGCTTTTCCACTTTATTTTTATTTGACCAGCGACCGGGTTTCGTCGTTACCGACATCATCAGACTGGTTACCGACATCCAGTCGTATGAATTGAATTCAAAATGGATAGATTTTACCACAAAGTGACTGCCGAATCAACTAATGAAATATTTTTTTAAGTAAGAAGTAACAAAAATCCACTTAAGGCCCAGTATTCGTTAAGTAAAAAGTCTTCTTCTTCTTCTTCTTTTTTTGATGGCTTTTCACCCTTCCTGGGTGTTATAGCCAGTGTCGAGTTATTCTTTATTTACACTTTTTACATTTGACTTATAAGTGTTAGTATTCCTGTTAGTGGGGAAAGTAAAAAGTCAATATTCTCTAAACCCAGGTAAAATTTGATGTAATTGATTTTTCTTCTTAAAACACCGTTTATGTATTAAAAAAAAAGTTTTTCATCGAAATAAATGTACGGCTTTCAAAAGAAAAGAGTTATTGAAAGGCAAGAGTAAAAAAATAATGATATTCTTTTTAATTCAAATTTATAAGTATTCTTTTAAAAAAAGTTTGATTCAAATATACATTTTTTTATCGTGCCTAAATCGTAAAAAAAGTATGATGATAATTATGATAATAGCGTGATCATAAATTAATTTCTATTTATTTACCCATTTTTTTATTCTTGGCCAAAATTCGGTTAAAAAATATACTTATTTTTTTATTCATAATAAATAAAAATATTGTCTCGATACGTCGAATTAAATAAAATGACAGGATGACTGTAAGGATGGTCATGGATACGTTTGTAAGAATTTCGTATTATCAAAAACCAGTTGGAATGCTTCGAGAATATCGGCCAAATAATTAATGTTCGGGAATAATTTTGTTCAAAGCGCGGTTATCCATTTCTTTGAATTGGCCAATTAGCGGACGCGACATTTGAATATTGTTCGTTGCGCGAATGAGACGGAAACTCGCGAAAATGTGTAAGTCCACCCGAGTTGATCGCCAATCGAACGAGTGCGAAAGAGGAGACGCTATTCCCCTCCTTCCCCCGCATAAGCGCTTGACCTTGATCTGTGTGGCGATAAACACAAGAGACGCGCTCGCTCATTTTAAATTTATTTTATATCTGGCAACCGCGGAACCACGCTTGTTGGTACTTGAAAACTACAGTTTTTATTTGCATAATAAACTCCTCATATAGAATATATGTATGAAAAAAAAATCTTTCAAACACCAAAAAAATACTAGTAATAGTGATCGACGTTTGTTCCTTATACAGCTATTTGAAACTAATGGGGCAAATAGTACTTAGAAAAGAGAAAAAAACATTAATATAAGGAGTTGGCAGCATGAATGAGCGATAAATCACAATATTCTCTATTTATGATACTGTAAATTGATGAAAATACACCAGTCCGTTTCGCTGTGAGACATACATCCATGATCTAATTATGTTAAGATATAATTTTTTAAACTTATAATACAATTAACATTGGCTGGTGACATCTGTCAATTATTTAAACGTATTTCTAAACGCCTTTCATTTTTCTAGGTTACAATCAAGATAAGACAGAAGAACTAAAATATGTACAGTGTATTACGCAATTTTCAAAACAATTATGTAAGTACAAAACATACCTATCATTTTACACAAAGGCACACACGCACACACCTTCATACTTAAATTAATAAAAACACAAAAATATTTTTACTATAATAACACAATATAACGACACCGATCTCCGATTTAAAAAAAATACTTATTTTTTTAATTCGCGTCGTACGAGTACATAGTGAATGGAGGGTGTGCAATGTACCAACTAAATATCTATGTATTAAAATAAAATTTCTACCCATGTATTACAACATTATGAGTTTTATGTTGAAATATTTCATATTGAATTATAATCAAATACAAATTTCTGGAAACAAAAACATATAAATCAGTAAGATTCGTGATAACTTTCCCGCCTACAATAAATTAAAAGATAAAAAAATGTTATCGAAAAAGTAACATAAATTATACGTCAATTCGCTTAGCTCGCAAATAGTTAAGAGAGGTAGGTACTAAATACGTAGTACTCCAGTACGTACGTACATTATTGTTTTATTGTATTAGTCACCAATGGAGTACGCTAATTCTCCATAAAAACGTTCCAAGTTCTTGGAAATACGCGCGTTTTCTTCTCGGAAAAATATATAACTCATGGCTGTTAGAATATCAGCTTCTCTAGCCAAGTATATTATTGGGCCAATTGATAAAACTAGCTTTACGATTGATTTTTTTACATAATAACAAAAATCAGCAAACGAACCGCTAGACTTCAACGAGATCAACTGTCACTTTTCGTATCATGCTTTTATCCAGCGAAAAAAGGGTCAGGAATTAAAAAAAAAAAGATTAATAGTAAATGGATGATCACAGAAATTTCATAATAATAATTATCATTTAAGTTATTTTAACGAAATATTTACACTGCGACATAACCGTAGACTATGGAATATGGAGCATAATCATTCAGTAGAATATATATAGTGGAGCCTCTCATAACGAGTAATTCGCATAACGAGCTTTTTTTTTTGCTGAAAAAGTTGATCCCTTAACGAGCAGTGATTCGCATAACGAGTAACATAGAAAGGGCAAGTCCCTTTTTCGTCAAAACAAAAAATGCTTCGCTTAACGAGTAAGATTCTGGAACGAATTATGCTCGTTATGAGAGTTTCCACTGTATTATGTACAATAAACAATAATCTTAAATAGGTTTGTAGGTTTGTATTGTAAATAATTATTTATGAAAATTTCACAAAAAATCATTGTCTTGCAAAATTACATTCGCTATACTGTTAAGCACAAAATTCCTAGGTAAAGGTAATTTATTAAATAAAATGACGATTAAAAGGGGGAAAAATGTTAACGTTTTTTGTGGGCTTTTCTTTACAAGATCAAACTATTATAAGGATTTGTGAATTGGGACATGTACACCTTGTTATTTTTTGTTGTTGAAAGATTGACATAGTAATTAAGTACCAACTAAAGAATTTGAAACTCGAACATTCTAGAAAAAATCTAATTTATTCAATGACGAAAACAAAAGTCCGTAAATTCAAGAAAATGTCAGAATATTTCAAAAGTATTCAACTAACCGAATTAATTTTAATTATAAAATTCACAGTTATCAGTCACCGTTTTTCTGTTTGTTGAAACCATCAAATAGTTTAAGCCATGGGCGATTCCAAAGGTAGGGATTTTTTGCCAATTTGCTTATGTATTTAACTAACTAACTAACTAACTAACCATCACGCCGCTTCCCCGCAGGGGTAGGCAGAGAGAATAGAACGCCACACCACTCTGTCTTGGCAAACATTTTTCGCCTCTTCCACGTTCATGCATCTCATACATACCCGCCGTTTGTTACGACTCCTAACCTGGCCACTTTCAAGTATTTGGCATACCTGATCGTGCCATGTTTTTCTCGGTCTTACTCTGCTCTTCTTTCCACTTACATTCGCTTCATAAATTTGTTTTACCGTTCTTTCCTCACTCATTCGTTCTACATGTCCAAACCATCTCAACACACCTTCCTTAATTTTATAGATAATACTTATCTCAGCTTTGCATTCCTTCCTTATTTCACTATTCGCACATCATATGTACATCGTTTTGTCGCATATTCTTCTGAGAGATCGCATTTCGACTGCATTCAGTTTACTTCCATCACTTATGTATTTATACATAAAATATAATAATAATAAAACCCTTATCCGCACCCCAATGGTGCATAGGGCATTGTGTCTTATAAACGAAGTGTTATCATGATCGTTTTACACATGAAGGAAGGGTGATCAGCCCTCCGCTTCAGGTACCAGTCCATGGTAATATTGAATAAATATTACAGTGAAAAAATCACTGTAATATTTATTCAATATTATATTCTATATTTATTCATATTTATTTTTACCCCCCTTGGGAATCGAACCCGGGACCTCCAGAACGGTAGCCGAGCGTGCTGACCATTACACTACGGAGGCGGACAAAAATATACACACATATATGTATATATATATATATATATATATATATATATATATATATATATATATATATATATATATATATATATATATATATATATATATATGTGTGTATATATATATATATATATATATATATATATATATATATATATATATATGTGTGTATATATATATATATATATATATATATATATATATATATATATATATATATATATATATATATATATATATATATATATATATATATATATATATATATATATATATATATATATATATATATATATATATATATATATATATATAAATATATATATAAATATATATATATATATATATATATATATATATATATATATATATATATATATATATATATATATATATATATATATATATATATATATATATATATATATATATATATATATATATATATATATATATATAATATAATATCAGTAGGTCAACGTTTTTGTTTGCTGCTGTATCAATTTCGGTCAATGAACTAGCGAAGAATAAATTTGTCATTGAATTATTATTGTGATTGCTTTTGTTGTAGCATTTTTTATCGATTATTTTATTTTTCTTATAACAATTATTTTATATGCCCGTTATGTTTGTCGCAGAATACGTGTTTTTATTGTTTCAGTCGCGAACCGTTTCAAATTTTAATTGAGAATGAATCATTACATTCCTGGTGTTATGTTGGTACCACATTTTAATAGCGTTAACATTTTTACACATGTATATTTTTTAAATAAGTTGTGTGACTAACTACTACGGACGTTAAAACGAATGGAATTTTACTATTTCCGGTTGAAAAGCTAAAACAACACATTGATGAGAGGTGGAAATTTTCCAATCGAAATAAAAGCATTAAATAAATCTAAATAAACTCTTTTCGATATTAAATAAATCCAAATAAAGTTCGAAATTTTCCTCGGGGTACAAATTGGCAATGACTTAGTTACACAACTAGTACGAGTACGGGTATGCAACTCCCGAGTGTCCTAGGAATTTCTTTAATTCTATTCCTTCCTAATATTTCTCCTCCGTTTCCTAAATTACATAGCAGTACTCGGCTGTCCAAACTCAAAACACAGTAAGGGCTTTTTTTGCAGTACGTTTTTTTTGCATTTTTGAACTAAGTAGATTCTACTTAGTCAAAAAATTCAAAATAAACGTACTACAAAAAATGTCCCTTACTGTGTTTTAAGTCTGGACAGCCGTACTGTCCTTCACCCTGAGCTTCTTTACTTACGTCATATGTATCCCATCAAATTTATTTGATTCCCATATCCAATAATCTGGAGTACGGGAAATTTCAATCGTGTGATTTACGATCATGTTAACAACACATCTATCCGATGATATGCATCATCATGGGGATCGATACGTGTTGTATTTTTTAAATATAAAAAAATACATGTTTATTTTAATTTTGTATATCTTTTGAGTTAGTTAATTGAGTAAAATATGAAGACATAGAACATAAATGCAAATCTACACATTATACAATTTAACTGGAAGTGAATTCAGTTGTCGCCAAGATATTACGCGATTCCTAGAAATGGCAAATGTTTGCCAACTAAATTTTGAGAGGTTGGTCCAATAGTCATGCAGAATGTTTTCATTTAAAATGAAAACGTTGATTTTAAAAATTGTCCGACTAAGAATTTCAGGTCTTCTTCTTCTTCTTCTTTAGTTAGGACTATGACCTGTTATTCTCCGGTCCGCTCCTAGGAGGTGGAAGACCAGCTGTCTCTCCATCGTTTAGGTGGTCTTCCTGGGGGCCTGTTACCTCTTGTGTTGCAGTCTTCTGCTATTCTTACCACTCGATCCAGACTTGCTCTTCCCACATGATTTCTCTAGAAACGACTTCATTCTGTTCCCCGTCGCACAATATCTTCGACATCGCAGATTTTTCTTATTTCAGAGTTCTTACTCTGTCGCGAAGTGCCTGCAATGGGTCGTAGAGTCTTCATTTCGGTGGTTCTCAGAAGGCTTTTCGTTCTCGCGGAGTCAACTCTTGTTTCTATGCTAATTTCAGCTAATTGTGTTAAATCATATACATTCAATATGTATAAACATATGTGTGTATATTTTATTAGAACTTCATACATATATACATATACATATGTATGTATATTTTAAATTTTCCATTACTGCTTTATTCATTTTCCTACCTGATATTCCATTTCAATTCCTCTCTAATACAGTAATGTCCTTCACATTAAAAGTGCGTTTTCAAGTTTTTTTATCTTTCGCTTACTTTGTCAATTATATTTAAGTACTTTTCATACTTATATAAAAATTGTCTATGTTCGTATAATGATTTTTTTTATTCTCTATTATAAACGATGTTTGTTCACATCTTTACTATTTCCCGCCAAATAAGTCATTCCGAAGATCCGGATCAGTGGATCTGTGTCGCTTGAGTGATATGTTCACTAAGACCGGATCAGTTGAACGATGGATCTTTCTTAGAACAAATCACACTGCGCGCCGGCTAGCGATGGGAACTTTTATCCCTGGAATATCTTGCTATTATAAAACCTTACTGTTTGTTCAGGAATCAGTAAATCAGTGAATGTGTGAATTGATAAATCTGTGAATCAGTAAGCAAATGAACGGATCAGCGTTCGTGAACGAGGTTCACTCAAAATTGTAATCCGAATACTGTACATGAACAGATCACTAAGATCCGGTCGTTCACGAAAGACTGGTATTCATAATGAAGTTTACCATAAACAATTTACTACTACTAAACTTGATAACTAAGTAACAGAATGTACAAAAACATGATTTGAAAAATTCTATTCCACTAGACCTTTTTTTCGTTATTTTATTAACTTATATTATATTCAATTATTCTCATATGGCGATAGTTACCGACATCTATTGTTCAAAACCAGTAACTGACTTCTGTAACTTCAAAACATCTATATCTCGATGCTGAGCAATTAAAGAGTATTTGTGACAATAGATGTCGTACATTATGTTATTTCTAAAGAAACCATTTTGGTTTTTGGTCCTAGTAATGATAATAAAATTATTTTAATAATAGATGTCGCACATTGTTTCAATATTATAAAAATATGGTGCCAGCTCGCTAATCCGAACGTAAATCGTGCAGTTTGGATTGGGGAATAGTTCGAATTAATCGTCTCATACTGTGGATTGGTCTGTAGCAACAAATGATACCTTCTTTTTGTGACTCTGAAATCTAGCCACGGCTTATGCAACGCCGCTTATCATGTCCCTACTCAGGCTTCAACTTTATAAGTTTCATAGCCTATGCCTACTCGTGAGTGGAATTACTATTTATGTTTAAAGTTAATATAATTTCATGTAATTCATGAATGAAAATTATAGCCAAAAACACGCGATACGATACCTCCTTCGAATTTGTGAGTGTTGAGAAAATGAGTGAGAAAAAGTGAATTTCGTATTCTAAAAAAAATTCTCTTTATTTTGTAATTTTATTTGGATATATTAATGAATGAATAATTTATTAATTTAAAATTTTTATTTTAGCATGAAAAATCAGATATTTTCTTTTCAATCTATGAACCTAACTGGTGTTCAAGGGCTAAATCACGCATTCCTCTCAAAACCATCAATTTATCAATGTTCTGGACGACTTCTTCAGCCCAGTTGATGAAATGTGTGTTGAAAGCTTTCACATCAGCTGCTAGCCGTCATCAGAGCCCAAAATCAGATTATTTGGATTAGCAAGCTGACAGTGTACGCTAAACTTATCCATTTTCCTATGAATCTCTTGGGCATCTATCGGACCATATCTATCCCATCAATTGACTAGTGTAGGTGTACTTACAGTAATGGATATTTGAAAATACTTTACCAATTCGTTCAACAACTGCTGCTGTATCCTAAATTGTCATTTTTCTTGATAAGATATGTTAAGTTTACAGTAGAGTATAATAAGTATAGTGAAACCTCTATCTATCGTATTAAAAGGGACCTATTGAAATAAACTATGAATGCGCGAAAACAATGTATGCAGGATTAAGAAGTTAATACACAAGGAGAGACTATTAAGTAAAGATACTGTCCTCCCAATCTGCATAACCATTGGTAGGTTAAAATTCTAAGAAGAGTAAAGTTTTAGAAGTAAATAAATACATATATTTTTAAAAAAAATACAAAGCTGAATAGAACAAAAAAATATTAAAGTTTATTGCATTTTAAATAATCGACATTTGTTTTTTTACTATTTTATTTTCGGAAGTATATTTTCGGCTTTCCAAATAATATTTTTTCGGTTTCAGTTATTGAATGTGCGTAGAAGAAAGTTTTCAATATTTCCAAGAGTGTGCATGCTTTTGAAAATGAAGGTACAGGCTCGTCTTTTGCTGTATCCTTCGACCTTGCGTCATACAAGTTTTCAATAGTTTCTATCCCACATGTTCGAATATTGAAGTCAAACATAACAAAATTGAGAAAATTAGAAGAATAAAAAAAATCAAAATATATCAAATATGCAACGTAATTCAAACGATGAATGTGGCAAAATGGTGATAGAGAACCGATCTATGTGCTCTTTTTTTTGTATGAAATGAATTTGTGGTAGAAGAAATAAACGACACATCCGGGAAAACGATTTTTCAAGGAACGATAGATAGAGGTTTCACTGTATTTGATTTGAATTTTTTTTGTTGCGAAGTAGCAATAGTACCTAAACTAACACTAGATAAAAGTCCGCCATAGTAGTGTGGTAATTAGCGCATTTGACTTGCGCCAAATGTTTTGGGTTTGAACCCCAAGGGGGTTTAAAAATAAACTTATGAGATTTTTCACTTATATACATATTATTACCCTGTGCATACTATACTAGAACATGAAGCATAGAACTGATCACTAGAACTGTCTTCATATTATTGTACATATATGGTGTCGATCTGGTGCAGTCCTTTTGCATTGGGCCGATAAATGACAATCTTCTTACTGTAGTATCAACTGTCAACTAGTGTAACCCGACAACTGTCGTATTGTTTTGTTATTTTTTTGTGATTACTTTTTAATGTCATTTCAGATTTATTAAACAAAGATGGCTTCAAAGAACAACTGTCGTATTGTTTTGTTATTTTTTTGTGATTACTTTTTAATGTCATTTCAGATTTATTAAACAAAGATGGCTTCAAAGAATAGTTAGTCTCTCTATACATAAACATCAGGCAAAGTGTTTAGATTGTTGTCGTTTTCAAGGTTTCACATTTTTCATATTGGAGTTGTACATATTAACATTAAAACACATTTTTTTCAAATTGGAAAGTAGTCATAAACTCCCAAAACCTTAAGTGAAAATGGATGCATAAAAGTCGGTCAAATAAAAAGGAAAGATGGAAAGAGTATCCAAGGAGGTGTATGAAACTAATGCTAGTAATAGCATAAGTGACGTAAATACATTTCCACGAATATGTGTGAATGATGATACAAGAGAAATAGGTATGGAAGAAATAATGAATTGAACATGTCCTTAAGAAAAGGAAAAGCTGTAGGATTTGTTAATTTTTTTATGCAGAATACATCACAAATTGTGGCAAAATAGTTCTCACATGGTTTCTTAGGCTCCTTGACCCGTGTCTAGAGAGAGTTATACTCCCGTCGATTGGACAAGGGCAGTTATAATGTCACTCTACAACGGAAGGGGTTCTAGGGTGGAATGTGAGATCTACAGAGCTATCAGTCTATTGAATGCTGATGGTAAAATGTATGGACGAACCCTTATAGAAAGAGTAGGAACCATAACAAAGGACAAAGTGTGGGATGTTCAGAGTGGATTTATGAATAGGAGAGGATGTACGGATCAAATTTTTGCTTTGGACAATATGACAGAAAAGTTTTTGACAAAAACCAAAAAAACTTTACCGTACATTTGTGGATTTGCAGAAGGCGTATGTTCGAATTGATAGAACAAAACTGTGAATGAGTATGGAGTAAGCAATTAACTTATCCAAGTCATTGCAGCCTTATATGAGGATAACACTGCATGCATTAGGGTAAGTGGTTCTTTTTGTTGTTGTTTAGTATCTCTACAGGTGTTAAATAGGGATGTGTTATATCACCGTGGCTGTTTAATCTTATGCATGTAATATTGAATGAAAGAACTGCAACATTTGAATATCGGAGCTAGGATGAGCATTGTGACTGTTTGTTGCCTTTGGTATGCTGAAGATGCTGTTCTTCTTTTGATAGCAGAAAAGATCTGCAGGTTGGTGATAAAAATGTATGATGTATGCAAGGAATGTGATTTGCTGATGAATGTTGGTAAATCCAATTTTGGTTTTTGAAAGAGATTAATGTAAAAGAGGGTATGAAATATTGGTAAATGGGGAAATTATGAAACAGGTAGATTATTTTGTGTATTTGTACATATATTGGGAAGCAGGTATGTTTTCTAAGGATTGATAAAGATATAGAAAAGATAGTGAATGCTGGGAACAGAGTGAATGGTGCATTGATATCAGTTATAATGAATACAAGCCTAATACCGAAAACTAATCTAGCAGTACACAATGGACTAGTACCAACTCTAATGTAGGGAAGTGAAGCATAAAGTTGGCAAAAGGTAGATGAAAGTAGACTAAATGCAGTCCAAATGTGATGTCTCGTGATATGCGGAAAAAACGATGTATGATAGATGTTCGAAAGGTGAAATAAGGAAAGAATTTGAAGGCTGAGATGAGCGTTGTCGATAAAATTAAGAAAGGTGTGATGAGATGATTTGGACATCTAGAACAAATGAGTGAGGAGAGAATGGTAAAACAAATTTGTGAAGCGAATTTACTTGTAAACAGGAGCAAAGAGAGACCGAGGAAAACTTCAAGTATATAAAACACTTGAAAGCGGCCAGGTCAGGAGTCGGAATAATCGGCGGGTATATATGAGGAGATGGATGAATGTGTGTATTTCTATTCTCGTTGCCTACGAAAAAGTAGCGTGATGCTTATTTACTTACATATTATTTTTATTTTATATAATGTACATGTATTTATTTATTATTATATTTATTTATTATTTATTATATTTGTTTTAATATATTTATAACAATAATAATAAAATAACGTAATAATTTGGGAAATCATTTTGTATGAGAGCGCGCATCCACATGTTTCTAAAAAAAAATATGCCAACTTCCATTAATCGTTTATTTATTTTTGGTTTTAAACTTAATAATTTATTTTTGCCAAACAATGAATTCAGTCTCTTTATTTTATATTTACTATGAATAATTTTTGTACCGCCTTATTATAGTAAAATACTATCTTTAGCCTTGAGAAATCGACAATGGTACATGTACATAATTTATATTGTAATATTCTTTCCCCGCTTTCCTCGAAATATAAGTAAGTACTCTAAATTATATTTTTTCCTGAAAGTTGTTACCAATCGCGAAATGTAATATCGCGTATGTTGGTAGCAATGCGAACCGGAATACCAAGGTGGCAACATCGAATCGCTCACTTGACTCGTTCATTTCCATCGTGCTACCGCGACCGAAAGGACACTACTAAAAATGGGTGGTGGACTCGCTGATCCCGTTGCATTCGCCAAGGATTTCCTCGCTGGTGGAATTTCCGCAGCAGTTTCTAAGACTGTAGTGGCACCTATCGAACGAGTCAAGCTGCTATTGCAAGTGCAACATGTCTCGAAACAAATCAGCGCGGATCAGCGGTACAAAGGTATCGTCGACGCCTTTGTACGCATTCCCAGGGAACAAGGGTTCCTGTCTTTCTGGAGAGGTAACCTGGCCAACGTAATCAGGTACTTCCCCACCCAGGCTCTCAACTTCGCCTTCAAGGACAAGTACAAGCAGGTGTTCCTCGGAGGAGTCGACAAGCACACCCAGTTCTGGCGCTACTTCGCCGGGAACTTGGCGTCCGGCGGCGCCGCCGGAGCCACCTCGCTGTGCTTCGTGTACCCGCTGGACTTCGCGCGTACGCGTCTGGCCGCTGACGTCGGCAAGGGAGCCGGCCAGCGCGAGTTCTCCGGACTCGCCAACTGCCTGAGCAAGATCTTCAAGTCCGACGGCCTCAACGGGCTGTACCAGGGCTTCGGTGTGTCCGTGCAGGGCATCATCATCTACAGGGCCGCCTACTTCGGCTTCTACGACACGGCCAGGGGCATGCTGCCCGACCCCAAGAACACTCCGATCGTCATCAGCTGGGCCATCGCGCAGTGCGTGACCACCGTGGCCGGTATCGTGTCTTATCCGTTCGACACCGTGCGCAGGCGCATGATGATGCAGTCTGGCCGCGCCAAGGGAGACTTGCTGTACACGGGAACTCTGCACTGCTGGTCTACCATCTTCAAGACCGAGGGAGGCGGCGCTTTCTTCAAGGGAGCGCTCTCCAACGTCATCCGAGGCACTGGCGGCGCTTTCGTGCTGGTGCTGTACGATGAAATCAAGAAGCTGTTGTAAATTATACCAATTTAATAGATGAATTGTTAACAAAAATCCTTCCTAGCTTGTAATATTGTTCCGGTCTCCCGAAGCGCCTGCACCACTCGCCAGTTCGGTTCAAGTTGGATGTAGCCCAGTAGCAGCATATTTTCCTTTCGTGGTACCGAGCGGAGTATTATATTTATGATTTTGTCGTAGCGTTATGTAATGTTTCAGGCTGTTAGGTGTCGAAAGATCGAGGCTAGAATTTTCCGCTCTTATTGGAGCCACTTACGAGATAATGAACAGTTTGTTATGTCTGAAAACTACATTTCTATAGTGAGCATTTTATTTCCTCTTTTTTCTTAAAACGATTTATTTTTGTATTAATTTTTTTCGCACATAGTTTGGTAATTTTTATTTTTAAGCTAAGACTATTTTTGTTGACTTCTATTAAGTTACGTATGTATAATAGTGATCTACATATTTAAATATATGTGAAAAAAAATATTTAAATGTCTTTGAATGTATGCGAGAATCTGGAAAGATACCAATAAATGCCCTAGGAATCATTAACTCTTGTTATTTTGTATTCAGACCCACTTCCATCCCATTTCCCTACCACTTGACGAGTCTATCGAGCAGAGTTATGAGATCAAGTTCTCTGTCTCGTGAGAGATGGTTACTTATAGCGCCAGTAGCACACGTGGCCCAGTTCCCAGAAAACCAAGGCTGACTAAAACGATCGATGCATTCAGGGTTAACGTTTGGGATATGTACTTCTGTATGCAAATAATGCCATAAGTCATAAGTGTCTATAAAGTAATTGGGTGTTCTAATTCATACAACAATCGGTCGACGCGATAGGTACCTACCGCAATCTTACATAACGAAATGTCCGATTGAGGTTATGCTGGCCCAGTTTCGAACTAAATCTTGTTACGCAAGTTTTTTATTAAAATAAAAGTCCTTCAAATATGCCCGAGCTTTATTGTTAATTCATGCAAAAAGAAAAGGGCGGCTAGTTTGTCAAATTTTTGGGTGTATTTTTTTAAAGGACGCGGATTTGACACTTCTAAAGTCACGAGACAGCTACATACGCTTGTATTTTTTTTTATATACAATAGTAATACACCTCTACATACGTAATAAATGCGATGTGCGTATTCATTACGTCAAGGTCTCGAAATCTGTTATCAAAAATAAGAATTTCATTTAACCCCTCGTGTAATATCTCCGAGTAAAAATAAATATTTAAGAAGGTAAGGTATTCCATTAATCAATAATACGGTCAAACTGGTGACTCGTGACCCCTGAAATAGTAGGAGTGGCGAAAGTGCAATATAAATTTTAGAGAAGTATATGTGGTATAAATATAAACTAGAATGCACATTTAAGATAAGTGCCTATATTTTGATGGTGTATTTTGAAAAACAAAGAATGAGTTACGTCGTGTTTGAACTGCATTTAGTGCATTCCTTTCATTGCAATTTTGGTAACAATGTGCTCGATTTATTCCTTTAAATATAGCGACTTATTAATTATACAAGTTATAGTCTTCTTCTTCTAACTCTAATCCACTCCCAATGGTGCATAGGGCACTGCATCGTATTGGCCTATTTTTCATTTAATTCAATAACATGATCAAGGCAAGGTGATCAATCCTGCGCTTCAAGTACCAGTCTAGGGTGCTTTAAATTAATATCATATAATAAACAAATATAATAGAAAATCATGAATATGTAATTTGTCCCTCCAGGACTTACAGCACAGCAGTCAAACACACTAAGCACTACACTGCCAAGGTTTAACTAGTATTAGTTATCATTAGTACCATTGATATCCATACATTTAAAATAATAAATAAAATAATAATCCCTCCACTGGTATGCTCTTAAAAGATGACTATTGCACCCAATGGTGCATAGGGCACTGCATAAGATTTATACAGTATTTTTTTGTGGTTAATTAAACAATGGGAATGATATCAACTTCACACGCCCAGGGTAACATTAAATTTATATTTAAGTGACAAACATATTTTACGTTTATTGAACTTGGACATTCATGAACTGTAGCTTAACACACTGAACATTACACCATTGAGGCGGACAAAACATTACGGACATGGTTAATTATTATCAATTAAAAAAGAAAGAGTTTCTTGTAAAACTTTTATTTTGACAACTGTGATGTCGAATTTAGAACATTAAATTGGCTCTTATAGAAACTTAAGCAATCAATTTAGCCATGACATCAAATATATTTATCAAAATAATTTTGTTGAAATATTTACTCTTATGAATTTCTAGGAATGCTTTGTCTAACCAACACATCTGGTCACCTTATGACAATGGTGTGTAATCCCTCTTAACAATAAATCACCCTATCTTTAGCCTTAGGACACAGTGACCCATGATCAGAAATGTCACAAAGAAAGAGCAATTCAATTCGCTAAGCTGTGTACTCAGCATGCCTCCCAAGACCCACCAACAAGTATGCCTCTTTAACAAGGCAAGGTTCCCGTCACCTGGGACATTCTCTCCTGATAACTAATTGTCAGCAGTTCTGTCTAAATGGGGTGGAAGCCAGACAGAAAGAAGCCGGCAGCTGATCGAAGAGCTTGGAGTCATTTTTAATTTAAGTTTTACTTAGTAAATAACACTATTTCATTTTAATTTTTTTATATAGAATAGTGAAACTATCTTATAAAACAGTGGTATTCACTAAGTAAAACTTAATTAAAAATGTATAAATTTTACCACAAAGTGACTGCCAAATCAATTAAAGAATAAACCTTGGAGTCAGTTTGTGGATTCCATATGCTCCTTATAGTGAGCGGAAATGGATTTAGCAAATTATAAAAAAAATATATTGTGCATCAACCATTATAATTTAGCATATTTATATTATTTATTGGTAGACATATAAATTATTCATTATCTGTCATTTCTTTGCTTTTCATTGTAAATATTGATTAAACTACATTTGTAGTATTGACAAAGTGAGACCAGCTACAATCATAGCACATTCTCTCCCACTCCCTTGGAATATACTGAAATATACACGAATGGAAAATATTATGTAACTACTTTCTATGTACTAGGTTATTTTTGGATGAAAATGTTCTAATTATGAGGTATTAGTTAAATGTCATTAGTACACTGTAATAATTGTTATACATTAGTGCGCTTTCTATCATATTTGAGTAAGGATAAAGGTCAGAAAAAGATATCATTCCAGATGGACCATCTGCTTTTGATAATAATATGATTTAAACTATCTGATATAAACAATATTTGTGATACAAACTTTTAAGTATTTTTGGCAATTCTTTAACATTTTACTTTAAATTTGCAATTCTTAAGAACAAATGTTATTCTCCCTTTAAAGTTCCATATTTAAAAATTCCAATCAAACATAGGAAGAATATTTATTTTTATTTTTTGTAAAATAAGTACATTTATATATCCAATGTTAAAAATCAAACACTGATTTTTAGAGTCAAATAAATTGTATTTTATTGTTAAAAAAACTTTTTTTTTAATTGTGACAATTGTTTCGCCTTGTTATGGCATTTTTAAACTAATTTCAACATTACTTTAAAATTGCTCTAACAAGGCGAAAAAATGATCACAAATTTTGATTTTTATGTGTTTTTAACAATAAAATACAATTTAGTAGACTCTAAAAATCAGTGTTTGATTTTGATGTTTATTATATAAATTAAAATGAAGTTCTACAAATTAAACGCCAAATCTATAAATAGATAAGTTCATAATTGGAAAGGCAAATCAGTATGAGTATTTTTTTTTTCACTAGAAAATCGTAGGGCCATCAACTAAATCTCAATCAGCATGTAGAGATACTTGATAACAAGCATTGTTTATTTATAAATTCATCATTCTAAACAATCAAAGCCAGATACAAGAGTTTAAGTTATGAATTTTTTTAAGTTCTATGTTCATCCTCCTTAGAACTCTTTTATCATGGTTTATAGTAAAGTAATGTAATGACAAATATTGTTTGCCATATTTATTACATAAAATTTGAATAATGTCGAAATGCGATCCCTCAGACGAATGTGTGGCAAAACGATGTTTGATAGATATTCGAATGATGAAATAAGGAAAGAATGTAAGGCTGAGATAAGCATTATCGATAAAATTAAGAAAGGTGTGTTGAGATGTTTTGGACATGTGGAGCGTATGAGTGAAGAAAGAACGGTTAAACAAATTTATGGGGCGAATGTAGTTGGAAAAAGAAGCAGAGGACGACCGAGGAAAACTTGGCACAATCAGGTATGTCAAATACTTGAAAGCGGCCGGGTCAGGAGTCGTAATAATCGTCGGGTATGTATGAGGAGATGCATGAATGTAGAAGAGGCAAAGAATGTTTGCAAAGACAGAGTGGTGTGGCATTTGATTCTCTCTGCCTACCCCTGCGGGGAAGCGGCGTGATGGTTAGTTAGTTAGTTAGTGAATAATGTTTGTTACAAAAAAAAATCTGATTTTTATGCAAATCATTATTTAAAAAAAACTTTTTTTGAGTTGTATTACATATTGTGATATTGCTGAATGAACCCAAAAATTGGTATCAGTATTCTAAAAATAATTTCTTTTAAATTAAGAAGGCCAAAGTGTAGGTATGTGTGTCTGACGTAACTGTGGAACTGGACCGATGCCAGATTTACCATTTTTCAAGAGAATGAGGTGAAAACACAATTTTACTCGCGACTTATATAACAATAATAAGCGTCAATGTGCTAATGTAATAAGTACTGCCATCAGTTGTAATGTCTAGTTCAAATGCTTAATTAGACGCCTATTCCGTAATACCTGTCCTTCAGCTAATGTGGCAGAATGTACGGAAGAGTCTACTAATTGCTTTTATTGAATTTAGTTTATCAGCATGAAATATTTATTAAACCAGTTCAATATATACACGATAAGTTAAATGTTTATAGATACAAAAGCTAATAGTAAATAAACCAAAATAAATAATATTGTGGTTGTGTAAGATGTGTGGTGATATAATGAAAATGCAGTTACATAATTTTTTTCATTTTACTACTTATAAAGTCGCCACTGGAGATAGGCAAACTTAAGGAATTATGCACAATCTTGTACGAGTAAAGGTATGCAACCACGAGTGCCCTAGTCATGCTGCTACTCTTCTTTTTCTCATGCATATCCTTTCCTATAAAGCAGTACTGTTGTCCGTCTAAGCAACTTCACTTATACCATCTATATCCCATCAAATATATTATTATTTTTTATATAATTATTATATTATATTATTATATATATATAATTATTTCTTTATATAAGAATCTGAAGTGCAGGACTGCATATTACCTGCAATCATATAAGCAAATATTAAGTTAACACCGCATCAATTCAATGCAGTGCCCTATGCACCATTAGGTAAAAAAATATATATCTGTATGCTATCAAATATATTTTACTTCTTTATATAAGAATTTGGAGTGAAGGACAACATCACACTCTGACTTCATATAATTAACTATTAAGTTAACACCGCATCAATCCAATGCAGAGCCCTATGCACTATTGGGTTAAATTCTTAGAGTATTCTTGCATGTTACATTAACATATTTAAGAAAGCTTCAAATCACCTAGGAATAGACAAGTTTGTTTAAAAATTGTGTATTTAAAATATTATTTTAAATATGTTGTATTTAGAGATCTGTATATTCTTTAAATTTTGCAACGTGCAGTTTACCCAAAATTACCCAGAAACTCTGGTCCAGGTATAAAAACATTGTTTTCAAAGGAAGTCACCCCAAATGGCTCCCCCTCTAGCAAAAAATATGGTTTGAGGGATTCAGGTATAAAAAAAGGTTCCCAATGCCATTTTAACAAAAGAAGGGACAATTTAGGGGTACATGTACATACAACAACTGGTAAAAGCCAGCAGAATGAAATATTTTAACATTTTCAAAAAATATCTGTTAACAATCAAGGCTACTGATAATTCAAAGATATATCTTTGAAGTCAATGAAAATATGATTTGAAATAAATTAGCAAACAGATAATTCACACACATAGATATTTCTGATACTATCTTTTATCTGTTACGCAGTGTAGTATTATCTAAAATAGTCAACATAGTAAGGAGACACATATTACATGCATACATACAAACTTTTATCTGAACAAAAGTCACCTTTGGATATTTGTAATTTCATGTCACATGTGTTTTCAGCTTGGTTGCGCTCAGATCCAACCTTTGCTTCGATATATCATACATTAGAATTTATTAATTAAATATGATAAATTCTAGTGTTTGATAATGTCTTAATACGACAAAACGCGTCACATATTATCATATATATGTAGATAAAAGTAGAATTCAATCCAACCACCGTGTTTAATTTTGGATATGTTTTCCAACAATTCAAAATGGAATTCTACCAACTGTCTGCAGTTACAATAAATAAATTAAATATGAGTTGTGCTGTTGTTCCATATGATTATAGAGAAAGTACTTAGATAATACAATATATTTTATGTATATATTATGTTATAATGTAGAGAGAATAGGGTAGGATTTTCAACATCCAAACTGGTTCAAAGTAATGCTGAAATAAAAATACATTATTCCAAAAATATGTGCGGTGGAACTAGCTAATTGTAATTACTTTGTCCAAGTAACTTTCGATAATGATAACTGGATGATTGCAATTGCTAAAGACATTAAGCAAAAGATATTTACATTTAATTACAAATTAAACCAAATAAATAAAATTAATTTTTGGTCACTTTTTAATCACCTATTTATGTATTTTATATGTTCTTTATCATCAAATGAGGACATAGATTATAATGCTAAACGTATTCACTGTCCTTTTGAGCATTTAGTTTATCAGTCATACCAATTAACCTTTTGATGAGTAAGCATTTTAATCTAAAAGTATAACATATTTCTTAGGGAAAATATGTTACATATTAGCCAGTGAAATAATCAATAAATAAAATACTGTCATATACACCAGTACTCGTCTAGCAAAGGTGCACATAACGATATACATCCATGGCAAAAAATCCTTCAACCTACGAACATACTTGTTTTACAAGAATAATTGCCAGGAACATAGTTATGCTCAAAACTCCCCAACAATTCTCTTCTTTTGAATCCATGCATAGCTACCAAAATTTATAGCAAATAGTTGTACTTTAAAAATTGTACTCTGTTTACTGCATTTCGGGATAGAATTTATGAGGTGAATGTAGTTGGAAAAAGAAGAAGAGGAAGACCGAGGAAAATTTGCCACAATCAGGTATGCCAAATACTTAAATACTTGAAAGCGAATACTTGGTCAGGAGTCAAAATAATCGGTGGGTATGTATGAGGAGATGCATGAATGTGTAAGAGGTGAAGTATGTTTGCAAGGACAGAGTGGTATGGCATTCTATTCTCTCTACTCCTGCTGGAAGTGGCATGATGGTTAGTTAGTAAGCTTGATTTTCATAACAATAAGTATGATATTAACAGTAATTATTTTTCCACGTATCTTTATATTGTTTTTCTTATGCAACTTATATTGTTGAAGGATTCATGTTATCAGCATTTATCTTTCTGTTTTATATAATAAAATATTTTTGTATTAATATAATTGCTTTCTAATTCCCAAAATAAATAATTTTAATTGTTCAAATAGTATTTAAACTGCGCTCAAAAATAAAGAAGATTTTATTTATACAAATTGAAATAGAGAATAAATATGTTGTTTTTATGGTAAGCTAATATTTGTAATGAATTAAAATAGTTATTTCAATGTTCGCTAAGTTATAAAAATTTTATTTCAATTATTTAATAATTTTTACAAACTGATTCTATTATTATTACAAGCCTCGGTAATATAAAAATGTTTCATGGAAGTTTTTGTTGAAGTTCATCAGAACACTGAATTTAAGGGTCTACTAAGTTGTATATTTTTTTAAATATACACTACTGTGATAGTACTTTGAAAATGCCCTAACAAGGTGAAACAATTATCAGGAATTTTTATTTTTTATAAAAAAAAATTACAAAATTTTTTAAAATTGATTGTCAAATTCTAAACATTTCATGGAAGTTGTGAAATAATGTAATATTTGGGTTTGTCGTTGATGTCCTATAGTCACATTTTTTTTATAATATGCTGTTATGGTCCCCTATCGAAATATGTAAGTGGCATAAACATGAAATAAGACATTTCAACAATATAATGATTTTTTTTATTCCAATTGACTCCTTACTAACGTTATAAACAGGAGTTTGAGTGTGTTTGTACTATCAAAGTCTTTAGTAATTCTTTTGAAACCGAGCATTCTCATACTTTTGTTGATTATTTTGTTTATATGCGATAAAAAGCTGAGTATGGTGTCGACGGTTATACCTAGATCTTCTACTTCTAGGTATACTCTGTTGATGGAGTAATTAAAAAACAATGGTTTCTTGTTTTAATAGAATCTCGTAATTTGTAATTTTTTGTGAGTTTAAATAAAGTTTATTTTTACTGCGCCAATCCAGAAGTCTTTCCAGATTTTTTTCTAGTATGTAACAGTCGTTCATGTGAACAATTGTTTTTAAAATCAATTGTTATCAATAGCAATGATTATTGTAAGTGATGATTTTTATTAGTGTATTCTTTATTGTTATTGTACATATTTTTGTTAAAGGCATTAGCCGTAAATAAAATTAGAATAAAATAAAATTAAAATTAAAAATAAAATAATGAAGAAAATATAGATGTGTTCAAACTAGTGAGGCCAGTAAAGAGACAGAACTTTAAAGTTTTCAACAAATTTCACCTTTAATTATTATTATTTCCATTAGTGGTAGTAGAGTCAGGTATGCATCCATTTGCAGATCATTGTTCCTACACTGCAGTGTACACCCAGGTATACATCCATTTCCAGGTACTAAAATTCCAACACTAAGTGAGCAACCAATTTAAGAATATCCACTTATAGGAATTAGAAAGGTGGGTTACTGCAAGGATGGTGTGATATTTTGAGTAATTCAAAACTTTCTACTGAGCTGATAATTCGAAAATGTAAAAATGTATGACAACACAAGCATTCAAAGATTTTATATGAATCATTTGAAGGAAACTCATATTTCCATGCTAATATCTTTTCTTCTTCTTCTTTAAACCCTTATTTGCACCCGATGATGCATAGGACACTGCATCATATAAATGCAGTGTTATCTTGACCATTAACACACGAAGAAAAGGATTCTAATATAACATAATATAATATATAGGGTGCAACATTTTGATTGTGTCCAAATAATAATAATGGGTAGAATTGGTGAATGTTACACGTGTGTAAAGTGATCACTTAAACCAGCCTATGACGGTCGTCAGCCCCGTAAATGCCCAGACTTCCATATTCTTCTTCATCTTTGATGAGATGTCAAAAAATAATATAGGGTGCACATGAGATGCTAATATATTTTATAAATAATATGCTTTCATACATTTTTAAACAATAGAATTACGGTAGTTAATTAATTTACATGAATTTATGTCAAAAAAAAAAATTTTAAGATTGTGTTTTTATTATTTTCACAAATATTTTAATTTCATACTATTTCTGTGAGCCTAAGCGGCTCATTACTAGAAATAGGAATCAAATTGCGGTAGAGGGGTTCGAACCGAGAAACTCTGGACTTAAAGAGTCCGCGATACTAACCACGGGACCACAACCCGACACAAAAGACATTAAGACATTTTATTGCCAAAAATGGTTTGCGATACAATTTAAACAGTTTCACTGTCTGCCTTGAAACTTTTGGCATTACATTTGCAAGTTGACATATTGCTCACTCCTTTCAACGTCATATATAAAAAAAACTTGATTTTTCAGGAGATCGTTTAAAGTTTAAAAATATAATAAAATATATTAAAAATAAATATTGAGCAACTTATTGAACTTTTTACTGTGCAACAGATCTTTTTAGGTAAAACCTGAATGTTTTTTCTCCATTTGAAAAATATTTAGTACATTAAAAAAAAATAATAAAACAATACCTTTTCTTCAAAATGCAAAAACAACACTTTCTGCCCTGTAGCGGGTAAATATTAGGTTAAAAATATGCCGCTTTTGCTGGGATATAGTACATTTTCTGGGCATTCCGAAAACATGCACAACTGAAAATTGTCGATTTTTGATATATGACGTTGTTGAAAGGAGTGAGCGATATATTAGGGGTGTGTTCAATTTTACTTCTCACAAGTATGAAATTATTATTATCTATTGTGAACAAAAAGGGATTTGGAATCTCAAAGAAATTACTGTTGTTCGCATATCGTATTTAAGCTTTCTTTGTACCATAACTCACATTGCTACGCTGCCAGCTCTTCGCGTGATCTGCTAGGCAGGCACCAAAAACTTGTTCATCGAGACTACAGATAATGAGATTGCTTACTAGATTTTTACCTATCTTTTCTTCTTCTTTTAACCCTTATCTGCACCCCATGGTGCGGATAAGGGTTAAAATACATTTATTTAAAGAATAATTTGAAACAAATTAAAAAAAAAAATTGCAGAGACCCACCAAGCCACTTTGAGTGTCTTGTTGGTGGAGTTCTTTTTACATACATTTTTATTGTTTTTAACCATTTTAACCTAATATACACACAAAAAAGAGAGAAAAAATTAAGATATAATTAATAAAGTAGCGACATAATAAATTAAGTATAGTAGCGAAAATAACATACTAAGATAACTCTTTATCGTTAATTGCATGAAGGGAAGGTGTCCTGCACTTCATGTACCAGTCCAGGGTGATATTAAATTAATATGAGAGTGAAAATCACCCATATTTATTTAGACACCACTGGGAATTGAACCCGGGATCTCCAGCATGTTAGCCAAACGTGCTGACCACTACACTACGCCTTTTACCTACTTTATTGGTCGAATACCACCCATATAGCAGACATTTTTCTTGTTGATATGTATATATATCCATGTAAATGATTTTCTTAATTTTTTTAAATTTTCATATACGGTGATACTTAGTACATACTTATAAATAAGTAGCGGGTAAAATATACAAGCAGTTTAGGTATATTGGTGATTTATTATATAAAAGTAAATAATATTGCATTTATTAAATACACACAAGTATCACAAAGATACATCGCTCACTCCTTTCAAGAACGTCATAAATCAAAAATTGACAATTTTCAGTTGTGGATGTTTTCAGAATGCCCAGAAAATGTACTATATCCCAGCAAAAGAAGCATATTTTTAACTTAATATTTACCCGCTACAGGGCAGAAAGTGTTGTTTTTGCATTTTGAAGAAAAGGTATTGTTTCATTTTTTTTTTTAATATATTAAATATTTTTCAAATGGAGAAAAAACCTTCAGGTTTTACCTAAAAAGATGTGTTGCACAGTAAAAAATTCAATAAGTGGCTTGACATTTATTTTTAATACATTGTGTTATATTTTTAAACTTTAAAAACGCTCTCCTGAAAAATCAAGTTTTTTTATTTATGACGTTCTTGAAAGGAGTGAGCGACATACAGTCTTGAAATGGTTGTTCTGACGCACATCAAATTATAACTAACTTTCAACAAATAAATGACTAGGGAAAAGTTGACTCCTGTAATACTTGGTTGGCTGTTTTCCGCTCTCATCAGTGCTGCAATAAAAGAAACAAATAAAGGTTACATGTGGAAAAAAAATTACGATTTTTTTTTACCCAAATTTAATTTAGTTGTGACAAATATTTGAAAAATTTAAAGAAATGCATGATTTTAATAATCTTAAATTACAGAGTTTACCGGGACATTTCTGTTAAATATTCTTTATACCCTTATCTACACCTAATAGAGCATAGGGGACAGCATCATATCAAAACAGTGTTATTTAAATTAATGAATAAGGGATGGTGAACAGTTCTGCGTGCTTCAAGTACCAGTCCAGAATGTTTTTGAATAAATATTACAGTTGAAAATCACTTAGGTTTATTTTAAGGTGGTAATCAAACCCGGGAACTCTAGCACGGTAGCCAAATGTGTTAACAAATGTACTACAAAGGCAGATGTTTCTTAAATGTACATAAGAATAAAGCAACAATAACAAAAAACAGAAAAAACAATTATTGGTAATAGCATTTTTTCTCTTTGTAAAAATAATTTTGCTTTCTTTGTTAAGTTGAGATTTCAGTATCTGATAAATAATGAATCAATATGACTAAATTCAACACAAAATAGCTGATTACCATATCTAGGAATCATTAAAAATTAGATTTTCAATCACAAAAGAGAATTACAGAACGAAACTAATTTCCAAATCGGGGAGTTAATATAATGTTAAGTATAGGATGTCCGCCTCCGTAGTGAAATGGTCAGCACGCTCGGCTATCGTTCTGGTGGTCCCGGGAGGTCAGGGGGGGGTCAAATAAATATTACAAATAAAAGTGATTTTTTCACTATAATATTTATTCAATATTACCCTGGACTGGTACCTGAAGCGGAGGGCTGATCACCTTTCCTTCATGTGTAAACGATCAAGATAACACTGCGTTTATATGAAGCAGTGCCCTATGCACCACTGGTGTGCGGATAAGGGGTTTTGATTAATTAATTAATAGGATGTACTGATATGAAATAATACCGTCTTATTCTGTTCAATGGCAGATAATTTTTTTTTAATGAAATATATGTATTATTAATAAGTAAAAAATATTAAATACGATTGATCTATTTTACTGTTGTACGACAATGAGTCAACTACTCAGCTTGGCTTTCTGCCAGAAATACGTCACAAGTATTCAGAGGGTCACATTTGACACATAAAATTGATTAAATAGGTAACAGAAATTGGCTTGCGTTAAGTAGATCTATCCACTACTTTATGTAACTTTTGACATTGGTAATAAATACTTATTTTTTAAGATGGAGGAATAATTACCTCTTATTTGGATTTCTGTCCGGCACCGAAATGTTCAGCCCTGATATCGTAATCTCCACGGGTCTGACTGATCCAAAGAAATCTGTGACGGGGACCTTGTTGGGGTCTCTGGCAAATAGATCCTTCCTGACGCCCACTGTTGACTTGCAGACACTCTTCGGACAAACCTTAAGCTGAGAAAAATGGCGGAGTTAAAAAACATTTAGGAAAGAAACACATACCAACAGATAAGTGCTCAATGAAAAAGTAATTGCATACTAGAGATTTCAATTATTCTTTAAGATTGGGTTTACACAGCATTATTATCTGATAAAAATTATAGTTGTTAAAAGATTGACTGAAATAAATATATCTTAGTTTATTGCACAAGGAGGCGTCCTGCCCAACATCTTGGCCATGTTCCAGCTCAAGAAGACCGAGAAGAAGGCGCAATAATACGGCGGCTCCACTTTCCCCCTTCAGACTCAGCCGATTGACGTTTTTGATTGATTGATGTTTTTCTTTATATATCATTATCATTTTCATGTCCATATCTGTATAAGCACCCTTGAGGTAGCATTTTACAACATGGCGCTATATAAATTACCCAAAATTATAATTGTTATTATTATTAAAAATAAAAATTAATCCTTACAAATTCTCCCATGGTCTTTTGACTATCTGGCTGAACTATTTCCAAGAACTCCAGGGCGAAGAATGTGTATCTATCTATGATGTATACTCCAATAACCGAATCAATGTGATGCTGAAAATAAAATAACGCATTCGCTATCAATCTTATTTTGAATTTGACAAAGTTTATTTAAAAACCATTAAAAATTAATCAAAAATAAAACTTACAAAATAAATTTGTTATAAAATGACTGCATATCTTATTACAACTTAATTATAATGTCGACTGGTTTTGAAGCAAACAGATTAATAAAATTAAATCAATTATTATATGACATACAGTAATTTTATAATAAAGTTATTTTGTAAGTTATAAAATGGAAAATCACAAAGTTTTTCAAATATTAATTTTATTCCCTTAGTAGTTTAGAAACCGATTAGTAAAGAATTAGCATAAAAACAGATTATATAACACGATAAAGTATAAGAAATACCTAATAGAACAGAGTATTCCTCAAAGGGTGGTAATAATTTCTTTAATGCATTAATAAAAAGAATGTTCCCGCTGTTGCGGTCTTTTGATTGGTCCTGACAAGGACCTTTTGGCGCCAGATTGGCCGAGAGGTCTTTCGACATTCGACCACCGCGATTGTGCTAGTTTATTTCACGCATTCCCATAAGACGCAACCCACACGGGTGTAGAAGAAGCCGGAGCCACACGAAAAGCAAAGCAAGTAAAACAAAGTTAATTTATTATAATGCATTTTAGACTTACCGACAATGAATCTTCACCAACAAGACTGCTAGCCACTGCCAATATATTTGGAGAGTAAAATTTCTCATACATAGACGCCGCCTGACACGTATCAATCATAAAAAATATTTCATTGTATCTGAAAATAAAATAGTAAAAAAATAAACCATAGATTGGGCATTGAGAAGTACTCCTTAGCAGCATTAACCCATCAGCAAATGAGTGTGCAGCAAAAAACAATAACAAGTTACAAAAGTTTAAAGAAAAATTATGAATTACAGTACAATTCCCATTTACTGGGGTCGGGATAGTCAGGAAGCGGATCGTACAGAACACTTGAGTCATTGAAAAAATGTTTTACAAAAACAAAAATATTTCACAATACTACTTATAATATCGAAAAATGTGTTGAGGACCAAATAAATTAGTTGTTAACAGTGATAGAATAACAGTATCTCACTTATATGTCATGTTTACAGTTTAAAATATTTGTGAATTACATTGATAACCTGTTTTTTGGTTCTTGATCGTCATAATATTTGTGATAAAAATTCTCGTGCCTTATCGATGCGATTTATCTGACAAAAGATCCATTGTTTCATTATTAAATTACAGATTCACTGATGCGGATTTTACTCACCTCTAATCCAAACAATACTTTGTGGTATCATTATTTTTTTTTAAATATTTTTAAGTGCGAAATATCAATTTTTAGGTTAGTTGTCTTAAGTCGTATCACGCTGTCAACACCTGCCACTTACTAAGCAAGAAGGTATACATGAACGCATATAGCGCAGTTGTAAATTGCTCTTTGTTTACATTTTTTTCACGTTTTCAGATTGACCGGGAAATCAATTATACGGGTTTTTTTTTCACCATCCATCCCGAAAAATCAGGAGCGTACTGAATAATATAAAATTATACCATAAAAGTTTATGGATATAAAAAAGAAAAACAGAAAAATAATTACCGTCTCTTTTGCCACATCTGCTCGAGGGCATCGGCCATCTCCTGGCTGGTCACCTCCTCCGAGTCCTGGAACTTGAGGAAGCCGTCACCGCCGTGCCCCGTGAGGTAGATGAGAACATTGCTGCCCTCGTCCGTGAGGAGTTGCTTGGAGCGCGGAGTGCCCGGGGGCAGACGACCCGTTAGCAAACGGACAAAGTTCTCCACAGTCACCTGGAATTACAATTTTAAACTTGTTAATGTTTTTCGAATGCAAATGCAGTATATATTTTTAAGAGAATGTGGGAACAATTTTTATTCATATGAATATTTCTATTTTACAAATTAGTACCTCGGACGACTTGGTGATAAATATTGTATTCGCCAAAAAAAAAACTTGACACATTGTTTCCGGAAAACGCTTAAAAGCATCTTTTGTATACTGCTGGCAGAAGACGCTTATAAGCGTTCTATTTGCTTGCTTTTGGTAGAGCGTGAGCGTGAGAGACACCAAAAAACATTGTACAGATCAAAATTGGGTTTGCGGTCACTTGTGATTAGTATACTAATTAGGGTCAGGGTTGATGAAAAAACCACCTGACAACAATGTGTTAATACTAGGTATTTGCTAAGATGATAAGAAGCGGAGTCGTCACCAAGTTGTACATGGACTACCTGGAAAGTATAGTTGTAGAGATGAAAAACTACAATGAAGGAGGATAAACGTCGGAGCCGGGAATTGTAGAACAACTATGACCAATATTTAGGGAGCTAAAGTGTAGTGGAGTGAAGCGGCTGAACGCTGCTCTACCCTCTTTTTTTTCTCCCACATAATGCATACTGGAAAGCGCTATAGTAAAAGTGTAAGAATCCCTTACCCGTAGCATCACCTCACATTTATAAGCAGGGTGCAAAAAAATGAAATAAAAAAGAAATAATAGGTAGGTACTGCCTTTTTTTTAAATCTAAAATACCTCATAGCCTCGATAGTCCACTTCTACATCGTCCCCGTAAACGTTGATTTGCTGGTCATCATTGTTGAAGACGGTGGCGGGACGAGGGTTGCGGGGATTGCAGGCCATGTCGTCGGCCACCATCAGGATGATCTGACTGTCGGGTATGCCCAGTCTCTTCACGCTGCGGTAGATGGACAGCACGTTGGCCACGTGGCGATAGTTGAACCAGAAGCGAGACGTATCCACGAGAACGGCCCAGTTGTTCGAGTGACCGGACTTATTGATATCTGTCGTAAGCTGTAAATATTTAAAATTGATATTTAGTTTGATATACAAAACTTGTGTGCGACCCATCATGACATATCGCTCACTCCTTTCAAGAACGTCATAAATCAAAAAACTTGATTTTTCAGGAGAACATTTTTAAAGTTTAAAAATATAATACAATGTATTAAAAATAAATATCAAGCCTCTTACTGAACATTTTACTGTGCAACAGATCTTTTTAGATAAAACCTGAAGGTTTTTTTTCCATTTTAAAACTATTTAGTATATTTAAAAAAAATATTAAACAATACCTTTTCCTCAAAATGCAAAAACAACACTTTCTGCCCTGTAACGGGTAAATATTAAGTTTAAAATATGCCTCTTTTGCTGGGATAAAGTACATTTTCTGGCATTCCGAAAACATGCACAACTGAAAATTGACAATTTTTGATTTATGACGTTCTTGAAAGGAGTGAGCGATATGGGGTTGAAAGCAGAGCGGACACTGTAGTCACAAAAAACGTGCTAAGAGTGTCAGAAATGAAGACTCTAAGAAGCATATCTGGCAAGAGTCTACAAGACAAAATAAGGAACAAAAAAATTACAGAAATCCATTTGTCCCCCCCTCTCCCCAGGGGTGGGTAAACCGAATCTAGTGTATAGTGAAAAATAATCAAAAAATAACTACATAATATTCAATTTTAATAAATTGAGTTGTGAGTAGGAGTGACTCAGAGTGGAGTATTTATTTACAACATAGAATAAATGTACTTTTAAATAACAACATACCTCATTTGACAAAACAAAGTTGAAATAACTTAGTAATAAACATAGTAGGGATGTTTTTATTGTATCGCCTTTCATTGTTAATTTTTTAAATATCAATTGATCAATAATTTTGAATTGCGAACATTTGACAGAACACCGGCATTGACGTTTATAACGATGCTGCCAGTTCATTCGCATTTATCATGTTCTTAAAAAATGGCAAGTTCTTACCTTGTTTTTTTTTTATCTTGGCCCTCTCTCTTTTTATAATCTCGACACTTTGAAAATATGGATATTTTCACTATTACCGACAACTTTGAGTATTTTAGAGATATTTCAACATGTAGTAAAGGATTATTGTAGAAAACACTACTGAAAATTTAAATAAAAGTAATTTGTCAACCGTCAAGACATCAAATAACGAAAAAAATGTTTTGAACGAATACACTGATAAAAACATTTTTTTTACCAAGTCTATTATTTTTCATTGTCAAACAAAATTACTTCCTTGACTCCCCAACGCTATTGTCATAATGTCAAAATCGACTTTTTACATATAATAATGGCGTAACATTTTTAAACTTAATATGTACATTACTCCGATTCATATTTTCGTATCCGGCTTTGTACTCACGCCTGATCAGAGTTTTCCTTTGTCCTAAATGCTGAAATGATACCGTTTGTTCCATGCTACTTAAGGGTGATGTCCTATCAAGTGAAAAATAATCGCAAATCTTTCTAAAATGTTTAGTTAAACATTCAAAGTAAAACAAATTCAGTGTTGATTTTTTTACATTAACTCACTAACGTTTTATTTTTTATTTAAACTACATCAATCATAACAAAATAATAATGTACACAAATAAAAAATGAGATATTTTTTTATCGAAGAATCTCCGTATCCACTTTAGCCCTACGATACCCATTTAAAAATAAAATTTCATATTCTTATGTTGTTCTTTCTGTAATATGACAACTCGTTTACTCCGGAGAGAATATTAAAAATGGCCGAACAATAACAGTGGTGATTTCAGTTGACAGATGACAAAATAAATATTTAAAAAATGTCTAGTCGAAATCCGACTACATTGATGAGTGTGTCGAATGACGAACATTTTGACTTTTTATTCAAAATAGTTTTGATAGGTGACTGTGGCACTGGTAAAACGTGTATAGTTCAAAGACTCAAATCAGGAAATTTCATCGAACGACATGGAAATACAATTGGAGTGGATTTTTCTATGAAAACAGTTATTGTTGATGGGAAAAAAGTTAAGGTAACAATGCAGGTTCAACATAATTTGCCCTTGATTCTTCGCCTTGATAGTATTGTCAAGAGCATGGTTATTTTTAGACAAAACTAACCTTGTATAATGTAATCTACAGCTGTGGGTTATCCAGTAAACAAATTGTTTAATGATCTATTGATATATTTGTGTAATAATAGGTAGTAAGAACTCGCATGTGCTTTGTTACTTGTCACAAAATGTATAGTTTTCCAATCAATTAGAAAAATGGATGTTCAATCATGAGAAAATGTTGAATTTTACAATGTACAAAGTGATCGCTTAAACCAGCCTATGATAGGTGATAAGCCTTGTCAATGTCCAGATTCCGGACTTCATATTCCTCTCCCAAAAAACGTTTGTTGGGACATCTATGTTTTGATAACAACTTGAGGGTTTGACAATTCCTAAGTTTGTGTTAAGAGTTTTGGATATATTCTTAGTATTGAAATCTTCGACTCAAAATCTGTTTCATTCTATTATTTAATTTTATTACCCAATTCTTATTCTCAACAATTTGTCCGCCTCCATGGTGTAATGGTCAGCACGCTCGGCTACCGTTCTGGATGTCCCGGGTTCGATTCCCAAGTGGGGTAAAATAAATATAAGTGATTTTTTCACTCTAATATTTATTTAATATTACCCTGGACTGGTACCTGAAGCCTCCGCTTCAGGTACCAGTCTAGTTCTATATATATTTTTATGATAATTTTTTAACCCATTGTGGATTTGACGAAGAAATAGCTCAAACTGATGTTGCCATATTATTTTATAAGGTAGTTAGGTGTGTAGATTTCCGTAATATACTTTTCTTCACTATTTGTGGATACATATTCATTTATGTTAAATTATGTTCATTTTAATAAATAAAAGTGATTTTTTCACTCCAATTCCATATTACCCTGGACTGGTACCTGAAGCGGAGGGCTGATCACCTTTCCTTCATGTGTAAACGATCAAGATAACACTGCATTTATATGACGCAGTGCCCTATGCGCCATTGGGGTGCGGATAAGGGTTTGAAAAAAGAAAAAAATTCTCAAAAGATTTATTTTGCATATTTATTTAATTGATGTTTCGTTTTACAGCTGCAAATATGGGACACAGCCGGCCAAGAGAGGTTTCGAACAATCACACAAAGTTATTACAGATCTGCTAATGGAGTTATTATAGGTATTTATCCATTGTTTATTTATTGAACGGCTGAAGCCTTTAAGATAATACATATCGCTCACTCCTTTCAAGAACGTCATAAATCGAAAATCGTCAATTTTCAGTTGTGCATGTTTTCGGAATGCTCAGAAAATGTACTATATCCCAGCAAAAGCGGAATATTTTTAACTTAATATTTACCCTCTACAGGGCAGAAAGTGTTGTTTTTGCATTTTGAAGAAAAGGTATTGTTTAATTATTTTTTTAAATATATTAAATATTTTTCAAATGGAAAAACAACCATCAGGGTTTACCTAAAAAGATCTGTTGAATAGTAAAAAGTTCAATAAATGGCTTGTTATTTATTTTTAATACATTATATTATATTTTTAAACTTTAAAAACGTTCTCCTGAAAAATTTACTTTTTTGATTTATGACGTTCTTGAAAGGAGTGAGCGATATATACAGTATCTAATATAAAAATACACTAATGAATACACTAATAGAGAAACAAAAAGTCTTATAACAAATAGTCTTATAGCATAAAATAATAATAAAATAACAAATAGTAAGCACTGGTAAATACACGTCTCCTTCAAACACTATCGGCGAGCAGCGAGAGAGAGTGAAACACAACGTTTAAATTTATCCATTATAACATGGAGAAGAAATGCTGAGAAAGTACAGATTTCAAGGAGGATAACAATATATCAAATAAATCTATACTTTCAAAAGCATTGGCTAACATGTGAAGCCGCGGAATGGGAGAGAACATGGCATAGTTTGCATTATGTACAAATACTGCGAATACAGATTTTTGCCTAGTACCTCTTTGGCGCACGCTAAGGTTTATTTGATTTAGGAGATCAGGGCTGTCCAAAAAATTTTTAAGAATTTTATAAAACAGAACCAGATCAGTAATTACCCTTCTATCTTCTAAGATTTATTAATTTTATCTATATCTTAGTTTTATATATTTATCTATATCTTAGTTTTGCCAACCTACTGTCTAAAATTTTTGTTTGACATAGATTGAATAGGTTATGAAATATGGTACTTTCAATATACCAAGATCGTTTTAACGAGGAAGTGGTTTAATCAGGACGTTAAGAATTCCTGGGAAACATATATTTTTTGTTTTCAAAGTTCAAAATGCAAAAATCAACATTACATCATTTTAATGAAAAATTCTGCAGTTTGTGTCTGTTGACAGTTGTTAAAATAAACTGTCTACTGCAAGCGTTCCCAATCTTTTTCCCAAGCTTAGTATTTTGTCACGGCGCCCTACATTAATAAGCTATTTGGAATAGATATAGTGACTATATATAAAGGGTCTTTCAATAGTCTTTCAAACTTTCACAGGTAATAGCGACCATATAGCTGATGCTACATCTCTGACGCACACTTTGTTTTATTAAAATTTAAAGATAGAAAGCACTTAATGAAAGATCCTATATATTATAGTCGAAAAAAATAGGTACCTAAAATAATATTGTAGTCGTTGGGTATATAGGCACAAAATTTAAACATCCACAATATGAAATTGAGTTTTATTATATTTATAAGAACTCAGAATTGAAACAGAGAACAAAAAAAAGAAAATATTTGTGGTTTCGGATAATGATAGAGGATTGACTCACGGCGCCCCTCTATACTTTCTACGGCGCACCAGGGCGCCGCGGCGCACACTTTGGAAACCCCTGGTCTATTGTATAGTGATAAAAAAATAAACACTGGCCACAATTTTTCGTTAAAGATTGGTAATAGGAATGAATGAAATTGCACATTTTTAATTATTTTTGGGTTAACTAGGAAATTTGTAAAACCATCCATCGTAAATGAATAAATGAAGAGTCTACTGTAATATATATATATATATATATATATGTAATAAAATAACTAGGTACCTACCTATACATTTTATTAAGTACTTACAAATAGTACCTACATAAAACAGTTCTACCACCAGATGCCGCATGCGTCGCTCACAATAAAACAAAAGACTTCCGATAATATTATTAACTGTCAGAATCAGATAGATAGATAGATAGATAGATATAAAAATTATTATAAAGATAAATTAAGAATAAACTTTAGTTACAAAGCAACACATTGTTTATTTTATTATTATACACCCACTTTACATATTATTTACAACCAATTTACAGAAGAAAAATATTACCACGTTATAAAACGACAATTTTGTTAATTGGAAATGGATTATGAAACATTAGATGTATTAAAACAATTACTACAATATGTTCGGAGTGAGAGAGAAAAATTAGAAGATGATCAAAGAAAACGATTAGAAGATAATCAAAGAAGACGTGGAAATCTAAGAACTAGTGATAAAATTAAAGATAAAAGTCCATGTAAGATTTGTGAAAAATTAAATAAGGGAACTCGATATCACCCTGAAGTAACGTGCTGGTTTAGAACAAAGGAGGATGATAAGTTTAATAATAAAAATACTATCAGACATGTAAACAATTCAGTTATAGAAGCTAAGTTAAACGAAACCGATCAAAAAAACGAATAGTAACACCATTAATAAATGTCAAACTATTACTAAATGATCAAATTGAAATATTTGGAATTTACGATTCAGGTTCAAATGTTTCTCTAATAAATTCTAAGTTATTAAAACTAAAAGGAAAAGGAAACAATATGAATGAAGCAGATTTAGTAACAATTAATGGTGTTAAAAAGACAAACGGTTTGACGACTTTGAAAATAAAAATATTTGAATTGGAAAAAAACGTTGATGTATATATTATTGATGAAGAAAATTTCAAATATGATTTTTTGATAGGATTAGATATGATAAAAAAATTTAAACTAATCCAAAATGAAGACTTAAAAATAACACAGAGACAATGCTTGAAAAATGAAAATAAAAATAAAGTAGAAAAAACTTCTACGAAAGATAAAATAAAATATACTCCAGAAAAGAAGAATTTCGAAGCAGATTGTATGAGCAGGAATCCAGTATTAGAATCGAAGGAAAATGCAAATGAACAATTAAAAGTTGTAAATTTGGTTAAATTAGAAGATATTTTAAAAGATCAGAATAAAAATGAAGACATACAAATAACACAGAAACAGTGCTTGAAAAATGAAAATAAAAATAAAGTAGAAAAAACTTCTACGAAAGATAAAATAAAATATACTCCAGGAAAGAAGAATTTAGAAGTAGATTGTCTAAGCAGGAATCCAGTATTAAAATCGAATGAAAATGCAGATGAACAATTAAAAGTTGTAAATTTGGTTAAATTAGAAGATATTTTAAGAGATCAGAATAAAAATGAAAGAATTCAACAGAAAAAAAACAAATGGATTGAAAAAAACAATGTCTATTTTAAAAAGGTCAAGAAAAAAGAAAAAATAATTCTTTCAGAACCGTTTAGCATCGAAATCATAAAAGACATACATGAAAACCTATGCCATATTGGAATTGGACAAATGCAAAAGACTATTAGTCCACATTACGCAGCCAAAAATTTGACGAAAAACATAAAAACAATTTGTAGAAATTGTGAAATTTGTATTAAAAATAAATCAAGAGGACAAAAGAAATTTGGATTTATGTCTCATCTAGGCCCGGCCACAAAGCCTTTTGAAATAATATCTTTAGACACAATTGGAGGTTTAGGAGGTTCAAGATCAACAAAAAAATATCTACATCTCTTAGTGGATCACTTTACAAGATACGCATTTATTTTAACCTCGAAAACTCAGAATGCAAATGATTTTATAAAACTAGTCATGAAAATAACAGAAACCGAGGATATTGGTATGCTTCTCACCGACCAATACCCAGGAATAAACTCGAAAGAATTCAAGGAATTCTTAAATGACAAGCGGATCCCAATAATCTTCACTGCAGTAAATGCACCATTCTCAAATGGCCTAAATGAAAGGCTGAATCAAACATTGGTGAACAAAATCAGATGCAAAATAAATGAAAAAGGGAAAAGAAGAGCATGGACCACAATAGCTCAAGAATGTGTTAGTAAATATAATAATACTAATCACTCAGTCACTGACTTTTCCCCAAGTTATCTTTTATATGGTACAGATGTAAATATTTTACCCAACGAATTAAAACAAGGAAAATCTAATAATGACTGGATTAGAGACAGGCAAATAGCGCTTGAAAATACAATAAAATCACATAATTACAATAAAACATTATTTGACAAAAATAGAATAGGCTGCGAATTCAACGTAGGAGACATGGTGTATGTGGAAAATGGAAACAAGCTAAACAGAAAAAAATTGGATGAACTAAAAATTGGACCTTATAAAATTATTGAAAAAATTTCTAACTCAATATACAGAATTGATACAGGTCACAAAAAAATAAAATCAAACCTTTATCATATCACTAAACTTATACCAGTCCCTTCACTTCAAGGAGATGATCCGGAGGACGAGTGAAAATTTTACTATGAATTTTCTTCCCCAAGGGGGGAGATGTAATAAAATAACTAGGTACCTACCTATACATTTTATTAAGTACTTACAAATAGTACCTACATAAAACAGTTCTACCACCAGATGCCGCATGCGTCGCTCACAATAAAACAAAAGACTTCCGATAATATTATTAACTGTCAGAATCAGATAGATAGATAGATAGATAGATATAAAAATTATTATAAAGATAAATTAAGAATAAACTTTAGTTACAAAGCAACACATTGTTTATTTTATTATTATACACCCACTTTACATATTATTTACAACCAATTTACAGAAGAAAAATATTACCACGTTATATATATATATTTTTTTTTATTTATTTATTTTTTTTTCATTAAACACTGACATAAAACCTTAATTTTGTGATTTATTTTAGAAATATATAAAAAAAATTATTAAATTATGTATAATTAAAATGTAACTTTGTTTTAAAATCACAATAAATATTTTATTATAATGTCTACCGGTTTCGAAGCTAACTGCTTCTTTATCAAGGCTGCTTAATACTTAAACACTATCTGATTAATACTAAAACACTATTTAAAACAAAGTTACATTTTAATTATAAAATGGAAAATCACAAAGTGAGTGCTTCAAATATAAATTATAAATTGTTTATGTTTATTAAATATAGTGCAGTAGGAGAATAATAATCTAACTATACCATATAATGTTTTGGTAACCCTTGGATTGTAGATACCCTCGGGTCACTGATAGAAGCAATCGCAATACTTTATTTGAATTAATGTTCATCACAATGTGACTGCCGTATCAAATAGTTTAACTATCACTGTTATTAATGCAACATTTGTCTGCATTCAGTCTACTTTCATCTTTTGCCAACTTCATGTTTCACTTCCATACATTAGGGTCGGAACCAGGACTCAGTACTGCCAGTTTAGCTTTTGCTGATAGGTTTTTACCAGATTATGGAATACACTATTTTAGACATTTTGTGGAACAAACTTAGAAAATGAAAAATTTGACAGATATACCCCTTTGCCTATATTTAAAATAAAAATATCGCACACTTTGTTTGTTTTGAATGTTTCAGTTTACGATATAACAAAACGAACGTCGTTCCTCTCCCTCCAGCGTTGGATAGACGAAGTGAGGAGATACACTTCTACCACGGCTCTCCTGCTGCTGGTGGGCAACAAGTGCGACCTGACCACGCTGCGGGAAGTGGAGTTTGCCGAGGCCGAAGCCATGTGCCGGTACATTCCTGAGATCATGTTCGTGATGGAGACCTCCGCCAAGGATAACACCAACGTCGAGGATGCCTTCATGTGCCTAGCGACTGAACTTAAGGTACATATATATTTTTTATCATCATTTTTTAACCCATTGTGGATTTGACGAAGAAATAGCTCAAACTGATGTTGCCATATTATTTTATAAGGTAGTAAGGTGTGTAGATTTCCGTAATGTACTTTTCTTTACTATTTGTGTATACATATTCATTTATGTTAAATTATGTTCATTTGAATAAATAAAAGTGATTTTTTCACTCTAATATTTATTCCATATTACCCTGGACTGGTACCTGATGCGAAGGGCTGATCACCTTTCCTTCATGTGTTAACGATCAAGATAACACTGCGTTTGTATGATGCAGTGCCCTATGCACCATTGGGGTGCGGATAAGGGTTTGAATTTTTTTGAATGTTCATTTATGTTTATTTATATTGATTTTCATCATGTTATTCTTAATTAATTAAATTTAGTCCGCCTTCGTAGTGTAATGGTTAACAGGCTTGGCTACCGTACTTGAGGTCCCGGGTTTGATTCCCGGAGGGGGGGAGTTAAATAAATATAAATGATTTTTTCACTCTAATATTTATTCAATACTACTCTGGACTGGTACCTGAAGCGCAAGACTGATGCCTTCATGTAAAAAAAATTATCAAGGGAACATTGCATTGTGAGGTCACTTAAACCAGCCTATGACGGTCGTCAGCCCCGTAAATGCCCAGACTTCCATGTTCCTCTTCATCTTTGATGATATGTCAAAAAATAATATGAAAATAAGTGGTACAAAAAAGTGTTTTTGTTTTACAATTTAATCATAAAATGTGTTTTATTTTATCAGAGACGGCACGAGAGTAGCGGCGCTCAAAATGGTGACGATGGCTCCGTCATCTTGGGATCCGGCAGTGCCATCAGCAAGTGTAGTCCGTGCGGCGGCAGCAGAACAACCTGAGGATGTCACACTCGCTCCGCAACCGCTCAAAGTCTAAAAGCCCATAAGATTCCCATGTGATAGATCTGATATAATATGTACATTTGTGAAATTCGGACCGGTGACTTTTGTAAATTATATTTTAAGTATTTTGTAACTTCTTATAAGCTTTCCCACCAAGATGTCATTAGAGCTCAGAGGCTGTATTAACCTTTCCCTTACTGTGCTTAAAAACTTCAGCGTGCAACGGTGATATGTATTTTATACACCATTTGAAAATGTGTTTCAAAAACGGGAAAAATGTGATTATTCCTAAATATTGCTTTTATTGACCATAGTCGGAGTTGAAATGTAACAATTTTATAATGTTAGCTCTGGTTAGTATCTGAAAATGAGAAAAAAACACATTGCATGTAGCCGCAACAGCTAGTGTAGCGACACGACCGCTGAGTATGACGATCTGCGCACTACTAAACTCGCTACAATATGCGCGTACACACAGAGAAATGTTTGTGTATTGGTGATTTTATCTCCTATTTTTTCACAAATAATTTATTTCCATCGCTGCAAATGAATAACTTTATATTATAATACTTTTATGGAATAATATTATATTACGGAGTCATACGAAAATTATGAGCCCGTATCTATTATATTTTATATTGATATTCTCATTTTTAGAGTTGTAGTAAATACATATCACCTGGAGGGAAACGTGAAAGAGAGAAAAAGTCACAGTAAAATAAAATGAAATGTTTGTGAATTGACATTATTTGAATTGATCTGTGATGAGTAATTTCAGGATTTTTATTTTTTATATTGCCATTATCATTTATCACTTTCCAGCCAATTAATTTTTCAACATATTCTAAAAAAAGTGGTTTTTTTTTGCTTTCAAATATGATTAGTGACACATGTACAATTAGTAGCAAGTTAGGTACAAAAATCATTACTTTTGATGATTTCATTAAGTGCCATGAGTGGGAGGTATTGCACTGAACAAATTATATATATATATATATATATATATATATATATATATATATATATATATATATATATATATATATACATACATATAAATATATACAAAATAATTATATATAATTATTTATATGTACTCATATTTTTCTGACGTAAAAATGAACTAAAAAGGTTTCTCTCATAGTTTCTCTAAGCATTTTAAAATGTTTTACTCAAAAACATTTTGGAAGTTTCAGGCATTTCCATCAGAGTTGACCTAACCAACACATACTCAGTTTTTTGTATTGTATTTATATCCATATAGTCTTAAGACGCCACAACATTTCGTAAGTTCTACACTCCGTATACAAGCGTTATGATAGTATGTACCATGTTTGGATCTACTTTAATGAAAACGCATATATTACAATAAAAAGTGCAATCATTGCGAATTTTAATATTGACAAGATTTTTTTTAAAGGCAGTGACTATAAAGTGCAAATATTGTCATTTTAGAGTGAACAGTGACTAACTCAAATGGTTTTTCCAAAGTGTCATTTTCAAACATATATTTATCTTTTTACTATAAAAGTTCAGTTATTGAAGAAGTAATCTTCACTACTTAGTTAAAACATTGATGCCCTGGTCATGTGTATTTTTTTCTTTTATTTTGTCACTCATAAATCCAGTATTTCCAGTTAGGCGTAGAAATATTGAAAGGAATAATTCTGTTTTCATCCACAATTCTTAGGGAAAATGCAAACTTTGAACTTAATCGCTACTTTTTGTTTGATTATGATTTAAAACTACCATTTGATAATAGAACAAAATCACCAGCTTTTAAATATTGTAGAGAAATTAATATTATTTAGAGAAATAAAATTGTGAATCTTGGAATTTTAAACTTTATCAAACAAAACTTTTATTTTTGGTCCTTTTTTCCGACTGGTTTCGACAAGCATATTGTCGTTTATAGGAACGGATGTGTAATATTTGATATTTTGTAAATGGAATTAGATATCCATCTTTGAAGATGACAAGGTGCTTGTCAATACCAGTTATAAAAAAAGTACCAAAGTAAAAAAAGGTTAAAAAAGTTTGAACTTCATTTTATAGTTTTTATAAAATATGCCTCAAAGTATCAGCAAAGAACATTCAAGAAAAGAATCGGTAATTTTATTTTAAATTCGCCAAAAATGCCTCATCTACATATTTTTCTTAGTTAAGCATTGTTTCCGACATTACTTGTTTCTATTTTTGCAAAATATAGTTTGAATTTGCCTATTTATCACCGGATAAAAATTCGTCAGTGAATGCGCTAAACTAGTCCCATCACTACAACTGAAATATTCGCTTTTTAGAATAATATATCGTGATACTTATCCTTAACGATCTTGGGAACAAAATATCAACTACAAGTACATAATATGTAGAACAGTGGTTCTTAACCGTGTTGGAGGTACCGAACCCCACCAATTTCATATGCGCGTTCACCAAACTTTTATTATTTTTATTTAACTTATTATTTATATACGACAGTTACAATTCGACTATTGGGTGGCAGTGTTGCCAGGAATTATCACTTCTCTATTCTATTTGACTACCTGAATTCATAAATCACATCATTTCGCAATGACGACACGTTATGACAATAGATCTAGTACATTTATTGTGACTTCTTTGAAGTCCCATCCCAGTAAAAAAAAGTACGATGGGGAGTACGTGCACTGGTTTAGCGTTTGAGCTCTTGTATTTTTATTGCTAGATTGATATAATCCTTTCAAATAATATACTAGATTTATTGGATAAATTAATATATTGTGCATTGTATCATTTTTTATAATAAAGTACAATAAGTCGGGTGTTTGTTTTGACCTCCGCTGAACCCCTGGGGTTTGGTCGAACCCAGGTTAAGAACCACTGATGTAGTATTAAGTTTGATTAAATATGCATGTATTTATTTGATCCGTAATATTAGATTTTATACAAAAATATACAAATTCCCTCGAGTGAATTATTGCATAAAAAGTTATATATTAAAGTTGGATATTAAATATTATTACTTTGAGGAGATTAGTTCAATCAATATTGATTTACAACTAGACCATTTGGCGTATCAATGGAATTAATTGCAATTGATTATCAATGCAATGACAGGCACTGTGGCGTAGTTGGGTAGATGCTTGACTGCAAAACTGGTGTCGCGGGTTCGATTCCCGCCAATTGGAAAATAAATTCGATAAAGGTTTATTTTTAATTAGTTTGGGTGTTTGTGATGTTTTTTTCACATTTACCTTCCCTATTATTACTATCCTACCTGCTGACTAGCCTCTAAAAGTAGTGGCTGTGCGGGTTATTCATTTTTAAATAAATCATTAAATTCTCAGTTAATTTATTCAAACTACTTTTTTCCAATGCTTTCTCAACTTTTTCATATAAAATAAAATCATGTAAAAAAACTGCTATATATGCCAGGTTATTTCAAATTAAACATTTTGAAGTGTAAAAATGATTTTATTAGTATTTAGCATAATATAGTCAAATAACCTGTTAAAATATAAAGCTTAAACTTGTGATACCTCAAATTTCAAATATATATAATACTCGGGGACAAAATATAAGAAAATCAGTCTGTGTATTAACTCAACTACCAGAATTGTACAATTCATTATACAAAATCATCATTGCTAATATAGGCAGTATTTTCACGGAATGCAAATAGAATACTCAAAAATTCAATATGTGCCTAATATCAAATAATATTATTATATTTAATCAGTAGTGCCGATAACTGAGGGATATAAGGATCTACAATAACCCTGTTTATTCTACATATATAAATATATGTATAAAGCTATACTTCGTTTCGTCTGACTTTTGAAAAACCAGATCATTTGAATCCTGACTCTGGAGGAATAAAATATATTTAAAAACAAATTGGTTATGTCATTATTTTTTGAAGATTGAATGATTTGATATTTAAAATTAGTGATAAATGATAACAATGTTTGTTACAAGAGCGTCATATGATCTCCTAATCAATTACTGTCGAAAATCAACATTTAAAAAAGTATATATATTATTTATTTTTTCATTATTTTCTACAGGAGACTGTTACCGGGGAATCTTAAATATTTGTTATATCAACCGACATCTAAAATGTTAATTTACTCTGCGAAACGATTTTGTTAACTTTTCATATGTTAAATTAATAATACATATCTCATCGTACAAAAAAAAACACATCTCTCAGTCAGCGCCATATTGTATCACTAATCTGACAGTCATTGTACAGATTGTAAAACTTGAATCTCTACTCAAAAATTTAGATCCTAACCTATATTACATATACCTAGAGTGAACACTATTACAGTTGTAAATGATGAATTAATTGTCAGTTATAAAATTTTGCACCATCCCCACGAAATGAAAAAACCTGGAGTATTTATTTTTATTTTTTAATTTTCCTTAATTTTTATTTTATTAACTTGCCTTTCTGCTGATGATATTTTTTATTAGCATGCATTTGTATTCTCATGCTAATATTTTAAATTCAAATATGTAAAATCTAATTATTTGTGTATATTTAAGTGTGATAAATATTCAATTAACAAAATGATACATATTATATAATGTATTGAAAATATATATATGGACGCTTTAACAGATAAAGTAAAAATCCTTTTGATCAAGAGTCATATTTAAATGATATCTTTATTAAAATCTTTATTTTTATTATATCTTTATTAAAAATCAAGATATGGTTTTTATTTAAACTTAATTACTCACCATCTGCTTACTTGATATAAATTGTTTTTATTTTTCTTCGTATTATTATCTTTGAAATTATTGATTAAAATTAAAGCATTTTACACTCTTCGATTCGGCCAATATATGCATTCATTAGCTGATCAAATTCATAATGGATTACTTACATATGATTGTGCGTATTCTATAAACGGATGCAACAACTACATGTCATTTTTTAGGATTTCTGAATTCAGTAGATGGCTTTCAATAATCAAATAATCATTTAAATGAATTCTTCAAATAGCTCAGTTATTTTCAACAATTTTTTATTATTTTTTCTATCGAACACTGGATTATTCACCCTATGAATGATAGTTTTATTTATATGACAAAACATGAATGTTTGAACATCCTAGGTCTTACGACTTGGAGTTTGGCTGGTTACACTCTTGTGTACCGTCAACCATTTTATCCATTATAGGACATGTAAAAAACATTTTTTTTAAAGATTATCTATAAAGCATTAATTTTTGCAATGGTCTTAGATTCTTTTCACATATCTCACGAGTTTAACCTGTATTTAAAAAAAAAAACAATTGAAACTGTTAAATTTCTGATATTTTAAGGACAGGTTACTCATTCTCCTACCCATGAAATATGTTACATTGCTATTTAATGCCTCACTATGCAATATACTAAGTGCCAAAGGAGCAAATGAATTATATGAGTTTTAATATAATTTTAAGCTTTATCTTGTTTTTGATTTAATATTTATATGTAAGTAATTGAGATTATCAAATTGATTGAAAAATGAATTATCATTATTGTCAACAACTTTATATGTATAAATATATATATATATATATATATATATATATATATATATATATATATATATATATATATATATATATATATATATATATATATATATATATATATATATATATATATATATATATATATATATATATATATATATATATATATATATATATATATATATATATATATATATATATATATATATATATATATATATATATACATACATACATATATATATATATATATATATATATATATATATATATATATATATATATATATATATATATATATATATATATATATATATATATATATATATATATATATATATATATATATATATATATATATTCACACGTCACTCAGATTCATGTTAACAACATGCGTATCCTAAAAATCTGTCTACCTAGCATTTTGATAGTTAAAATTGTATTTCAATTCTTATTTGAACATTGTATTTTATGAATTAACTTGTTTGTTATTGGAAATCCTGCAAAAAATATTTTTACTTTGTCTGCTGCCGCTTTGAACAGTGACTTAAGCTAAAATGGAATCACTCAAGTTTTTAAATTAGGATATAAATTTTATTTTAAAGTCGAGAATTTGCTAAAGAAATGCCACTAAAAATATAATTTATACTATTGCGAGAAATTATGAATAAAATATAAATAATTTGTATATTTAACTCAAATGAAAAACACTTAATAGTCTCAGAACAAAAGTAACTGTAAAATTATATATGTAATAGATTTAGTTTTGATTTTATTATTATTATTTTTTATAAATATCGTTACATTATTTATATAATAATAAACGTACAAATAGTGTATCAAAGTATGTTATATAAACATGTAATTATTATATCTACGGATTAAAATATGCAAATATAAATATTGTTTATAAAACGATGACTGTCTTAAATATCTGTCTAAATTGATTGATATTATATTGTTCGTTTCTAAAAAAATATAGATATGGATCTGATATTGAATCTTAATTATATTTCAGTGTTTAATTCTCCATTATTTTGCTGTGCCCTAATTTAAGCATATTTTCACCCATGAGTGATGTTTTAAAATGATATTTAAGTAGTCTGTACTCTCTTGACCTTTTCTAATTTGACATGTCAGTGCGGCATATGATGCAGTCGGTTTTATATGCATTATGAATGGTGAGATTTGATCCTCAAATTTTTTTAGCGGTAATTTATGTTAACACATCTGTGTCGGAGTATTTTCCAGAGGAATTTGGCAAGATCGCAGGAAATTATTTGATTACTCTGCGCAAAATAGCTATATCTTTTGAACTAAAAGCTATATTAAATGAAAATTTAGTTTTTTTATGTAAAAATTGTTAATTTATGTAATAAACATTTTGTTGAATTTTTAGCTCACAAAATTAAAATACAGAAAATTATGAAGAAGAAAAAACTCTTTTATACAAAAAATACATTTTCATAAAGTTTGTCATCATTGTCTTAAAATAAGTTGATGATCTTGAAGATCATCAGCTTATTTTAAGACAATTATGACAAACATTCTATTTTATTGTTTTTTCCATAACTTCAACTTTCTTTCTTTCTTAAAAAATACATTCTTCAGAAGTAAAGTTAAAGTTTGTCTACACTACACACTTAAAATATTATCATATGGTATCCATTCACTATTTTTGTATTTTTTTTTTACTGTCACGGAACTACTATGTATAAAGGTAAAGTACATTATTATGCGTACTTCGAATAACAGTACAAATATAATTTTAAAAGGGACATTTATATTGAGATTATTTTCCACATTTTTAACTTAAGTCGTGTCAAAAATGTAATGTAATGAAATTACACGTAAAAATAAAACAGATAACGGATCTTCCCCTGCTGTCCCCTTTCTCAACTCTTCTTCTTATTAAAGACCCTGGTCAGGTCCCCTGGATTTGGTTCACGGCATGACCTATTCACGACATGACCTGTTCACGGCATGACCTCCCTATTCAAGCGACTCCTAAACTCCAATCTTAGCTGCGTCTTCCTTCGGTCATGTCCCTGAGAATCTGCTGAAGTACTCGGTACTTGTCATCACGTTGCTCGTGACCAAGATTCACCACCTGGAGGCATTTTACTTCTTACTCTTGGTGTAGGGCTTGTGGCCTATTTTTAAGAGGGATTAGCTTCCTGCAATTTTCTGCCGATTTCCAGCTGTCAATCCATCTCTTTTGTGATCTGTCCGAGAGTTGTCTACCTTGCGGTTAGCCGTGCAGTGCGATGTGAGGGAGTCTGGATGGTTTCATTCTCCTCACATGCGCATACCATTGTCTTCTTCGTTGTCTTCCCCTCCTAACGACATCTTCGATCTCGCATATTTCTCTTATCTTGGTGTTCCTTATTCTATCTCGCAGACTTTTTCCAGATATGCTCCTTAGAGTCTTCATTTCTGACACTCTTTGTGCGTTTTTTTCTTACTGTGGTGTCCACTCTGGATTAAATAATTTTACTATGATTAGTAAAATGCCTCACCCGACTGGCATAAGAAAATTTCCTGGGGAATTAACAATCCCAAAATTTATGTATTAAAATTGGTCACATATTAATTGGATAATTTTTTAAATAAATATGCATAATAGAAATATATAATATTTATTGTTTATGGTGTTTTTGATTTCCCATTCATATAATATAAGATTCCCAATATCAAATAGCTCCATCACCAACCCCTCAAATAAAATCATTTGTGATTTCATAAATACACCATCTTTCCATTAACCTCTCAAGTAGTAAGAGATATTAATGACATTTTAAAACATCGTTTGTTCACTCGGTAAAACATGTAACTAGCAGATAAATGATTTGATTGTTCTGCATCATCAGTTGATGGTGATGTTAGTCCAAATCCCGATTTGATCTGGAAATATTCGAGAAATAATCACTACGCCCCAAATGTGGGGCCTCACGCTATCTGACTTGGTATTTTATGGCGCCATGTTAGGGCGATACGCACAGAAGGGTTAATTACACTGGCCAACAATTTACAACTTTTATTTTGTAACTGACATGAAAATATCTGATCTTTATGCACTTCTGAATGCGTAGCTGAATTCAAACGAAAGCAAAAAAAAATGTAGCACATCAGATATTTTTTATTCTGATATTGACTAAAGTTTATCTTATTATTTATGTATAAATATATAAACATATAATGCTATCATAATTAATATTAATAAGTTAATATATTTCCACTATTACTCCATAATTATCAATACTTTTTTTGAATCCTTTAGACCTTAGACTAAAGCATGTCTATTCAAACAATATTATTGACGAGATACAAGCTTGTCACCATATAGACTTTGAATAAGAACGATTTAACTTAGTCCAAATCAGTCATAAAAATTTCAGTTACATAATCATTGTTGGCCAGTGTTATAGTGCCAAACAAATTTTTTTGCACAAATGGATAGGTTTTTCGAATGACCTTAATAATTATTTAAAATAACAAAATACTATGAATCTCAAATGTATGACTAAAATACTCTTAAAAATAATGTATTAATTTGATATTAATAAATAATACATGAGAGTGCTCTTTGCGTTTTTTAGAGTTATGTTTTGCGATTAACATTATTTTTGCCTTTTGTTAATAGCTAATAACTTAACACAGTAAATTACATGAACAGGTGGTTACAATATAAGAAGAAATTGTAATTTTAAATGTTTCATAATAATACAAATTATCTTTGAACTAACTTATATAGAAATCCCACCTGCGCTTAGAATGACTGCATAGTGTTATCTTAATTTCACATCGGTCATTGTTCTAAATATACATAATACAAGTGTGTGAAATAATTTATCTTGCTTTTATACTACCAATTGTAGATAAAGCTAGCCTCCCCAATGATACTTCAGTTTTGTGATTATGTTACAAAATCAAACACTGATATTATTTGTTATGACAAACGATATTGTTGTTTCTCTGTCTTTTCTTATTGGCTGATAATAAACCTATAGTTCCCATCAATAATATTTCAACAGGTTGTTATTGTGACTCATAATATGTATTTAAATTAAATAATTATACTAAATATTTGTTATGAAATAATAATTAATAATGTTTTATTTTAAACTGGTTTTATTTAAAAATTAACACATTTTTTGTGGGAAACGCTTAAAAGCGTTTTCAACATACTGTTAGTAGAGAGCGAGAGACGCTTATAAGTGTTCTGTTTGCTCACTTTTGGTAGAGCGCGAGATGCCAAAAAACATTGTACAGATCGGAATCAGGTTTTCGGTTACTTGTGATTAGTATACTGAGGTTCGGATAGACCCTAATAAGAATACTAATTAGAGTCAGGATTGATGAAAAACCGCCCAACAACAATGTGTTATGATTTACATCCATTTTACGGTATGCAGATGACGTAAGTGAAGGTTTCAGAGTGAAGGATCAACTGCTACATAGTAAAGAAGAATAGAATCAATGGGTAGGATATTTGCGGATGCTAACGTACTATAGCTTGTTTTCTTTAAGCAGGTGGTCGATGTTAACAATGGAATGCTTGTAATTACTATTGTGGTAAGTACATACACTTGAATCACTTCATAAATGCATATGGCTGACCACCCGGTATTTTCATAATTGCAACCTGGCAAATATGGATAAAGTGAGAATTGCCTGATATTGAGATTCGAGAATTGAGATGGTAGTAGTAGTAGAATTGCCAAGCTGGCGAAATTACTGAAAGGTTACTTCACCCTAGCCACCATTATGAATTGTCATTTAAGTTTGCAATTTTAATTTGTCCGCCCCCGTGGTGTAGTGGTAAGCGGGTTTGGCTACAATGCTAGAGGTCTCGGGATCGATTCCCAAGGGGGTCAAAATAAATAAAGTAGTTTTTTACTCTCATATTTATTTAATATCACCCTGGACTGGTACAAAAAAGGCAGGACGATCACCTTGCTTTCATGCAATTGAAAATCAATATAATATTGTGTCGATAAGATCCACTGTCCTATGTACTATTGGGTGCTTATAAGGGTTAAAGGAAGAATGAATTATAAACAAAAATGGTGACAACACGCAATGGCAGGACGTTGACAGAAATAGACTGATGTGCGACTAAAAACCGACGATGAACGGATCATCTCAAAATGCATGGCTGAAGGAAACACTATACACAACAGCAAAAGATAGAGGCAAAACGGATCCTCCGCCATATGCATTCATAAAAACATTGCCCTATATATAGGACCAATCAGATCAATTTAAGGATATTTTAAGAATAACTAAACTATTATTTTTTGACGTCTCATCAAAGATGAAGAAGAATATGGAAGTCTGGGCATTTATGGGGCTGACGACCATCATAAGCTGGTTTAAGTGATCATTTTAACATTCATTAATTCTACCCATTATTGACAACCATACTACTCAAATTCTTCGAAGTTCTATATATTTTGAAACATTGTTCTTGAATCACTAAAACTTCACTAGAGACATCTATTGGTGAGATGAAAAGAAGCTATTTATTAAGCAGAAACTCTTTTATTAAAAATAACTCCTATAATTGGATATAATCCAGATTTGTGAACAAGTATTTAGACACACTCAAAATGTTGTAAATAACTAAACTCATTATTATTTTATAGAAATTATTAAATTAGATTTGATCTTTCTTATTACTGGTCACCCTGTTTAATATATTTGTTGATTTTGTACCCAGCATATAATTTCAACTAAAATTTAAATCAAGAGTACAATTATTTTAATTTTATAAATATTTATTCTTTATGTAAACATTCCATGGTACCAATTTTAGAACAAAAATATTTAGTTCATTTTTAACTATTTTTCTCATTTCTTTTTAAGATAAAAAGAACTTTCCGATACGAGGCATAAAACATTTAAAAACTATCCAATATGGAATATAAATTTATCCCAAGTAAAATGTTAATTTTACACATTTGATATATAGCTCACTCCTTTCAAGAAAATCATTAATCAAAAATTGTCAATTTTAGATTGTGTGTGTTTTCAGAATGCCCAGAAAATGTACTATATCCCAGAAAAAGTGGCATATTTTCAACTTAATATTTACCCGCTACAGGGCAGAAAGTGTTGTTTTTGCATTTTGAAGAAAAGGTATTGTTTAATTTTTTTTTTAAATATACAAAATATTTTTCAAATGGAGAAAATACCTTCAGGTTTTACCTAAAAAGATCTGTTGCACAGTAAAAAGTTCAATAAGTGGCTTGATATTTATTTTTAATCCATTTTATTATATTTTTAAACTTTAAAAACGTTCTCCTGAAAAATTAAGTTTTTTGAATTATGACATTCTTGAAAGGAGTGAGCGATATGTCCGCCTCCATGTGTAATAGTTAGTGCATTTGGCTACTATACTGGAGGTCCCGGGTTTGATTCCCAGGGGATGTAATACCTATTTATTTAATAATACCCTAGACTGGAATCTGAAGCGCCAGATTGATCTGGGTTCGGATCTTGCATACAAATAAAGGGTCTCTGCTAAATAAAAGGTTTCTAAATCCAATCATAGATGGCTGTTGTGAACTCAATCACGGAATGTCATGAGATTGATAATATATATATGACTTCCAAAATTTGAGTAGTGTGATTGTCAATCGTGGGTAGAGTGGTGAATTGGTAATGCGTGTGTAAAGTGATCACTTGACCAGCCTATGACAGGTCGCAAGCCTTATAAATACCTAGACCTCCATATTTTTCTTCATCTATGTTGAGATGTCAAAAATGATCATAATATTTGTCTTTCTTTCGATGTGTTAAATTATGAATAAAACAATCGTTATCGTCTTTTCCAATCTCTCTTGTGCCATAAATTGAGTAGTCCACTTGCAAACCACGTTATGTAAAAAAAAAGTTTTTCAGCCAATGGTGGAAATCGCTAGAAGATTAAATCTTCTACCGATTTGAGCTTTCATGATAGAATTTTGAAAGTGAACTGTCGATCGGCATAGCAAGTTTTGCAAGAGTATTGATTTTAATATTCCATTTTATTCCTAACTTAACGAGTTTTGGTAGATTAAATTAATTTTAAATTAAATTATTTTTTTGCCAGATATGGACGTTGTTAATACAGTAAATCCCCTATAATGTTGGGATAGGTACCGCGTTATCAGAGGGAGCTTTATTAGGGGTTAATGTTTTTTTTATAAAAAAAGAGAAATATTTGTGTTTTTATTATTTACACAAATATTTCAATTTTATACTATTTCTGTGAGCCTAAGCGGCTCATTATTAGAAATAGGTATCAAATTGTGGTAAAGTGGGTTCGAACCGAGAAACTCTGACTTAAGAGTCCGCGACACTAACCACGGGACCGCAACCCGATTTTTAAATTGTATTTTTACATTTTAACCAGCAGAAATTACTGAAATGAGTCAGTTTAAAAATTAAAAATACAATTTAAAAACATTAACCCCATATAAAGTTCCCTAAGATAACACGGTACCTATCTCAACGTTGTAGGGGGGTTTACTGTATTTTAAATTTTCATTGGATAAAAACCTTAATTTTTTAACATAACGTGGTTTGCAAGTGGACTACTAAATTATTATATCATCGTAAATTATTTTTATATCCAATGACCCCCCGCCCGTGACTGATTGTTTAATTATAATTTTGATAATGTGATGGCGTTAAAATAAATAGTGTCGGACGGGTGACACTTTCTGTCAGTTGAATTCATTCGGCATTCGGTCGAGTCGCCGCGATACATCCTCAATCTTCGACATCCTCTATCCTCGCGTGTGAAACAGCTACTGTCACACATCTTCGGCGGTTAGTTACTTTAAATTACACGGTAAATTAATTAATTCGCTGTTTTTATTGACAAATCACGTTAAATTCTACGATTAATACTACAATATTCAAATGCAACTGAGCGCATTGCGTACAACGACATTAAAAGTTTATAGCTGCGTTCGTCAAAATTAATAATTTCGAGGGTCAACATAATAGCTAAAAAAATCGTTCGGTTTAAAGTTTTTTTTTTAAATAACACGTGTAAAATTTAAAACGAAATTTTGTCTGTTTTATGTTTGATGACCGTTGTTTCCGAATGAAATAAATACATTTTTTTTGTAAATTCCACTTCTGTAAGACCTTATGTTGTGTTTATATAGCAAGAAATAAAAATAATGTTTTATTACCATGGTGAATGGTTTGTTTTTAAAGTAATTCAGTTTAAAATGTAGGTATTAAATGCAGGTATTCATTTTTTAAAGGTAACAAAACTTTTTAATAATGTGTTTGCATGATTAAAATATCTCCAACATTTTTAGCTGTTTGGTAGAATACATTATTTTCTCAAATACAAATTAATGCACTAAGAAAACAAATTAAAATTAACTGTATTTTATTACATCTTGTTATTACAACAAATTGATAAATTTGTCGCGGAAGTTAGGAGTCACGTTTACAATTTTCAAAATTAGTGCCCCGGAAAAGGCGTTGGTGAAAATAAACGGTACCACACACGTGATGTACATATTTATAAATATAGACAATTTGTATAAAAAGAGCGCTTCACAGTGCATTAAAAGTATTATATTATAATCCTGTACTTTTTGATATTGAACCAATATATGATTAATTATTGTTTAATATTTTGGGTGCCTTAAGTGATAACCGTAAGGAACATTAACACGAGATTTTGATTAATGTATACAAATATATGTTAATTTTGACCCATTCTATATATAATCGATCAAAATACATATCATTCAAATGAAGTGCGAAAGGGACACACGATTGGCGATACATATGTATATTTTTTGCCATATACTAGATAAACTATAGAAATATATTGGTTTTATTTTATTATCAGCCATTTTTTAAAAATTCATGGATATAGAAATGTAAAAATAAAAATAGAAATCATCTAGTTTTCAATAACACTGGTTCAAAATTATGTGTAATTTTCGCGTCGAACTATTAAATGTTGAAAGGAATCCTAAAGCCTCTTGTGCACTACACAAGTCGTAGTCGCTTTTATTTTTCAAAACCGGACTGCCGGACGGTGAAATTCCGTGTAGTGCACAAGCTGCCTAATATAACGGTTCATGTTTATCATAAAACGTTATTTGAATACAAATTAAATGATAATCAATTTATCACCATTTGAAATTCTAAAAAATAAGAGTGGTGCTTTATTTAAACAATTTTAAAAAAAATGTATTCACATTTTTTTTTATGTCGGGAAAAGTACGGATAGTATCGGACAAGTTTTACCGACCCCTAGCTCTTTTTTCTTTGAATCATACGTTCATTATTAAAACAAATTGTTTGTTTATTTTTTCAGTATAATGTTATGAATATTTCGTAGTGTAATTATTTTTTTTTACAAAAAATTGTTCGCATAATATCGGAAAATGAGTGTGACTTTATTCTTTTAACAATTTAAACTAAAATTTATATTACAAAACCACTATTATAGGAAAAAAATGAAAATCTAGGAAAATATTTGCCAGATTTGTCTAGTAAGACGTATTGCAATTATTTTAGTATAAGTCCAAAAAATCATTGTCTCTAAATAGATTCCATAATTGACTTACCATACATCAAACCTTTTTAATCTAACATATAAAAATACAGTATGTATCGATAATTGTTATTAAGTAATACTTTACACGACAAAGCCTATAAAATTAAAATAAATCACCAAAACATACATACGACGCAAAACTCGAAAAAAAATTTTGTTTATTGCATTATTTGAAATTTGTTAAGAAAATCTTTTTAAAACAAAATTGAATTTCACACTGTCACGTCAGTTGAATTATTGCTGTATTATTTTTAATGTTTAATATTAAGTTTTTTTTAATTGTAGATCATGGCGGGAACTTTGAATCCTTCCCTGGTGTGTTTGTCAATTTTCTTATTAGTATTGTGCGGGAAATGTTTTGGGTATATCGAATATCCTGGTCCTCGTTATGTGCCCACCAAGGGAGAAATTTGGCCAAAACCGCAGAAACAGATTTATCACAATGATGTGCTCACATTTTCAATGGAGAATTTCAGAATGGAGGTACGTACCCTATTTGTATATTTATCTTTTTTCTATTGTTTGTGTGTAATAAATAATAATTATTATTATACTCTACTATATTATGTCCGCCTCCGTAGTGTAATGGTCAGCACGCTCGGCTACCGTTCTGGAGGTCCCGGGTTCGATTCCCAAGGGGGTTAAAATAAATATAAGTGATTTTTTCACTGTCATATTAATTCAATATTACCCTGGACTGGTACCTGAAGCGGAGGGCTGATCACCTTTCCTTCATGTCTAAATGATCAAGATAACACTGCGTTTATATGATGCAGTGCCCTATGCACCATTGGGGTGCGGAAAAGGGTTTTATTATTATTGTTTTATATTGAAGATGTCAGTTACTGCAAATGGCGGTTAAAAGAAGGGATTGCCTGACTTTAAAGTAACGCTGAAATCCACCAACAGCTTATGCGACACCGCTCATCATGGCCCTACTTGGGCTTTGACTTTATACGTATTATAACCTATACCTAGCCTATATCTGCTCATTATATTTCAAGTTACTATAATTTCTTGTGGGTAATTCATAAGTGAAAATACTAGGCAAAAACGCTCGCTGGAATCCCAGTTTTTTTCTTTACTAACTTTTTATTTTGTAGCAAAGGGTACAAGATACCAAATCGGTTTTTAACCATTAATGCGATCCAATGTTAACTTCGTATGTTTCCGCGGATCATTCATATTTTTTATTCAAGGTAACGAATGATTACCAACACTCAAAAGTACGAAAGTGTACAAGTATAGTTGTACTATGATCCACTATGGTTGATTTATTAAGTTAAAGAAATACATGATGTGTATATGAGAAAGAAAATATCAAAGAACGGTATAAATGAATCCATATGAAAGTCCGTTGTCCCCAATTAACAGCGTAAATTCGTTTATTATAAATGATTGGATGTCGAGACTGCGGTGCAATGTGTAGGTAATATTTTTAAATCGTATATTTATTGCATTTACTTACACTCGCATACAAAAAATCGTGTCTACTTTAGTTGAAGTTCGATTTTACGTTTAAAATATTTTACGTATTTAGATTAACTGTTTTTTTTTCACTGGTTGAAGTCAAAGATCTCGAAAACACTATTGGATTGCCTAGGATTTTTCACCATTATGACAGTAAATCGAGATATTATTATATACATATTATTATGATGTGATATATTCCAATAGAGGCATACGTGGAAAACTTTTTGGAATATATATTTTTGGATTAACTTGGATTTTCCCGCCCATCCCGGTAATCAAGAACCTACGGAACCTACCGTGAAAAACTTTGAAAATATGTTTAAATATACTGGGATACTATTTTCCCGCTTATACCGGTAAATCGAAAATCTACAGTACCTACTGTAAAACATCTCGATTTTTTTTACAAGCAATTGGGATTTTTCCCGTCCATCCCAGTAAATCAAATATCTTTTAGTATGTATAGGAACTTCGAAGACATGTTTGGATTTACTTGGATTTTCCATGCTTATCCCAATAAATCAAGTACCTCATAGCATTTTTTCAAAAATGGTTTAGTATATCGAGAATCTGCAGTACGTAGGTATACGTGGCATGTGTAGAAATTTCGAAAACATGTTTGGATTGATTGGGATTTTCCCGCCTATCTTGGCAAAGCAAGAATGTATAGTACCAACTGTAGAAAACTTCGAAAATATGTTTGCACTATCCGGAATTTTTCTCTATTTTCCCTCCCATCTCGGAATTAAATTGAGAATGCGAGTGTTTTTTCCTAGAAATTAAATTAAATTACAGTAACTTCAAACATAAAGTGTAAATCCACTCACGAGTAGGCATAGGCTATAAAACTTAAAAAGTTGAAGCCTGAGTAGGGTCATGATAAGTGGTGTTGCATAAGCCGTAGCAGATTTCAGAGTCACTTGGACGTTAGGTATTTTAAAAAAAATTGAGAATATACATTAGGTACCTACTCCCAAGTATGAATGATTTTGAAAAAAAATGAATGATTTTGAAAAAAAATTGTTTATGCTCTCCAAATTTGTTTATGGTCTTTCACTGCTGTTCCTATTGGCTAATAGCATTTTCTGCAAGTTCTCTGTAATTTGAAAAGTTTTAAATAGAAGAACTATTATATTCCCTTATTATCGCGAGTGTTTTTGCCTAGAATTTTCACTCATGAATTACATGAAATTATAGTAACTTTAAACATAAAGAGTAAATCCACTCACGAGTACGCATGGGCTATGAAACTAAAAAAGTTGAACCCTGAGTAGGGTCATGATAAGCGGCGTTGCATAAGCCGTAGCTAGATTTCAGAGTCACTTGGACGTTAGGTAATTAAAAAAAAATAATCCCCTATTTTTATTAAATTATGCATGAATATGAAGACACGATTCAGAATTGGTCCCTTTATTTGCTTGTATTATATGAGGTATTGTGTTCTTTCTAGTGGAAATTTACTTTTTAATAATTGTGTCTTAATTAAAATGTTTTTTTCCCAGACCGTTGGACCATACACATGCCCAATGCTAAATGTGGCTATCATCCGTTACTACGAGCTGATAGTGACTCAGTGGCCAGAGCTCAAAAAGGCGCGCCGCCCGATGTGGTTACGGCGGGGACGTGGCAGGGGGCGGGGTACCAGAGGACCCCTCACCAACCTCTACGTTAACCTCACAGAACCCTGCCAGCAATGGCCCTCTTTGGACATGAAGGAAGACTGTGAGTATAGGAAATGTGGGGCAAAAGTTTAAAATAAAATAAAAAGTGACCACTCTCAGGAGATACAAGACAGGAAAAAAATGTGGAGACACTCCTTTTTCAAAATGCGACACCTCCTTAGCAATAGAAACTTCAAACTCAATCTTTCCACGCTAATTCTACGATGCAGCATTTTTCTTTTCTTCTGCGTTATTACCATACATGGTCGTGGTGTGATATTTACATGTCAGTCTCTTGCTTTCCCATGTTTGGTCGCTGTGGTGTCTGATATGGTCACAAAGCACATTTTACGGCGTTTTGTGACCATATCACCCGCCAGAAACTTTGTTTGATTAATATGGTATATGGGAGTGAAACATGGAATTAGTAAAAGATAGATGATAGTAGTGTAAAGGAACTAACTGAGAAATTAAAGAAATTAAGAAAACTAAGATTTTTTCTTTGAGGTGGTTTTGACATATGGAGCGTGTGGATGATATGAACTTGAATAAGATAATACATATCGCTCACTCCTTTCAACAACGTCTTAAATAAAAAAACTTGATTTTTCAGATCGTTTTTAAAGTTTAAAAATATAATAATATGTTTTATAAATAAATATCAAGCCACTTATTGAACTTTTTACTTTGCAACAGATATTTTTAGGTAAAACCTGAGAATGTTTTTTCTCCATTTCAAAAATATTTAGTTTATTTAAAAAAAAATTAAACATTACCTTTTCTTCAAAATGCAAAAACAAAACTTTCTACCCTGTAGCGGGTAAATATTAAGTTAAAAATATGCCGCTTTTGCTGGGATATAGTACATTTTCTAGCCATTCCGAAAACATAACTGAAAATTGACGATTTTTGATATATGATTTTATTGAAAGGAGTAAGCGATATGGCAAATGTAGATGGGTGAATGGGACAATGACAACCAGGAAAGACTTCTGAAATCTGGGTTTGTTCACAATCTATATGAACGGGAGGGTATGTACGACTAAAGGTATGGATGTAGAGGAAGCTAGAAGTATTTGTCAGAAACAGACAAGTGTGGCCTCTAAAATATTATTATTTTCACATGTGCAACAGGTTTAAATGTTGGGCAGAAAAATTTCTGAATGTTGAGATTAGTTTGCTGCATCTCTTATCTTATTGTCCCGTTTTGTCAACAGATGTATTAGAAGTCGGGTCACCATCTGTTCCAGAAGGAACTGGTCACCTAGTGAGTGGCTCTTTGTGGGGTATCCTCCGTGGTTTGGAATCATTCTCTCAGATGCTTTACAAAAATAACTTCAACGACGCCGTAAGTTCCCCCATTCTACCTACTGTTGTAATCATTTAAAACATTATACATACATTATACATTATGCAGTATTATATTACATAACCATTCATATTTTGTTGCTGTTGAGTCTTTTACAAAATAAATATAAATCACAAAAAGCAGCAAAAAATGATCGGTCTCTGTTGATAAAAATAAATTGAAGGTGAATAATTTTGGTAAAATAGATATTTTAGTAATTTTAGGATACTTAAATATGAGCGCTTAAAAATATAACTTTTTTTTACCATATAAAAAATAAGTAATTAAATAACATATATTTATTATATATAAAATGTTTGGGAATACTCCATTAACATGAAAACTTAAATTGAAATAGTGTGAGTGATATGTATAAAATACATATTCTATCAATTCTAGATGTAAGACCTTTGTTGATCCCAACAAGAAGTTCACAAGTACATATGTACCGATACATATTGATAGAATGCTTATGTAATGCATATCACTCACACTAATATCTATCTGTATTCATGTCAGGCGCTGTGGCGTAGTTGGATAGACGCTGAACTGTGAAACTGGCGTTGCGGGTTCAATTCCCACCAAGTGCAAAATAAATTCAAGAAAGATTTTCGTCTCATCTTGAATCATTCTCATCTTCTCATCTTGAAAATTTTTCAATACTGAGTATTTGTTATATATTTTTCACATTTACCTTCCCTATCCTTACTATCCTACCTGCAGACAAGCCTGTAATAGAGGCTTTGTAGACCTCTAATAGAAGTCTGAAATTACTAAACTACGATATTTCTCTTTGCATTTCTTCATGTGACCTTGGCCATTTGATTTCAGGACTTGAGGGTAAATAGTACTTCGATTGAGGACTTCCCGCGCTTCCCCCACCGTGGACTGTTATTAGACACCAGTCGCCATTACATTTCTATGAAAGTGATTCGAGCAATGCTGGATGGCATGGTATATAATAAGCTCAACGTGTTCCATTGGCACATTGTGGATGATCACAGCTTTCCATATGAAAGTAAAGTTTTCCCAACTCTAAGGTAATTTTGAAATTTCTGACTGAAAGATATACTTGAGGTCACTAAGAAATGCATACTTGAGGATAGAGGAACGGTTTGTAGGAAAAAGGGGATATCTAAAATAGTTAGGGGACTCAAAGTTGCATACCCTTACCTGTACAAGATCGTGAATTTGGACACAGTAATGCGTACCCTTGAGGAAGGATACATATAAATTAATATTATTATTTATTTAGTTTTTCTCCACTATTTTGACATTCTTCCCCCTTTAAATCCCCCCTCTTGACCATCCTATGACAAACCATTATAACCAATATTATTAAATATAGATTTTTTTCTTTTTTAGTCAAAAAGGAGCTTACCATCCCAGACTTGTATACACTCCTGAGAACGTTGCCGAGATAGTGGAATATGCTAGAGTAAGGGGAATACGAGTAATGCCCGAATATGATACTCCTGGTAATAATCATAACAAGCTCCTTCTCTCTTCCTCTCTTTTGTGCATCTCATATTGCTACCTAAAAAATTAATGTATTTTTGGGGAAAAGCTGTGTTGCTTCCGAACCGGGTGACATTATGATCAAGTTATAATATGTTGTAGTGATTTTTGAGTTATAAAATGGAAAATCACAATCAGCGCTTCAAATATTTATTATGTCATAATAGAATTTGAGGAACAAATTCACAGAATTTGAACATTTTAATCAGCCTATGTCAAAATTTCATGGATTTTACATGGTGAAATTATTACTTAATCTCTTTTCGCAGAATACTTACAATAACATTGAAAATGATGAAATTGAAATATATATCTCAAATATCGTGATAACTGCGTTAGCTTCTTACACCCTCTCATATAACATTTCCGGTCGCATTAGCGGCTGATATGGTCGCAGAGGAATGTGCTTTGTGACCATATCAGATGCTACCATGACCAAAAGTATTATATGGGCCTATTCCACCAATTATTTTGTGTTAAACCAAATTAAAGGTGTTCCAATAATTGGTAATTCCTCAGGACACACCAGATCTTGGGGTGAAGCTTTCCCAGAAATTCTAACTCCTTGTTATGGAAGTAATGGACAACCTAATGGAGATCTGGGGCCGATCAACCCAGCAGCGCCTTCTGTCTACAGTTTTATAGAAACCCTCTTCACGGAAGTGACTGAAGTGTTCCCTGATAGATTCATTCATCTCGGAGGTGACGAGGTCGGCTTCGAATGTTGGTAAGTAATGGAAATTTAAAAGATATATTAGATGTCACAATAAAGACAATCATCTTTTTATTTGAAGGGAATATGGAAGTCTGGGCTTACAAACTGGCACTGGCTGGCTTAAGTGAACAATCTACACACTGTGTAATGTTCACCATTCTGCCCACTACTGAACATTTATAATACCACAATTCTCAGAATTTGTATATACTGTATATAAATATAGACCTCAACAACCGCATTCATATCTCAGTTGCAATTTACTGCCATCTATTGAGAGCTTTGTAAAGTAAATAGCTTTCCTCTTCCGACCATAGGTGAAACATCGTTCAAATTTATTTTCATGTATTAAGAGACCACCGAAATACTATTTCAAAAAAGGTTTAGTCCTATAAAGATTATTGGTGCCTTCTTCCTATTTCAATTAATCCGTAGTATCCACATTGAATATAAAATATGTATACTTACGTTTTTGTTTTCTTTCTTGACCACTTTTTTGTATTTTTAGGGAGAGCAATCCCCAAATAAAAGAATACATGACCGACAACAATATAGCCACATTCGCAGGACTAGAAGAAGTATATATCCAGAAGATAGTGGATATTGCCGACAAACTGCAGGCCCAGTCTGTCGTGTGGCAAGAAGTGTACCTGAACGGAGTGCGACTCCCCAATGGCACAGTTGTACATGTGTGGACTGGAAACCAAAGAGAGTTGCTACAGAATGTAAGTTACCTCTTTTTGTAATAGTAATGTCCCCATGTAACACTATGGTAACGATGGCTTTATCTTCCGGTCATTTATCATCGAACCTATTTTCATTTGTTTATAGTAAAGCGCTTACATTTTTCATAAGCAATGAATTGTTTGTAGATTACGGCTGCTGGTTATCCTTCCCTGCTTAGCACTTGCTGGTACCTCGACCATTTGGCCAATGGAGGAGATTGGGAGAAGTTCTACAACTGCGACCCTCGGGACTTCATCGGTACAGAGGCCCAGAAGAACCTGGTACTTGGAGGAGAAGCGTGTATGTGGTCAGAAGTAGTGGATGACAATAACGTATTATCAAGGTAAAAAAAGTCATTTCTGCTTGCAATAGTTAGTTTATCACCAAGAAAGTCATTACACCTTTGAGGAGTTTCTTATAAACTTGAAAGTTGAAATTTAAATTTAGTTTTTCAGAGTCTCTATACAAATGGTAATGAACTCATTTAACGAAGTCTAAAATTAGTTTTGGTGATGAGATAGTTTTGCAAAAAACTTAAATGAGTGACTGCTTCTGAATTGTTAGTCACCTGATGAAAATTATTACATTATTCCTTATTGACTACTTACTCAATGTTCCAAAAGGCTTTTTGTCAGTAAACATCACTCGGGATGAATTTCGGATTTAACATACCCTACATATATTTGTTTATTTTTATTCAAAATATGTTTTCTTTTTAAACGTCATCATCCTTTACGATCAAACAACATCCAAAAACGTAATTTGTTGGCATCATATCGCATTATCGGATAAACGCAGTGTCAACTTGATCACTAAGTATTTGAGATCAGTTCTCTGATCCAGATTCTTGAATATAGGAGTGGAATCTATTTGATGGGATACAGATGACGTAAATGAAGGACATCACTCCTATATGGGAAGGGAAATGAAATGTAAATTGGTAGAATAGCAGTAATAACAGTAATAGTGTAATAGTGTAATAGCATACTCGTACTAGCTTGTGTAACTTAGACACTGCTAATATGTACGAGTCCCTCGAGAAATGACATTAACATCAGTTCAAAATATATTTTATTCTTAACCTAACCTAACCCTAACCTTCTAACCAGTAATAATAATAATAATAATAATATTTTTGCCTAATTTATATAGTACAGATTAAAAGCTACACCAATTCCATTTCAACGTTCTTGGTGGGATTCCAAATATAGAAAATTTTATCATTCATATCTGCTATCTTCCTTTGCAGATATTTTTTTACAAGACATTTACCTTAATAATCATTTTCCATTAATGATTTTTCCAGAATATTCCCCAGAGTAAGTGCTACCGCTGAGAAGCTGTGGTCTGCAGAGACTGTCACCAATGTTAGTGAAGCCAAGCACAGAATAGAAGAGCACACGTGTCGTATGATAGCCAGAAACATTCCCGCACAGCCACCGAGTGCTCCGGGATTCTGCCTCGCTCTGCATAATATCAATTAATATTTTATTACAAAATGCATAGTAAATAGTCTTATCAATACCCCATTTACATTTTGTTACTGTTCAATACTTACACTAAGAAAATAACTGCTTTCTCAGATATTTACCTACTTCATATTTTTGTACCATAGAATAGTATTTTTGTTTTAAGTTATAACACTAATAAAAAAATGCATAGGTAATTTATTTATGTCTTTTCATTTTATGTTAAGGTTTTGTATATTAAAGACAGTAAATGCGTTTCTGATCGCTAGTCCAAATCAAATTGTTGGCATTTTTCTATTTTTTTTTTCTTCTTCTAACCCTTATCCGCACCCAATGGTGCATATGGTACTGCATCGTATAGAAACAGTGTTATCTTGATTGTTAAACACACGAAGGAAAGGGGATCAGCCTTCCGCTTCAGGTACTAGTCCAGGGTCATATTAAATAAATATTTGACTGAAAAATCTCTATTAATATTATCTCTATTGAAATCTCTATTAATATTCTAAAATATTTATTTTGACCCTCTTGGGAATCGAACCCGGGTTCTCCAGCATGATAGCATAGTGCACTCACCATTACACCACGGAGGTGGACATATATTAATATTTTTCTATCATTTTTTGTCTTCCCAATTTTTAGAATGGGACCCAAGGGATAAGATTTTTCCAATGATCCAAGAAATTTTATTTTTCCGACGATCCTGTAAATTGAAAATACAGCCTCTTCAGCCCTGCTGACTTAACCAAGAAACTACATAAGAAAGATTCATGGAGATAGGCGACTTTTTTATAAGTTTTCGTCGACACATACAATATTTTCGTGAAAAAAATTTATCCGCATTCATCCTGGGAAGGCGTAATTTCTACTCTAATTGACTGATTTTCACTCCTAGCAACACTAAACCCGAAGTTGGAAGCATAACAAAGTAGCATCTATGGCTTTAAAAAAAGGGTTACTAAATGTCAAATGCTGAAATCTTCAGATGTGGCAAATTGAACGGTATTGTGCCGATATTTTAATTGTGTACAACCTTTGTTTATAATAAGTATATTTATTAAATTCATAAATATTTTTATTATTCAATCACAATGTCTGAAAGACTGGTCGAAATTGACGGCGGCGTTCTTGAAGGGGTAAGAATTTTATAACCTAGCTAATATTGTTATAGCCGGTTTATTTGAATATTATTCTAGCTTGATATTACGAGTTTTTAAGTTTTGGGAGTATGAATAAATAAGTATATCTATCTATTTATATAAAATACGTCAATATTTGTCACATGGACTTCAATTAATTTTTACGACAAACAGTGTAAATTTAATCAGTAACATATGTTTTTAAATTTATTGTAGGGAGGACAGATTGTTCGAATGTCTATCGCATTGAGCGCTCTTTGTAAGATTGGAATTAAAATATTAAACATCAGAGCTTCTCGAGTAAAACCAGGATTAGGAGCTCAACATCTCAAAGGTTTGCTTACGATGTTACTGCACATCAACATTTTATATTAATGATTATATCACATTAAAACCAGCAGGCGCAGTAGTGGGATTCAGCCAGTTCGCTAGAACCGCTAGAACCCTTTGTTGTCACACAATTATTCCGATTGAGATCATGCATCGGAGCATTCTCAGTCGTTATGCGAGTGTTCTATTTATGTGCAGAATAAAAAAACAAATAAATGTAAAAAAATAATAATAAAGGGAAGGGGGGTAGGAGTAGTACCTAAATCTGTTGAAAATTTTCAATCCCATCACTGAGCAGGGGGCTCGGAGGGGTTCGCACGAGCCCCTTGTTAAATTTGACTTGGCCCGGCAAGCCCCTTGTTAAATTAAAAGAAATCAATATTCTCTGATTAAATCAGTATATAAATGCAATTTCACTAGTTGGTTTAAATGTATTATGAAACATAAAACTTTGTTGCCTTTTGAAATTTCTCGAGAAATATATATTTATTAGCGATGCACAATAAAAGAGACCTATCCATTTTTTTCTATATAGTGGAGTGTTTTTGCCTAGAATTTTCACTCATGAATTACATGAAACTATAACTTTAAACATAAAGAGTAAATCCAATCACGAGTAGGCATAGGCTATGAAACTTAAAAAGTTGAAGCCTGAGTAGGGTCATGATAAGCGGTGTTGCATAAGCCGTAGCTAGATTTCAGAGTCACTTGGACGTTAGTAAATTTTTTTTTTAAATTGTCTATATAGTGTAACAATTGCCTGCAATTGCCTAAGAATGCTTGATAAAGCCAATGTTTGATAATACACTATATAAATTTCATCTATACGGATTTTTTCCATTATGCGTACTTTTGATTTTTAGTTTTCAAGGATTTTACCCAATGCAATACAAACTCCTTGCACGAGTCTGGGAACTGGTAACTTTATTTTATCAAACTAAATATTTATTTGAATACACATTTCAGGTATTGAATTGGTTAGAGATATGTGCCAGGCTCGCGTCCGAGGAGCTCATATTGGCTCCACAGAAATTGAATTTATACCTAATAAAATCAAAGGCGGGGAATATGTGGCCCCTATAGCCACCGCAGGGTAAATATTTCATTTGTTTATTTAAAAATATCAAATTGACAGTAATATTTTCACTTATATACAATATTTCCACGGTCTTATTAACCCTTATAGTGCTGAGCTTATTTTCACATATTTTGCATAAATTGCTAATTGCTTTTCATCATCACTACTTGACGAATTTGACATTTTGTAGGTAGAAATAAAAAAACTTTTACTTAAAAAAAAATATCAATGTTAAATTAACAGAAAAATAATTTTAAATGATTATTTATAAATGTTATTAACTTGCTAAAAACATTATACATGCGCGCGCTAAGATACGTCCGTACAGGTCAATACCTAAATCAAACTGCGCAATAGTCGGTATTCTGACGCTCTGCACTTTATACGCAATAATAGAGTCAATCTATTGACGGTTAGCACTCTAAGGGTTAGTTACTAATTGTAAGTTTTTTTTATTATTTCTGTTTATGAAAACTGCATAAATTATTCATTGTATGGTGTCAAAACATAACCTTTTTTTAAATTTTACTTCGCTAAAATTATGCATTATTTCTCAGAAAAACAATTCAATGAAATTAAATTAATGATTTTTAAATTCCTCAGGTCTATAAGTCTTCTAATGCAAGTGGGAATACCTTGCGCCCTCTTTGCAGACCGGGATGTCACTCTGCAGCTCAAAGGAGGGACTAATACCGATATGGCTCCACAAGTATAAACATTGTAATGCATATCGGTCAATCCTTTCAAGAACGTCTTAAATAAAAAATCGTCAATTTTCAGTCGTGCATGTTTTCGGAATGCCCAGAAAATGTACTATATCCCAGCAGAGGCGTATTTTTAACTTAATATTTACCTGCTATAGGGCAGAAAATGTTGTTTTCGCATTTTGAAGAAAAGGTATTGTTTAATTATTTTTTTTAAATATACTAAATATTTTTCAAATGGAGAAAAAACCTTCAGGTTTTACCTAAAAAGATCTGTTGCACGGTAAAAAGTTCAATAAGTGGCTTGATATTTATTTTTAATACATTGTGTTATATTTTTAAACTTTAAAAACGTTCTCCTGAAAAATCAAGGTTTTTGATTTATGACGTTCTTGAAAGGAGTGAGCGATTTGTATTGTCATTTGAAGTCCAACCCAAATTCTGGTCTCACCTGAGGAATGGCAATAATTACATGCAGGTTTTTCTTCCACACCCGCATCTTACCAAATATTCTCAATGGCCCTTTCCAATTGCGTTTCTCCACGGTATGGACACATTAAAATGACACAAATAATGCTTTAACTATGTAAAAATAACTTATATAAAGATAAGTCATGTTTATTTTCTTTTTGGTACATTTAATTTCATGGCAATACTGATGGACAACCGGTTTCAAACTTGTTATAAATCAAAGCTAAAAAATTAAGGGTAAAAGTTGTATTCACTATGTAGTTAACGCGTTGTCTTTTTCCTGTGATTCCAGCATAGGTATATTTATCAAACATTTTTAATAATGTAAAATCTATCAATAATTCTACTTTTTTCTGTCCATTTGCAGGTAGACTACACGACAGAAATCTTCCGTCCCAACCTAGAAAAGTTTGGCGGAGCTACATTTGATTTTGACTTACACAAACGGGGATATTTTCCTAAAGGAGGAGGTCACGTTACAGTCACCATTTCCCCAGTGAGATCCCTATCTCCGGTCATTTTGGTGGATCCTGGAAAACCAGAGAATGTCACGGGGTTTAGCTTCGTCGCTGGAGTTTTACCTTTAAGGGTATTTTGTTTATATCATATATTGTGAACATACTGTTTGAGTGACCGAGTCAACTTTGATATAAGCTCATTTAAATGGTTGAATATATTGCAAGTTTTGTGAATTCGTTTCTCAAATTCTACTTTAATATTGCCCTAATATTTCCATTTAAGGTTTAAAACTTTTCTCTGAACCTAAAAACCTCGATTAAGAAATAACAAAGTATTAATTCATGCAAGTTTAGATATATGTACCAGTTTATTTTCGGCAGTGCATAATTTTCTTACACAAAAACTGGATTTTTAACCTTCAAGCGAAATTTTTGGCAGATGTTTTGTGTCGGGTTGTGGTCCCGTGGTTAGTGTCGTGGACTCTCGAGTCAGAGTTTCTGGGTTCTAACCCACTCTACTACAATTCAATACCTATTTTTAATAATGAGCCGCTTAGGCTCACAGAAACACATAGTATGAAATTAAGGTATTTTTGTAAATAATAAAAAACACAAATATTTCTTTTTTTTAAATTAAATTATTTCAACTCTTCACAGAAAACTAAACCAGCTAGTCACAGATCATAAGCCCTATGAATTCCGACTTACTTATTCCCTTCTTCTTCTTCATCTTTATCAAAAAAAAATCTTCATCTTATATTGCAATATCTGCCAGTCAAGTCTTATTTTATTAATCAAAGTCAAGTCTGCAAGTCTTATTTTATTAATCAAAATTAATTTCAGATGGCCAATGAAATGGGTGATGCCGCTAGAGACAGACTTAATTCTGACCTCGGAATAACCCGCCCAAAGATAGAGTGCTATAAAGAGTCTCAAGAAATGGCCACAGATAACGCCAGCGGTATAATGTTAGTAACCATCATTGGCTGCATATTAAACGTTGACTATTTATTTATTTTTAATCATAGACATAATTAATTACAATAATGTGCCCTCACTGAGTTTTCTAATTCCGGGGGCACATTTTACAATACTTATTTATAAAACTATTTAAAAGAAAATTGTTTATGACTTTCAATCAAATAAGATATGGCATATTTCCTTCTATATTTTGTACAAAAATGAGACATACTTGTCCTAAGACAATCACTACAACAGCATGCAAATAATACTACACGTCACCACCATAGCACTATTCACACCCTTACAGTTGTAACATTTTGTGTAGTTACACAAAATGTTTATCACATGCGATTTTGACTGACCCGAAAAGCAACATGCACTAGGGGTTGCAGAACAAGCATGCATTAAGAGCCGAGGTCTGACATGCACTAGGGATGTTGGTCAAAATACATCGGGTTTATATACTCGTAGGTTGAAAGGAGTGGGCGGGGTTTCAATTGGATATTGACGAATCTTGCTTAATCGATGTTGAATCAGATAATGGACTATAAAGAATAATTATTTGGTGATTAATAAAAGAATATTTTTTTTAAGTGGCTTCCGAATATAAAAAATCTCCATGTTATTAAGTTTTAGCCCTTTATTATTTGTATTTAATATTTTGACTCCCAAGTACTCCCATTACATATTTACAGCATGTACTTATTTTTTTATTAATTGATTCGGCAGTCACTTTGTGGTAAAATCTATCCATTTTTAATTAATGTATTACTTAGTAAATACCACTCTTTCTTAAAATCTACCGTGACACGTGTTTCGATGCATTCCGCATCATTTTCAAACAACGTATGCACAGAACACAGAATGCATCGAAACATGTGTCACAGTAGATTTGAAGAAAAGGTAGTATTTACTAAGTAATACATTAATTAAAAATGTACTTATTTTATATAAAAAAATAAATAAAAAGGTACACCATGCACCTGTGGGTAATTTGTCTGTCACACAAATACTTCACAATTGTTTTGCTTCTCGTTCCAGTCTAATATGGGAGACTACGAGTGGTTGCATAATTGGTGGAGTGGGACTCGGTAACAAGCGTACTCCTCATTCAGCAGTCAGTAGAGTGGCCGTGCAGCAGATTGCAGACACTGTACATGCCGGGGCATGCGTGGACTCTTACTGTCAGGTGATTTTTCCTCTTATTCAAGTCTCCCTTCAAACGATTACCTCTTCCATCCACTAAGGCATTAAAGACTTTGTTTGCATTGGTGTTTTTAGCGATGTCACAAGATGAATGATATTTTGATAGTCCTAAGAAGGAACTTTTCATTATGTGTGAATAATTACATAAGAAACCTTGAATTATGAATTGGTTTAGTAGCCCTAAAAAGGTCTTTAATAATATAATACTGCCTCCGTGGTGAATTACACCATTAGGTTAGCGTGTTTAGCTACTGTGCTGAAAGTCCTGGGTACAATTCCGGGGGGGGGGATAAATAAATATTAGTGATTTTTTTATTTAATATTACCCTGCACTGGTCCCTGAAGCGCAGGAGTGATCACCTTACCTTCATATAAGTAATAATCAAGATAACACTGTGTCAATATGATGCAGTGCCCTATGCACCATTGGGTGTGGATAAGGGTTAGGAAGATGATGAGATTATATAATGGTATATCAATATTTATGTAAATGTCTCAATTTGTGTAGGATCAACTGATTATATTTATGGCTTTGGCGGATGGCAAATCAAAAGTAAGAGTGGGAGAAGTCACTTTGCATACAAAGACTGCCATTTACGTTGCTGAGAAACTGACTAAGGTTAGTACACATGTATATTATTCATTACATACCATTGCCCATATAGCAAGGATGTGTGACTCATTTTCAACCTTTTTTAATTAATATTTTACTTAGTAAATACCACTATTTCTTAAAATCTACTGTGACACGTGTTTCGATGCATTCTGCATCATTTTCAAACACCGTATGTGAAGCTAATTCTAAATTTTAGAGTTGGGTCCTAGGGACGTTGAAGGTTGAAGAGGGGGTAGTAATAATCAATACGAAAAGCCATAAACTGCAACATTTTGAAACAATAAAAATTCATAAAAATATAAATAACAATAAACCCATAATTAACAATATGACAATGACTAAAGCCTCCCCCCTTTTGTCTATGTTCCCTCTGATAAGAAATAAAAATAAAAAAAAACAAAAAAATAAGTAAATAAAAATAAGAAACAGCTACCACCCCCTCTTCAACCTTCAACATCCCGAGGACCCAACTCTAAAATTTAGAATTAGCTTCACATAGGGTGTTTGAAAATGATGTGGAATGCATCGAAACACGTGTCACAGTAGATTTTAAGAAATAGTCGTATTTACTAAATAAAACATTAATTAAAAATGGATAGATTTTACCACAAAGTGACTGCCGAATCAATTAATGAAATCATTTTCAACCTCTCCACTTTCTGCCATCGCTTGTATCGTAGACATATTTTTTAAAACACAATATTCATTTGCAACTAATGCCATCTAGAAAGCTGGAACTTTACTAATATCATAAATGGATTTGTTGGCATTAAACAATTGTACCCCATAATTTAATTATATAACATTTTTAAATTTTGATTAAACTTTACCATTTTATTATTGTTCTTTTATTAAACATGTATGTTGAAATAATCTTATAAAGTCTTTTCTGTGTATTGCAGCTCTGTGATATGGCTCCATAAAGAGAAATAATTTGTACTACTACATATGGAATTAATTCTGTTTTCTTTTTGTTTTCAGGCAAAATTCACAATTTCTAAAGATGGTAACTCTAACATTATTGCATGTGAAGGAATCAGTCTTGTCAATGAATATCTTAGATAAAAGTTAAGAATTTACAACTTAATCCAGTTCCAGTATTTCAAATCTGTCGCACTACGACATAGTAAATAAAATTAAAAAACAAATAAACCAAAGTAATAAACTACTAATTTTTCATTTATTGACTTGGCGTTTAATTTGTAGAACTCCATTTTAATTTATGTATTAATTTTAAATCAAACACAGATTTTTTGAGTCTACTAAGTTGTATTTTATTAACAAAAAACACATAAAAAATTATATTTTGACAATTGTTTCGCCTTGTTAGGGCATTATCAAACGAATGTGAAGATCAAATGGACTACGGTCCTTATGTAATAATAATAAATTATTGCTGCACGTGTTAAAACTGTCACTTAGAATTGTATAGCTACATAAGGACCGTAGTCCATTTGATCTTCACATTCGTTTGATAATGCCCTAACAAGGCGAAACAATTGTCACAATATAATTTTTATGTGTTTTTTGTTAATAAAATACAACTTAGTAGACTTAGTAGACTCAAAAAATCTGTGTTTGATTTAAAATTAATACATATACTAATTTTTCTATTACTATAACATATATAGTAAGTCACACACCGGTTTGATAATAAATTATTCAATTGAGCTCTCAACTTACAATGACACAAGCAAGTTGCAGATATATTTTATCTGCTTATAGTGGAGACTGACCTAAGCATTTCGTTTTAACGTAACACGTTACGACGCGAGCATTCAGGCAGTCAGTACAGGGAGCCGAGCGCTCCATCCATACTTTCGGATGCTCGCCGCGAGCGATGTTACGAAGTAATGCTTCGGTCAGTCTCCGCCTTTATGGTGCACTTCATGATATATGTAGTTATTTATTTATGTATTAAATATATATGTACATATACATATATATTTAATACATAAATAAATAACTACATATATCATGAAGTGCATATATACATTCATTCATGAGTTCTTTTACATATATTTTTTTATTATATTCTATTTTATCATAATATACATACAAAAAAAGAAAGAAAAAATAAAAACTACATTACAATATTAACTCTTGATCATTTACCCATTCCTTTATTTTGCCTTTGGTCCATTTTTTGTTTACCCGCTTACCTCCACTGGCAACAAAACCTGTACAAACTAGTCCAGTCCGAATATATAGCATGTCTGTAAAATTAATATGCTTAAAATATATACCAACCGAAATGGAAGGGTCTAATGCAACACTCATACAGGGTGGGACAAAACTAATCACCCTATCGGAAAATGCTATAATTTTTGCAAATGGCGTTGTACGTCAATAATATTTGACATTTGTGAACTAGACAGCTGCAGTATACAGATTAATAAAACGGGCACAAATGTGTACCAACACTGGTGGCAGCCACTTCACAGATATCAGATATCTTTTCCACTTAACAAAAAAAATTAAAGTATTAATTAATTCGGCAGTCACTTTGTGGTAAAATCTATCAATTTTTAATTAATGTTTTACTTAGTAAATACAACTATTTCAATAAAAATAATGGTATTTACTAAGTAATTTAATTTAATTTTAAAAAAAATTGAAGGTTTCCATTACTCAATTTTTTTTATTGTTCTTGTAAAATTGGATAATTAATTTTGTGCCACCTTAAATCTGTTTGTATACTGCAGCTGAGAGTGATTAATTTTGTGCTACCTGTATATAAAGATGATATTAAATAATTTTTTCTGGCCTTCCAATGTTTAGGTGAAAACTGGGAATAAATGATACAAAATATTTGCATATGTTACTTTTCATAAACTTGTTATTTTTTGTACAAAGAATATTTATTAACTTTCCTCTGTTGGTATGAATTTCTCGGTGGGTATACATATTTATTTTTGATAGGCTTCAGTTGTAGCATGAAAAAATATATTAAATGCATGATGAAACTGTTCATACAACCATCATTAACAGATTAATGTGTTTCTTGATGTGCCGTTCACATCAAATATTTCAAAAATAATATTATATAAGTTAAACAGACTAAAATAAAGAAAATTCTGTTTATAATTAGACCAAATCTCATCCATTCCTTAGTGGTAGTACTCTCCATTTCTTCTTTAGACAAGTTTTCTGCATCTTCGGAAACCATTGCACTGGTTGCCTAAAATAAAAAAGCATGTATTGTTTTAAAAATGATAATAAAGCACAGTTAATATTGTTATTTATCCAGGGAATTTTATTTATATCATTACAAAATAACTTTGCTAAAAATGTAAGTAATAAAGATGGCAGTCATCCCAATATTGTAAGTTTATTCATTTTATTTTACAAACCTCACAACCGGGACCTATTTATACCATACCTAGTATGTATGCAGATTTTATGTGAGTTTTATTTCTATACAAGAATGGTATACCACTTTTTCAAGTTAAATATTATTTTCTAGCAGTAAACAGCTATTGCGGACTGTTATATTCTAGTCTTCATTTCATTCCAAAAAATAATTAACTGCGTAGAGTAAAATTGTATAAATAACTAAAAAATTACACATCAACTATCCTTAAATGTATTCTTAAGATATCAATCCTTTATTACTCGCACCACAAAACGGTTTTTAATTTTTCAGAGTATGCAAAGACCAACCCCTTTTTTGCGCTGTAGGAACAATATTGAGAATTTTTGCTTTTATGCTGATATTAATGTATCTACCAAGACTTTCTTATGATGGATTATGTATGTTGTGTGCACAGACTAACTAATTTATATGTTGTGTGTAACCACAGACACAGACTAACTAATTTTGTGTAACCCTACATTTTATTTTTATTGCTCACTGCCATCTATAGATGCATAGAGAAACTAATTACTGCCATCTATGGAAGCATAGATAAACTAAAAATTACCATCTAAAATATACATGTACACAAGATAAAAAATAAATATAAAATAAAATATACAATAATAAATCCGAAATAATTTTTTAACTTACGGGATCAAACTCATGAAACATGATTATTTTCCCTGCTCCAGTATTCATAAATCCAGTCACAAATGTGATCCAACGAGGCGGGATAGATTTCTTTCTAGTGATTGTCCTCAATGCAATCCCTTCCAGCAAAACAGCACACGAAAGAAGTAAAGAGTCTCTGAAGTAAATAACTGCAAAAAAAATTAAAATCATTATTAAATACAAAATAAGTTTTGGAGGAGCTGGGATTTGAACCCAGGACTTTCAGCATGCGAAGCAGACACTCTACCACTGAGTTACACCCCCTGTGAGAGAGGCTGTCAAATTAAGCAATATGAATAAGATGAGTACATTTTCATTTTAATTTATAATTTTACATAAGCGTGTGGAATATACATACTTACCCATAATCACCTACTTCCAAATAAAGCAGGTTAAATTCAATGTAATGATACTGTTTCTTTTTCCTATACTCAGGTTCCCAAACTGTTAAAGTCGTCTAGTCAAATCGTATTGAGTAAAAAATCACTCATTTTTTATTATTTATTGTGGATTGAGGAAGTACAAATAATTTTTCTTTTTATTTCTTGGTTTTATACCACCACGATTTTAAAAAGTTTAAAAATGGAAAACGTCACGTGAGATGCATTCAAGTGTAAAATAATTTTAAGTAATATGGTACATGTATATAAAAAAGTAACCTGTTGGAAATACTGATTAATCAATAATTTATTTGTTTTAATAAAATTACAAGAAAATCGGAAATTAATCTTGAAAAAACACGAACAACGATGTATCTTCCAAAACCAGCAAACAAAGTAACAAATACATGGAAGTTATTTCGATATCCATTGAGTATAGAGGTATTCCACATAGCTTTCATTGACTGTGTACCATTAGTATATCTGTGTTTAATAATTTACAAATTACAAATTAATTACCTGCATTAGACAGTATATCGCCATTTGCTGGAACGCGTTCTGCTATTTGTTGTATATAAAGAATGTGGAAATATAAGTTCAGCATCATCAATATTAAACGTTCAACAGAGTTCAAATCCAACCACAAAGATGAAAAGGTCAATGCAATCATTACTGAAATGCCAAACATAATCATGTTATATTTCAGTTAAAGCAGCAAATAATACACTCTATTTTTAATAAATTAAACTAACTGATTGCAGGCGTTAAAAGGAAGACAACGGCGGAAGCTGTGTGTCTTTGAATAACAACCCAAAAACTGACTGTTGGATATGTAGTATTGGGACAGCAATCAAAGGATCCAAGATGACGATCTGCTCCATATTGTACAACTTGCCAGTATTTATTTGGCTCCAATGTAGAAATATCCATCTAAGAAAAAATAAACAAATCATTTTTTTGTCAAATGAACATAATTGTGTTTGAATAAGATGATTCGGTGATGTGGAATTAATGAATAAATAAATAAAGGGAAAATATTGTGTGAGGTGTATGTATTTGGAAGTAGAAACTAAGAAGACTTGACATAGTCAAATATATCACATACTTAAATGTAAACAGGTCAGGAACTGAAATAATTGGTGGATATGTATGAGGAGATGCATGAATATGGAAGAGGCGGATATTGTTCTATCCTTTCTGCCTACTCTTAATCAGAACTGGCTTGATATTTTGTATATCAAAAGCATTATTAACTTTGTGGTATGGTAATATAACACAATCCTTATTATTCATCGTTGAATTCACTTGAAAAGTGGTACATATTACACAAAGTGAACAATGAATGATAAGGAGGTGTTAACCGGCTTAAATAGTAAGTTAGTTTATTTTATCTAGGAAACATGTTTTAATCACAATAAAACAAATAATCATATAAAAAACTGTAACTGAAAAATCACTGCTTTCAAGGAATTTTTTTATTTAAAAAAATCTAAATTATTACTTAGATTTTTTAACTCTCCTTTTTTGAGCTGAGTACTTCTTTGTTTTTTTTTATGCACATACCTATTTGTTTTACACACATTCTTATGCTGCTAGAACAATACAATTATACTCAGTCGATGATTTTATGGCAAATCAGTAAATAATATTAATGTACAATAGTTTAATTACCGATTTTTTCTTTGAGATGTCGTATCTTACTTCTTCGCCTTTCTGCATCCATGTCCCGAATGTTAAGGTACAATTCTGCTGGTCGCGTGGCCATCGTTTGTAATTGGATGTACAGATTGCTCTAAACATCATATGTGGGATACAGGTAACAGTACCGGGTGCGCTAACCAAGCACTGTGTATTTAGTTCCGATTGAGGTGTTTCTGGACTAGTAAATTGCAGTAAAAACATTAAATAAAAAAATTTCATTAATCATTCATACTACAAATCATAATTTACAATTAAAATTAACAAATGGAGAATAAAATATTTTTTATTCATTGTCAAATTGTTGGTTAAATCATAAAAATGGAGATTCCTTACTTTGGGCATTGGGATGGCGATGACTGTGTGTACATATTAAAAATACAGATCATAATACATAATTGAATTTTATGGTGTTCTTAGATAACATATTTATACTGAAAATGCCTAGACAACTAATTCATATGTATTCTACCTACAATAGATCTAAAATCTTAAGAGGATATTCGAAAACACAGAATTCAATCACCGGCCGACCACCGAGAGGTCACACGTCTCTTCACGTCCGATTTTTTTAATGAATATATATTGGATATTTTTTGTTTTGTAGAATATATTTAGATTTTTTTTTATTATATTTTTTAACTTAACGAATACTGGGCCTTAATAGAAAAAGTTATTTCTATCTATTAAGATTTTATAACTTATACTACAAAATATTTTTTTGGAATTATTGTTCACAGCCTAAAATAAAAATATAATTTTCGTCGTAGAAGGCTCGGTAACAACTGGAATTATCGCATCTAGCGACAATTTTAAAAGTGGTGGTCGAAAGGGGTTTAATTTTTTGTAATAATTAAAATGTCATTTACACAAAGTTAATGACGAATCAATAAATAATAACATTTAAAAAAATCTCAATTAAGAAATGCCAGTGCTGTCAAATCTATTTGCGAAATTTTAGGGTGTATTTTGGGATCAAATATACTTTTTTTTAAATTAAAGTTTTATTTTTCAAATTATTTTTTTATTTTTAAATATAGTAGTTTTGGGTCTTAATTTAGATATATTTATTAAGAGGCGGCCGTCCGTCGTCAGGTTGGCCGAGCGGTCTAAGGCGCCAGATTTAAGCTCTGGTTCCCGTCTGGGAGCGTGGGTTCGAACCCCACACCTGACAAGCATATATGCACTTTTTCTTATGATGTGTGACTTCAGTAAGTACCAAAAATGAATTGTAACTTTTTTTTAATCCGATAAAGTAATATCATGTTAAGTTTTTTTCAAAAAATGTTAAAAAAAGTTAATGTGCATATTTCACAGACAACTGAATGTTTAATGAATAAGGCTGGATCTGTATAAACATGAGCATATAGTTTGTAATACTACTTGATTAGCCATCTACTTCCCCCTTCATTTCCTTTCCAGTAAAAAAGTAATGTACTTCACCCAGAGTTTACATTGTCATTTGACTCGTTTCTAGATTTAAGAACTAATTACCTTACCTTAATTTTAAGAACTTGTACAGTTAAAATTCACACATTATTTCCTCTTTTCTTCATAGAACTAGCAATACATTAACACATTTTCGATCTAATTTAGTACCCTTTGCACCCTATGAGAAAGAAGAAGAATTTGATATAGTGTAAAATAATACTTACGAATTATATAAAGACAAGTTTGGAGTCCAAATTTTTGAACTATGTATTACGGTTTCTGATAATCCTCCGTAAGTTTCCGGTTTCCATGTTAAATAATCGTCTTTCCAAGTCTATTAAAAACATCACATAATTAATAATATCAAAATATAGGTACACTTAATGTTGGTGACCTTTTTTTAAAATTATTTTGCAATTGCATTTGTTTTTTTTATGAAAGTTAGTATCAAAATACTTATGAATTAGGGATTTTTTTATCAATTGTGATCTTGAACAAACATCTTGAACAAATTAGCAGTATCCAAATTACACAAGCTAGTGTGAGCAAGGGCATGCAACCCTGGGTGCTCTAGCAATTGCTGAATTTTTCCTATTTCTGCCTCTTTATTCCTTCCTCATTTTCTTTCCCATATATCAGTAATGTCCTTCACTCTGAGCTCCTTCACTTATGTCCTTTGTATCCCTTATAAATATATCCACTCTACCCGGATCAAGAAAATAGGACAGAGCCTTAATAAGTAGATCCACAGTAAAAAGAAAGAAGGTGATAAAAACTGCTAAACAAGATATTTTGGCTTTGTTTAATGTTATCTAGTTGTTTAAAATCACTCAGATTATTCGTATTTTTTATTATGAAAGTACTTACCAATACTACCCAACTACCAACATTCAAAACACCAATTGCCGCAAACTGTAAAAGAAGAAAATCGAATTGGAAACATGTTAAAGATGATAATTAACATATTATGTGATGTCATTACTTGTTCAAAAAATAATCATTTTGACACTTCCACATCATGAACCTTACGTTCTCTATAACGGCAACACATATAATTTGCTGAGGAGCAATGAACGGGATATTTTTGGATCTATATTTTCATTACATACCTCATATGAATAAGATAGAGTTTTCATAACCATTCGCATGGTAACATTAACAGATTCTTTAGTATTTTCTCGAGGTCTCATATCTCTCATGTAATCACATAGTAAATCTTTATGAAGTCTTTTTTCCATGGATACATGTTTGACTGCGCATTCTTGACTATCTGTGAAAAAAATACAACTAATATTAACATATTTTTTTTCTTTTTCGAGTTCTTATCCTCACTGTCAATGCAGTATTATGTTGGTGTTTACTAGTGTGTGTTGAAATGGTGAATGAATTTAAATGTATTCAGTGCCAGAGGACAAGACTGATCATCTTGCCTTCATGTAATATGTATAAACGTTTAAATACTGTTCTCTTATACGGCTGTGAAACATGGCACCTTACAAAGGCCCAGAGCAGCCGTGTACTAAGCTTTGAGAATAGGTGTTTGCGGAGAATTTTAGGCGTGCGGTGGTTTGACTTTGTGAGGAATGAAGAGATAAGGCGTAGGATGCAGCAAATCTTGGTCACAACTGTCGTCAAGAAAAGGCAATTCAGTTGGCTTGGCCATGTACGCCGCATGCCTTGTGAGAGCCTTAATCAAGCTTGCCTCTTTTACAAGGCATCAAGTTCGCGCTGCCCAGTATGACCACTGCTGACAATTCATCGGCGGTTCTCGTCAGAACTTTGGGACGCGGATCTAACTTGGGAAGATTCAAGGGAGCTGGCAGCCGACAGAAAGGCCTGGAGACAGTTTGTGGACTCCGTATACTCCACCTAGGGAGCGGATATGGTTTAATATATATATACATGAAGGCAAGATGATCAGTCTTGCGCTTCAGGTACTAATTATAATATTAAATATATTGATATGATATTGATATAATATTAATACATGATGTTAAATTAATATTATTAAGTTATACATCACATGCTTATTTTGACCATACTTCAGATTTATTTCTAGAAGAGAAGGGGACAAACTGTTGATATGATGATGTAGTGAGAATAGAAGGCAAGTTGTACAGATTACAATAGAAATATGACTGGATCCTTATTGTACAAGTGTATTGCAGTGACTAGTCCTCATGACATATTTATATTATTTGCATCAATGTTACAAATTATTTCTTTAAATTTATTGGATTTTATTAAACGTATTGGATAAAGATGGTGTTAACTTGATCGTTAGTTATATAAAGACAAGGTAATCTGTATTGCGTTTGAGATTTTTAAATCAGAGGATCAGACAAAGATAGAGAACGAATTGTAATATACTTCATAGGATACAGATGACGTAAGTTAAGAAGTTTAAGGTAAAGGATATTAGTGCTGTATGGGAAAGGAAATTGAGGAGAATAAGTAGGTTCTATTAAATAACGAGATTATTTGAAAATGACACCTGTAATATATATTTTACTCATGCAATGATTTTGCACAAGGAATATTAAAAATTCAACCATTATGCTAGCTAATATGTATATAATTACAATTGTATTTTTTGTAATTATATCCTATACCTCTAATAAATCATTTTATAAATTGGATTATCATGTATACTATAATTTTTTTTGTTGATATTTGATAAGTAATTATTTTTATACATTCTTTGTCTCATGTTTAGCACAATTTTAAACATTATTAAATAATAATCTAATGAACAGTTTGTTATATTTTTTAAACACTTACTTGTATTTACAAAACAATGAAAAACAATTAAGAAAACTAAGTAAATATACATGTTAACCGAATTAAAGTACATTTGATACTGATTTCTAACAGCTATGTTCTAATTATCAATATACAACACCCCTGTAATTTGACCCTGTGAAACGCCCATTACTCTCCTTTGGTAAGTATTTCGTTTAGATAACCATCAAAATTATTCAAAAGATTATAGTAATTTATGTTCTATTAATAATACTAATCATGATACAAACAACCTAAAGTTACAAATTTAATTTGTTATGTAAAACTGTGTGTAGCAAAAAAAACACAATAAACAATATGAATTAAATTAATCCTTTCCAAACTACCAAAATAATCATTTTCAAATGTAGACTTGCTTCCAGATAAGGATTTCTACACTAACACATAAATAAATATTTTCTTTAATATGCAGGATAGTAAATTTGTTAGTAAATTGCTTTAGTTGATACGATAATGTAATTTAGCGACCAAAACAACGAGCATACACAAATATTTAGTGAACAGGCACTACACTTCATGTGAGCAGGCATTTGCTTGTTTTTAAAATAAAATAGTCACCGTATCTGAAGCTACGCTCCGCAACGCTTGAAGCTGATCAAGAACCAAGTCGCCCTTAAATTGCTCTGCAATCGAAAACCCCTGAAACCACCAAGATATCATTTTGAGTGCTTAAATGATTAATTTTATTAACATAAATATTATGTTTACTTTTATGTTTTTAGTTGAAATGTGAAATAATCAGTTTTGAAACTTGATTTACTTTAAACATGCATTTATATTTTTTAGATAATGAAGACTGTACCTCTTGGGAAATAAAGCTTTGGTATTATTTTATTTGTTTATGTCAAATTTGGGTCATTATGGAGGATAATTTGTATTAAAATGGAACAGCCTTTTGGTATAATTTTATTGTTGTTTAAGTTTAACTCTGCCTTCCAACAAGCAACTGGCTCCTGCGCTTGGAGAGTAAATTATATTAGAATAAACTGAGATTATGTAAATGCATATGTGGCGAATGTGAGCGGGAAAACAGAATGAGGACGACCGAAAAAGATTTTGCACGATCAGATCAATCAGAACCTAAAATCTGTTGGTGTTAAAAGTCTGCGTAATCTGAGGGCATGTATGACTAGATATATGGATGTGAAGGAGGCAAGGAGTGTATGTCAGGACAGAAGAGTGTGGCGGAAACGGCGTGATCTTAGTAATAGTAGCATTTAAAAATATTTAGGTCTTACATTTTTTCAATGAGACATACACTGGGTATAAATAAACATTACATTTATGTATTTTAATAAGACTTGTTTTTAAAAAAAACATGTACCTACATGTATTTAGTCGTCTACTTGAATTCGATTATTTAATTTATTTTCAAGTTGATTTAAAACTTTATCATTTTGAACTCGGAACATCTCCCCAGGTTATAAACGTTTTATTTTATTGAATTGTTGACATTTTCCCAATTTGTCTAAATAATTCATTGATAGGTAACTACTTCACAAAAATTCATATTTTTATATTATGGCAATATCAATTCAGGTGTACCACATAAAGCACAAAATTTTATTCAGTTTATCGAAAATTATCGTCGGCAATGGAGTCAAATTTTCATTCAACGCAATTCGGGAAATATGTCGTTGGAATCTTGCCAGTGAGATGTCTTATTAATTCGGTGTCGCATTATTTTAGACATTTCAATAAAACCTCGATCGTTTGACACTTTTTAGCAAGTATTATCAATCGAAACCTTTATACCCGAGAGACCTCTCGCGACATTTTCCCCCGATTCGCAATTTGAAAAGGAGCCTCGTAATCAAAAGTTCACGTGTTGCGCGAAGTTGAACGTTCAATATGGGTGACGAATGGGGTAAGTGGTCTTGTGTTACTTCTGCAATGTTATCTTTTTGAGGCATAGAACATCGTATTGAATCATGGCTCGCTGTTCTAGATGCGGAGGACTTCGAACCCACCGTGGTTCCTGTTGCACTATCCGTCGGCAATAAGTGGGAAGGCGAGGACGAAGATGACGATGTCAAGGTCTGGATTTTTTGTTTTTACATATTTTTCTAATTTTGGATCGCATGATACAGCAAAACAGAATGCGTCAATCTTTACAGCTGTACACAATTTGATTTCGTTTTTCATCTAACCTTCCTGACGTGTCCGTCTGTCTCGCTAAATTTAAGGTTAAGGCACCATATTTCGAACTCAACATTTTTAGTGGGCCAATCTCTTTGGCCGCACATTATTTATGTGATTTAATTATGAATATCATATTCAAATTTAAATTATGACACACTTAAAATCACTCGCGGTACAATCTGCGGCCTTGAAACAAACCAATTTTTTGGTTAACTAACCACATCATCTTAAAAACGAAAGTAATCAGACGTTTTGACAATTTCTTTTTACTGTTGGCACTATTTTAAAATTAAATCAATGTCACGATTATTTAGTCACATATTTCGTAATTTCTTCTAATGTTATTTCGTGCACTGTTAGCTATAGGGCATTATTTTAGTAAGGTCAGTGAAAATGTTGAAATGTGAAAATGTCACTCTGGGTTACTGCCAAAGTTTTGCATGTGTAAAATTTTATCGTATTTTTGAATGCTAGATTGGATTAATCCTCTACTGTCCTGATTGCTAATAACATCAGTCATTCACTACAGGTGCTAATCTGTGGTAACATTGGATGACAAAATTATAATCAACACGTTAACTGAGACATTATTTAACCCTTGAATGCCAATGTTAGTCAATGGTATATGCAAAATTTTACTTTTTTTTTCTTTGCTGAGTGTTTTATCATTGATTTTAATTCAACTTAAATTATTTTTTAAATAGTGATTGTTAGTATTTATTGTATAGATAATTGAATTCTACCTTCAAATAGTAGGAAAAAATAGGGAAAAAAAAATTATCCCTGCGTAGTGCTTGCTCGTTCCACTTATTCGTTTTTGGTGTGGTTTTTTGGCTTTGCACTAAAATTGCAAGTAAATAAATGATAAATCAATAAGTAATTAAGGTACAGCCAACAATTCTGTAAACACTTGCCTGACATCTGTGTACACATGATATTTATGGCTCCCGTCTTTGTTTGCAGCACTCACTTTATTTATTTTTTCCCGAGAGAAATATTTGTGCCATTATTATATGCACAAATATTTCAAGTTCTGCCTATGCGGCAATGATAGGAATCAAGTTGTAATAGAGTGGGTTTGAGCCCAGACACTCTGACTCAGTCTCTACGATACTGGCAATGGGACCACAACCTGTATTTTTATTCTTATATGTTGTCCCAATATGTATGTTATTTAAGAAGCACGAGAATAATCTAGGATTGTTAGTGATTTTTTGTTGTTGTTGATATGCTTTACCCATGACCTGTTTTGAGTTGACCAGTTGGTGATGTATATACATTATGTAGCCTAATATGACTAATATGTAAAATAACAAGCGACAAGTTGATATTTGCAATGGTTTAGTTACAACAGGGCGCTGACCGCTACAAAATGATTCACACTAACAATTTTTATATTTTATTATTTTAAATTATTATCTTCTACTCAAATCCACCAAGAGTTGAGCACCTTGGTGGTTTCGCAGGGTCATATGACAAATAATAATAATTTTGGATAATTTATATAGCGCCATTTTTTGTAAAATAATACCTCAAAGATATATATGAAAAGGTGGCATTGAGAATTCAAATGTAGCAGAATTCCACCACCTCGCATGCTTCCGATCCAAATGTTATCCGGCAAGATCAAGGCCTCGGTCTTCTGAGATGTTGTTTCAAAGGAGGCCACAGTAACACACTCTTATTGTATATTAAGCTGAAACCAAAATTGTAGAGAGCAATAAAAGTAAAAAGGAAAATAAAATTGGAAAGGGAGGTGCTTTTCTCTAACGCAATGCTCCAAGACACAAGGCATTAGTATGAGTGCTGTATTCATGAAGCTGGGTTTGAATTAGTTGAACACCCTCCCCTCTTTTCACCTGATCTAGCCCCCAGTGACTACTGGCTATCCCTAAAACTCAAGGAACATTTGCGTGGAGAGAATTTTTTTTACAACAATGAGGTCATGTACTATTAAGACGAGTAGTTGCCCGGGAGCGAATAAATGTTTTACCAGGAAGCTTAGATATCGCTCACTCTTTTCAAGAACGTCATAAATAAAAAAAAACTAGATTTTTCAGGAGAATGTTTTTAAAGTTTAAAAATATAACACAATGTATTAAAAATAAATATCAAGCCACTTATTAAACTTTTTACTCTGCAACAGATCTTTTTAGGTAAAACCTGAAGGTTTTTTTCTCCATTTGAAAAATATTTAGTATATTTAAAAAAATAATTAAACAATACCTTTTCTTCAAAATGCAAAAACAACATTTTCTGCCCTGTAGCGGGTAAATATTGATTTCATTAATTGATTCGGCAGTCACTTTGTGGTAAAATCTATCCATTTTTAATTAATGTTTTACTTAGTAAATACCACTATTTCTTAAAATCTACTGTGACACGTGTTTCGATGCATTCCGCATCATTTTCAAACACCGTATGTGAAGCTAATTCCAAACTTTAGAGTTGGGTCCTTGGGACGTTTTTCTACTACCCCCTCTTCAACCTTCAACGTCCCAAGGACCCAACTCTAAAGTTTGGAATTAGCTTCACATACGGTGTTTGAAAATGATGCGGAATGCATCGAAACACGTGTCACAGTAGATTTTAAGAAATAGTGGTATTTACTAAGTAAAACATTAATTAAAAATGGATAGATTTTACCACAAAGTGACTGCCGAATCAATTAATGAAATTATTGAAGCCAGTACGGTTAAAAAAGGCAAAATGTATAGGAAGTTAATGACCAAATATAGAGTTGTGTGTTTAAATATTTACTTCAATCAATCGTGTTTAAAACAAAAAGTGTTTCCAAAATTCATCCAAATAAAAACTAAAAGTAACAGTATCGCGGCATACAAAGCTATTGTGAGTGCAAAAATAAAATGGTTAAAAGAAGAAATAAAATCTTGGTTTGTCATCAGAGACAATATAAAACATCAGTTAAAAATTCTACATTCAGAATTAACTTATCTACTTCACCCTGCGGAATGGGATTGCTTGGACGACAGAGCACGGGATATAGCTAGTACAGTAGCCCACAAGAAAAAATCTTTACTAAATAAAAAATTAAAAAATCTGGTGATTAATAAAAATAAAAATAATGAGTTGACCCTAACTAATAACTATAGTGATCATAAATTCTTCGATCGAGTGGCTAATCTTTCCAATACAGTATTTAATAATGATCAGTTGCAATTATTATCCCGTGGACTGAAATACAATTTAGAACCAAAAAATATAAACTTAGATTTACAAGAATTAGCAGTAGACACTGAACTTGCCCTTTACAAACAATCGTCATCATTTAAATACAAATGTGCAGAAATAATAAAAAAAAAAAAAAAAAAAAAAATGTGCCCCGACCCATAATAAACCAGTGAACACAAAAAACAATAGTGATTGGGATGTAGCTTCATCTATAAAGGATTTATTAGTTACCAACAAACTAACCTTAACGAAAGCAGACAAAGGTAACACAATTATCATATTAAACACTACAGACTACATTAAAAAAGTTGAAGAATTCCTCCAAGACCCCATCTTCAGTATACAAAAAATTGACCCGACCAGCAGATTCCAAGAAAACATCAAGAAGACGATAAGAGAGTGTCCCATCACATGTGGGAAGCTACAATTCAATCAACACGTGGCAAGGAACCCGAGACCTCCCCGCCTGTATGGATTGCCAAAGTTACATAAACAATGCATCCCAATACGTCCCGTCGTCCCTACCTTCTCTGCGCCTAATTATTATTTGTCTAAAAAATTAAATCATATGCTAAATTTTAACCACATTTTCACACCTAGTTATACAATTAAAAATAGTTTCGAATTAATTGACAGATTGAAAGACATAGAAATTTTAGACAATTCCAAACTAATTTCTTTTGACATCGTGAACCTATTTACTAATGTACCGGTGAACGATTGCAAAAGAATTGTCAACAACTTACTAAAGGCTTCACCTTTAGATAAAAGCATTGTAAAGGAGATGCTTAAACTACTAGATGTATGCACTAATCAGAATTATTTTAATTTCAATAATAAAATATATGTCCAATCTAACGGCTTACCCATGGGATCTCCTTTGTCCCCAATTCTTGCGGACATTTTCATAAATAACTTAGAGAATGAAATCTTTAAGTCTAAGCATCCCCTACTCAAATTTGTAAAAAACTGGTTCAGGTACGTTGACGATATATTGGTAATTTGGGAAGGAACAACAAGACAATTGGATTCCTTTCTAAATTTTATCAATATATTTAACGATAAAATACAATTTACATTAGAAAATAACGGAGGTAAACAAATCAATTTCTTAGACCTCAGTTTAGAAATTATAGATAAAAAAATTACTTTTGATGTATATCGTAAGCCCACACATACAGATACTGTAATTCCCTCTTGTTCAGCCCATCCACTTAATCATAAACTAGCTAGCTTTAACTCCATGATCCATAGAGCACTACAATTCCCATTAAATGACAATAAGTTCAAAAGAGAAATAAATACAATTAAACAAATTGCTTACAATAACGGTTATAACCCAAATATAATAGACGCGATATTGGCGCGTAAAAATAAAAAGATTTTAACAAAAACATTTCTCTACTCAGCCGATACGTATAGTGAAAAAGTAAAAACCAACTGGAAAAGAATCATTTACATAAATAAAACATCACATAAAATTACCAAAAAATTCCCAAATAATATAAAACCAGCATTTTACACAAAAAATAATTTAACTAAAATCTTTAAAACACAAAATAATCCTGAAAATATATTGGACAATAGTGGCATATATAAATTAAACTGCGACTGTGGAAGCTCGTATATTGGTATGACTTCCCGAAAATTCAAAACAAGAATCAGGGAACATGAATTATGTTTGAGAAATAATAATTTTTCGGAATTCGCTAACCATTTAATAGATAATGATCACAAATTTAACCACAACAACGTAGAAATCCTAAAAATAATCAATACGAAAAGCCATAAACTGCAGCATTTTGAAACAATAGAAATTCATAAGAATATAAATAACAATAAACCCATAATTAACAATATGACAATGACTAAAGCCTCCCCCCTTTTGTCTATGTTCCCTCTGATAAGAAATAAAAATAAAAATTTAATTAATAAATAAAAATAAGAAACAGCTACTACCCCCTCTTCAACCTTCAACGTCCCAAGGACCCAACTCTAAAGTTTGGAATTAGCTTCACATACGGTGTTTGAAAATGATGCGGAATGCATCGAAACACGTGTCACAGTAGATTTTAAGAAATAGTGGTATTTACTAAGTAAAACATTAATTAAAAATGGTAAATATTGAGTTAAAAATATGCCTCTTTTGCTGGTATATAGTACATTTTCTGGGCATTCCGAAAACATGTACAACTGAAAATTGTCAATTTTTGATTTATGACGTTCTTGAAAGGAATGAGCGATATGTCAATCATTTTTGGGAGTGCATACAAGTCCAGAGGGACTATGTTGTAAATTACGATACAAAAAACTTTTTTTTATCAACTCTAAAATCAAGGGTGAAGCATATCAATCGACCCTTGTATATAGCTGTAGGTAATAATAAATGTGTGTGAACAGGAATCCTGGGAAGATGAAGAAGAAGAAAAGAAGGATGAGGAGAAGAAAGAAGTAGTTTCGTCCAGTAAACCTAAAGGGAAGAAACTGGCTGAGAAGATCGCTGAGAAAGAGGTCAGTACTACACTTCGTCTCTATTTTGCTTCAAATCGGACCTTAAAAACGAGTATAAAGTACATGCAATAGAGTTTGTCCGCCTCCATAGTGTAATGGTCAGCACGCTGGGCTACCGTTCTGGAGGTCCCGGGTTCGATTCCCAGGGGGGTCAAATAAATACAAGTGATTTTATCACTCTAATATTTATTCCATATTGCCCTGGACTGGTACCTGAAGTGGAGGGCTGATCACCTTTCCTTCATGTGTTAACGATCAAGATGACACTGCGTTTGTATGATGCAGTGCCCTATGCACCATTAGGGTGCGGATAAGGGTTAATAATAAATAAAGTACATTCCAGACGAATATTAATAAACAAACTTGTCTAACCATATTCATTCCCTCGTCAACATCTCCTGCACATCCTCCAGTCAAGTCGGTAGAAATCTATTACTTTGTAAAAGAGGTGTACATGATGACAACTCGGGAGACCTGTAGAGTGCATGAGCTAGCCAACTGAATCCCTTTTTTGAGGTAACACTTGGCTTAATGCATCGTAAGTTTTCCTAACAGATTCAAACCACTTCACGCTTAAAATTATTTGTAGACGCCTATTTCCAAAGCTAAGTATACGGCTATTCTGGGTCTTTGTAAGGTGCCACGGGTAGTAGTGATTAGTTAGTGGTCAATAATCGTATGAATTCTTTGTTTAATTTTAAAGAAATCTACACTTTAAATCAGAATTTCAAAGGGAAAGAGTAAACAGTCTAAAAATAATGGCCGTTACCTTGTCAACATACTTATTGGTTGACTCCTTTGCATTTTTTCTTTTTTTACAATTGTCTGGAATACCGATCGGTGAAAAACTACTCCGAAATCTAGCACGGTAACAACAGTAAAGTAACTCATTCCAGTGTTCAGATCAATATAATAATTTTTTATTTGTTTAGCTTTACATTATAAGAAATGTGTCATAGTGTAAATATATCTTATCTTGGGGTGTATTAAGTTTAGGTAAACACTTATTTGATAGTACGTAAATAAGTACTTCGCAAGCAAATTTAAATTTGGATAAGTCTAGAATCTCTGAATTGTAAATACATGTAAGTTATGGAATGTGTATGTTTGAATGTTAGCTGCATGTTTCTTCGGTTAACTGCTTCAAAGTCTATCACTTCTTCTTCTTCCTGTACTGTACGTCAGTTCCTCCCGACGATGACAATCACTCTGGTGAAGACTTCTCTATCCTGCGCGACCCGGGACAGCTCCCCCATGTGTCTCATCCCGGTCCAATCCCTTATATTGGCACTACTATGTTCAAATAATTATTACAGAATTCTTACCAATTCATTTATTCAGCAATCATTAGCTGACATGGTTTAGTTTAAATCACCCAATGGCTACAGCTTCACTCGGGACATGTTGGATGAATTCTGTGCAGAAACTGTTATTTATACTGACCATCTTAATTTCGGTTGACAGTTGACCAACAAGCACGAGTGCAGGACTATTTTGTACTGAAATTGTTTAAACATGGCATGACTAAATTAATGAAGGTTAAACAAGTTCTAGACAGTTCTCTTCTTGCCTTTTTTTTTATTTTTATTTGATTTATTTATTATTATATGTTTTCACTGCACTCGCTTTTAGTTTACAAATAGTTTAATTTTAGGCAAAAAAAATAGTACTTAGATGTGTTTTAAACACTATCACTATTGTTTGATTACCTTTTTGTTGCGGGTCAGTAGCAATGAGTGGATCACCAAAAGTGATGTTCACAAAATATTTCCACATAAATAAAAAAACCGCTATCCTTGAGTTGTAATTTCTCAAAAACCACAATAATATATACCCATATATTATTTTTGTTTTATGTGAGATACACGAATATAATACTTAAAAATGACGCTCCCGAATGAAATAAAAAAATTCCCAATTTAGCAATTTTTTGAAAACCTTCACAAAATGACTAATTTATATAAGATTTATGAAATTAGACAGTGCTTCAAATCACTTTCTTGCCAGTACCAGTCCCATTTCTGGAGATCCTATTCTAATCATTTGACACGTCAATATGTGTCGTTGTGGTGGAAATATGATGAATATTATGTCTCTAAGATTAGCAGTCTGTCCTTGTTCTTGCTTTGTACATTCGTCTTTTACCCTCCCCGCGTATTCTGTGTACTGCTTTATTATGAATGACCGTGTAATTGCAAACTATAACGTATACCCCTCCTATAGCTCTTGTAAATACAGTCTAATAAATACAGTCTCGTAAATTCAAATATATTTATTCAATATTACCTTGGACTGGTACCTGAAACGGAGGGCTGATCGCCTTTCTTTCATGTGTTAACGATCAAAATAACAATGGAAGGCTGATCGCCTTTCTTTCATGTGTTAACAATCACAATAACACTGCGTTTATATGATGCAGTGCCCTATGCACCATTGGGTTGCGGATAAGGGTTTGAAGAAGAAGTTGAAGAAATTCAAATTGAATTAGCTAGAAGAAACAAAAATCCACTAAATGACCTATAAACCTAGTACATAATAAGCAAGGTAAATAATAAATGGAATACCCATCTTAAAAAAAATACAGTCTAAAATTAAATGCAATATCTGCCATATTTCGGCTTTGTCATTTTCACAAGATATCACTCACTTTATTCTACTGTGCTTTGTGTTGGCCTATTTAATTTAAATTGTTAAATTAATAAATAATGAATCAAAATAATATCTCTTTGTAAACAGAGACAGAGATTGGCAGAACTAGAAAAGAAGCTGGCAGAGGAGGAGGCGGCCATGTCTCCTGAGGAGAGAGTTGCCGAGAAGTTGAGAAGACAGAAGATGCAGGAGGAAGCCGACCTTCGCGTTGCCATGGATACATTCGGTAAGGAACACCACGACCTCCATGTATACACCTTCACTTCCAAAACGAGTACGGCCAGTCCTCAGAAATTATGTACGTACTATATCTGTACAAATATTTAGTTGGAAATTTAGAATTTTGTCCGCATTCATAGTCATAAATGTACTGGGAGTGAGTTTTGAAGGTGTTTTAGACCCCATCACAACATCTGATTCTTTGATAGTAGATGCTGCAATCATTCTTTTAGTTAATTTTTAGTTTTGTTCGCATTCATAGTCATAAATGTACTGGGAGTGAGTTTTGAAGGTGTTTTAGACCCCGTCACAACATCTGATTCTTTGATAGTAGATGCTGCAATCATTCTTTTAGTTAATTTTTAGTTTTGTTCGCATTCATAGTCATAAATGTACTGGGAGTGAGTTTTGGTGTTGTTGTAGACTCCATCGCAACATCTTATTCATTGATGGATGCTCCGAGTATTCTGAAACCTCAGAAAGCGTATCGGCATCTGATAGTGAGAATGAGGCGGCAAGCTGGTCACTGGAGGCCTTTATACATGATGTATAGTCGGATAATAAATCTGAATCCCTCCCGATGAATGTGTTCATAATCTAATTGATATTTTGCCTTATCGCAATTCCGTTGTTTTTTAAATATATTTATTTGTTTATTTTTATTTTAGGAGTCGCAGAAAAAACTGGAGGATCTCTAGACTCGTTTAATCCCACCACAAAAGAAGAATTTGATGAATTCTGCGAAGCCTTAACTGAAAAAATTTCTTCCTATAGAACAAGGGAAGAATACCCCGCTTTTGTAGCTGATCTAGTCAAGAATATTTCACTCCATTGTAAGTTATTTAATAATATCTCACTGATTTAAAAAACAAGAACAATTTTACATTTACACATTTTTGTTACAAAGATAAAAGTTATAAATTAGTCAGTAATTAATAAATTGCATATTGTTAAGGGATGATTGTTTTTAAATATTTTATAGTTATAAAAGAAGAAGAAAAGAAACTTGCCATCGGTCAGTTACATTTCTTTTACTTACATTTCTTGATGGAATCACTTTCCATAATATTTGTTTATTTTATAAATAAATCAATCAAATCCGCCTCCATAGTGTAGTTAGTGGTCAGCACGCTCGACTACTGTACTGGAGGTCCCAGGTTCGATTCCCAGCGGGAGAAATTTAGGGAGGGTTTAATAATAATAATAATTGTAAATAAATAATTTTTGTTACACTTCCACCTATTTATTGATCAGTGAATGCTTTTACTCAATAATGGGGATCTTTAGACTGCAATGTGTATGTATGTATAATATTAACCGGTCTGAAAATGTCATTTGTAGCAAGATGAACTATGACCCCAAGCGCCCGCTAGGGGCAGGGCGGGGTGTACGCGGGGAATGTTTACGTTATATCCCTTATGAGATTGAGGCATTGAGGCAGGGAAGACTGCATACACTTGTGATTGTACCATTGTACTGTCATGGCGACCTGTTCAATAAACCGATTGCATCCTAATTACGAGTTATTATTACCTATACCCGAGCCACGTAATAATATATTTTAATGATATGAAGTAAAGAAAGAACAATTTTCAGATAACTATGAAGTTAAAGATAATATTCCCATAAAAATTTCTTCTTCTTCTTCTTCTAATCCTTATCCGCACCCCAATGGTGCATAGGGCACTGCATCGTTTAGAAGTAGTGTAATCTTGATCGTTAAATACACAAAGGAAAGGTGATCAGCCTTCCGCTTCAGGTACCAGTCCAGGGTCATATTAGATAAATATTAGACTGATAAATCACCAATATTTATTTTGACCCTCTTGGGAATCGAACCCGGGACCTCCAGCATGGTAGCCTAGCGCGCTAACCACTACACTATGGAGGGGGACAATTAGCAATTTAGGTAGAAAAATTAATACACTCAATGTTTTGTTTTGCTTTTGTACACTTTTGAAATAATTTGTTTCATTTAAACGTATGGAAATGTTTTATTTTCAGTGAGCTCTTTCGACATGAAAAATATGAAAAGCACCCTTGAAAACTTATGCCTGGAGAAACAGAAAATAGAAAAAGGAGATAAATCAAAGAAACCTGGAAAGGGAAAAGGCAAGGCTAAACTTCATGTTGAAACTGATCATGTGAGTATGAGCTTCGTAAATAATATCCGTATGTAAAAATCATTTCTTTAAATATTTTCGCAGATATGACTTTATTTGTTGGGTGTATCAATGTCCTCAAGGTAATATTTACAACAGGGAGGGGGTGTTGTCATCATAAAGTGGTATTTGAGAGTGGGAAATGTACGGAAGAGATATATCACTCATTTGGTGCAACAATGACGTAATTACACTTTTTTACAAATTAAATATGTCAAAATATGCTGAAAGACTATTTACATTGGGAGAAACATCGACAGAATTGATTTTGTGGTGAAATGCTGTGAGATGGTACGAGTGTCATTTTAAAATTTAGTAAAATGGCGCTATTTCTGTTGCTACTACATCTGAACGGCATCTCCTGTAATATTTCTAAAACTGTAATTACGCCATTGTTGCACCAAATGAGCGATATGCTTAAAAATTATTGAATAGGGAAATTTGAAAAAAAATATAAATAAAATTATTGAATATTTTTTCATTGAATGTAACAGTTAAAAAAAAATAATAATAATGCATTTATGGCTGTGACTTGTTTAAAAAAATTTACTCAAGAAGGTCCTTGTATAAATATTATCACGCATTAATAATTTTTTATTAAATCTCATTGATAATTTTAACGATAATGGTAATATGTAATTCAATTAGTCGGTGTGTAAGATTTTTTGTCTGAATCGAAATATCTATGTATATAATCTCTGGCAGGTATTGCCTTACGTGGGAATGTGACAAATTGTCGCGAATTTAGTTTGCGGTGAACTGTCCTTTCAATTTATTGCAAATGGATACCTAATAGTTGTAATTAATAAAGGCATTTTTCATTCCAGTCTCGTCTGAACCAATATTCCGCATACGGCGCCTTGGACTACGACTATGACAACTTTATGTAACAATCTCTACATAAATATTATCTATTATTATTATTATATCTAATCCTCCCTGTTTTATTGGCCATTGATCACTTGTACTGCACACATTTATGTCTGCATTACATTGTCAATGAACACATGTTATTTTATTATTACATTAAACATCATATATGCAAACATGGTCTTTTATTTATTTTATTCATAACGTCCCCAAACCCAGAATTCCATTTAGCTAACAGAAAATTAGTCTTGTAAGAGACATTGGGTTTTAACACATTGTTGTCGGGCAGTTTTTTCATCAACCCCGACCCTAATTAGTATACTAATTAGGGTCGTATACTAATCACAAGTAACCACAAACCCAATTCCGATCTGTACAATGTTTTTTGGCATCTCCTGCTCTGTCAAAGTAAGCAAATAGAGCACTTGTAATCATATCCCGCTCTCTACCAACAGCATTTAAAAGACGCTTTTAAGCATTTCCCACAAACAATGTGTTAATACTTTATTATACAAAGTATTAAGGCTATCTGGAGATAAGGTTTGCACTTGGTGAAGACGGAGTGCTGCCTGTTCAATGCTCGTATAATACCTATTCACCTATATGGCTATAAAACATGGCACTCACAAGGGAGCCCTGAACAGCTATATAAAAAGGTTTGTCGATTGTAACGCTGAAGCAACCCTGGCGTATGGCAAGACAACACCTAAGGAGGGTAATAAAAGGACACCATGCTCTCTCTCACTTCTTCGGACCTCACCACAATCAGGTGTTCAGCAGAACAATTTGTTGGCAGTATAGGAGCTAGCATCCGACAGAAGAGCTTGAAGGGAGTTTATGTACTCATATGTTTTTAGTATTGTACATTTTATAATATTCAATTCCTGTAAGCAACAACGATGGGTCCAAGAAGAATAAATTAATAAAAATCACTGTAAATGCATCGATTTAATACAGCAGTTTTTCTTCTTTTTATCATAGATGGGGTCATCAATAAATTAAATCCAGATTTTGGGGACCTAAAAACCTGTTGCGTTAGCCTCCATCTTTAAAATGAATAGTCAAATGTGTAGGAAACTTAATTCTATACTAACTTCAGTCGTTATCTTTTTTTTTCTCTTTTAAGTCTTACATTATACGCACATCTATATTTATCAAGAGGGAAACTATTTAAAATATTGATATTAATTAAAATAATACTACAGTAGTCTCTCTTTATAACGACCATCCCTGTAAAGACAATCTCTGTATAACAAACGATGGTTGTCTGCTTTTGGTATTCATTCTATTTGTTCTTTCTTTCGACTGATAACAGTGGTATTTCAGTTGTTCAAGTGCCCATACTGTCTGTATTTCGACCTTCCTCACCCATATTTAAAAACTTTGCAGGCCTTGGAGGCATCTTAAATCCCATGATGTTTAAATTTTTATGAAGATGAAAGAATGGTAATAGAAGATGTTTTGCGGCTTTAGGACAAAGTTTGCTCAGTGCTCTAAAGGGGACAAAAAGGCAAACATTCTTCCATTACAAAATATTTATATGTACTACATCCATACAACTTTGCAGCAGGCCCAAGTATACTAAATTAGTCAAATTCAGCGATTTGCAGCACCGTTGCCTCCAGCAACCTTATGACGTGAATGCAATAAGATTTAATGTGAAGCCGAAGTCTGATCTTGCAATTGTACATTTACATTACTGTTTATTCTTAACACATTAAGGACGGGAAAGGTATTTTTACCTGTTAGGTCGATTGATGCTTACTATTATGTTTTTATATGAATATTATGTACCAATCTCATTGTTAAGATCTTAACTATATGTATATAATTATCAAATCCCGTCACCAGCTGTCCGCAGGCATAAAAAATACCCATCCTAAGTGTGTTAAAGAATACCTGAGAGCGAGATTTTGTATGAGGGGCTGAGATAGAAAATATTATCATGTCAAAATAATAAAAAATATCAATGGAAAGAAATAGCTGTGTAGGTATACAGATTGTTACTTACGTATCTAAATAATAACTTCTTTGACCTCTATCTGAACCCAGATACACTGCATCAGATCGATACAGCATTAACTAGATCATTAATTATACAAAGACAAGGTGATCCATTCTTTGTTTCAGATTCTTGAACTTAACAATGGAATATTTGAGAGGGTATAGATAGTGAAAGAGAAAGGAAATGTAAAATAATATAAGAATAAATCATTTAGTTTTTAAATATAAACATGACCAATTTGGAGAACTACAGATGTTCTCATCAATAGGTGAAAAAAATCCGTTTGTATTTTCAACTATCGATGAGAACATCTGTAGTTCACAAAACTAGTTGTGTTTTCATTAATAAACTCAAAAAGTAGTCATATACAAGTGTTTTTTTTTCATATTTAAATTATTGTTGTTCCACAAAGTTGAAGTCAAATCGATAAATAATAAAAGTAAATAGTTCAGGGCAAAGTACATAACTGTTATATGGAGAAGGAAAATTCATACGAAAAAAGAGAATAGTAGTTATGACTCGGAAACTCGGGGTTGCATACCCTCACTCGTATTTATACACTGCCAACGTACACGGATATTTCTTTATTAGTAAGTACTTCAAAAGATAAAACTGTTAATCCATTTCTTCAAATTTATATGCGAATGAACCGCGATTTATTTAATTTAAAAAAAGAACGACGAAGTTCTTGTTCTCTTTTTGGCACTTATGACAGATGCGTCAGCGTTTTGTGCAGTCGTGTCTGGATATACAGTCGCAATCTTCGGCAGTCTCGTTTGTTAGTTCGCTTGCCAAACGTTTGATAATCGTAATCGGAACAAGATAAAAACCCAAATTCTAAGAATTCTAGTAAGTACAATAATGACCCGAACACCGGTTACATTCTGTAGATTTTCATTACAAATACATTTGTTATTTTCTTGGATTCGTCATCCCAGGCGTCCAGTTGACGTAATCATGATGTCATGTTTATATCCTTTCCAGAGATTCATCAGTTTTGATTAATATGTACTTATGATAGATACCAATTTCATAGTGCTAGGAAGAAGTTTGTATCGTTGGTATTGAAAGTAATTTTCATTTACGATATTACTCAGCACGTAATTCGAGGTTTTAAGCCGAAGATTATATTTTTAAAAGTTGACAAGACAACGTGCAAAGATTATATTTTACAACCCTACAACGTGATTAGCGACGTGAGGTGGACTTTTTCCCCATTTTTCTCCCTATTTGGGTAATCGTTGGTAAGTACTATGCTTATTTTTATTTTATTTATTTTTTACCGTGATGTTTAACTCAAATAAAATTGTTCGAGTAATGAAACCAAATATTTTTTAGTTAAAAAAACAAAGTTTCATTTGAAAAACTTCATAATAACGGAGATTATCGTACTTGAATAAATGTATAATTTTCATCATACTGGTATCATTTATGTTGCGTTTGTACAAAAAAAAATCCCGTATGATGGGCGAAAACAGTGCCCGAGGTAGTGTCGATTGAAGTGTTTCCAACGGAATTTAGCCAGAATTTTCAGGTATCTACAATAAATTAGTTATTGCGATCGCATGAGACGATACTATGTGGTGGTGCTCTTCCTCTTCAGCTAGTTCAGGTGCTTATTTACGTTTCAGGGCTTGTCTAACAATCATTTCTCGACCCACTATCTCAGTCGGCGGCCATTTGTAAAGTGTCGAAAGGCGTTGACGCTCGATATTACATTTTGCGTTTTGTTTGATTCCGCAGAACCGATGGCCGCCATACGAAAGAAACTAGTGATCGTCGGTGACGGCGCGTGCGGGAAGACCTGCCTGCTGATCGTGTTCAGCAAAGACCAGTTTCCGGAAGTGTACGTGCCGACGGTGTTCGAGAACTACGTCGCGGACATCGAGGTGGATGGCAAGCAGGTGGAGCTGGCGCTGTGGGACACGGCCGGCCAGGAGGACTACGACCGGCTGCGGCCGCTGTCGTACCCCGACACGGACGTGATCCTCATGTGCTTCTCGGTGGACTCGCCCGACTCGCTCGAGAACATCCCCGAGAAGTGGACGCCCGAGGTGAAGCACTTCTGCCCCAGCGTGCCCATCATCCTGGTGGGCAACAAGAAGGACCTGCGCAACGACCCCGCCACCATCAGCGAGCTGCGCAAGATCAAGCAGGAGCCCGTCAAGCCGCAGGAGGGCCGCGCCATGGCCGAGAAGATCAACGCCTTCGCCTACCTCGAGTGCTCGGCCAAGAGCAAGGAGGGCGTGCGCGAGGTGTTCGAGACGGCCACGCGCGCCGCGCTGCAGGTCAAGAAGAAGAAGAAGACCAGGTGTTGTGTGCTGTAGGCGCGGAGCCGGACTCTGCCGAGTGCTTCCCGCCGAGCCCAGTTGCGCCGCGAGCGCCGCGATACCTCGCCCGTGTCTTACTTTCCGTTTCTAACTTTTCTAGTGTTAAATAGAGCACAAATTGTAACTGGGAAGGCTTGTTTTCCTACTACCGGATTCCACTATTGTGAATCCCTATTTATATTAAGTGCCTGTATGATGCATAAATAAACCCGATGCAGCATTTGTGGCATTCTTATTGAAATATCAAATATGTCTATTAATTAATAATATGTTACTCGCGTGAAATATTAATATCGAGGATACTAGATTTAAATAGTACGCATGCTATGTAATTTGATTAAGATATATCCGATAAACCTCCATCATCAGATATTTGGTGAAATAACGTTCCTCCACATGCCATAGTCCGTGGACGTTACTAAACAGTGATTGTGTTCCGGAGTAATCACGGCCGATCACTCGCGGTAATCTGCCAATACGGAATAAGATAAGATCGCCGCGCAGATTAATACTTGGTATAACCTAACGACTGCAGTTTACTTTTCTTTGAGTGTTTGGATCATAAGTGATATGCCTTGTTTTCCGACTGGTGACTAAATAATATTACGGATGATGACTCGTAGCGCAACCTAACCCTTCTAGTTAACCTCTTGTGGTGAAAATGTAACAATAATAAACACCGAATGTTTCTGGTCTCTATTACCTTCACCGCCTCGCTAGTACTAAACTAATTTCCCGCTTGTGCTATTTTCTTGTCCACTCTTTCTTTACAACTAGCTAAACATAGCATGTGGGAGAATCAAACAATTTATTCAAATAATTATCATTTTTAAATAATATTAGTGAAACCATGTTTTACAGTGTTTATTAATATATGCAGAAAATAAGGAAACCAAAAAATTATATCTATGTATAGTTACTATAATATATCATACTGATTTTTTAATGGCAAGATAAACATTTGATTGTTTCAACCGAGGCTTATTAGTGAATGCTGTACGGAAGTTGTATACAATCTTCACTAATGGACTTTTGGTTTAATATAAGGTCATTGTATAAACTCCCCATCATTTCACCCTTTTAGTGCCAACCGATATTTTTGATACAATATTTCTAAAGTTGTGTTTTGTTAGCGGAGGATTGCTGCATTCTATTTTCACGAGTTTAACCCTTATTAGACCAAGATGTGTCTCAAGTATTGGGTTTGGCAACTAAAAGTGAATTTATTTATATTCATAATATTACGCTGACTTCTTGACTATATCATATTACTGAAATCTTCGAACATTTTTCTGATTCAGAAAGTCCTGATATATACATATATATTTTTGTTTATTAAAATTTCTGTTAGAAATGTTTTGATAGTGGTGGTAAGGGTTATGTGCTTTTACTAACATGTATATCAATGTATTTTTGGATTCCATTTGGTGTTTGTAATGAATGGGGATGTCAGTAATTATGTAAAATATATCTTATTATATCATTGACTTCATTCTTCTTCTAATTACACTTTAAAATGTACCCTAATTTCTTCAAATCAAAGAGAAGTATTAGTTTTTACAATATATGTCCAATACATTGCAAACCGTTTAACGTCAACTCACGCGCTCACGAAATGCATGTAAAAATATTTGCCAAATACTTTTTATTATTTCTGGTGTCCTGATTCCAAATAAAAGCAATATAATAAATGTTTTAAACAAGAATATTCATGTTTTGAATATTGAATGCATTAACTTTGTGGATCATATTGAATTATTATTTTGAGAAATAAAAATACTGTTTTTTGATCCACTCACATTTGGCTGGATGTGACAAATGTGAGTGGATAAAAAAACAAAGTCTTTTTATTTTTAAAAATAATATAAGAATATTCACCTTAATTTGACCATTTTAAATAAGTAAGCCTAGCCATAATTGAGAAATTGCACAGTTAAATTAAATCGAAGTCTGATTTAATTTTTTAGTTAACTTTTACTTGGTAAATACCACTATTTACCATTAAATAGAAAATGAATAGATATTACCAAATCAATTTATATTCGTCGATATTGGAACTGTCTTAAGTTGTAAAATATTTCAATAAATGTCTCTCCTAAACATGTCTCTTGTTGGAGAAACTGGATTTGGTAATAAGCCCGGCTAGAAAAAATGGCCTACTTGCAACTTTTTACACTTTGATATGAGATGAAATATTGTTTATGTTAAACGATTTCCAGTGTATAATACATAAAACTACTTTCGCAAATCGTCTCGAGATTGCTTTACAATTTGCTTATACTAAGACTAAAATATCTACACATCTTGATATAGATTATACCTGTAAAACACTTTTGGTATAATTAAAATATAACTTTGTTTTAAAATCACTATAAAACAAAGTTATATTTTAATTAAAATGGAAAATCACAAAGTTAGTGCTTCAAATATAAATTATACTATTGAGGTAATTTAGAAAAAAGGAATAGGATACATAAATCATTCTTCACAGATTTATTTTCCGAACTTGGATATTTTTCTGGGCTACACTTATAAATATATTCTAGTTTTCGTATAAATTCTCAAGTATATACAATATTTAGATATCGCTTACTCCTTTCAACAACGTCAAATATCAAAAACCTTGATTTTTCAAGAGAACGTTTTTAAATTTTGAAAATATAACACAACGTATTAAAAATAAATATCAAGCCACTTATTGAACTTTTTACTGTGCAACATATCTTTTTAGGTAAAACCTGAAGGTTTTTTCTCCATTTGAAAAATATTTAGTATATTTAAAAAAATAATTAAATAATACCTTTTCTTCAAAGTGCAAAAACAACACTTTCTGCCCTGTGGCGGGTAAATATTAAGTTAAAAATATGCGTCTTTTTCTTGGATATAGTACATTTTCTGGGCATTCTGAAAATATGCAGAACTGAAAATTCACGACTTTTGATATATCGCTCACTCCTTTCAACTCAGAACGTCATAAATCAAAAAACTTGATTTTTCAGGAGAACGTTTTTAAAGTATGAAAATATAACACAATGTATTAAAAATAAATATCAAGCAACTTATTGAACGATTAACTGTGCAACAGATTTTTTAGGTAAAACCAGAAGGTTTTTTCTCCATTTGAAAAATATTTAGTTTATTAAAAAAAAAATAATTAAACAATACATTTTCTTAAAAATGCAGAAACAACACTTTCTGCCCTGTGGCGGGTAAATATTAAGTTAAAAATATGGCGCTTTTGCTGGATATAGTACATTTTCTGGGCATTCCGAAAATATGCAGAACTGAAAATTCACGACTTTTGATATATCGCTCACTCCTTTCAACTCAGAACGTCATAAATCAAAAAACTTGATTTTTCAGGAGAACGTTTTTAAAGTATGAAAATATAACACAATGTATTAAAAATAAATATCAAGCCACTTATTGAACTTTTTACTGTGCAACATATCTTTTTAGGTAAAACCTGAAGGTTTTTTCTCCATTTGAAAAATATTTAGTATATTTAAAAAAATAATTAAATAATACCTTTTCTTCAAAGTGCAAAAACAACACTTTCTGCCCTGTAGCGGGTAAATATTAAGTTAAAAATATGCGTCTTTTTCTTGGATATAGTACATTTTCTGGGCATTCTGAAAATATGCAGAACTGAAAATTCACGACTTTTGATATATCGCTCACTCCTTTCAACTCAGAACGTCATAAATCAAAAAACTTGATTTTTCAGGGGAACGTTTTTAAAGTATGAAAATATAACACAATGTATTAAAAATAAATATCAAGCAACTTATTGAACGTTTAACTGTGCAACAGATTTTTTAGGTAAAACCAGAAGGTTTTTTCTCCATTTGAAAAATATTTAGTTTATTAAAAAAAAATAATTAAACAATACATTTTCTTAAAAATGCAGAAACAACACTTTCTGCCCTGTGGCGGGTAAATATTAAGTTAAAAATATGGCGCTTTTGCTGGATATAGTACATTTTCTGGGCATTCCGAAAATATGCAGAACTGAAAATTCACGACTTTTGATATATGACGTTGTTGAAAGGAGTGAGCGATATATAGAAGTGTCCTATCAGTCACTTTTCAAGGTGTATTTGGTTGTAGCCATTTTTTGATGATTTTACAATCTGGTAATTTCCTGCGTGACTAGATAGCAGTTCAATGAGTCTTTACACTGAAAGAGAAAGCATTATTTTCAGCTAAACAGTGTTTTTAAACATATTTGTTTATATAAGGTCTAGCTTGAAATAGCATCCGCAGCGTATAACGGATGTGCTTGCCTTTAATTTACATTAAACATGACGGTGGATTCATATAATGCAGCAATAATGCACCTTTGAGTAATGAGCGGATAAGGAAAAAAGAATAGATTGTTTTAACATTAAAAATATGAAGTAATGTTTTAATATTGTGAAAATTCCAACAATAGATGTCGTTATCACACTAAGTACGGGTGTTTTTTGCGCCTGCGGAGTGCTGGCGACTGGATTTGATAATTGTGTAGATATAATTAAGACCTAAGCAAAGAGATTGGTATATGACATTCATATGAAAACATTGAATAATTCATTATTTTCCAATATTGAAATGAGGCCGGCCCAGGAGGTAAAAATACCCTTCATGTCCTTAAGCATTAATCGACCAAACGGGTAGAAATATCTTTCCCATCCTTGGTGTGTTAATTTACCATTTTAATGATGAAGTCTGTTAAAAATGCTTACTACGCGTAATTTCAAATGGTTATTCAGAAATAGTTATAAATATAGATACGGAATGTGCGCATTCTACAACTAATATTTTTTACTGCTACAATCTTAATGTTTCAAATACTTTATACACAAAAACAAACACTAGTATTATTTCTATGTACATACTGGAATACCCTCTCGTTAGTGCCCTCATAAATAACATGTAAGCTAATCTATTTGAGTCACAGAATGTAGATTGTAACTTATGATATATATTTCTCCAGTTTCCTGTTTTAAACTCATTGTAAATTCAAAAATAAGTTTCATCAATGTGAAAATCCTTGTTCAATGATCTCATATTTCTAGAAGCTGGAGGAACTTTGTTGGAAGTTTTTATGTTAGTAAAAGAGTTTAAAACATGAAAAAAATGCATAGACATATATTGTTACAATCTATGGTCTTTGGGGTTGAGAATGGACCAGAATAACATCAAAGATTTTGAAAATATAGCGCATATAATTCCAAGCCAGAATGTTCCAGTTCGATCCTATATTTCACCCACTATTATTTTCTATGGTGTAGTAGTATACGGTGCACAAACTGCGTTTAAATCTATTTTGATTAAGGATATTTGTTTAGTGGGGGTTTCTTTTTCAGTTCATCAATATAAATTGAGTATACAGTAGAACCCCGGAAATTTGTACGAGATTTTGAAGAAAAACATTTTAAAACACGCAAAGACTGAAGAACACATTTAGTATTACATAAAATTATTATATTTTCTTAAAAAATATTGAATATTTGGTGGCACGCACAGCGTAACTAGTGTAGTGTAAAGTACACATAGTACATACATATGTACTGTATTACAAATATATTGGCTTATCCGAACAGGCTGCATTCCCAATTAATTCGGATTTATGGGATTCTACTCTACTGTATTTATTTGCTAATGAAAACCTGAAAATACCCTGTGCCATCAGTTTTCAGATCCTCAGATTACAATCGGTCAGAAAAAGAACAAAAAAATATTAAAACATTCTTCTTTTCTTACCATTATCCGCATCCAGTAGTGCACAGGGCACTGCAATGTATCGATGCAGTGTGATAACGATTAGGAAATTGTTAATTGCATAAAGACGAGGTGATCAGCCCTGCGCTTCAGGTACCAGAGGGTGATATAAAATAAATACGATTTAAAATCACAATAGTACAAATCATTAAAAGGTTAAATTTTTGATCATACTAAAAAATGCATTGTGGAATATCAGCAATGGAGCTGATTACTAAACGTGACCCAAGTAAATATATACTACTTTCTAAAGTTAGTTTACAACAACGAACAGCGTTTTTCCTAGAATTTTCACTCATGAATTACATGAAATTATAGTAACTTTAAACATAAAGAGTAAATCCACTCACGAGTAGGCATAGGCTATGAAACTTATAAAGTTGAAGCCTGAGTAGGGACATGATAAGCAGTGTTGCATAAGCCGTAGCTAGATTTCTTGGTAATACAAAAAAAAAAACTTTAAACTATTTTTTTGTGGTAAAAAAAAGTTACAAAAGTTTATGCTATGAATCTTCATCAAGGCAAGATTTGATAAATATAGCACTTTTGAAAGATTTTTGAAATATAACATTTACGTAACTGTGGTATTTGTTTATACAAAATAAACTTTACAAAATGTTAGCTTGCTACATATGTTTATCATGGTAAGTACTACGGAATTCTAAAGCAAAAGACAACGGGGCAATGGCAAAAGTGACGAAAGTTTAAGGCGCCATGAGTGCATTCCTGATAAAATGGAATCTTCAAGACCCTTGTATCGATCGGCGTTCCTGGAGATTGGAGATTCTTTGTGGAATTTGAAAATCATATTTCTCGAGGAGACTGGAAATAATGGCATAACCCTTCACATATATCAATCACATTGTTCTGATGTACACTATGCATCATTAGGCATGAATATAAGTTAAAGGAAGATTATTAACACATTGTTTATGGTGTGCATTTCGGAAACTTTACGTTGCAAAGGTGTGCACATATTTGTGCATTTCAGAAACCTTATGTTTGCGGCAGTGTGGATATTTTTGTGCATTGTGATTATCTTCGACTTCATATTTAAAAAAAAAATACTTACAACAACTTAAAAGTCAAATTCTTTACCATGTTTGCTTTGCTCTGTAGCGGATAGGCGTCACTTTAACACAAAAATATTATCGATTCTTTTCTGGTTTCAAAATATGGCTAAAAGTTATTGTTCTTTCAATGTGATCTAATATCGCCCACCCCAAATTACATTCCTTTAACAAACTTCGCCATAACCAGTGCGTTAATATAAATCAAAATATGTTTTATAATTTTACTACATTTATTTTTGCCAGAGCGTTATAAAACTCCACACTGATGTTAATAATATATGTAAATGTTTTTATTTTGGCACAGTTCGATGATGTCCTCAAAAGGCGAAACAGCTGTCGTAAAATAATTAAATTAGAAACGTGAACTATGGAATTCTACAAAGTAAACACCAATTGAATAAATGATAAAGAAGACCGTTAAATATACTAGCCGTTGGATGATTGAAATGAAAATGAGTTATTTAGCTAGTCCATTCATTCTAATATTTTTTTGTTTGTTTTAGTAAGTTAATTTTAATGGTAAATAGTTTTTCTTTTTATTCGCTTCATCTCAATAATGAAATAAGTAAATTAATTAACAATATAACTGCATTACTAATCAGATTCTTGAAATGATTTGACAAACCCTGTCACACACGTACATTTTATGACTGATATCTGATTTATCTAAAAAAAAAGTTCTGATTCATGCTGTGGTTTTATGGAATCATACAATTTTTTATAAATTAAATGTGGTCTTAAGCCAAACTATGATAAAGTTATTGGAAAATAAGTACCTTTGTACTTATTTTAAGTTAAATATAAACTTTGTATTATGCAAAACAAACTTCTTTATTATTGAAGGGTAGGTATGCTTCTTATTTTTATTTATTTATTTAATTTTTAATATTATTTTTATTTCTTATCAGTGGGAACATAGGGGCTCTTCAACATTCAACGTCCCACTCTAAAATTTAGAATTAGTTTCACATACGGTGTTTGAAAATGATGCGGAATGCATCGAAACACGTGTCACAGAAGATTTTAAGAAATAGTGGTACATATTTACCAAGTTAAACTTAAATCAAAAACTTAAAAGTTATTATTAAATTATTTTAATACTGCGTCGATTACATAGGTGACTGGGGTAAAGAAAAAAATACATAATCCTGGAAAATGAAACAAGAATGTCTTGTTTCTGATTTAATTTATTAAAAATATATCCTTATAATAATGTAGAATGTTATGTGGGAAGTAATAGCTCAGCAAACTAATCTGTAGGAAATATATCTCCCGGCTGTTTCAGATGATCGGATAATTTTCACAACCTGGAATAATAAAAAAGAATAACAAATTTGAAATAAAAAAGTCTAAAAAGTTTATTATTACGGCCCCTGCATCAATCTCATAAGGGTATAACGTAAACATTCCCCGCGTACACCCCGCCCTGCCCGTAGCGGGCGCTTGGGGTCATAGTTCAAGTTGCTAGAATTATCGCGCCGTAACAAATAGATTTTTAAACAGTAATTGTAATTAATTAAGTACAATTTCTACAATAATACCAACACCATAAAATCCCGCTTAGCTATTGGAACATAACCACCCCGGGAATATATTGCAATAAGTTCCAGCAGTAAATGAAACAAAGGTCATCTAAATAATATCAAAGTAGACTGCGCCGCAAGACTATGCGAGTGTCAAAACAACAAAACAGTGCAGGATTTTGGGAAATTCGAACACCGTATGCATTTTTGGTGAAAGCCTTTACTGTAATACTAAAATAGCTTCAAGCGAAAATATTTATATCAGAAAAATTCAACATCTAAACTTGTTTGTACTAAGTTTAATTACAACAATTTCATATTCAAATTCCATTTTTTAATAAATTTGACGCACTTTTTATAACAAAGATTTTGCTGTCCCAAAATTGAATTTGCAAATGTGTACCAGGAGTAGATAAAAACTAAACAACTTAATAAAAATGTAAAATAATCATTATCATAGTGAAAGAGCCTTGTACCTGTCCTCTTTTAAGTCCAAAATATCTTGCCACCGGATCTCCCGCCTGAATTCTCATCAGCATGTTTTCCTTTAGTTTACTGAATAGTTGGGAGTTAAGGATAATATTTAAATTTAAACCCTTATCCGCACCCTAATGGTGCATAGGGCACTGCGTCATATAAACGCAGTGTTATCTTGATCGTTTACACATGAAGGAAAGGTGATCAGCCCTCCGCTTCAGGTACCAGTCCAGGGTAATGTTGAATAAATATGACAGTGAAAAAATCACTTATATTTATTTTACCCCCCTTGGGAATCGAACCCGGGTCCTCCAGAACGGTAGCCGAGCGTGCTGACCATTACACTACGGAGGCGGACAATATAATAAATTAATAATATAATAAAATCCAGGATAATATTACAAATGATATAATAAATATTAAAAAATGACAAAATTTCCAGTCTTCAGTATATTACTGTCTCAAAATGGTGTCATATTAGACTAGATTACTTGTGAAAATATTGTTGGGCTTGCTCAGTGAAATAGGCCACAAGCCCTACACCAAGAAGAAGGAGGTTATATCGGGCAACACCTTTATCCAAAGATAGAAGCAGGGTAGGTAAAATGCATGGAGTTCTCTTTCCCAAATTTATACAAATTCAAATCAGATTTACTGTTAAAAATTAACACATCGCTCACTCCTTTCAAGAATGTCATAAATCAAAAATCATCAATTTTCAGTTGTGCATTTTTTCGGAATGCCCAGAAAATGTACTATATCCCAGCAAAAGCGGCATATTTTTAACTTAATATTTACCCGCTACAGGGCAGAAAGTGTTGTTTTTGCATTTTGAAGAAAAGGTATTGTTTAATTATTTTTTTTTGATACTATAAATATTTTTCAAATGGAGAAAAAACCTTCAAGTTTTACCTAAAAAGATGTTTTGCATAGTAAAAAGTTCAATAAGTGGCTTGATATCTATTTTTAATACATTATATTATATTTTCAAACTTTTAAAACGTTCTCCTGAAAAATCAAGTTTTTTTATTTATGACGTTCTTGAAAGGAGTGAGCGACATATGTATCAAAACACATACATGTCTAATTCATAATTCTAGACAATAAGTTGGGATTATGCCAGGAAGAAGATATATATATATATATATAATACATGTCTAATTTAACACATTTTTACTAGATATGTATGTATTTATACAGCCTGACTTCACCAATAGATCAGGACATGCTACCATATTGACAGTGGTGTTCCGGCGCCCCAATAACTAAGAAAAGGTGCCAATATTCAGTATAAAAAAATGTCAAAAATAGGGTCCTGAAAAATCCTTAAAACCTGTTTAAAAAAATACCAAAATCTTCTCAGTTGCAAAACATATTTCAGGATACTGGATAACGTAAAAAAATACAACTGATCAATTTTTTTCTTGGTTGTGGTACTTAAAGATCTTTTGGTCAAAATGCCTAAAGAGGTCTTTTTGAGGACACCAAGGCTTCACAGTGAAAAGGTACTAATTTCAATTTGTTAAACAAATATTTAGTGGTTTTCTTTCAGTTTCATCGCACTTATTACTTCCTGACGATACTGATCGACAACCCATTTAAAAATACCAACGCCGTTAAAAACACAGACTTGATAATTAGGTACAAAACACATCGTAATCATATTTCGTAAGATAACACAACCAGACATTCATCACAAGGTTTAAAAATCTGAATGTTTACAGGTTCTAGATTCCAGACCATTACAAACAAACAAAATACTGTATTTTGTGCACCTTATTTTCTAAGTAGTTTTTTTCTAGGCAGTTTTGTCAGGCAAACATATTTTATATTTTGTTGAATAAAATAATTTAAAGGATACTATCTAGCCAGAAGTTCTTGCTTCTCATCATGCGTTAGTACAATGTGTTCGGGAACTAGCTCATGTTCTGTGATATTAATAAGTAATTCAGACTCCAGAAATTGTTCCAAAATGTATTTAGGTGCCATGTCTACCAATGACTGTTTTGCAGAAGGTGTCATGCCTGGAAAAAAAACATTGGTAAGAACAGCTTCCTGATATAATCTTAAAATATAAAACATACAAAGACAGCTTGTAAAGAAAGATATCCCCTCGTTTCTTATTCTTATTAAAAAGCTTCTGTGGAATAACTTTGAGAGGTAGTCAATGAGCAAATACCCTGCAGCATCCTAAAAGACTGAGGTCCTGACCTTGTCTGATGATATTTAAACTCGAAACTTGCAGTGGAGATCCCCTATGTTTCCACGCACACCGTGTTTGGTCTTAGGGTCTCAGTGATAGACCCATGTTTTATTAACGGTTACATAACAATTGAGAAAATCCTGTTTATTTTTACTGTACACAACAAGAAACTGCAAGCGTCCAGACAAACTTTCTTTCATTTGGGCATTAAAATTCGAGAAATCCATCTTGCCGAAAAAAATTCAACTGTAAAACATCTTTTATTTGTCTGAGACGACACAACCTCTTCAGTCTTCTTCTATTTTCCATCACAGTAAATTTTTTATTTTTTGTTTGGGCATTAACATTCAAGAAATCCATCCTCCCAACAATTTTTCAACTGTAAAACATCCCTTATTTGTTTGATATGACACACCCTGTTTAATTTCCTTTTTTTCTATCACAATTATTTGTTGTTGATATTTCCGTCACAGGAAATTTGCCCCTTGTGCCACGCTCAATAATATAACACTACGGAATGACACAAAGATGCTCACGCGCGTCCATTTTATAAATGAACAGAGTTTTGCAGTAGTCCTGTTGTTACTATTTGTTGATGGGATTATAAACCAGCATATTTCTTAATATTATATGTTCAAAACTGTATTTAAAAAAAAAGTTCAATTGAGCAACACAAGACTTATCGATATTGTGTTTCTAGCTAGAAATACAGCATTCCAGAAATAAATGCATAAAATAATAGAGTACATTTATGTAAAAACAAATACATTACCCCCTTGTACTACCACACAAGCTCTGTGAATGTTTTCCTCCTGCATCCTGGTGCAGTATGTCTTGATAGTCTTAATGCCAATCTTGGGTTCGTCAGGGAAGAAAACAAACATCTGATCGGTTGGATCATCATTATGAGCTACCAAAACGATCAAATCACTTCGAGCGGGGCGCTTTTCACTAAAAATTCCAGAAACCAATACAATGACAAAAATACTTCATCATATAAATTGAATAAAGTACAAGGTTTTTTCATAGTTCCTAACCGAACAATGTTGTTACCTCGGTTTATCTCCGAACTGTTCTTTAAACTGATCCAGAGTCTGATCCAACTCATCTTGAGTTACGAGGTATCCTCGGTCGTGACACAGCTAAAGGAATAAATAAATTTATTTTGTATTAAATATGTCCGGTAAAAAATAAGTAAAGGTTTGCTTCAAATAAGTTGGGTTACGTCTAACCTGCATAACAGTTTTACGAATTCTCCATAGCTTGTAAGTCTCCGCATCGTCATCCATTTCAGCCCTAGTGTATTAGTATTCAGTAAACTATAATGAGTTCTTAAATTAAGCAAGTATTATTTTATATATATTTAACAAAAATCAACTGACGACAAACAACCGGGTCAAGGTCAAAACTCGCTAACGAGAAACCACAGACTAACTAATTTATATACGAGAAACTGGCCATAGAAAATACATTGAAAAACAACGTTCTTGACAGTCCATAGACAAATTAAAATTTGGAATGTGTACGAACCAAAAATATCGTAGAACTATGTGCGTAGGAACTTACTGTTTTCATGGTACTGGATCCAAGGAAAATAATTTTATCTATATAGCAATACAACAACATTGATTTTGTTTTCAAAAATTTCCAGCAGATGGCAGTCTGACGATGACGTTTACCGCGTCCGTTGCTTTTGAAGTCAAGTAAATTTTTACAATAGTTGTCCGAGAACTTTGGTGGAGTAGTGGTGTTCACGGCGCGCAATTTAATGTTTTCGCAGATTGTTTGATAATGTTTTGTTTTTAGTGTTCTAAAAAATAAAAGGTGATCAAACGATTTTAACACTATGGATATTTAAAACGGTGCTTTGTTATTTTCAAGTGCTTCTTCAGCCGGGCGCGTAATTGGATTACCTCTTCGCCAACAATCAACTAACAGGTAAAAACTGATTATGGGCGTTAACCTGTATGGGAGTGACACGCGAGTGGCGGTTTTTAGAAACCACGCTTATTTTCATTTAAAATTATGTTTTTAATAAAGTTTGTTAATCTCCTTCAAAGCACTATCACTTTCTTTTACCTGTGATGTGTTATTTCTCAGTTTCAAACTTTGTTTTTGCAAAGTTTTGATGATGGGCGTAAACTTTTTTGTGACTCAAAACTTTCTTCACGTGTTTTGATGTATGTTTATGTCCACCGAATGTGTTTATTACTTTCGTGGCATCTAATCGAACTTAAATATACTATATTTCGTAAATATTTCACAGGTTTTGTCGTTGTTTATGTATAAAACAAGAATAAAATTACCTGTTTTGTACCGCAGTGTCCGCACACACCTGATGCGTTGTTTTCGGCAGTCGAGTACACACATTTTTATACTCGTATAAAATACCGTTGGAATGTCGACTTTTTATCCCACAGCGTGCAGACTGACTATTGTTTAATTTAGTCTAAATATCCATAAAAAACGTGTGTAAATTGTCATAATCATTGTAGGTATTAAAGAAGTAATGACTCATTAATAAAAACTTTGTTCTGCATGAACTGTGAACAATACTCTCGGAACAAATTTTTATTACATATTCAAATTGTTAATAAGTTGAGTACGTAGGTACAAAATATGACATTTTGTACGAAATAATACTTTTGTACAATTTGTTAATAGATTTATAGAATTCGAGTTAGTTTTATTGGGTTCAATTAACAATTTACGCAACCCCCCGCCGTAGTAGAGTGGGTAATGCGTTTGGATGCCGCGCTGAATGTCTCGGGCTCGATTCCGAAGCGCGGGAGTAATCACCTCGCAATGTTTGCAAGGAACCACATTATTATTTATTGTTATTGTACTTATATTCCTTAACCTCCTGGTAATACTGATCGCCAACCGGTTTCAAAATCCCAAAGCCAAATAAATAAAAGTCCAGAAGTAAAATTTATAATTAATCTTCACTATTAATGTTACTTCGTTAACTTTTCATTATGATTCCAGCCCAGGGCCGGGTTACGCACGCAAGTTAACGCATTAACTACGTAGTGTAGATAACTTTAACATTCCTTATGAACTTTATTTTTAACGATTTGTATTGTCGATCAGCGTTGATAGGAAGTTAATGACACAAAAATGAAAATAAATAAATTTTTGTTTTTAAATTGAGTCAGGTTAAAGTTATCTTTACTACATAGTTAACTCGTGAAGGCCCAATATATGATAAATCGCAACTTAATTTTCTCTAAACCCAGGTAACATTTGACGTAATTGATTTTTTTCTCGAAAAAATAGTTTTTTTTCGAAATAAATATGTATATGAATTTCAAAAGAAAAAAGTTGTTGAAAGTTAAAAAAATAGATAAGAATATTTTTTCCAATTCCAATATAAACATAAAATACCATATACCCAAATTAACCAGCTGTTTGACATTTTATATACACAAAATAAAACTCGCTCAGGCATCCAAAATGAATGAACTAAAAAAATATTCAATGGAACGATATTTGTGTTAGTGATTAGTTTTATTTTCTAATTTTTTCCTTTAAACATGCTTCTTACCTTATGTTTTTTAAATATGCCTATTTACTGTACCTTTTATTGCTTTATATTTTACATTTTGCCCTGTGTTTTTTTATTCGTTAGAATATTTTATATGTGACTTATGTATCTATGTAATATGTCGTATCGGATTGTGGTTCCGCGGTTAGTGTCGCGGACTCTCGAGTCAGAGTTTCAGGGTTTGAACCTACTCTACCACAATTTGATACCTATTTTTAATAATGAGCCGCTCAGGCTCACAGAAATAGTGTGAAAGTATTTTTGGATATAATAAAAAGATTAATATTTCTATAATTAAAATGTAACTTTGTTTTAAAATCAATATAAACATTTTATTGTAACTTAATTAAGTCTACCGGTTTCGAAGCTAACTGGTAGACATTATAATTAAGTTATAATAAAATATTTATAGTGATTTTAAGTTACATTTTAATTATAAAATGGAAAATCACAAAGTTAGTGCTACAAATAAAAATTAAATTAATATTTCTCTTCATTAAATTTAAAAAAAATCATGTTTAATTAATAAATAAAAAAAGGTTGGTATTTGGAATAAGAATTTGTTTTCTATCCGGCCTCTCAGGTTAAAAAAAATAATCAATCTGGCCCCTTTCTCAAGTTGGTGACCACTGATCTACGCAGTAAATTTTCACTTCATTTTCACTTCCTTCCGCAGAACTCTTTCCATTCTCCAAGTCCCGCTCCCCACACAAAGGCGGACCTAAATAAAGCTAGAGTTTGGGCCAGATAAAGAACGGCGTGGGAAATTTGAAGAGACATTAATTAACTCGGAGAATATCGGGTCAGGCTACTAGAGTGAAAATTTGTGGATACTTTGATATGATGATTGATGCACTGTTTTCACATCTAAAGAGTCTTAAAATGTATCGGAAGTGACGCTCTGTTTTGACAAATGAATTGTCTCTTCATGGCTTCGAGATTATATGAATGTTCTGTCTTCATGCATGTTTAATTAACATGTCATCAAAATTAATTTTCTTGTTACTTTGTGTACCGTAGAATGGGGCTACTAGAACATTGACGTTTTGCTTGAGCATAGAACAATTTTTTATTATTTAGATCTGTATTTGGTCTACAATAATGAACGTATCGACATGATTCATTGTTTCCCTGACAGGTGACACTTATTGTCACGATACGTTCATTATTGTAGAAATGACATCAAAGTTCAAGTAGCCCCGTTCTACGGGATATATATTTTATTGGCTGCGCAAAATTTAAAGAGGCTAATGTTTTTATTTTTTATGTATGATTTAATCAGAGGCTGAAATTGTCAGCGGTGCATTTAATTTAAAATAGTATTATGTAAGTATATAGAATAGGTCTACTTCAAATTTTTGCCACAAAATTATCTGAGGGTCTGTCGGGAAGCCTAGATGCTTTTATATCAGATCTGGGAATGCTGTGAGAAAACTTTCAATATATCGTAGTCATACAGGAGAAAGTGACCAAGTGTATTTTTTACAAAAGCGTGATCATTGACTATTTGATATCTTACTAGCTTAATATTACCCTGAAAAAAATCCCAAAGGATTTTAAACTAGAATGCATAATATATTGACTTGTTAAAAATTACTAACTGCATTGATGTTTATTTTCTTGCCAAGCAAAGGTGACTTAAATGACCCTCCTGAACATTTTACATTTTGTTAGCTGGCCACTTTCTCCTGTAAGACTACGAAATGAATAATACTATTTCGCGACAGACATGTAAAATATCATCCAATCAATCATTTTGGTGATTTTCTTCATAGACGAAAAAATTTCAATAGCAAAATCTATCAAACACTCAATACTCTACTTCTTTATATCCTCTTATAGCTAAATCGACGTTTATTGCGATATTTTCATTTCTATTCTTTATAATAACCATTTACTTTTGAATCCCTCGAGATAGCCGCGTTGACTTGTCACATTGCTAAGCGTGGGCGTGTACTGTCCGCTTTAGTAGCGCTAACATTCTACATTACTTTTATTGAATTTCATAACAAATTACTTACCTCTCCTCTCCTCTGCCTTTTTTCACCCAGGAAGTCCTTCTTTATTAATGTTTTTTCTTCTTCTCTTAATGTAAATAACAGTGTTTTTTTTTAAATATTAGTTACTAGTTCTCTATTACTTTAGTCTTTAAGTCACTGTTTGTGTTCGTCTTAAATTGTATTTTGTTTTTTTTATTTTTGGAAACATTGTAATTTTTTTTTGTTTTCTTATTGTTTTTATTTTATTAAAAGTAAAAGAGGTAATGAGGGGATCCCGAGGGGTGGGGACGAAGTGTCGGCCTCTGTCCGTACATCCTCCTCCCCCCTCATTAATTGAATAGAGCTTTATTTATTTCTTCAGAAATATTTTGAAGATTTTCCCCTATGTGCAGCTGACAGAGAGTCCCTCAGGATTATAACTGCTGCGGGTGGATGGTGGGCTCAGATACCAAAAAAAAAAGAAATACAAATTACTTACGCATCACACAATGTTACGCATTTTTTTCTTGTTAAATATTGTCAGCAATTTTAAAACGATATTTGTCGTCTTTATTTTGAATATTCCACCCGATGACCACTGTCCACCCGAGTACGATAGTAAACTTACATTTTGGCGGTCAATGCTCCGTATTTTCTCACGGAATGCACTTTTTGCCAAGTGGCAACATTGGGATATGAAAATGACGCAGCGCATGCCGTTTGATCATTTTAATAACATCTTCGGAGCGATAGATCATAATAAATTGTTATTATCGGAACACTTCCCAACATCTGCATTGATTCCCATTTATTTTTTTGTTGTCATTAGCTCAGTATATTTAACCGGTTCCAATGGACATCTTCTATGACGAGTTTCTACTCGATAAATAATGTAAAAAAAATATCGTTATTTTTAATTAAGATATTTCCCGATTATCAAATTTATTTTTAAGAATCATAAAGATTCCTTTATGTTACAATTTTAATTAAAACATTATTTTTAGCTGTATCCGAACATGCGTTGCTATGGCTCAGTCGTGTTAAATGGAAATAAAAGAAAACAAAGCATACATTTTTAATATTCCTTTTGCCTAACCAGGAATATTTCACAGTTTTAGATTGAAGATGACAAGGTTCTTGTCGAAACCGGTTGGAGAAAAGTACAAAAAATAGAAGTGGTTAAAAACAAAGTTCTAGTTTTATTTTACAAAGTTTTATAAAATGTGCCACAAAGTACCTACCAATGAAAACGTTTTAAAAAAATCTTTGAAACAATAATGCAATCGAAAACATTGAAAATGCTAAATGACAGCAGCTGTCAAGGAGCGCGCTGTCCACCATGAGCAATGTTTAGCATTGCGGTTTTTTGCTATAACGTTCAATAGATGGCGCTGCTATTGCGGTAAAAAGTAATTTTTTAACTATGATGAAACATCATTATTTGTATAAGAAGATAGTAAAATAACACGTATGTACATATTTAAATAAAATGTGTCAAAATTTCAAGGCAATCGGTAAACAATTTGAGATTTAATATATGCAAAACCATGTATAGTTTTGCAGCACTGAGAGATCGCATTTCGACTGCATTCAGTCTACTTTCATCCTTCTTTTGCCAACTCCCCATACAATTAGGGTTGGTACCATGACTCCTTTGTTATATAAGACCAAGACGGCTGACTAATTAGGAATGAGTAATAGTGCTTTAGTTGAAGCGAGTAAACATTGTCTATTACTTTTCATTCTCTATCGATCTATTAAACATACTCGTCTTTCTCCCCTTCATCTATTTATGCACCGTGTACCGTCACGCTGTGTCACCACGGAGTTATGCGGAGGCGTCATATAATGTGACAAGTTTAAAAAAACATCATTTCTATTATATATTCTCAATATTATTAATATTTAAAGCATTTACTTTGTGGTTAGTAATTTTTACTTATTTATTTTTTTAACAATTTTCTTGGTAATATTAGTATATAACTACTCACCGAGATTTTTATGTCTACCGGTTTCGAGACGTACCCTGAACCAGGATAAATGAAGAAAAAAAAATCTTTAAAAGTTCTTATGTTCTTTTCTTATATCTTCGTTTTTAATTATGTCATAGAATGATTAGAGAGAGGAAGACCGAGAAAAACATGGCACGATCAGGAATGCCAAATACTTGAAAGTGGTCAGGTTAGGAGTCGTAACAATCGGCGGGTATGTGTGAGGAGATGCACGAACGTGGAAGAGGCGAAGAATGTTTGCAAAGACAGAGTGCTGTGGCGCTCTATTCTCTCTGCCTACCCCTGCGGGGAAGCGGCGTGATGTTTAGTTAGTTAGAATGATTAGAAAATGAAAATTGCCAATGCTTTTAAACCAGCAAATTTTAATTTTTTCTCCCTCCAAGCATCCATTCCTATTGTTAAATCCGTTCCTACTCTTCACTATTTCACTACTACCCACATCTTTTTCCATCACATCAAACCAAATCAAAGCGCACTCTCCTTCAAGAGCGATGAATAAAATATCATATTATATTCTACAAGTCCGGTTAACCCTTTCATGACAGCTGGTTACTGCTGCTAACCACAAATTTAAAATAAATTGTCTAAGTGCCTACAGGTTTCTAGTTAAAACCATAGTGCAATATGTGTTGCCTATGTAACAGAAATAGTGCTTGTATAGATTTCATGTTGGTATCATTGTCTTGGAGCTTATTTCAGACTATTTATTGTGGCGATGTGCACATGTCGGGATATTTATAGGTTATCTGTATCTTAGTTTATCAATTTTGTAAGGTTATTGAACGAAATAAACAAAATGACAAGTGAGTTATAGTCATAATAATATAAAATATAAGTAATGCTATATATGTAACGAAACCAGTAGACGTAAAAATCTCGTCAGGACAATCACTAACAAAGCATGCAAACAATACTACCCTTCACCACCATAGCACCATTTACACACTATGGTGGTGAAGGGTAGTATTCACCATTTACACACTATGGTGGTGAAGGGTAGTATTGTTTGCATGCTGTGTTAGTGATTGTCCTGACGAAGAGACGGGTACGTCTCGAAACCGGTAGACGTAAAAATCTCGGTGAGTGGTTATATACTAATTTTATTAACATTTTTGTAAAAAAATAAATAAGTAAAAATGACTAACCACAAAGTAAATGCTTTAAATATGAATAATATTGAAAATATTATAAATGCTTTTATTTATACATTATAAAACGTGGTCTTTGTTGCTAACTACCAGGCATACAATGTGTATTTTTAATTTTGTTGAGGGATAAATATTGTATCAATCTGTGTGCACAATTTTCAGTTGCTATATACACTTTTTTGTAAATAATTTCTTGAAATAAAAATGTGTTAAGTAAAATATTTTTTATTCTGTCCTCGAAGGGTTAAACTTTCCACCCTTGACGGGGTGGAACGGTCCAAGGCGGGCGAGAGAGGGTTCAACCCTTCCGGGAGGGGTGGAGTGTCCACCCGCTGATTTGCATATCTCCCATCCCCTATATTCTCGTCTAAATGTTCTTTTGGCGTTAAATTCGGCGATCAAATTCGGCCGTATCTCGTGGGTGTTCTGGCAAAAAACGTCGACTCGAAAATATGCAATTTTGGCTTAATGATGCAGTATTATAAAATTTTCAACGTTCTATAAACTGGCAAATACACTAAATAGTTTAAAATGTCATATTTATGTGGTTTTAAAAGTAAATTTAACTTGAAGTTTAAAAGCGGGTATTTAATTCAGGCTAAAAGCTTTGAATTACAGGGATTATAGAGTTAACGTTTTTTGTAAATTACTTCTTTTAACCCGTATCCACATCCAATGATGCATAGGGCACTGCATCCTATTGACGCAGTGTTATCGTGATAGTTACTTACATGAAGGCAGGGTGATCATTCCTGCGCTTCAGGGATCAGTCCAGGGTGATATTAAATAAATATTAGAGTGTAAAATCACTAAAATTTATTTTCACACTCCTGGGAATCAAACCCGGGACTTTCAGAACGGTAGCTTAACACGCGTACCATTATTTTTTGGTTTACTGTCATTTTATTTACAATCAAAACATGCCACATCCATTCTGGATGGATTTTACTTTTTTTATTCGAATAAACAATGTGTTTATAACATATGTTATGTATGCTGCGCATACCTATAAAAAAAAGACTCGTATGTTATGAATGTCGGCGCATGTTTTAATATGTATTTTTTGTAATGTTTGGGTAACGTGTTTAAAAAACGCGATGTTAATGGATTTTAATATAAATAAGATCGTTTTTTAAATGACTAACTAAACATCACGCAGCTTCCCCGCAGGGGTAGACAGAGAGAATAGATCGCCACACCAATCTGTATTTGAAAACAATCTTCACCTCTTCCACATTCATTCATACATCTCATCATGCATACCCGCCGATTATTTCGACTCCTGACCTGACGACATCGTTTTTCTAACATCGCCAGGAAAAAAGGTAAAAAAAACGCAAAGATATCAAAATGATCAGTTTATCAGTTCATTCTTTGCAATTCATTTATACACTGAACTACTCACCGGACAAATGTCAATGCTTTCTTCTGCAAACCGTAAAATGCTAAACCGACAAGATAATTGATTCATGAGTCAATCATCTCATCAATTCATAAACCACAACAAGAAATCACTGTCATCCATCCGATGTACAATCTAATGCCTCCTTGAATAAAAATGAACCCTCGCCACGTCTTTTGGAAAAAGTTGGGAAAGCAAAAAAAGAGTAAATAATCGTTCACTATATTACATATTAATTCGATTTTCGTAATAAATCTTCGATAAAATTTAAATGTAATCATACTTTAAAATTCCAAGCTCCCTTTACGCATTTTCTGTTTTTAATTTCTTCATAAATTGTTTTTTGTGTTTTGAATTTCATTTAAATTATCGCTGTAGCGTCGTCATCATCCCTTACTCGGCGGATCTATCCTTTATATTACGAATCAGAATTAAATGGGGGTGTATCCTACACGCCACACTGCCTAATGAAAATTTGCAACGTTGCATCTCTCCGGAATAACATCGTAGCCGAAATATCCAAGTTTCAGGGACCTATTCAGATAATGGAATACATTTTGTGCGCACCATTTAGGGTAACTAAGCACTTTATTTAGTATAATATCTCAAACAAATCATTTGGAAAATCAAAATATTCGTCGAGATTATTATTAGTGAGACATGCATCAAAAGACGGGCACCAACTAACATCGTTAATTAAATAAAAAAAAAACTTGTATAAGACCACATATCGCTCACTCCTTTCAAGAACGTCATAAATCAAAAATCGACAATTTTCAGTTGTGCATGTTTTCGGAATGCCCAGAAAATATACAATATCCCAGCAAAAGCGGCATATTTTTAACATAATATTTACCCGATATAGGGCAGAAAGTGTTGATTTTGCATTTTGAAGAAAAGGTATCGTTTAATTATTTTTTTAAATATACTCAATATTTTTCAAATGTAGAAAAAACCTTCAGGTTTTACCTAAAAAGATCTGTTGCAGAGTAAAAAGTTCAGTAAGTGGCTTGATGTTTATTTTTAATATTATATTGCTAAACTTTAAAAACGTTCTACTGAAAAATCAAGTTTTTTGATTTATGACGTTCTTGAAAGGAGTGAGCGATATGAGTTTATTGTTACACTAGTTTCGAGAACTACAGATGTTCTCATTATCAGGTCCATAACAACTCAATACAGTAAAAATTCAATATAAACGTTCGTTTAATATAAATGGGAAGAAATATAATAATAAACCGATCGACGAATATAATAAATTTTCCGTCCGATAAATAAAGAATCTCACTCCAAAAACATAGTGTACTTTTGTCCTCAGATTATTTATTTAGGAATCGTAATAATAATTTCTACTGCTGTAAAATTTTGTACACTTTACGGAAATTTTACAATATAATCATTAGATATAAACATATTATACAACAGTATATTATAAATGTTTTTATTAAATCTTTTAGAATCATTCTTTTTTTATTATATTTTGACATCTCATCAAAGATAAAGAATAATATGGAAGTCTGGGCATTTACGGGGCTGACGACCGTCATAGGCTGGTTTAAGTGATCACTTTACTTTACACACGTGTAACTTTCACCAATTCCACCCATTATTGACAACCACACTACTCAAATTCTTGGAAGCTCTATATATATGAACCAATTTAGAAACCTTGTTCTTGAATCACTAGAACTTCGCTAGAGATATCTATTGGTGAGATGTTTAATAATACCCTTATCCGCACCCCAATGGTGCATAGGGCACTGCTTCATATAAACGCAGTGTTATATTGATCGTTTTACACATGAAGGAAAGGTGATCAGCCCTCCGCTTCAGGTACCAGTCCAGGGTAATGAATAAATATTAGAGTGAAAAAATCACTTATATTTATTTGACCCCCCTGGGAATCGAACCCGGAACCTCCAGAAAGGTAGCCGAGCGTGCTGACCATTACACTACGGAGGCGGACAAATGATGAGATGTAAAGAAGCTTTTTATCAAGCAGAAACTCTTATATTAGTATGTGAGGTCCGAATCCTGGATTACAATCACACACGTGAGAAACGCCAGAAAATACCATTTTCATTTTTATTACTTAAGCTTATAATTTGACCAATCATTCATTCAATCATTCATCCAATCAATCATTCTTTTCTGTTGGTAATCACTTATCACTACACAATATAAAAATCATGAACAATCATAATATCATATTAACCCTTCGCGAGTTTTGATTAAATTGCCTTGATTTAATTTATAAAAAGACTTAGAAAATAATCTCACAAAATAATTTCACTACCGCAAGCGGAATTGTACTCTTAACTGTGTTATTATTCAATTTTTTTAATTAATACCCTGTCGAGATTTATAAAAGAAATAATATAAACCATTAATATTATTGTATTTCAACAACCCTTGATTAATTGTTCGTATTTCAGACTGTATTTCAGAAACAAAGAGTTCACCGCGATTATTTATGCTACGACTAACAACCCTTCAAGGAAATGACTTGAAATTTCGCCTCAAGTTGGAGAAACGTTAAACAATGCTTAAGACCAATTAACTTGTATTTGTTTGAACGAACTCTTCAATTTTCTTTTGAGTATTTTTGTATTATACTATAATAGGTTAGTTTGCAGTGAAGTTGTTTAATTAAGGGTATGTGTTTTTACCGTTAGTGTGTTTTGTATTACGCTTCAAGGGTGGGAATGTACCGATGATAGGGGATCTCGAGATTGTATTGCGGAAAGAAATCCCAAATCCTGTTTGTTTTTCTCTTATTTGATTTTTTTTGTAAGATCGTAACACAGATTTTGTTTGCTGAGAACGGGTTTGTTTACGAAGTCAGAGTGGTATAAAATATGCTATGGCTTCAATTGTTGAACAAAATATTAAAATATAATTAAAAACAATATAAAATAATGCGGTGTTAATGATTCTTCACAATGTAAGAACCTAGTTTTTCTGATACTTGGCTAGGATTACATACGGAAGTTATAGATTTAACTACGTAATGAACAGTACATACCGCTACAGGTGTATTGACAGGTGCCATGGCGTAGTTGGGTAGACGCTCGACTCCGAAACTGGCGTCGCGGGCTTGATTCCCACCAATTGCAAAATAAATTCAATAAAGGTTTATTTTCAATAGGTCTGGGTGTTTATGATGTATTTTTCACATCTAACTTCCTTATCCTTATATCCTGCCTGTAAACATGCCTCTCAAAGTAAAGGCTCTGCCGGTTATTCCTTTATAAAAAATAAAAAAATTATTTGTTGTATGGCAAAAAGGTCCGCCTCCATAGTGTAGTGGTTAGCGCACTAGGCTACCATGCTGGAGGTCCCGGGTTCGATTCCCAAAAGGGTCAAAATAAATATCTGTGATTTTTCAGTCTAATATTTATTTAATATGACCCTGGACTGGTACTTGAAACGGAAGGCTGATCACCTATCCTTCGTGTATCTAACGATCAAGATAACACTTCTTCTATACGATGCAGTGCCCTATGCACCATTCGGGTGCGGATAAGGGTTAGAAGAAGGCAAAAAAGGCAAAAACGAACATATCTTGTATCAATTCGTTCACCTGTTCCGTGCAACAAAATCGAATAACCAATCTATTATTAATAGATTTATATTATCCACTGACACTTCGTGATGGAATTGCATTTTAATATATTATTAGATTAAAACCAATATTTTTAGATTTTCCACTTTATTTTTATTTGACCAGCGACCGGGTTTCGTCGTTACCGACATCACCAGTCTGATGATGTCGGTAACGACGAAACTCGGTCGCTGGTCAAATAAAAATAAAGTGGAAAAGCTAAAAATATTGGTTTTAATGTAATAATATATTAATCTATTATTATATTGTACGAGTAAATACATAAGTAAAATATGCGCGGAATATCATTTAAATTTCCAATTTAGTTTTACTTAGTTATTGAAAAAAAATATTGACAAAAGCGTTATTTAAACCTACACAAAACTCGTAATCTAAGATTATCCCAACTTACCAATGGCTCTTTCTACTAAGCCTATAAACTTCAAATGTTTCATCGCATTTAATAATTCAAAATGAAATTATATGCGACGTACGGTATCCGTTATGATAAAGGCAACATTTAAGGTTTCGTGGATATTATATTATTTTACCGTCTAAGTACATAATCAGTGCTGGTATGGAATTACATACACATGGCATGTTTATAAATATAATATTATACATACGTGGTATAAGCATTAAATGTTCGGGGTAGCTGCCTATAGTATTATGTGTCAACGTACTAAATCCACTCTGACCTTTCAGTTACAGAAAAAACATTTATCATCAACCGTTTTTAATGAAAATAAATTAATTTCAAATTAAAATTAATTTCGTTCTCGTTATTAATTTACCAGGAAAATGCGACCTTCCGTTTTGTAAACATGTTGCTAGAATGTTTTAAATTAAATACTGGATGTGTAAAAACACATAAAATAAAACAAAACACATACCTCCTTTGGTCTAAAGAACTTTAGAAAAAATACATTTTTGTAATAGTAAAGTATGCTTCCATCGCATATTTTTAGAAATAATACATAATTTAATAACATTTCAACTATATTTTCAAATACATCTTTACGGGAATTTCAAGCTTAATGGGTATATTTAATTTAATTTTTGTTTACTTGGTAATACCAAAGTTTATGCTTATAATTCAATATTCATACAAGTAAAACATATAATGCCTAACTTAAAATATGATTTAATTTAATGCTCACAATATTCAACATTTTTTGTGATACCTGGAATAAAAATCTGGTGAAATGTTGTATACGCTATAAATTGTGTATATAATATATCTCTTGATATGACATTTTATCTTAAAATTATACTTCTTTTATCTCACTATAATGTAAGTTACATACTACATAAACATTTCCTTGTTTTATACAAAGCTTCATACAATTTTCACCTGAATTCTATGAAAATATAAACAATTAAGAACATAATCTCATAACGAATTTAACTCTTACAGTTATTCAAATGATCATCACCATTTTAAAGCTTAGTTTTTCAATTTGAGTAAATACCCCTCACACTGCACATAGCTTTGGTTGCTTTATCGTTAGTCAGCAGTAAAAACTCCTTACTTAGAATCCGTCCCAAGTATCGGATTTATAAAGAAGCAGCTATCGGCGGCCCATTCGACTTGGATATTTATCTCCCAAATCCCTCGTCAATAACCCCATTCGACATTAATCCCGGGCCCGCTTATAAACCCAGACTGCTGTATCTATAATTTAACTATTTTTGTAACGTCGCCTATTCACTTGCATACATTACTGTACCGGTGTATTCTGTTCATTCTGATGCACTTAGGGCATTTGTCCACTACACGGAATTTTACCGTCCGGCACGTCAGTTAGCGTTTTAAAACGATGATTGGCTTGTGCTTTTGTCCATCTTTCTTCGGATCGGAGCTCTTGATCGGTGCGTGACGTTGCACGTTAATTCGATCACGCAAACTGTCGTAGTCGCTTTCATTTTTTAAAACCGGACTGCCGGATGGTAAAATTCCGGGTAGTGGACAAGCGCCCTTAAGATGCAATAAGTAAAAGAAAGCATCTCATTGTCTTTTGCGAATTTTCTATTTGAATTGGTGTGTCTACTGTGTTTTTATTGAGGCGTGCAAAACATTCTTACCGCTTGTTATTTTTGTATAAAGAATTGCTTCTCTAGATAAATATATCAATTACACAAATCTTTTATCGACTAACTTTATGTTTATTTAAATACGGATTTAAGAACGTCAAAACGCAGACTTCACTTTGTATTTTGAGTATTTTATTTTTTTAATAATTTGCTTTCGGACATTTAATGAATTTATTGTATCCTATTGACATATTAATATATCACTTTTTATATTTAAATATCAGAATCATCGAAGAGATTAAATCTTGTAAATAGCACTTTTTTAAATACTTCGTAAAATAATTTTTCTCTTTGTACATAGGTTCATAATTTTAATTGGCCAATTGACAGTTTTTTCATGTTTTTCTTTATTATTAAATTTACACATAATTTACTCCTTTGATTTGCTTTTGAAAAAATATTTTTTGCCTTTTACTCCTGATTTAAAAAAAAAACGCTCTTGTCAATAATACGACTGTTAAAACGTTTATTTGAAAAACTGTACCTAAATCATAATATTCTAATTTTGATATTATTGGTCTGTGATAGAATTCGTTTTATCAGCAAAGGAATGCAATGATCCTATTCTTAAGGGATTATATTATTTTAATGCATATGAATACTACTTGATTCTTCAAGAAAACATTACAACACACGGAGATCAGAATAATGTAATTGTGTTCTTTTCTTGGTAGTTCAATCAATTTATATTCTAACCCAGAGGTGGACAATTTTTTGGCTTCCGGGCCACATTATAGAACAGGGGTCTTTATCTTCAAACCCTTATCCGCACCCCAATGGTGCATAGGGCACTGCGTTATATAAACGCAGTGTTATCTTGATCTTTTTACACATGAAGGAAAGGTGATCAGCCCTCCGCTTCGGGTACCAGTCCAGGGTAATATTGAATAAATATTACAGTGAAAAAATTACTTATATTTATTTTACCCCCCTTGGGAATCGAACCCGGGACCTCCAGAACAGCGTGCTGACCATTACACTACGGAGGCGGACAAATATAGACCAGGGGTACCCAACCATTTTGTACTCTAGAGCACATTCTAAAATGGCACATTCTAAAAAATTCTAGGTGGCGGGCACCACCTATTTTTAATCGACAAACTCCTTCCATAACTTTTCAAATTCCCATAATTTATTTTCTCATATTCATAATTTATTAATAAATAATAAACATAAATGTTTCAAAATAATAAAATTACTATTCAAATTTCAAACGCACAGTGAAATGTTTTTACAAAACGGAAACAAAAAACACAAATTGAAACATACGAACGTATTTAATTAATTAAAACTCTAACAAAAAATATAAATAATGCACATTTATAATTAATGTTTATTAAAAAATTCTGTCTCTGTCGAATAGTGGCAGGCACATACGAATCGTTCCGCAGGCACCATGGTGCTCGCGGACACGGGGTTGGGAATCCCTGTTATAGACGAAACATTGAGATTTTTAATAAATATTTTACTTAGTAAATACCACTATTTCTTAAAATCTACTGTGACACGTGTTTCGATGCATTCCGCATCATTTTCAAACACCGTATGTGAAGCTAATTCTAAATTTTAGAGTTGGGTCCTTGGGACGTTGAAGGTTGAAGAGGGGGTAGTAGCTGTTTCTTATTTTTATTTATTAATTTAATTTTTATTTTTTATTTTTATTTCTTATCAGAGGGAACACAGACAAAAGGGGGGAGGCTTTAGTCATTGTCATATTGTTAATTATGGGTTTATTGTTATTTATATTCTTATGAATTTCTATTGTTTCAAAATGCTGCAGTTTATGGCTTTTCGTATTGATTATTGGCTTTTCGTTGACTGCCGAATCAATTAATGAAACATCGAGACCCTAAAAACATTTTAATTTAATTTTTTTAGATGTTTTTTTTTTATATATGTTCCGCATCGAGAACCGATTGTTCGCCTCCTGTGGTACTATCAATAGGTGTAGACATCTGCACGAGAAAATGCAGTATTGTGACGGAAATTTTAATATATAAAATGCTTCGCGGGCCGTTATTTTCCGACCCCTGTTCTGACCGATAGGTTACGCGAAATTTGCGTCTTTTGCGACAAATATTCATATGTTCAGTAACAAGTAAATAAATAAATGATTAATTTTCTCTATTTACTCCGCGTTATCAAAAAACGTCAAACTTGCACCAAGCATTAAAAAACGCTTTGTCCGATTCAATTAGGCCAGGGTATACAATGGTAGGGAATGATTTCTCTTTGTTGCAACTAGGAGGGTCGGCGATTGTATTGGTATACTTACCTAGGTGTAGCCCTTGTAAATGGTGAATGCAGCGGTTGGATGCACGCGCCAAATTGATGAAAAATATTTGGAAAAGAACTCCACTGACAAGACACACATTAAGACCAACAGTTCAAAATGGAATTCTACTAACTATCTGCAGTTACAATAAATACATTAAGCTGTCTTTGAAATTGGACAGGCAAAATTTTCAGTAGAACAAATGCGTAGTCATTTTGATATTATCTAAAATTTAATTTAATTAATTTACAAGGTGGCTTGGTGGGTCTCTGCAAAAAAATGTTAATTATGTTTATAAGTCTTTAATCGTATACAGTATATGTATTTATATGTATGTATATAGTTAGCAAAAAATGTTAAAAAACCTATATTTTGCTGTAGGTAAATTTTACGATCTAACGATTGATCGGCAGCTTGAAAAATATTGGTTGTGCGCAATTTGATTTTTAATATTTTTAAAATTAAACTTTTTTGTTTAAGTACCTACATACAGTGTCGAACAGATTAATTGAAACATAATTTTTTTGGTGTATTTTCCTAAAAAGTTTTGTAAAATATTTTGTTTTTAGTTATATCACAAATTAATATTTAATATGATCTCGTTTGGGCTCAATCAAAGATTTTACTCTTCTTGGCATTTATTGTATAAGGTTTTGGCACGTGGATGCCATTTTTTCGTCTCGAAACCACACCTTAATTATGGACAAAATGAGCTTTTCCACCGTAGTGCAATAAATTTTGAAGAGCCGATTCTTACATATTGCCGACAGATTTTCAATTAGGTTTATGTCTGGCTAAATTCTTGACCAGTCCAACACAGTTTATTGTTTTTGTGTGAAAATTTTGGACGGTAAAGTTCCGTGTAGTGCACAAGCTGCCTTAGTCCTGTTTTCCTTTCATTCCTGTTGTAAATATCTCTAGTTTTACAATATAAAATTTTTGCTATGCACCTTCAAGCGTATACTTTGATCTCCCTTCATAAAGAGTAAAGTGTGAATCTGTTTCGAAGGAATAATAGTACTTTTGAATTGTAGCAGCAAGGGATGCTATTTTTTCAGTGACCAATTTGTCGAGCTTTCGACAGTAAATTCATGATTTATGACAAGGGCGGATGTCCCTTTGTAATATGAAGCCAAATGCAGGGGCGTAAAACACATTTAAACGTGAAATGTAATGCCGACATACATTTTTATTGTTTCGATTTTTTTACTCGTGCCCATAATATTGCTATATGCGGTCAAAAATAACTATTTTATTTGCATTTTTTCTTTTTTTTTTCCTTCTCATTTTTAAAGTCCTTACTTAAGGCTGAGATCTCTAACGTTAAAATTCAGATTCGTTAAAATGCGATCGGCCGCTCAAGGGGCCAGACGTGTCTCCGCGCATTTATTATTTTTATGTTTTATAATATACATATATGTATTGGGATTTGTCTTTTTTTTAAAATATGTATTGATTTTTTTAATCCTTACCTTACAATAACTCTTTTATTTTCAAAACCAGATATATTTCGAAGAAAAACTGATTTCTTCAATACAAAAACTATTTTATTAATTAGGTATCTTAGGCAAAAATTCAATTACGACAAATGTTTTCTGGGCCCAAAGAAATTTATGTTGCGATTTATCGTATATTGGTCCTTAACTGCGTTCAGTGTCGTCGGTAATTTTAGTAAGATTGCATTCAAGAGGTACACTAGGTCATTATTGGCACAAAAGCGTGGTTTTATTGAGCAATGATACTTAGTATCATGTATGTACGTACTTACCTAGAAATAAGAAATGTTTTGAGAGGGTGACATTTTAATAAAACTAACTAACTAACCATCACGCCGCTTCCCCGCAGGGGTAGGCAGAGAGAATCGAACGCCACACCACTCTGTCTTTGCAAACATTCTTTGCCTCTTCTACATTCATGCATCTCCTCATACATACCCGACGATTATTACGACTCCTGACCCGGCCGCTTTCAAGTATTTGACATACCTGATTGTGCCAAGTTTTCCTCGGTCGTACTCTGCTTCTTTTTTCAACTACATTCGCCTCATAAATTTGTTTAACCGTTCTTTCTTCACTCATACTCTCCACATGTCCAAACCATCTCAACACACCTTTCTTAATTTTATCGATAATGCTTATCTCAGCCTTACATTCTTTCCTTATTTCATCATTCGAACATCTATCAAACATCGTTTTGCCACACATTCGTCTGAATTTTAATTCTACTGTAAATAAAAATGTCATCCTTTCAAAATATGCGTTGACTGTTTATAACTAATTCATAGAAATACATTTAAATTAAAATGTCATCCTTTCAGATAAAACGTTGACTGTTTATAAACGATGGAACTAATTCATAAAAATACATTTTAATGAAAATGTTATCCTTTCAAAATATACGTTGATTGTTTATAAACTTTGGACTTAATTCATGTCATAAAATTACATTTTTGTTTACATATCATATCACTGAGAATTCATTAAGAAATTTTCAGTACGTAATGAATTTCAGTACATCAACGCGTTTCAATGTTTTGAAAATAAACATTGTGGAAATACTTTCTACACTTTGGGAGTTTTCTTTCAATATAAAATGTGTTGAAAATTGTGTCTCGGTCTACATACCTGAATACACACATTTCTCTAATAGCCGTCTCACATATCCGAGGCGTTACACACCCCACTCCATACAGAGATATGTCAATATTTATTCAGGGCACTAAGATGCCAGTAGCCAGTATAGCCACACGCCCAAAGCCATATGAACATGTTTCATAACTCACATGTAACCGTTATGCAACGTTACGTTTTTTGAAGATTATTAGGTCTAATGGAATTTAAACTTTATAAAATTAAACAACTTTGTTTTAACCACTTTTTTTATTATTAGTACACTTTAACCTACCGGTTTCGACAAGAACCTTGTCATCATCAGGGTTTATTAAATTCTAAAACATTAAAATACTCATAATTAATTACATTCCCTTATCAAAAGAGCATGCTGACCATTACACTACGGAGGCGGACAGGAACTTTTGTCCGCCTCCGTAGTGTAATGGTCAGCACGCTCGGCTACCGTTCTGGAGGTCCCGGGTTCGATTCCCAAGGGGGGTAAAATAAATATAAGTGATTTTTTCACTGTCATATTTATTCAATATTACCCTGGACTGGTACCTGAAGCGGAGGGCTGATCACCTTTCCTTCATGTGTAAACCATCAAGATGACACTGCGTTTATATGACGCAGTGCCCTATGCACCATTGGGGTGCGGATAAGGGTTTTATTATTATTATTATTATCAAAAAGTTCCACACTCCGTAAAAAATCCTAAATGTTATTTTTATTGTCCATTGCGTAGCAACTCCAAATAACAACTACCAATGGAATCACCCAAAATCAGTATTTTTACGTAGGAATTTTTTCCGGAGTGTGTGGAACTTTTTGGTAAGGGAATGTAATTAATTGTGAATATTTTAATGTTTTAGAATTTAATAAACCATGATGATGACAAGGTTCTTGTCGAAACCGGTAGGTTAAAGTATACTAATCATAAAAAGTGGTTAAAACAAAGTTGTTTAATTTTATAGAGTTTATAAAATGTGCCACAAAGTATCTGCGAAAAACATTTAAAAAATTATGCAATTTAGACTAAATGCAGTCGAAATGCGATCTTTGAGGCGAATGTGCGGTAAAATTATGTGTGATAGATGTTCGAAGTACTTAACGTTACTTGATTGGATACATAAGGCGATTCAACCCATTGCAATACAAAGCCGGCGAATTGCCGGCCAAGGTCAATTTGTCACTGACTCTCAAAGCCGGCGATTTGCCGGTTTGTCTTTAAAATGATTTTTTATATTAAAACTGAATGACGATACCTTTATTCATATAAATCATATGAATAAGTATATTTCGGTTACTGATTTCATAATAAAATGTAATGATCACAATTTATTTCACGATATTTTAATCTGTCAATACCTTCAAAATGGCCGAACGCACTCGTAAACAAACTCATCGCGCTTGTAATATTTCATCAAATGAGGATTATTATTTTTTGACATCTCATCAAAGATGAAGAAGAATATGGAAGTCTGGGCATTTACGGGGCTTACGACCGGCTGGTTTAAGTGATCACTTTACACACGTGTAACATTCACCAATTCTACCCATTATTGACAACCACACTACTCAAATTCTTTGAAGTTCTATATATATGAACCAATTTAGAAACCTTGTTCATGAATCACTAGAACTTCACTAGAGACATCTATTGGTGAGATGTAAAGAAGCTTTTTATTAAGCAGAAACTCTTATATTAGTATGTGAGATCCGAATCCTGGATTATAATCACACACCTGAGAAACGCCAGAAAATACCATTTTCATTTTTATTATTAAGCTTATAATTTGACCAGATAATTTATTTACAACATTTTGAGTGTGTCCAAATACTTGTTCACAAGTATTGTGAACAAGTATTTGGACACACTCAAAATGTTGTAAATGAGGATTAAATAATATAAATAAATTCCACCAAATCCAGCCAAACAAAACCCATCGGGATTATGCAAAATGTGTACCTTGAAGAAAAAGAAGAGCGAATCTCGTGAGAAATGTGCGGTGACTCTCCACATGCCAGAATTCTTTAAAGCTTATCACACTCTTCTAGCTTACGAACAACAACAAAAATATGCTTTTATATTTTCCCATTTTTATTTTGTGTGTAATTTAGTCATACAACATTTTGAGTGTGTCCAAATACTTGTTCACAATTCTGGATTATATCCAATTATATGAGTTATTCTTCATATTATATTTTATATGGAATATGAAAGTCTGGGTATTTCATCTCACTAATAGATATCTCTAGTGAATTCTAGTGATTCAAGAACAATGTTTCGTAATTGGATCATATATAATCATGTATGATCCAATATATACCATTTAACTTCCAAGAATTTGAGTAGTGTGGTTGTCAATCATGGGTAATATTGGTGAATTTTACACGTGTGTAAAATGATCATTTAAACCAGCCTTAGACGGTCGTAAATGCCCAGACTTCCATATTCTTCTTCATCTTTGTTGAGATGTCAAAAAAATAGTCCTAATGGTTATTGTAATAAAAAAAGTCTCAAAATGAAATATGTAGCGTGTTGTATGAACAATTCATGTCATCTATATTAGTGATGCAATGGGTTGAAATAAGATAAAGACTACTTATACTGCTATCTCGAGGGCCATAAATTCATTTGCATCCCGAATTTAAATATCTTCATAAACCTTACCATGCAGCTGTCAATTCCCAGGCTTAAATAACGTAATATGGCGCCGAACGTAATCTAATATACAGTGCCTCCGAGCGAGCATTAAGTAGGTAGGTACCACCACCTAATAATGCCGATCCTCACTTCTCTCGTCTTACTCAATATGAGAATCATCTCGCTAATGGTACCATTATAACTTACTACCTCCCTGAGGCATGCCTATTTCAAATTCTTCCCCCCTAATCCGAGATAACGATTTCAAGCACTTGTCTCGTCGCATTGTCAAAATGCCTAAATAAATCAAATACACCGAGCTCTCCATTTACACGGCAGTAAGTTCCACGCGATACCGTGTAAAAAAATATATCAACCCTTATTTATATATATATTTTTTAATCGTGGACAGGTGATCTTGTATAAATATCAATACAGGCTATTTTTTATAATTCATTATTTCTCATTCTATCTTAATTTTATTTACATTTTACACGTCTAAATGTAGATGACGAAGAATATGGAAGTCTAAGATTTACAGGGCTTATGACCTGTCTTGGGTTGTAACAGAGTGTAATAATTTAAGTGTATGAGAGTCAAATGTTAGTTTCCATGATATGATTTGCAAATTACGAAAAATAATTACTTGTTTGTCCACGGCGATGTTCTCTTATTCTAATTTTTAGACTTCTCGCAGTTTGTCCAATATATTTTTTATCGCAGTCAACGCAAGAAATTTCATAAATACCACTTCTTTCTAATATGTTATCTATATATACCCCTAAATATATTTTTTGTTCGTTAGTTTTAATTTGTACCAGAAGATGAAAACATCTGTAAGTTTTCGAAACTAGTCGTATATATAAATAAAACTCATTAAAGTGTTTAATTTTAATAAAATAATTATATTAAATTGTCAAATCTTTATTCCTGTCGTACGTAATTCAGGTTAATATAATAAAACTGTTTTACTATGACACCCTAATCCTTTGGTATAGAACCATGGCGTAAAAACAAATTGTTTCCTACTTATGTCTTGTAAAGCGCCTGCATATAATGTTGATGGTAGCTATTGTATTTGCATAACTAATAGATTTAATTCGGTAGAATCACCGGTTGTCTAATGAATAAATTTAAGTTTTTCTATTATTGTCAACTTGGAGGTGTGGTGGTTATGATGAAAATAAAAGGGTAAATTAATTCCTTCGTCTTTAGATAGTCAGATAAGACTCGTAAATTTATTTATTTTACGATAATGAATATCGTAGTTTGTTCGGATAGAAGTAGTATGTATACTTTTTTTGTTATGGAATTACCCGCAAAGCCTCTACTTTTAGAGGCTTGTCTGCAGGTAGGATAGTAAGGATTGGGAATGTAAATGTGAAAAATACATCAAAAACTTACTTATAACCCTTATCAGCACCCAATGGTGCATAGGACACTGCATCGAATTGACACAGTGTTATCTTGATCATTACTTACGTGAAGGCAAGGTGATCACTCTTGCGCTTCAGGAACCAGTCCAGGGTAATATTAAATAAATATGACAGTGTTAAATCACTAATATTTATTTTCACCCCTCCCTGGGAATCGAACCCGGGACTTCCAGCACGGTAGCTAAACACGCTAACCATTACACCACGGAGGCGGACATCAAAAACACCCAGACCAATTAAAAATAATCTTTCTTGTAAAATAAATATATTGTATAATGTCTAAAATATGGCGCATCTGTCTTCCAACAAGAAAAATTCACATGGTTGCGAAGTTTCAATTGAAATTAACATGCATTTATGCATGGAAAATCAGGTTGACATATATGAACGTGTAATGGTTCAAAATATGGTATCTTGAATTGAATATTGACGCACTCGATTCATCAGCCATTAATTACTCCTTTTCAAGCTATAATAATAAGCTTATAATAATAAAAAAAATTCAAAAATATCACACACATCATATATGTTCTTATAATGGTATATGTGTATGTTAGATAATACTATGGTAGGCATTTTATATATACTTGTAATAAAATTAAAGTTGTAATAAAATTGAATTAGGTCACTTACTATGGTATATAAATTTACGAAAATGTTTATTTTTTTATATATCATATTACAATGTTCCGATTATGTAAAACACATGTTTTTGAGACGAGAACATGACGTTAAAACGATTGGTATATTTCCACATGACTTATGACTAAATAAATTAAATTCGACCTCAAAGAAACCGAAAAAAGAATCGGTCCCACAGTTTTCTTTTCCTTTAAAAGATATCATTGTTATTTATATCTTCGCATGAATAACGGAGCTTCTGTTTCAAGACACGCAGTCAGACCGAATACGATGACATCACAACTTCTTATACCATTTTTTTTACAATGGCATTCTTCAAATGCTCCATTTCTTATCCATGTGGAGTGAATCCCAGTAATGCGTACAGATAATAAGGCAGCTTGTGCACTACACGGAATTTTACCGTCCGGCTGTCCGGTTTTGAAAAATAAATGCGAATACGACAGTTTAGCGTGATCGAATTTACGCGCACCGTGATCACGCACCGATCGAGCACACCGATCCGAATAAAGAAAGACAAAAGCACAAGCCAATCCAAGCCAATCATCCGTTTTATTTGCTAACTGAAGTGCCGGACGGTAAAATTCCATGTAGTGCACAAACGACCTAAAAACCGCTTGTGGACTACATGAAATTTTACCGTCCGGCTTCCGGTTTTAAAAAATGAAAGCGAGATCGAATTTACGCGCAACGTGTTCACGCACCGATCCGAAGAAAGATTGACAAAGGCACAAGCCAATCCAAGTAATTCATCGTTTTAAAACGCTAACTGATGTCGGCTGTCCAAATTTAAAACACAGTAAGGGACATTTTTTTGTAGTAGGTTTTTTTTTGCATTTTTGGACTAAGTAGAGTCTACTTAGTCCATAAATGCAACAACAAAAAGAACTACTACAAAAAAATGTCCCTTACTGTGTTTTAAATTTGGACAGCCGATGTGCCAGACGGTAAAATTCCGTGTAGTGGACAAACGCCCCAAGAGTGTTAGTTTTTACTGGCAAGACAAACAACCCTTTTGCTTAAAACTTAATAAATAATTGATACTGCTCAGTAATAATGTTTTTTTTAAATTTCTTAATTAAAAAAAAATGTAGAAATATAAACCAGTAGTTTTTATTTGAATAACTTGATGATGGACTGATTATTCCGAAACCGGTAGTCACGAATAAGTGTGTATAACAGTAGTATTACACAAAATGAACGATGAATGATTATAAAATGACTGACATCGTTTACTTATCTATAACATTGTATCGGAACATCTTAGCTATAGTAAAAGACATAGTAATAGCCATAGTAAATGTTTGGCGCCACCGTTTTGTGAGGCGATGATGAGATTCATATTCGTGTCTTCCTTGAAGATTTACTGCATTCTCCGGTAATTGCTTCACCTATAGTTTCACTTCAGAACACCGACGCATTTGAGTTGAATGTTTTTAAATTTTATTTGTCCTAACTGCTTGTTGAGCAAGTGCCCATGGGGGGTTTATTAAGTGAGTTATCAGCCATGAAGATGTTTTTTCTACCTCTACCCAATTTGATTTAGATTAGTAACTGTTTGAAATTACATAAAAAAACATAACGATATGTTTACGTATATTTATTTATTTATTTTATTTGTTCAGGAATTGTACAGCTTTACATTTAAAAGTATATCATAAAAAATAATTACACTAATAAAAATAAAGCCAATTAAATAATTCCACATTTATGTTATAATAAGTATTAAAACATTAAGAGAACAAAAGAAGAAAAAAAAGACAAAAAAATAAGAAAAAAAGAGTGGGAGTGTGTGTGTGTGTGAGGAAGGGAGTAAAAGGGTAAGGGTATGGTATAAAAAATAGAATTTGCAGGAAGGAAAAGGATTATATACGTTTTATTATATACGTTTGAAGAGCAAATTATACAATTATAATTATTTTAAGGAATAACTGTGATCAGGTCAGAAGACATGTGATTGCTAATAGAAGCAGAGGAAGACCAAGGAAAACTTGGCATTACCGATTATTTGAAATACTTAAAAGTGGTCAAGTCAGGAATCGCAATAATTGACAAGTGTGTATGAGGAGATGAATGTATTATACTTATGTGGAAGAGTCGAAGATTGTTTGCAAAGACAGGTTTGTGTTTCGTTCTATTCTCTTAGCCTACCCCTGCGGGGATGAGGCGTGATGGTTAATTATAATTATTCTAAATCTTACAATGTGATTCGCATTTTGGAAAAAATATAGGTGTGTTGAGATGGTTTGAACATGTGAACCGAATGAGTAAAGAAAGAAGGTAAAGCAAATTTATGAGGCAATTTTGTTGTTAATAGAAGCAGAGGAATACTGAGGAAAACTTGGCATGATCTAGTATTTGAAATACATACTTGAAAGTGCCCAGGTCAGGAGTCGGAATAATCGGCGAGTGCGTATGCATGAATGTGAAAGAATAGAATATTGTTTGTAAAGATAAATTGGTGTGGCGTTCTATCCCCTTTGCCTACCATAACGACCTGCGCCTTTAACGTAACCCATAGGCCTAGAGAACTGTGTAATCTTTTCCATATGCTATATGAAAAAAAGATTTACTTCGTAATTCGGATGTTTTTTTATTATTATCCCGTTATCGGGCGGGAAATATTTTAACAGTATGTGCGCTTGTGAACTACACGGAATTTTACCGTCCGGCAGTCCGGTTTTTAAAGATGAAAGCGACTACGACAGTTAAGCGTGATCGAATTTACGCGCAACGTGTTCACGCACCGACCAAGAGCACAGATCCGAAGAAAGATGAACAAAAGCACAAGTTGGCTGTCCAAACTCAAAACACAGTAAGGGACATTTTTTTGTAGTACGTTTTTTTGCATTTTTGGACTGAGTAGATTCTACTGACAGCCGAAGTCAATCCAAGCCAATCATCGTTTTATCACGCTAACTGAAGTGCCGGACGGTCAAATTCCGGGTAGTGGACAATCGCCCTATTTGTGAATACGCGCCGTCTATTTGTACCGAATGTGTAATCGACACTTCCTTCAAGTTCACGTTTCATCTCCCGATGTTGAGTTTACATAACAAACTCCGGACACCCTTATGCATTATATGCATTATACATTATTCACACTCTCGGGTGCATTCGAATGTCGCGACGCACTTTAAATTAGAATTCAAACTCACTTACATAAATATTAAGTAGGAAAAAAACACATTCAACATGTTACATCCCACATTTATCAGTATCGTATATCTTGCGGTTAATTATTTTTAGCTTTTAACCCTTGCAGGGTCATTGGGTTTTAAAAAAATAACGAAGTTAAAATATTTTTTAGTATAATGTAGAAAACCGGCATGTGGTCCCATGGTTGATCGATTATCTATTAAATCTTTAGAAACCCTGTTAGGTTTACTTTTGGAAAATAAATAATTCATCCATGTTTAAAGTTATAGACATTTTTAATAATAGAAGACTTGAAGTATCTTTATTTTGAATGTAAATTTATAAATCTATTTTTTTTTGACATCTCATCAAAGATGAAGAAGAATATGGAAGTCTGGGCATTTACGGGGCTGACGACCGTCATAGGCTGGTTTAAGTGATCACTTTACACACGTGTAACATTCACCAATTCTACCCATTATTGACAACCACACTACTCAAATTCTTGGAAGTTCAATATATATGAACCAATTTAGAAACCTTGTTCTTGAATCACTAGAACTTCACTAGAGACATCTATTGGTGAGATGTAAATAAGCTTTTTGCTAAGCAGAAACTCTTATATTAGTATGTGAGGTCCGAATCCTGGATTATAATCACACACATGAGAAACGCCAGAAAATACCATTTTCATTTTTATTATTAAGCTTATAATTTGACCAGATAATTTATTTACAACATTTTGAGTGTGTCCAAATACTTGTTCACAAAATCGGAGATAATCCAGATTTTTGTGAACAAGTATTTGGACACACTCAAAATGTTGTATATAAATCTATTCGTATATTACTAGTCTTAAATCATTAGGTATGTTATTATTTGAAAAATAATAAATTTTCGTACATGCCTTCCCACTGACCCTTAATAAATGCGGTGATAATAGCAAAAATATCATATTTCAATATCTGTGGGTGATTTTAACCTAACTTATCCATCATTTTCTCACGAAATATATTTTCAAATACATTTTTACGAAATCTTCAAATTTCACGAGTATAATATTAATAATGATTAAACCATATCCGCTCCCTGTGTGGAACATATGGAGTCCACAAACTGTCTCCAGGCTTTTCTGTCGGCCGCCAGCTCCCTTGCATCCTCCCAAATCAGGTCCGCGTCCCGAAGTTCAGATGAAAACTGCCGACGAATTGTCAGCAGTGGTCGTCTTGGGCGGCGCGAACCTGATGCCTTGTAAAGGAGGCAAGTTTGATTAAGGCTCTCGCCAGGCATGCGGAATACATGGCCTAGCCAACTAAATATAATACCCAATAATATACCAATAAATACCCATGAAAATATTTAAGGTACCTACCACAAATTCATCAATTAATTCGGGTCACTTTGTAGTAGTTTGGTAGTATCTATCCATTTTTAACTTAATTTTCACTTAATAAATATACCGCTATTTCTTAAAAATCTAATGTGACACTTGTTTCGATGCATTCCGCATCATTTTGAACACCGTATTTTTTTAAAAGGATGTGGAATATATCGAAACACGTTTCACAGTAGATTTCTAGAAATAGTGGTATTTACCAAGTAAAATTTAAATTAAAAGTAACCTTTGTACGCTCGGTTTTAACATAAGCCGAGTTAAATAGTCAAGTTTCATTCGATCACGTTTCTCAGGTCATACCGGGGTTAGAATGAATATATTCCTTATAGCGCTTAGTTCTGTGCGCCTAATTAATCAATGTATCGCAGCTGCTTACCAGCTATGCGTACGTATATAAGTACAAACTAAACTTTGTCAATATAATGCCTTATGGGTACGTATTATTTACCATACACGGATTTTTGGCTCGCGGTATAAAGTTTATTAAAAATATGGACATGCGCGAATAAGTAGGTTTTTACATTACTAGGCTACCGTTCTGGAGGTCCCGGGTTCGATTCCCAAGGGGGGTAAAAATAATTATAAGTGATTTTTTCACTGTAATATTTATTCAATATTACCATGGACTGGTACCTGAAGCGGAGGGCGGATCACCTTTCCTTCATAAGTAAAACGATCATGATAACACTGCGTTTATAAGACACAGTGCCCTATGCACCATTGGGGTGCGGATAAGGGTTTTATTATTATTATTATTATTATTATTACATTACCAGAAACTTGTTTACGAAGGACTTAACTGTCTACTGGAGCACCTCTCTACGCATATTTGTTGATTTTTTTGTTTGTTTTATATACTAATATATTAGTACGATATGCCCTCTAATTGCATACTTCGACCAGTATCACCCACGCGTTGAACACTACTTAACGCGTTGCTACAATATTTGTATGAACACGAAAGCCGTGATCGACGCACAGAACCTTTGAAAGAGTGGAATTTATGTAAAAGTCCTTGATCTCAAACGATACATTATTTTCATATTATTTTTTGACATGTCATCAAAGACGAAGAAGAATATGGATGTCTGACTACCGTCATAGGCTGATTTAAGTGATCACTTTATACACGTGTAACATTCATCAATTCTACCCATTATTGACAACCACACTACTCAAATTCTCGGAAGTTCTATATATATGAACCGATTTTGAAATATTGTTATTGAATCACTAGAACTTCACTAGAGACATCTATTGGTGAGATAAAAAGAAGCTTTCTTAACAATGTTTCAAAATTAGTTCATATATATATATATATAGAACTTCCAAGAATTTGAGTAGTGTGGTTGTCAATAATGGGTAGAATTTGTGAATGTTACACGTGTGTAAAGTGATCACTTAAACCAGCCTATGACGGTCGTCAGCCCCGTAAATGCCCAGACTTCCATATTCTTCTTCATCTTTGATGAGATGTCAAAAAATAATATGAAAATAACTCCTGCAATTAGAGATAATCCAGACTTTGTGAACAAGTATTTGGATACACTCAAAATGTTGTGGATACATTATTTCATCGTTATGAGAGGAAGTATATATAAATATTAGGGACTAACCAACAGGTGTTTGATGTTCCGATCAGGATCAGGCAAGAATACCACAAGAACAGTTCAGTCAGGAAGTACATACAAATATTAAGTACAAATCGACAGGTGTTTGAAGTCCCGATTAGGATCAGGGTTACCGCAGGAACAGTACGGTTCAGTCATACATTACATCTCTTAAACCCTTCATTTTATTTTAATGCCATCACAGACACCGCATTAGAGTAGAGATAGCCCACAAATTGAAACAGATAGCGGCTTGAATCGGTAAGCTGGTAAAGCGCATTCATTGAAGTCATCGAACAATTTATTTAGTCATTTGTTAAAACGGATATTCCCATGGACAAGAATTTCGGGATTTTGTCATTGGTTACTGGTAATTTAAATTACTGATGATTATCTGGTTACCTACTGTAATGGGCTATCTTTATATGCTAACCAAATTCCAATTAGTAATAACGTATTTATAGAGCATTCAGCTTTAGTGTGATTTATATTTAATTTAATTGCTTTACTGGAATTATAAATTTGAAATGCAAAGATTTTCGGACAAAAATAGTCTACCTATTAGCAAGAATTGTATTTTGCCGAGAGGATTGCTTTAATAGTTTATTTTGATCCCCTTGGAAATTGAATACGGGACATCTGGCATGGTAGTTAAACGCGCTAACCACTGCACTACCGCTACGGGGGACAAAAATATGTCACGAAAAAGTGTTACACATTGTAAAATAATGTAAAATACTACTTTAAAAATAGTATTTAACAATGTTAAGTAATGTAAAATACTACTTGAACAAAAAGTGTTGGACGATGTAAAATACCATATTACCTATACAAATAGTGTTGAACACTGTAAAATAACGTAAAATACTACCTGAACAAATAGTGTTGAACGATGTAAAATACCATATTACCTAAACAAATAGTGTTGAACACTGTAAAATAACGTAAAATACTATTTGAACAAATAGTGTTGAACGATGTAAAATAGTACCTAAACAAATAGAGTTGACCAATGTAAAATAACGTAAAATACTACCTGAACGAATAGTGTTGAACGATGTAATATATTACATGAACAAATAGTGTTTAACAATGTAAAATACTACATAAACAAATAGCGTTGAACAATGTAAAATAAAGCAATTGTGTTGAACAATTCAAAATGCTACCTGAACAAATAGTGTTAAACAATGTAATATACTAAACAAATAGTGTTTAACAATATAAAATACTACATAACCATATAGTGTTGAATAATGTACAATACTACCTCAACATATGTATATTGTCAATATCAAAAAATATCTAACAATGGTATTTGAGCATACTTATTCTAATTCCGTACAAGTCTCTAGTCTAGAGTGTATTGGCAGTATAAATGTAAAATACACAAATAAATCTCCGGCGGGTGCAATTTCATCCCTTGTCCCGTTCGTGTTGTATAATTGAACACGTGATCCGAACTGGAAGGGCTAAATCTAGTCGAAAATGCTGCACTATTAGAGACACGACGTCCTCACAATGCTCGCGTAATCCCGGCGTCCTGCGAGGATTGGGGATAGGAAGTGGAATCATTACCCATTATGTATTTCTATAAATAAAACACCCTCGCACCATTTGGGGATGAATATCTAATGCGGAAATGTATGCGAAGTACGTAGCGTCTGAAAAGTGTATAGATTTTATAATATATTTATTTAACGTTGTCAAGACGACACGCACGCAAACGAATAACGAAAAAAATATATAATCGAAAAAAGCATAGTCGCATAAGTAACTTCATTGTAAATATACTACATATAGCGAGGTACAAGAAATTGTGTTAAAGTTTCCAGAGTTTTCGTATTGTGTGGGCAGTTCCTAAAGCAAATATTGTTGTACAAAATCAGATTTCTTTAAAAAATGTTTATATATGTACATGTGTATGTTTGTATGTATATGTTTGTGTGTATATATATATATATATATATATATATATATATATATATATATATATATATATATATATATATATATATATATATATATATATATATTTTATATCACTTTTTATGTTGTCAAGTTAAAGTTAATTTTTGATCATTATGTACTCGTATATCTTTTTTTCTCTTTCGTGGATAAGTATTTGAAACATATTTCAAGAAACCGATGACAAACCGATTAAAATACAGTTTATCTGGACGTTGTAGTCCAATTTCTTGTAATTTAATGTATTATTTATTAAATTAATTAATTTGAAACATATTATATACGTCAAAAATATATGTGAAATAAGTTGGTAAAAGTAATAATTAAATATATTATTTCGAGAAATAAAAATACTTTGTGTTTTGATCCACTCACATTTTTATTAACCTACTAGTTTCGGCAACAACCGGTTGCCCTCTTCAGGGTTTAATTTATGACTATATTGGTTAATAAAAATGTGAGTGGATCAAAACACAAAGTATTTTTATTTCTCGAAATAATATATCAATATGAACCACAAAGTTAATGCTTTCAATATTCAAAACGTAATAATTAAACATTAAAAGTTACTGATTTTCTTTTCTTACTACTACTACTACCAATTACGCCTTTTCACTGCGGGGGAAGGTAGAGAGGATGAAACGCTACACTCGTCTGCCGCATACATATAGTCACACATTCTTAGGCACCACCAGATTTTAGGTTCTGATGGATCTGGTCTTGCCAAGCCATTTTTGGCCATCTTCGTTCTGTTCTCCCGTTCCATTTGCCAAAGCCATTCGCTCCACATGTCCATACCACCTTAAAGAACTAACTTTTCTTAAATAATCCCGCCAACTCGATCCATCATCGCGCCTTATCCCCTTGAATGAATGAATCTCTCAGCATTAATTCTCTTATTTGTGTACAGCTGTTATAATGTCGCCCGCGCCGGCTGCTTGCTGCTCTCTGCTCTACATCCCCTTCACACCGACCCCTAATACCTAATACGCATTATAGAATAAAACTGCAGGGGGTGCAGTGTACACTACGCCGTGTGAGAGTGTTGGTCGGTCCACACAGCCTCCCTCGGCTACCATGACTTGGCGAAATCACGAGTAGCATGCGATTAATTCCTGCGTTGAAATTTCACCATTTTTTGTTATTATTATTATTTTATCAGATACTAAATTATTCACCCTACTGATGATATACGTATATTCATATGTATATGTGTATATATATTTAATTTTTTGAAATCTCAACATAGATAAAGAAGAATATGGAAGCTGAGTATTTACAGGGCTTATGACGTCTCGTCAGCTGGTTAAATGATCACTCTATACACGTGCAACATTCACCAATTCTACCCATGATTGACAACCACAAGACTTAAATTTTTGGAACTCAATCTCGTGACACATTATATTTGAGTTTTTTTTAATAATTTTCTAGACATTTCTACTTTTACAATCTTAAAATTAATAACGCAGTTCTCTCCAATAAAGAGACTAAGCTCTTAGTTCACAGTACATGTTGGATTGAGGAAAGCTTTTATTGAGTAGAGACTCTTTTATTTTTATGCAAGATCGGAACCCCGGATAACATTCATTTTACTGACAACCACCTGACAACACGAGTTTCTTTTTTTTGTGTTTTGTTATGTTGAGATGTAAGAAATGTAAAAATAAATCCTAAGTGGAGATAATCCAGATTTGTGAACAAGTATTTGGACACACTCAAAATCTTGTAGTAGCAGAAATAAATATATATACACATAAGTATATAGAAATTATAAAATTAAATATTCAAAATTTATAATTTGACATCTGATATTATTTTTTGACATCTCATCAAAGATGAAGAAGTCTGGGCATTTACGGGGCGGACGACCGTCATAGGCTAGTTTAAGTGATCACTTTACACACGTGTAACCTTCACAAATTTTACCCATTATTGACAACCAGACTACTTAAATTCTTGGAAGTTCTATATATATATGAACCAATTTTGAATCAATGTTCTTGAATCACTAGAACTTCACTACGGACATCTATTGGTGAGTTGAAAACCAGTTACAGATTAACTCCTGTAATTGGAGATAATCCAGATTTTGCGCACAAGTATTTGGACACACTTAAAATGATATGTAAAATTGTGATACATTATGTGATCCTTTAAACGAAGAAAATAAATTCTCTCTTGTACGTGTTATACTCAGCCAAGATCGAACCCGGGACCTGGATTCTTGTAGTGGCTGAACGCCCCAACGTTTAATGTGCGCCTATAAATACACATCTGTAATTTGCCGGTTAAATATCATCTAGGAACATCTAATAAGATGTGCGCCGTGATAAATATTTATAAGAAGCCGCTATTGTCAACCTCCGCGTGTTTTGGTTGGTGCGTTTCACTGCCATGCTTGATGTCCCGGGTTCGATTCCAAGGAGCAAGGTTAAATTTTGGCCAATTTATGTAAACATATACATGTAATTATATGTATGAGTGTATATTTTATCTCTCTAATATTTATTTTGTAACCAAATACATCCATTTCTTTTAAAATTTCGTATTTTTAGTGTGTTTTTAAACATGGGAATGTATTTTTATTAATTTTATGTCTTTAAGCTTCTGTGAGATCAAACGCTTAAAACAACACATTTCAAATAACACTTCCCTATAAAACAACACATCATTTTAAAAATAACGCTCTCCCATTAAAAAATAACGCTTAAATTTGTTAGTTTTTTTACTTCCGGCATAATTGCATTTGAATAATAAAAAATGAAAAATAGCTCATATTAACAGCTAAACAAAATTGTTTAAAAAAAACATTTACTCATAAATAACGACATCTTTAACCCTCGGTCTACTAAAAACAAAACCTGTGATGAGTACCGTTCTGGGTCCAATTGACCCTGATGTAAAGTATGCTTCTTTTTTACTTCTAACCATTGTGTACGTCATTTTATCTATTTATTTTATATAATATTTTTATTTATACTATTAGAAAGAATTTCTGTACGTTTCTACTTAATACAATCTTATAATTTTAGTTCCGCTGAGCCTCTCCAAAAAAGAGACAGCTCTTGTGCTTGGAGAGGGACTTTTTATTTTTTATTTTTTTTGTTGATACTATCATGTCATACATTTAATTTTTTATATATATTGTTCGTTATCTCCATTAGTTAACATATTATATTAAGAGTTTGAATAAACCCAACATTAACTTATGAACTGGTCCATCGGACCCGCTCAGTAGACAGACGGCTAAGAAATCGAGATTTAAAGAATAAAATAATATCTTATAAATATCGCCTCTTTTAAAATAAGTCGTTATTTCGGTTTTTTTATTCAATCAATACGTGTAAATTAATCGCACAAATTTGGCTACGTATTGCGTATTCCATCTCCTGATATATTTGACAATCTGACAGAAACATAAACGAGCAAAAGTTACGATTACTATCTCAATCGAGTTACCGAAAAAGTAACAGTTACCGATTAGTCACATCTCTAGCAGTACCTACCTGTTTATTTACGGTCGAGATGTCCCGCTCTACTGGAGCATCTTTCTATGAAGCATTTGCTTCCACCATTTTTTAAAAACTTGAATCCACTGTGGATGTGGAAGTCAAGCGGTGTGAAACAATTCGAAACACTTTTTACGGTGGTTATTTTAGGCTGTCCTAAAGTATAAATAATTTAATTTCTCTCATACGAGCATACCAGAATAGAGAAATAATAACAAAAAAAAAATCTAAACACCACGTCGCTTCCCCAAAGGGTTTTTTATGAGGTCAATGGATCTTGCATCCCTTATGTAACTGCTACCATATTAGGTCTATTGTGACCTCCCTCTGTATCATAGCTTACTCTCAAGACCTACGTGAGTCATGTAACTCACGACCTGTCTTGGTGGTAAGAGCTTCACCTTCTCGGAGTCAAGAAGTGGTCCTCCAAGGATGTGACTTCGTTTGCGAGCGATTGCGTCACAGTTATAGAGAATGTGGAGAGGTGTTGCGTTATCCTCCATACAAAACCTCCTCTAAGAGTTAGTTAGAGAGAATAGAACGCCACACCAATCTGTCTTTGCAAACAATCTTCGCCACTCCCACAGTTATGCATCTCCTTATACATACCCGCCGATTATTCCGACTTTCACTCTGACTTCTACAATTCCTAACACCACTTTCAAGTATTTGGAATACTTGATTATGCCAAGTTTTCCTTGGTCTTCCTTTGCTTCTATTTCCAAGTGCATCCGCTTCATAAATTCGTTTTACTGTTCTTCGCTCATTCGATTTACATGGCCAGAGCATCTCGACACGTTTTTCATTTTATTTGACCAGCGACCGGGTTTTATCGTTTCCGACTTCATCAGGCCAGTCTGGTGAGGTCGGTAACGACAAAACCCGGTCACTGGTCAAATAAAATAAATATGGAAAAAAACAACATAAGTGTTTTAGTAAATACATTATTTAAATAAAGCTTCATTACAATATTCTTTGCTCTTTTATTCAAATCATAAATATTATGAAGTGTATTGATAAATTTATCTATTGAATTTGACTAATTTTTCTTTTCTTTTTTCGCAGGTATGACCCAGTTGGATTTTTGAAATATTCGTAGTAAATCATACAATGTGAAACAGATATCAGCTGTGTAATATAGGTACAGTAATTAATTATTATCGTTATAATTATAAGGATAGTGGAAACTTCATAAAAAAACTAAAAATCCAAATAAATAAAAAATTATAAATAAAAATCTCCCATAGTTATGCATCAATTGTTTGTAACAAACGTTTTTACCTGACAGGTGTTTTAACCTGTGACAGTAGGTAAAACGTGTTTTTTTTAAAACCAGCTTATTTGAACACAATGGCAGCGCCATCTATTCAGCGATACAGTTTTTTTGTTACATTTTTGTACTAAGTAGATTCTACTTAGTCCAAACATGCAAAATAAAACGTACTACAAAAAATATGTCCCTAACTGTGTTTTAAGTTTGGACAGCCGAATACACGCAATAATAAATTTTGAACATGGCAGAAAGCGTTTTTTATTGATAGTTGTTAAAATACTGTACGTATACCCACAAGCATTTTAAACTTGGACACATTTGAAATGTGCGCTTTCTCTGTTCTTTGCAGCAACGCATGGCCGGGTAAAATAAAATAAAATAACAACAAAAGCCTCACTTTTCTTATTAGCAACTCAAAGACATTAAATTAAAAATTGAAGACTTTAATAATAATTTATGTTTCCTCCGCCGAAATGAAAGTAAATAATTATCTAGCCTCCCCTATTTCGCAGTATGCGCCCCGCTATCGCGGCGTGCAGTTCCTTGCAGCCCTAGCTCACCCCATTGCACCCTACTGCAACGCGGAGGTGGCACGTGTCCATTCTGCAATACATACCCAAATATATGGTGCATCTACCTACGTATATAATGCAAATATATGTACATTTGTACTTCATTGGCGATGGCTCAGTTTTTCACGACAATTTTGTTTATAATTAAAATGTAACTTTGTTTTAAAATCACAATAAATATTTTGTTATAACTTAATTATAAAGTCTACCAGTTTCGAAGCTAATCGCTTCTTTATCAAGCTGATTGATACTTTCTAGTATTAAGTTATAATAAAATATTTATGGTGATTTTAAAACAAAGTTTTTTTTACATCTCATCAAAGATGAAGAAGAATATGGAAGTCTGGGTATTTACGGGGCTGACGACCGAATGAAAATGCCCAGACTTCCATATTCTTCTTCATCTTTGATGAGATGTCAAAAAATAATATGAAAATAACTCCTGTAATTGGAGATAATCCAGATTATGTGAACAAGTATCTGGACACACTCAAAATGTTGTAAGTTATATTTTAACTTTAAAATGGAAAATCACAATGTTAGGGCTTCAAATATAAATTATAAATTTTGTTTATTTTTAAATTTATGGTAAACCAAGTAAAGAGAACTCTAAAAGTATTATTGACGTACGGTGTTCATATCATTAAATTTTCACAATACAATATAATTACAAGTACAAAAATATTATATAATATCAGTACAAAAAAGATCATGCAAAGGAATAGCTTGTGTGTGGGTATACATTTTATTTTAGATTATAATAAAGGGTACTGGAATGAATAAAATATATATTAAAAATATAAAGATTACTACAATTATACATATTTAATTTTAATAGAAAAACAACAAAAAGATCGTTAAAAAAGTATATACTGTATGGGTTGTAACTTAAAAGAAGAAACTATCTACTTAGTTTTTTTTTTAAATAAATAACTTCAGCAAAATCTTAAATCGAAGAATAAAATTTAATAATTAGCGTTTTTCACAAGACTTGGTCTTTTTAAAGTCTTTTTGATCTACCTAAAGTCTTTTTGATCTAGCTTTCACGAGCTAAAGCTCGTGAAAGCTTTTTCCTCATATTTCAACTTCTCATTTACAAACTGGTTTAAGGGTTGAATGTGGCACACGTAACGAACAAAGCAAACATCCCTTCTGGATAACCTCGATATGATATATTTACAAAGGTATTATTTTGGTTTTTAGAAAAAAATCTCCCCTTTAGGACCAAAATGGCTATTTATCGAATACCCATATTAAAATATTTCTTGTTACCCTTGATGCTGATACTTTTAGAAATAGGGGTATTGGAAAAAATATCTTTAAGCGAATTTTTTTGATATATTGAAATTGGGATTCCTCACACAAAATAATATGAAAATTACCTATTCCAGAAGGGGAACTGCTAAATAAAAAGGCTTAATCAACTCAGCCATAGATGGTGCCAAGAACTCACTCGTGAAAGGATAAATACAAGATCCCAAATTAGAGCAGTGTGGTTCGATCATGGGTGGAATGGTGAATGTTGCACGTGTATAAAGTGATCACTTAAAATAGCCTATTATAGATCTTATGTCCTGTAACCACCCAAACTTCCATATTGTTCTTCATCTATGTTAAGATGTTAATATTAAAAAACTAGTCTAAAATTGAAAATGATTTATACTTTTTTTGTATAATATTGACAATTGATGTATCATTTTTAATATATGCAAGATTTTACGAAAAATTAATTATTTACATTCCATGTTCTTTTATACTTATACTATATTTTATTAGGTCAATTATATCTTATATACTTCTTTAATATCAAATCCTGTGAATTTTTTTTTTGTCTTACAATATACTTAATTATTATATATATAATATCAGACATTGGATTATTCACCCTAAGGATAATATATCAATGAGATGAAACATCTTTCACTCTTTTTATATGAATTTACTAAGCTCTAAAATTGATTTTCAATGTTTGTTTTTATTTTTTTAGATAGTAATCGCTCTATCAAAAAATACTTATTGAAATCCCTAAGATCACTTCTTAATACCGACTTTTATACCAGTAGATTTAGTAATACATATCTTTTATGAATTTTTCTACACGCTGGCGTTTTATTAATTCAACTATTAGTATATTTACGTTAGGGACTCTGCCGTTTTATTGGTCTAAATTATCTCCGTATTTACATGAGAATGGGTATTTTTATTGCGACCATATGGAAGCTTTTGGTAAAAAAAAATTACTTTTTGTGTACATTAGGTACGCTATAAATATATTATGTTAAATGATGATGGTATCAGATGTGTGTATCACAAATTGTTGAAAGCTTTACTATTTGGAACTAATTTAGTTTCTCTGTATACCAGTATTTAATTAATAAGTGGAAATAAACAATTTTTATTGTAACTGTATTGCATAATATATACCAGCAAGTAAATGTCTAATTAAACTATATATTCTAATCTAAATCTAAACATATCGCTCAGTCCTTTCAAGAACGTCATAAATCAAAAATTGTCAATTTTTAGTTGTGCATGTTTTCGGAATGCCCAGAAAATACTATATACCAGCAAAAGAGGCATATTTTTAACTTAATATTTACCCAATTCAGGGCAGAAAATGTTGTTTTTGCATTTTGAAGACAAGGTAATGTTTAATTATTTTTTTTAAATATATTAAATATTTTTCAAATGGAGAAAAAACCTTTCTGTTGCATAGTAAAAAGTTCAATAAGTGGCTTGATATTTATATTGAATACATTGTATTATATTTTTAAACTTAAAAAACGTTCTCCCGAAAAATCAAATTTTTTTGATTTATGACGTTCTTGAAAGGAGTGAGCGATATGTTTATGAATTACACGTGTCATAAAATTTTTTCTTATTGTGCAGGCACAGGAAATTTGGTAATATACTATATATTTTTTATTCTCAATAATATTAATATTTAAAGCATTTACCTTGTGGTTAGTCATTTTTACTTATTTTTTTTCCAAAAATGTTAGTAATATAAGTATATAACCACTCACTACCGGTTTCGAGACGTACCCGTCTCTTCGTCAGAACAATCACTACCACAACATGCAAACAATACTACCCTTCACTACCATAGCCTAGTGATGGTAGTAGTAGTAGTAAATGTCGGGTTGTTGTCCCGCAGATAGTGTCGCGGACTCTTTAGTCAGGGTTTCTCGGTTCCAACCCACTCTAACACAATTTGATACCTATTTCTAATAATGAGCCGCTTAGGCTCACAAAAATAGTATGAAATTGAAGTGTTTTTGTAAATAATAAAAACACAAATATTTTTCTTACTATAATTTTTTTTTGATCACAAATATTTATTTTTCAAGTTCGTAAGATTCATAAAATGATTGTTCTTTTCTTCAATACATTCTAATATATTCATGTCGATCCCTCTTTTGAAATTCAGGATATATTGATACCCAGATCCCTTGAGACCTTGATCCTCTCGAAACGATATATCTAATCAGTAACTAAATGTGATTGAATTCGGATATCTGTAAATCTATTGAGGGGTAAATAATATGTGCCCAACCGAATTTTGAGTGCTCGCACGTGCCTCGTACTGACTTCACGCTATTGCAGGCAAATGCAATTCTATGTACATGTATGTAGGCACATTTCGATGTCTCACTTTTAATGTGAATTTTATTAGGCAATAAAATGATTATTACTTTTTTCTAACGCCTAGAATTCTTGACCAAATTGAATGATTTGAAAGGCATCGGTAAAGCTTGCCGGAGTGTCTAAAAGAGCTGTGCATTTTTGACGAATTTGTTGATAGATGTCTCGCGCTTCGATCGGCTATAAGAACTGCTATATATAAATGAAGAAAGAAATATCAACATTTTGAGTTTGTCCAAATACTTGTTCACAAATCTGGATTATCTCCAATTGTTGGAGTTATTTTTCATATTATTTTTTGACTTCTCATCAAAGATGAAGAAGAATATGGAAGTCTGGGCATTTACGGAACTTCCGAGAATTCGAGTAGTGTGGTTGTCAATAATGGGTAGAAGTGGTGAATGTTACACGTGTGTAAAGTAATTACTTAAACCACCCTATGACGGTCGTTAGCCCCGTAAATGTCCAGATTCCATATTCTTCTTCATCTTTGATGAGATTTTAAAAATTAATATGAAAGAAATATCTGTTTTTATCTTTCAATAACTCCTTTCTTTTCAACCATATATTTAGTTTGAAGAAAATCATATTTTTTAATACAAAAACGGTGTTTCAAGCAAAAAAAATCAATTACGTTTAATGGTTACTGGGCTTAAAGAAAATTAAGTTGCGGGCTATTGAATATACCGCCTTGATATATACTCATACATACAATATATGTCTCAACTTGAGACAAAGCATCTATCGTTTTATACGAAAGAAGAAGGAAGTCTGAGCAGCCCAGGGCTTTCGACCTGTCATTTGGCTGGCTTAGGTGATCATTTTATGTTCCATTTAATTCGATCGCATTGTGCAATGTGTTACTGCGTTCGTTTCTCCACCCATTGTTAATACTCGTAAAGCGCTCATAAAAATAGATAATAGCGTCCCATATTTGACAGGGATTCTCCCTCGAACAATTTCTCAGCCCTCAAAACGACGTTCGTTGACAACTGCAATATTTCTACCCATAAATTGCCTTCAGAAATGTCAACATACACGAGACTTACCCCCGATGCATTGTTATCAATGCAGCGAATCTTCAATCAAGTTGTCTTGCAGTATGGCGTCACCAGGGGCGTGCCTTCCATATAGGCAGAAAAGCAGTGCCTATCCTAACTTCCTCCGCCTGTCTTAACTGTCCGCCTCCGTAACTGTCTGTTCGTTGGTCAGCACGCTCGGCTACCGTTTTGGAGATATTTTGGAGACATTTGGCTACCATACTGGAGATCCCGGATTTGATTCCCAGGGGGGGTAAAATAAATATAAGTGATTTATTCACTCTTATTACCCTGGACTGGTACCTAAAGCGGAGGGCTGATCACCTTTCCTTCATCTGTTAACGATCAAGATAACACTGCGTTTCTATGATGCAGTGCCCTATGCATTGGGGTGCAAATAAGGGTTTGAAAAAGATCTTAACTTACTCGCGTGGCATATAAAAACGCAAACAGTACCTACCATATCTTACTAAGTAGTACCAGCTTACTTTACCACCTACCTCTACTGCCTACCCTAGTAAGTAGTACCTAGCTTACCTTACTACCTACCTCTACTGCCTACTCTAATAAATTCTCTGTGCACGCCACTGAATATCACATATGGTATATGATATTCCCGATGAGTAATTTTCATGAATTATTGTAGGATTAAGGTTAACAAGACTGAAACACAAATAAGAAAGCGAAAAAGATTTTTAAAAAAATTAACAGTTATCAATTTTCTGTGCTCGCCACTGGGCGTCACATCTATCACACACTCTAGGTATTTTTAATATGACATTTCCTCGTGCCAAAATGTTTTTCTCGCTCCTTTCACCGCGTGTAATATAAATAATGTCCCACTGTCTAAAGAAGCCCCCCTGACGTAATGCGACGTTATCCCCTCTTCAGATGCAATATTCCGAGCAATAAATAACAAGTGCATGTTACATTTTTCATTGCGATTCTGTTATGATTTCTTGAATGCGGTTACAAAGAATGGAGAGGAATGTGATGTATCGTTTACTGGAGTTTTATTTTACTAGGGGACGCATTTCTAAAGTGGACCAAATCGATCAGATCGGTGGTTTTGGGAAAATAAATCATTAAGGGGAACTAGCAAACGTCCAATTCAGAAAGCGATCGGCGATCGGAAAGAAAGAAAATTAAGATTTTAAGTTTTTTTTTTAGAAAAAATCCATTACGTTAAATATTGCAAGAGAAGAGAGAGAGGGAAAAACCTTATCCGCACCCTATTGGTGCATAGGGCACTGCATCATATAAACGCAGTGTTATCTTGATCGTTAACACGCGAAGAAAAGGTGATCAGCCCTCCACTTCAGGTACCAGTCCAGGGTAATATTGAATAAATATTGGAGTGGAAAAATCACTTATATTTGTTTGATCCCCTCCCCCTGGGAATCGAACCTGGGACCTCCGGAACGGTAGCCAAGCGTGCTGACATTTTATTTATTTATTTTCATAATACATAGATACATTCAATATACATATTCATTTCATATATACATTTATTAAGTATTACGGCTCTTTAGGCATGGCCTGTGTTGCATTACATTATGGAGGCGGAAAAAAATACTATAGGCAACTAACTACATAAACATATTCCCTTCCATCGCCAACAAACATTATTTACCCATTTGTTTCACAGTCCATAAACTATGTTCTCCAATTATTGTCTTGTAAAATTGAAACGTGTAAAACGATCATGATAACACTGCGTTTATAAGACACAGTGCCCTATGCACCATTGGGGTGCGGATAAGGGTTTAAAAAAAAAAAAAAAAAAAAAATTGAAAACGTCTAGTCGCTCGTCAGTATTAATTAAGATGCTGTAGTTTCCCGAACTCTCAAAAGCAGCCATTCCATTTTCCCCATAGTCTCCTCCTTCCCAACGAACTCCATCAATCTTTCGCTAAGATGGCGTGAAGGGGCATTTTCCTATACGCCATATTTTTTCCACCTAAAGTCTATGAATACTGCACGTAATCCCCTCTGGATCTTCATGGGCCATTACTGAACCCTCCTCCAATCACCTCACAAAGTGCATTATGCTATGCGCCGTCTCCTCCTTAATATGCGGGAGAATATCTTCTTCCTCTGCAAGGATTTGGGGTGAGAGGATTAGTGACGTATTTAATTAGCCCTTCAAAATATTTAAGGTGCTTGTACATTCAGCGTACGGAAGCATCTGCACAAAGTTGACGCTAATGTGTTACAAATACTACTAAGGTAATTTGAGTGTGTCCAAATGCTTGATCACAAATCTGTATTATCTCCACTTTTTTTACATTTTTGACATCTGAATATAGATGAAGAAGAATATGGAAGTCTGGGCATTTACAGGGTTTACGACCGTTTTAGGCTTGGTTATGTGATCACTTTACTCACATGTAACATTTACAAATTCTACCCGTGATTGACAACCACACTACTCAAATTTTCGAAGAATAAGAAAAGCTTTTATAGCAAAATAAAACAACTTTTTTAACCGCTTTTTATTGGTACTCTTTTTCCAACCTGTTTCGACAAGAACCTTGTCATTATCAGGGTTTATGTACTAATTCTAAAACATTGAAAAACTCAAATACTTATACAATAAAAAGTGGTTAAAACAAAGTTGATAAAATGTGCCACAAAGTATCTGCGAAAAACATTCAAGAAATGGTTTAATTTCAATTCGAATTAAACTCCCTTGTCTAAATAAAACGTAAATTTAATAAAATGTTCGTTTTTTAATCTTAAATATCATTCACTGATTGATATTTTAAACCACACTTTATACAAAGTTTTGTAAAAATGGTCCTATGGAAATTTGCCTTATAATGCATAGGATACAAATCTACCATTTTTAAGCCAAATCATTTCACTTTAAGCACACGTTTCATTAATAAACCATACATAATTTAAAAAAAAATTATTACTCCCAGTTCAGCTCGCTCGTTTAACAATGCTGATTTATTAGCCTTATCAACAACAAAAAACACCCACAATGAATTACAACTCATCTTTTAAATCTAGCTTAAGTATGCAATCTATCTTTCTCAACACATGCATCACTATCACACTTGCTGACAGATTACTAACTCCATTAAACGGATGTAGACGTAAAGTAAAAATCCTGGATGATCCACGATACTTGGACCGTGATGAGAACTCTGATATACTCTGCCAATCAAAAACGATATTATCTCAAATAATTCATCGAACTAGTAATATTCTTTGAAATACAGTGGAACCTGTCATAACGAATTCGTTCCAGAATCTTACTCGTTAAGCGAAACATTTTATTGACTGGCGAAGAAGTTCCGTCTCACGATGTAAATGTCGTGAAAAAGGGACTTGCCCTTTCTCTGTAACTCGTTATGAGAAATGTCGCTCGTTAAGGGAGCAATTTTTATTTATTTTTTGCTCATGGGAATTACTTGTTATGAGAGGTGCACGTTATGAGAGGTTCCACTATACTTTGTAGTCCATATCTGCATAAATATTTCACTAAATTATAATTGCTAGTTTTAAAACGTGTCCGACAGGTTTCCAACATATCGATTACGCAAGATGAACTTCGCCAGATTTCATTCCGATATGGGATACTCCTACTTAAATCCTATAGACTCATGATTCGCATAATAATAGGGCACTGGTATTCAATCTTACGCTATTAAAACCACACTCTGATATTCCATTCGATGTAATAACACATCTCAAACATTTTTTTTATATTTATTTATTTGTGTGCGCGATTTAAAATATTGAATCATTCACATATCGAATCTAGTCAAGTCCGTGAATCATTTAAGGCTAAGATTTTAAGCGTTCAAATCACAAAGCACTCAGTCGCGCTGAGGGCTAGACGTGTGTTCACACTCAATTTTTCTTTTTTAGATTTTTTTTGCTGTAAATATATTGAAAAAATATTTTTGTACATATATTTTTCAACTATTTACTTTTAAATAAGTCATTTATTTTATAAACCATGTACTTATTTCGAAGAAAACTATTTTTTTCTATACAAAAACGGTGTTTCAAGAAAAAATCTGTTACTTCAAATGTTACTTGGGTTTAGAGAAAATTGAGTTGCGATTTATCGTATGTTGGGCTTTCATGATATTTTGAGCCATTCGCATTTCGCTGACAACATTTTGTATCGGAAAAACATAATGAAAACCATTTTAAAATTCTTTTGTACATACTATTTCTTTGATTCTAGTAATATATTTTTATAATTATTGTAACCGGAATCATTTAAGTAAACAAAGTAGTTTTTTTAATTATTTATATTCTTCATCACGTGTAGATTATGATACAAGGTGATTTCTATTCATAAACATTCCCCAATTCTTCGAAAAGCCGGTCTACTGGTCCACCACACTAACAGTCGGTAAATTTGTACTTTTTTTTAACCTTTCATATTTTTTTTACAATTTCAATCATCAAACGCTGTAAAACTACACAAATTTCAACAACTTTGCCCTTTTATCTCTAAAGTTAAACGTGTTTTCTTAAGCCCTTTAAATGTTTGATGGGACGATTTCCCTGAATGCCGCTTTTACCGCGGAAGATTTACAAATTATTACCGAGAACTCGTACTAAAAAATAGCGGCCCATCAGTCAGTGGAAAAGATAACATTTTGTTAGAGGAATGTTTTGGCAGAACGCGTGTGATTTGAATAGTTGAATGAACCCGCTGCTAAATATGATGTCCGAACAAAAAATAAAATGGTTTCTTTTCATTTATTTCTTATTCTTCTTAAAATATCATAGCAACGCGCTGAGTGAAGTGTCACTCAAACAGGTGAGACGCTATGTTGGATATATGCATGTATATGCATATATCGCTCACTCCTTTCAACAACGTCACATATAAAAAAAAACTTTCTTTTTCAGGAGATCGTTTTTAATGTTTAAAAAATAATAAAATGTATTAAAAATAAATATCTAGCCACTTATAGAAGTTTTTACTGTGCAACAGATCTTTTTAGGTAAAACCTGAAGGTTTTTTCTTCATTTGGAAAATATTTTGTATTTAAAAAAAAAATATTAAACAATACCTTTTCTTCAAAATTCTAAAGCAACACTTTCTGCCCTGTAGCGGGTAAATATTACGTTAAAAATATGCCGCTTTTGCTTGGATATAGTACATTTTCTGAGCATTCCGAAAACACACACAACTGAATTAACGATTTTTGATATATGACGTTGTTGAAAGGAGTGATCGAAATATCCTTATTTTTGTATTTTTTTCTGTTATGTCTAGTGATATAATTCTGACTGAATTATATGTTTTGATACGTTGGTTGATATGAAAACAGAGTTTATCATAAGAATTTTCAGCTACCGTTCTGGAGGGCCTAGTTCGGATTCCGAGAGGGTCAAAATAAATTGATAATATTTCACTAATATTATATTATGTATTAATGTTTATTGTAAATGAAAACACATGTTTTTTACCACTTGAGTTATATTTATTTTAACAACTAGTTTCGGAAGTAAAATACTTTTCGGACTCTAAATGAAAAATAACTTATTTTTTAACATATTTTATTGATATTTTTTTATTTATGAGTGCCGAAACAATAAACTAAATGTTTATATTGTATAATATTACTCAGGATTGATTTCATCATCTTACCTTTTTTAAAAGAGAAATATTTGTGTTTTTATTACTTTCACAAATATTATTAGAAACTCATTAGAGGCTCATTATTAGAAACATTATTAGAAAATTGCTGTAGAGGGGCTCGAACCGAGAAACTCTGACTTCAGAGTCCGACACTAACCACGGGACCACAACCCGACACAAGAAGTAGAGTTTTTTAAAAAAAAGTAACAATCAAGATAATACGTCAATATAAGGCAGTGCTCTATGCACCATAGGGTGCGGATTAGGATTAAAAGAAGAAGTATATTATTGGTCAATATTTCATTTTACTCTGGAGCGGTATCTGAAGGAAAATAAATTACTGATCGCGTGATTGCTTTGATCGTGATGGTTAAACCACGCCGATTCAACGTAGTGCTCTATGCACCGTCAAGTGCGGATAAGGGTTTGAAGAATTAGATAATATTGTAATATTTTTGTTTTGCAATTTTGCAATTCAAATATTGAAAGTGGTCAGGTCCTAATAATCGAAAGGTATTTATGAGAAGAATTATGTATGTGGAAGAGGTGAAGTCTGTTGTTACGTTATATCCTCTCTCTCTTTACCTGTGTGATGTTTAGTTGGACACTTTTAACATGTTCAGTTTCGTACCATCCCGATAATATCAATAAAATAAATTTAAAATAGCTTGGCATTGCGTCGAACGACCCCCTCGTACTTACTAGGTCATTCTGTAAAATCGATTTCCTAGTATCGACCAGCGCACCACTAAACAAAGCATAGCGTGCCGCCTCCTAATAATTCACCAGCTTCTACGTATAGCGCTCGAGATATACAAAATATAATGCGACAAAGGGTACATAGACATATGTACTGTACACGCATACGTCACTGGAAGCTTTCCTCGTTACACAACTTCACCGGTCTGTTATTGCGTGCTAATATATTTTTAGAATATGTATTATGCCATTTTAATCTTGGAATTCTTTTACGCTACTTTGTTGCATTTTAAAGTTATTTTTATCGTGTTATGTGCACTTTTTAATGCAGAAAATAAAAACTTTTTATGATGACAATAATATGAAATCCTTCCGACGCGACGATACATAACAAGATAATTTTTGAATAAGTATTACTTTCTATCCCTATTCGAGAAAAAACTAAAAATATATATTAATTAAATGTTAAGTAGTATGGCTTATTGTACCCTTTGATGCAAACAGTATAATAAGTATAGAACGGACGCTTTTTTTATAGATGGGAGTTGCATTTATTATTTACCTTGCTTATCATGTTCAAGGTTTAAAGATTATACTTAGATTTTTGTTTCTTCTATCTAAAAAATGTTTTATTTTAATCTTTGTCGGGAACAGGAGGGATAATCTAGTGTGGGCCAATCTGGAACTTCTTAGCATTTGCTCATTGCAGGTAGGAAACCACGTTACACTCCTCAGAAGCTTGTCCAAAGCTTGAAGCTAACTGTCTGTTATATTGGATAATATTAAAACACAAAGACTTTAACCGTTTATACTACAATACATTTCCAAATTAACAATCAATTATTGTAAAAAATACATAAATACGTAAATTTTAATTATTTTTTTTTGTAAAAAATTATTGGTTTCAAAATGTCTCAATCGATGTATGTATTTTTTATGATCTAGAAAATTCTCACATATTCCTACTATCCTAGTTCTTACAAAAATACGAATCCCCTTCAGATGTTTAGAATTTTCGACGATATTAATTTATTAGATTATAAAATAACCGTTTTAAACCTTTACATTACTCAATACCAAGACTTTAAGTATTAATAAATTGAACACACTTTAATAGAGATAATACGTCCACTCAGAATGTATTTTTAAACATACGTTTTGACACCTGTGATAGGCAATTTTACTGTTCAATACCAAAACAAATAAAATGTTTTGAAATTCGACATGCATACCTTGTTTTACGACAATTCTAAACCAATATTTTCGTGCATCTGAAAGTATATTATTTCATAAATTATTACCCTAATATGTGTCTTTTATATTCATGTTCACATATCCAAAATTTACATTAGGCTCGGAATCAACATTTAATAACGAAGGTACTGGCTTTTAAATACTCATTTGTATTTATCTGATGTACTTATGTTCGTACAATTTTGTTTAATTATTCTGTAATTACAAAATAAAATAACTGTATAGTTTTTTCCACATATTTGACCAGTAACCGGGTTTCGTCGTTACCGACATCATCAAACTGGTGGGAGGTGAAAATCTTGTTTTTATATACATTATTTATTCTGATTAAACGAATTTAAATTGAGTGAATTTAAGAAGTGTATTAAAATAATAATTACATTTATGTTATGGTAGACGTTTTCAGTATGATTTTACATAATTTTATTTTAAAAATGGATTTTTGAATGTTAATTTAAATAATATATGGGTGAATCTGGAATCGTTGGTTTACAACTACTTCTACTGCACATTAGTATGGGGAAGTCTTGTGTTTTCTGAAATGTATCTTTTTGACATGTCGCTCACTCCTTTCAAGAACGTCATAAATCAAAAATCGACAATTTTCAGTTGTGCATGTTTTTGGAATGCCAAGAAAATGTACTATATCCCAGCAAAAGAGGCATATTTTTAACTTAATATTTACCCGCTACAGGGCAGAAAGTGATGTTTTTGCATTTTGAAGAAAAGGAATCGATCAATTTTTTTTTTTTAAATACTACATATTTTAAATGGAGAAAAAACAGTCAGGTTTTACCTAAAAAGATCTGTTGCACAGTAAAAAGTTTAAAAAGTGGCTTGATATTTATTTTTAATACATTGTGTTTTATTTTTAAACTTTAAAAACGTTCTCCTGAAAAATCAAGTTTTTTGATTTATGACGTTCTTGAAAGGAGTGAGCGATGTGACATACTGTAATTAGGTACATTATTTCACTATTTCACTTGGTTTTCTAGTTATATATAATTGCTTATAACTAGAAAACATATTATAATTATAATTAAAATATAACTTTGTTTTAAAATCTCTAAAAATATAAAGCGATTTTAAAACTTAGTAATATTGCGAGTGTTTTTGCCTAGAATTTTCACTCATGAATTACATGAAATTATAGTCACTTTAAACATAAAGAGTAAATACACTCACGAGTAGGCATAGGCTGTAAAACTTAAAAAGTTGAAGCCTGAGTAGGGTCATGATAGGCGGTGTTGCATAAGCCGTAGCTAGATTTCAGAGTCACTTGGACGTTAGGTAATAAAAAAAAAATTAAATACTTAGTTATATTTTTATAAAAAAATGGAATATCACAAAGTTATTGTTTCTAATACAATTATATGATTTTTATTTACTTTTTAACTTTTTACTTTTTAGACTAGTGATACCGTAAGGGACCGAAGAATTTGCGTCGTTCTGTGCCTTACGGTCCCGTATGGGACCAGTAATTATGATACGTTTTGCGATCGAATAATACTGATTTATGGTAATATTATTCAAAGCATGAATATTAGCATGAAAGAACACAGGCGCTGAAAGGTTGAACTAGAGTTTTTCAAAATTTTTAATATGGACTTTCCTCATAATAAATAGTATTGAATTCGCAATTTCCTCAATAGATTATAGTATCCAATTCGATGCATACTTTTAAAGTAATGTTTTATCGATATTTTCTTTCTACTGCGACATCTCAAACCTGAAATTCCTCATAGTTACTAACTACATTATCATAAGTTCACTGCATTTCGTTATGCGGCAAACTCATGTCTAGAAAAAAGGTGTTTCAGGAAATCAACATTAATAATAAGGGTTAAACCATTAACAGGGTTTTATCATAACCCAGGTGTATAATATTACGCCCTTTTATTCTGAGTTCACATTTTACCTGATAAGTGTACTGAGAAAGTTTGTTTAATCAGGTTAAATTCTCGTCCTTATCGTGGAAAATATTATGTTTAGCATAGGAGACTTGGTAAAAAATAAGGCATGGGTGTTATTGATTTAGTCTAAATGTTTGATCCCTTTTTACTCCTTTTTTTGTTAATCGTGAATGGTGACTTTGTGCTATTGACCACGTGAGCTGGGCGAGGCATTGCATTGCTCATCAATTAATTATTGCTCTTCGTCTGACACGACAAAGAACATTTTTACTCGAATAAGACAAAGTAAAAAGTGTTTGAAAATGATGCGGAATGCAACGAAACACGTGTCACAGTAGATTTTAAGAAATAGTGGTATTTATTAAGTAAAACATTAATTAAAAAAAAAGTACTAAGATCCTACGATGTATAAAAATGTCACAATTTTGTCACAAATTTTATAATTTCAAACGAATAAATCCATTTGAAATTGAGCATTCAACATAATTAGTTCAAAAGGAAATTTTTACACTAAGCAGTATATATTATTTTATGTTTATTGTAAGAAGATGTAAATACATATGATGTTAAATTAGTGTAAATATTAGTTTGTATACTAAATGTAATATGTAACTCAAAAATTTTAAATAAAATGTGACGAAATGTTTTTATACATACTAATATGTAATTATTTTCAATATGTTGAGTGTGTCCAAACTATTCACAATTCTTTTTGACATTTTATTTTTCATTACATCACATTGTGAAGTCATTCATTTGTCATCGCATACCTTGGATTATATTTTTTTTATGAAGAAGATTTACTATAATTGCGGTTTAGACATTAGGCAAACAAAGATAATTCATATAATATGATTTTTTACTACTCGAAACATAATTTTAATAATTTTATACATGAATCGTCTGTATAAAATTCTTCTTCTTTTTCTAATCCTTATCCGCATACAATGGATTGTATCGACGCAGTGTTATCTTAATCTAACGGATCAGTCTAACTACTTTGCTATTAGGTTATTAACGGTCAAGTTAACTCACTCCCTTCAAGAACGTCATAAATCAAAAACCCTATTTTTCAGGAGAACGTTTTTAAAGTTTAAAAATATAACACAATGTATTCAAAATAAATATCAAGCCACTTATTGAACTTTTTACCGTGCAACAAATCCTTTTAGGTAAAACCAGAAAGTTTTTTCTCCATTTAAAAAATATTAAGTTTAAAAAAAAAAAATAAACAATACAATACAATAAATAATAAATATTAAGTTAAAAATATGCCTCTTTTGCTGGGATATAGTACATTTTCTGGGCATTCCGAAAACATGCACAACTGAAAATGGACGATTTTTGATTTATGACGTTCTTGAAAGGAGTCAGTGATGTACATAGTAATTACTTTTATTCATAGATAGCTGAATACAAATGAAACAGCCGACCCCTACTGCTGACCACTAACTATTATGGAGATGTGTCATCTTCAACGTTCTGTGTCGGATAGAGGGCCCGCATACTCATTCGCCACTCGGCACCTTCCTCATTATGCACTCTACCCTAACTAACTAGCTAACTAACCATCACGCCGCTTCTCCGTAGGGGTAGGCAGAGAGAATAAAACACCACACCACTCCGTCTTTGTAAACTTTTTCCATATTCATGTATCTCTTCATACATACCTGACCAGACCACGCCCAAGTTTTTGGCGTAGGTACTTGATCATGCCATGTTTTCCTCGCTCTTCTTCTGTTCCTATTTCTAGCTAAATTTACCTCATTAACCTTCTTTCTTCACTCATTCGTTCCACAAGTCCAAACCGTCTTAACACATCTTGCTCAATTTTATCTTTTATGCTTATCTTAGTTTTTCACTTTTTCCTTATTTCACTATTAGAACATCTATAGTAACATACAAAAAACTTGCCGGAGAGTGATCACTTAAACCAGCCTATGATGGTCGTCAGCCCCGTAAATGCCCAGACTTCTATATTCTTCTTCTTCTTTGATGAGATGTCAAAAAATGATATGAATAATATTTTGATTTCAACGCCCTTATTAGTCATTCAGTAAACGTTGGCTTGGCACATCGTAATATGGTCACTTCCTTTCCTGTCGATCACTTTCGATTTATGTTCACTAGTTCATGTTTATTTCCGGTTTGTGCGTAATAATGTAGGTTCACTGTCCGTATATCATTAATACGTCTATTTTCTTTACCTTGACCCTCAAGTCAGTCAAGAAACTACACCAAATCGTCCATGTGGAACGTTTTACAGCCGCCATTTCGTTAAAAGTTTAATTTTGTTCAGAACTGACTAAATTTGCATTATAATGGACAAATTTAATGATATGTGATTATTGGCTAATAAATTAATATGAAAATTTCTTTCAAGACTATCGGTAACATTTTTATTGAAATATAAGAGAAGTAAGGGATATATGAAGGTTTAAACTTTAGATATTTTTATAAAACAAGGTACCTAACACCTACGGAAGAACGCATATCGCTCACTCCTTTCAAGAACGTCATAAATAAAAAATCGTCAATTTTCAGTTGTGCATGTTTTCGGAATGTCCAGAAAATGTACTATATCCCAGCAAAAGAGGCATATTTTTAACTTAATATTTACCCGCTACAGGGCAGAAAATGTATTTTTTGCATTTTGAAGAAAAGGTATTGTTTAAATATTTTTTTAAAAATACTAAATATTTTTCAAATGGAGAAAAAACCTTCACGTTTTACCTAAAAAGATCTGTTGCACAGTAAACAGTTCAATAAGTGGCTTGATATTTATTTGTAATACATTGTGTTATATTTTTAAACTTTAAAAACGTTCTACTGAAAAATCGAGTTTTTTCATTTGTGACGTTCTTGAAAGGAGTGAGCGATATGTTACTTTTGATTAACGAGAGACTTTTTCAAAATCTTTTTGTTGTTGTTTTTATTTGACTATCGCCTAGATTTTCACAACCAAGAATTGCTTTTGTTTTTAAAGTAAACCTCTCGCAAATCAAAGGTTATCTATGCGTTTTTATGTAGGTACGTACTATAATTTGCCAAACCTTTCTGGATTCTCCCGTAAAACACAATTTGTAAATAGAACCCCATAAATTTTCGATATCCCGTTAAACATGACGTTTTCTTCTCCTACAACAATACACAAATCAGCATTCGTGTTATTCCCAGTTAAGATGACCAAGCTCAGTGAAGAAATGACAAAGTGACAAAGCGAAAGCGTAATTAAAATGCTCATGTCATGTTTTGAATTATTCCCTTCCCAATTTATTAATTACATCTCAATGTGAGGAGAATTTATGTCGGTACTATTTCAAGAGGATTTTTATTGAACGCGTGTACAAATAACACTATTTAAGTTTTCGGTCTTTTTATGGCATTTAAATGTAACTGAATGATATGTTAATATGCACACACGTGCATATTATGCTTTATTACAAGACATAAAAGTATATCGGACGGAATTCTCTTTATTTTTAATTTGAGTTTTGCTTGGTAAAAACCAGTATAAATGGTAGTATTTACCAAGTAAAACTTAAATAAAAATGGATTGATTAATATCTAATCCTTTTTATTAATTGACGATTCCATTAATAAAAAGGGAATAGTCTTCGTTACGTTAGAATTGTAATTGTTTCTCGTGTGTAAAGTGATCACTTAACCAGTCATGACGGGTCAGAAGCCCTGTAAATACCTAGACCTGCATATTCTTTTTCATCTATGTTGAGATGTCAAAAAAAACTAAAATCAACTGTTTAATAGAACCTAAAAAAATGCACTATTATCGCGCGAGAGTCCAAACGCATATTTTTTGTGCTGAGTTATTTCGAATCGTGTAAAGAGAGTTCAGTGTACTTTTAACATTATGACTTCTTTACAGCTATATTTCAAATCGATGATTTGCCTTTGCGTTCTTCAGTAAATAAATAAATAAATAATCTATCTGTTACTGCGCTTTATCTTTGAACTAGGATTTGTTTATTTTTTCACACAACGGGATTTTATTGCTTGAACCATGAAAGCGCCGTGTACGAAAAAAAAACCTTTCTTATTTGATTACTTAAGAAGATTTAATGGTTTTATTTACCCCATAGCTTATAAACACCATATAAAGTTGTTCGCTGTTTACATTCCTCGATATCTTCATTAAGCCATCAAGTGTGAAAAGTTATTTCTCTGTACTGAAATATTTATATGATATATCTATACGTACATCAATCTTGGAGTATTTTAATGCGTTCCACCAAGTAGGTCTTTTTTATTGCTTTGAGTGTATGTATTAAAAATATCTATATTTGTTGCCCAATCAACATCATAATCTCAGCATAGATGAAGAAGAATATGGATGTCGGGATATTTACAGGTCTTGCGCCCTGTTATCGGCTGGTGCAAGTGATCATTTTATACACGTGTAATATTCTCAATATTTTGAGCGTCCCCAAATTATTGTTCACAAATTCTGGATTATGCTCCAATTAGGACTAATATATAATATATCAAGATTTTTTTATTGATATCTCAGCAAACATGAAGAATAATTTGTATGTTTAGGTATTTACAATCTGTCATAAGATGGTTTAAGTGGTCACTTTATACACGTGTAATATTCACCATTCTTCACATGATTGATAACTACACTACTCAAATTTCGGAAGTTGTATTTATCCTTCAATTGAGATTTCTTCTTCTATGTTGAGATATCAATTAAAAATACATCTGTGCTACGTTTCGATAGATATCAATATAAATATATTTAACTCCGCAGTGGATAAAACCTACATTTAGATATACTCAAAATATCGCGAATAAAAAATTGGTCACAAGTTAAGGTGTCAATTACAGGATATACCAAATGCAACTTCCGAAATTTAAGTAGTGTGGTTGTCAATTATAGGTAGAATGGTGAATATTTCACGTGTACCATATCTAATCGTGTATCCTTCCAACCTATGACAGGTTGTAAGCCGTGTTAATGACCAGATTTCCACATTTCTAATTAACCCATGCTGATATATCAATAAAATCTTGACATAATTTACTCCTAATTAGTTTCTCCGCTTATTTTTACAAATTATTGTAAAAATAACCCCCGTGGAGAAATGCAGATTTGTGAACAAGAATTTAGACACACCCAAAATCAAAAAAGTTGTGAAAAGTCAAATTTATTACTGTGATATTTTTTGTAAATATGTATTAGAAAAATTTAAACGACAAAAAAAGCTTTTGTTATTTATGTGCATTAGAACATGACAACCATGTACTATGCGTAATTACCATGTAAGTACTCTATAAAAATGTCATGTCATCCCGTAATGTTCTGTAGTCGAGATATTAGTATTACAAGATGGCTTTGTTTAAGTCCCTGAGGAATAATTAGACCTTCGAGTTATGTGAGTGAGGAGGGTACTAATAGATGACTAGATCACGTTAACATTTAATTTGACTATTTGAGAATGCTTAAAAACGTCAATTTTTCGTCACCGTAGCAATTAAACATGATGAATACTATACTAACTAACTTCCCCGCAGGGGTAGGCAGAGAGGATAGAATTTCATTTCCGTATTTTATTATTCAAAATACGTTACGAAAATGCTATGCATGACCTAACGCTTAATACGTACAAAATAATGTCATACAGATAAACTTAAATTCGAGAATTTTGGAAAACCCATAACTTTGTTCAAAATCAATATTACTTTCTTTGTGGCGGGTTGATGTCCCGTGGTCAGTGTCACGGACTCTTGAGTCAGAATTTCTGGGTTCGAATCCACTGTACCACAATTTGATACCTATTTTCAATAATGAGCCGCTTGGGCTCACATAAATAATATGAAATTGTTATATTTTTGTAAATAATAAGAACACAAGAATTTATGTTTAAAAAAAATTAAACATTATAAATAACGGTATTCCTTCGTGTTTTCAAAACACATAAAACCGGCTACGAACCGTTATCTTTATTCAACACGACTCCCGTGTCCAATGCGTGCCTGCAATATTTGTATGGACGCAGGAGCCGTGATCGATGTACAGAATAGTTTTTTGTACATACTTTTTACATACATTTTGTACATACTTTTTTTGTACATACATTAGTATGTACAATAATGTTAGTATTTACGAACTTAAATTTCAACTTAAGAGATATTTATGGCGAATAAACATCATACCAAAGTCTTTGGTGTTTTTTTTATTTGTATGAAGTGAAATATTCGGATAAATTACAACCTCGTCCAAGTCTCAAGAGCAGTTTATTTCGACTCCAGCTCTGACTTCTTAAGGCCCAGATCTCAAGCGTTCAAATCAGAATGCGCAGAGCCGCGCTCAGGACTGGACGTGTCCTTATGCTCTATTTTTTTAAAGAATGTGTATTGGATATTTTTTGGTTGTTCAGAATTTATAAAGAAAAAAATTTTAAAGTATTTTTTTTTTAAATTCCTAACCTTTTAATAACTCTTTTCTTTTCAAAACCATATAATTATTTCGAAGAAAATACTTATTTTTTCAATGTAGAAACGGTGTTTTAATAAAAAAAATCGTTTGCGTAAAATGTTTTTTTTTTAAATTTTTTTATTTTACAAAGTTTTTTTTAAAAATTTAATTAATTTTCTTAACATTTCTACTTACAATCTTAAAATTAAACACGCAGTTTTCTCCAATAAAGAGACTAAGCTCTTGTGCTTGCCTGGTTATCTGGATTTAGAGAAAATTAAGTTACGACTACTTAAGACTTAACGAATACTTAAGTCTGTGCTACCAACGTGCTACCAACTTTATCTTAGCTTACAAGCCCATCTTATAAATGGAAATAATCCTCCAAGTACTCGGATAGCAAATCTCCATTTCCCACCCAGCCCGTGCGGTCAGTGCTGTATTTATATACATATTTACAAATCGTATAATATAATTTCGTTTTGACCTTAGTGTGGTCTCTGTTTGGCTATTCTTGTAATTTTGGTAAGTCCTGCTGCCATTATCCAGCCATCTGGACTCTATCATGAACCTGGGGGAATTAAATAACGATAACTATAAATCATTTATTTCTTAAATATTTTTTTTACTGGTGATACTTTGTGGCACATTTCATATACTTTAAAATAAATAAAAGTCAGATTTTGTTTTTAACCAACTTTTATTTGTGTACTATTTTCCCAACCGGATGAGCACCTTGTTCAGGGAAGGATACGTATCCATCCTTGGAAGAAGACAAAATCCTATCCATCCTTGAAGAAGACAAAATCTAGCTGCACCAAAATTGCACCAATCATTTGAGTTTTATTTATTTTATAACCATATTTAAAATTTTGCCATATTTTAAATTTTCACACACATTACAGTTAGAAACAATCTAAACGTACATAAACGAATACATGACATTAGGGAGTATTAATGATTTGGTATTAACTTTGTAGAATGATGATTTAAATATAAAAATAAAACAGTTGAATAACACTACTTATTCAGCTTATTAATGTAAACACGACTAGTTTCGAGAACTAAAGATTTTCTCATCAACAAGTGAAAATACAAACTGCTATTTGAGTTTATATTTTCACCTATTGATGAGACCATCTGTAGTTCTCGAAACTCGCGTTTTCATTAATAAACTTAAAAAGTGGTCTTATACAAGTGTTTTATGGATAACAAGGTAACATATTTCCTCTAAGCGTAGAAAAACTAGTTTTTTTTTAGAAAAGACAACCAGTCGCAGTTTGTACAATATTGATTTTATTCGAGTGACAGAAGTCGTTAAATAGCGCCCTCGCGTTTTAGCAATAAAATATTCATCGAATATGTTTTTCTCGATCAATACATAATATCACATGCATCCTCTTTTATGATTTATGATATTTTTATGTCTATTCCGATTGCTTTAAGCACTTCAGATTCATCTTAATTTCAGTATGACGCATCGATTTCAAATATTTTCGGCAATCTTGCGGGCTAAAAATACTACGTTTGGTAATTCCTTTATTTTTCATGGTGTTGCTTCTTCGATCGGATACTAAGTCATAACATGTGTCTGGATGGAAGACTCGCATGCGGGAGCGATACTTTAGAGGCTTTTTAATGATTGAATCGAGATAGCTTATATGGTCAAGTGATGATAATACTCTCGTTTGGCTTGGGTTTCTGTACTGAAGAGCACTAAGAAAACAAACCACATAATGTTATTGGTCATATGATACTCTTTCACTTAAACAAATGAAATATATGAACACCCTACAATACTATAAGATTGTGGACGAAACGATGGTTTTCTTAATACGAAATTTCATGTAAATTATATATTCTTATATATTTTTTTTTGTCCGCCTTATATTCCTTATATTATTCCGCCTTTATTTTAGTTTCAAAGATAAAAGTGATAAAAAACAAGATTTGTAATTTTATTTTATAAAAATAATTTGATATTTTCAAAAGTTTAAATTAAAGACATACGAACTAAAAGATTTGCTATCAATTTCTAATTATTTATTGAACTTCTTGTACAAAATAAATGTGCTTATTGTAAGAGCAATATCTTCTAACCAACAAAAAAAGTCTAGTGATACAGTCAAGGTTCGTACTTACAGCTGTTTGAAATATGTGAGCAGATGAAACATAAATTAGTGAGAGAAAAAACATAAATTATGATGAAAATGTAAAATTGAGGAAAAGGATAGGGAATGCGAAGGGAGTAGGATCGGGTAAAGAGTTGAATTAGAAGGAACTAAGTAAGAGATCATATGAGGGGAGAAGTAGAAGAAGCAAGTAAGAGATCATATTTAGAACAGTTTGGGTTCCAAGGATGGATATCAATATTTCAGACGTCATCAAAGATCTTGAAGGTCATCAAAGATGGTGCATTTTTCATACGAAGTAATTCATCCTATAAGACAGAAATGGAATTGCTGAAAATTTGTGTTATATCGAGGGAAATAAAGTATTCTCTGACGGGAAGAGCGAAATTGTATTTATTGCGATATTAAAGCATTTTTATTGGTTCTTCCGAGAATCTCTATGACTGCTCGGAAGTGTCTTAGTTTGATATTTATTGGATAAATTCCGACCCGCGGAGACATTCCAGTAGCGTGATGGTTGCTTCCTGAAATATTTACAAATTCTTTCATTTTACTTTCGTGTGCGTACATTTTTTTTAACCCCTTTGTTAGAACAATAATAATGTAAGTATATTTATTTATTATTTTTATTTACTTAATAAAGTTAAAAAATATTATCTTCTTCTTCTTCATCTTGGTGTAGACCTTGTGGCCTGTTTTTAAGAGGGATTAGCCTCCTGCGTTGTCGATTCCCAGCTATCGATCGATCTCTTTGGTGGTCTGCCCGGGACTCGTCTACTATGGAGTTGGCCTACAGTGCGATGTGTAGGAGTCTGGATGGTTCCATCCTCCTCACATGCGCATACCATTGTATCCTTCGTTGCCTTCCCCACCTAACGACATCTTCGATCTCTCATATTTCCCTGATCCTGGCGTTTATTATTCTATCTCAAAGCCTGATATGCTTGAAATTGCATTATAATATAATTTAATTAATTTGCTAGACATTTCTACTTTTAACATACATATCTTAATAACAGTTACGCTTTTCCTCTCAAAAAAAGAGACTAAGCTCTTGTACTTGGAGAGAGGCTTACACTCCTTGTTTATTGTTCATACTTATGAATGATGTAATAGTTTTACTTCCTTTGTAAAATTTATTTTGACTTTTTTTCGATTAATACGTATGTATAAACGGTATGTATTATTTAGACTCCTGATCTGACCGCTTTCAAGTACTTGACTTCAAGTATTTGATTTACTTGACTATGCCAAGATTCCCTTGGTCTTCCTCTGTTCCTATTTCCAACTACGTTTGCCTCATAAATTTATTTTACCGTTCTTTACTCACCCATTCGTTCGACACGTCCAAACCATCTCAACACACCTTTCTTAATTTTATCTATAATCTTTATCTCAGCGTTGCATTCATTTCTTATTTCTCCATTCGAACATCCAACATACATCGTTTCGTTGTATTTTCGTCTGACAGATCACATTTCGACTGCATTCTCTCAATTAAGGTTTCCTCAATTACGTTTCCACAAGGATTATACGTACTCATTCAAAATGAATTAAAATGTGAACGTGTTATTTTAACAAAATTTATTGACTCGTTTTAATACACGATAGAGTTGGGATTTAATTTCACAATTCACTGAACTTGAATGAATAATTTAGCTGCCGATCAGTAGGTAGCGGTTTGAACCATTATTCTGGACTTGACAGCACTCAGAAACATCCCTAATTTTCTTTATCGAGCACCTACTCGATTAATACAATTTCGAGAGCATGAAATTATACTCAATCACTACAATGTCCGAACAGTACTCGATCCCATTTATAATGAATAGGTACCTAATTCAATAATAAATAAAAGTACCAACTCAACAATTCGAAAAATTATGGCAACTTTTATTTATTACGCGACTTAGAATTATATTTATTTGTTTTAAAATATATTACATGCATAAGAGTCATCAGGGGCGTGCCTTCCATACAGAAAAGCAGTACCTATCCTAACTTACCCGCGTGACATAAAAACGCAACCGTACCTACCCTACCTTACTAAGTAGTACCAGCTTACCTTACTACCTACCTCTACTGCCTACCCTTGCAAGTAGTACCTAGCTTACCTTACTACCTACCTCTACTACCTACCCTAGTAAGTAGTACCTAGCTTACCTTACTAACTACCTCTACTGTCTACCCTTCTCTCTATTAATTATCTGGGCATATCTGTACATATGGTGTATGATATTCCCGATGAGTAACCATGACTTATTTTAAGATTAAAGTTAACAATACTGAAACACAAATAATAATAAAACCATTATCCGCACCCCAATGGTGCATAGGGCACTGCGTCATATGCAGTGTTATCTTGATCGTTTACATATGAAGGAAAGGTGATCAGCCCTCCGCTTCAGGTACCAGTCCAGGGTAATATTGAATAAATATTACAGTGAAAAAATCACTTATATTTCTTTTACCCCCCTTGGGAATCGAACCCGGGACCTCCAGAACGGTAGCCCAGCGTGCTGACCATTACACTACGGAGGTGGACACGGAGGTGGAAACACAAATAAGAAAGTAAAAAAGATATAAAATTAAACAAGACTAACACTGGGCAAAATGTAAAATATAAAAAATAAAATACAAACAGAGGCATTTGGCAAATTAACAAGAGAATACGTTTCAAAAATCAACAAAAGCGTAATTTATTTAATACGTTTAAAATTCTGTTTAAATTTTATATTAATCCCCTTGGAATCCTAATTTTATCACGCGTCCTGAAATTTTAAACCGACTCGACCATTTTCATTATGTAAATCCAATCTTCACATAATCAAATAAATTAAAAAGTAAAAAGGAATTTCGTAAAAAGATCCATATCATTTCTTTGACATCTTAATATGGATGAAGTAGAATATGGAAGGATGTCTACAGGGCTTACAAACCATCATAGGCTGGTTCAAGTGATCACTTTACACATGTTTCAAAATTGGTCCATATATACATATAGAGCTTCCAAGAATTTGAGTAGTGTGGTTGTCAATAATGGGTAGAATTGGTGAATGTTACACGTGTGTAAAGTGATCACTTAAACCAGCCTATGACGGTCGTCAGTCCCGTAAATGCCCAGACTTCCATATTCTTCTTCATCTTTGATGAGATGTCGAAAAATAAAAGGTTAAATATATTAAAATAATGCAATATTAGCGATGGTAATGTGCCTATTTGGTTCTGAATTACCTAAAAGCTTGTTTTCACATGTTATATTCACTATTCTACCCATGATTGACAACCACACTATTCAAATTTTGGATTTTCTTTTGCTTTCGTATAAATGATGAATGCTTCGTCTTAAATTCAAATAGTTATAATATACATATATAGAATGAAATCTTTTGAAACATAAAATTTCTTCCATATACTAGGAGACGCCTGAAAACATGATTTTTATTTTTTCAACCTATGTAGGGTCGTAAGCCCTTTCAATACCTAGACTTTGATATTATTTATCTATGTTGAGATGTCAAAATGTAGAAATAATTGCCAAGTTGAGAAACACAGATTTATGAACAAGGATTTAGACTCAGCAAAAATGTTTCACATGTCATATTTGATTAAAAATCGCAAATAAATGATTTTTTTTTTACTCCTAGCGCTATTTTACCCGTCTTTCAGTATGTTTTAACAAGCTTTATCTCTATGTATCCTTTGGTTATATTCATGTACAGTACTAAGCCAAAATGACTCGCATATCAAAAGTGACGTTCGATTTATTCGTTGTTTGCCTAAATTTTATCTCGTTTGTTTATCTTTTTGTCTAAGAGGTTATAACTAATTCCAAAATTAGCTTTTACGTATACCGGATTTAATTACAAATTAGAGTTTCAAAGCATTTCATACCCTCATACCATCTGACAGTTTCTATTGCGCAATCTCTACACTACCACCAAGGTCAGTAAAGGGTTAATCCCTTTGGTAGGAACCGAGTACTATAGTATTATATATAATATATACTGTACAGTGATAGAGAAGGGTTAACTCATTTATCCAGCCTGCTTACAAACAAACGGGGGTCTTTTTTGAATTTCCTTATTTCCCAAACGTGTTAAAGAAGAAATTGATTGTATAGAGTACTCTTAAGGTATCTGCGAAAAATACTACTACTACCACCATCACGCTGTTTCCCTACAGGGTAGCCAGAGAGAATAGAACGCCACACTCGTTTATCCTGACATACACTCCTATCTTCCTTTACGTGTTCTCCGATTAGGTAGACTTTTGATCACTAGATTTTAGGTTCTGATTGATTTGGTCGTGCTAAGTCTTTTTTTTATAGAATTTCGATAAACAAATTAATGAAATACGTGTGTATTTTTATAAAGCACCTAAAATATTTTATACATTTTATGTAATATTATTTACGTAGGTACCTCAAAATTTTCGTCGACATATCGACCATTTCCTGACAAAACATCGTAACGCCAGTTAGCTAATGTTTTTTTGTTTGTTTTTCGTAAATCTACTGTTTATAAATATATGCATAATCTGGAAGAAAAATCGAACTCTTTGGAGCTCCAAAGTATACAATTTATTTCAGATTATGTGTGTATTTATTCTGAGGAGATTTAAAAAAACATACAATCTTTAACTTTATGGAGTTTATTGTGATGTTTTCCCGGGAAATCGATATTTGACACGGAAAATTTTCGTCATTCGTTTATGGAAAATACAGGTTGAATAAACTAAACACTTTAATAGATTATAATTAGTTTAAAAATCATACCTAAGATTAGGAATCCACAATTTGTAAACTATCAAAAATGTATGTTTTGTATTTATTTATATTTTTATTCGGCTAATTTATATACCGCCATTTTTACGAAGTATCGCCTCAAGTATATTTGCTTTAGTGTTACTCAATAAATATATTGAAATTTATATACATCCAAATATTTACTTAGCGGTTTGAAAATGTTCATGAATCGTGTTATTAAAAAAATGTTTTATAGATAATACCTTTCTATTCGTACATAACGAATGTGCCGACACATTTTATAACGAATATAAAATGACCTCTCTTCTACTTTGACAACATTCCTTTCCAATGTGAAGGGATGAAATTTGTACCTTTTTTAATAATTAAATATACCTTTTCACGTATGAAAACGAAAGGTTTTTTGCGAGAAGAGTGCCCTTGAGATATGTTTTACGAAAATGGCGCTATATAAATTATCCAAATTTATTATTTCCGTTTAAATTTTTTGTATTCTGAAAATAAATATTTTCCTTTGCTCTCCTTTGATTTTGTAATATTTTTTTTCGGTTCATTCTGTAATTTTTACAAAAAAAACATCAATTCCTTTTTATTATGTTTTTAATATTTAAAAAATCCTTCTTATTTAAATTTAAGATATCGTTTTTACAAAATATTACGTAAATATATAGTGGTTAAATCATTATAAAAATAATAAGTTTTTCAAAAATCCTTTTTGTGTAAATTAAAAATATTGGTTTTTACAAATACATATAACACAAAAATGGCGGTTTTTACAACAAAAAGACGCATATATAAGTATTACTGTTGTACACTTCTTAGGTGTTCTTAGGTGTTGTACACTTCTTAGGTGTTGATTTTATCAACTTTACAAGGCAATGAGAAAAAATATTTTTGTGTAAATTTAAGATATTGGTTTTTACAAAATATTACACAAAGGTAGTGGTTTTTACATCAAATATAAACACATATTATGAGACATATCATGATCTGAAAACATTGTCGGGAAAAATAGTAATTTAGTCAAAGATAAACAAACCCCTGTTGTTGTGAGGTCGCGACGTGTATTCAAAGGTTTACAAAAGTACACTGTATAAAATTACACAACGAAACTATCTTCTCTTAATTTATCTGTCCCGTTAAATTTTATTGCGTGGGTGTTCCCGCTTCCCCTATGCCACCCTCACACTTCCTAGCCTTTCCCCCTTTTTAAATAAATGGTTTTAATTACCTTTGGCGACATTTGAACACGCGTTTTTGCCCGAAAGCTATAGATCACAATCTATACACATTATAGATGGACAGGAACTGTGCTCTCTGTTGTATTGTTAAATTTCCACATGATTACGTACTCGATAAGGCCGTGATTGATTTTAGCCTATTAAATGTACGCCTGCCCAATTTTACCCCATCTGATCACTTATCGGCTCCTATTGGTGCACATGGCATTGCACTTGACTATTGCAGTGCTATCTATATTATCAATCGCATAATGGCAAGGTAATCAGTTTTGAAATTCAAACAATAATAATAATACATTGTAACAGGGCTCTTTGTGGAGACTGACGGAGCATTTCGTCGTAACGTAACATTCGCTGCGAGCATTTGAACATCGGATGGAGTGCTCGGAGCGCTGTACTGACTATACGAATGCTCGCACCGTAACGCGTTACGTTACGACGAAATGACTCCGGTCAGTCCCCACCTTTACGTTTTATACGTTTATATATTTCATATACATACATATATTTAACCTTCATACATATCGCTCACTCCTTTCAACAACGTCATATATCAAAAATCGATAATTTTCAGTTGTGCATGTTTTCAGAATGCCCAGAAAATGTACTATATCCCAGCAAAAGCTGCATATTTTTTTACTTAATACAAGGCAGAAAGTGTTGTTTTTGCATTTTAGAGAAAAGGTATTGTTTAATTATTTTTTTAAATATACTAAATATTTTTCAAATGGAGAAAAAACCTTCAGGTTTTACCTAGAAAGATCTGTTGCACAGTAAAAAAGTTCAATAAGTGGCTTGATATTTATTTTTAATACATTGTATTATATTTTTAAACTTTAAAAATGAGCTCCTGAGTTTTTTTATATATAACGTTGTTGAAAGGAGTGAGCGATATTTTATTACATAAATTGATCGTCGTTTTGTCTTATGGTGTTTTCGTTGCGAAATCGAAGTGGATAAAACTACGCTAACTCAAAATCTATTCTCATTTTTTCACTAATAAGTTTCTTACATTTGTGTACGCAGGTACTCAACAGGTACTTACCTACCTACCCGTACAGCCTATTATGAACATTTTGGAAGTGCGTTCCGACAAGTCGCGTGTCATGTGACTCCCTGATTTATTTTATAGCCTGATTCGTTAATTCCCCCATTCGACACTCCACCGTACACTTGTGGCTAGGGTATCGGATGGATATTTTAGCCTCTGCATAATTTTATTCGACTTCTAAGTCAACACTTTTTTATCTCACGTTACACCCGAGTTATTCATCTTTTCCTCAATTCATAATTACAAATATTTTAATTTTTTATTTATTTAACTCGAAAATATGCAATTTTGACTAATGATTCAGTATTATATTTTTAGCCATTCCAGGGTGACTTTATTTTCATTATTCTTTTAATAATTTACCACCCCTATTACTGTGACCTAATTTACTTAAATTTGTACCCTTAGTGTAGGCGACAAGCTGTCACATATCATCAATCAAAAGTGATCTCTCTCGTTCACTGTTATATTAATTATGGTAACAGGGTTACTGAGTGTAGTTTCCGATTTAAATATACATACTCTTCATTCAACATATTTCCAATATTGACGTTGATATATCAACAACATTATATACAGTTATTTAGGAAGAATTTTAGGATAATTGAATGATTCTCAACAAAAAAAATTCCCACATAATTTCTTTATAAAAACTCATAAATATCTCAAAATAAATAGGCAGATGAAAGTAGACTGAATGCAGTCGAAATGCGATTCTCAGAAGAATTTGCGACAAAACGATGTATGATAGATGTACGAATAGTGAAATAAGGAAGGAATGCAAAGCTGAGATAAGCATTATCGATAAAATTAAGAAAGGTGTGTTGAGATGGTTTGGACATGTAGAACGAATGAGTGAGGAAAGAACGACAAAACAAATTTATGAGGCGAATGTTAGCGGGAAAAGAAGCAGAGGAAGACCGAGAAAAACATGGCACGATCAGGTATGCCAAATACTTGAAAGTGGTCAGGTTAGGAGTCGTAACAATCGGCGGGTATGTATGAGGAGATGCATGAACGTGGAAGAGGCGAAGAATGTTTGCAAGGACAGAGTAGTGTGGCGCTCTATTCTCTCTGCCTACCCCTGCGGGGAAGCGGCGTGATGGTTAGTTAGTTAGTTAGTTAAATAAATAGATGGTTTTAAGAAAAACGAGGAAAAATAGTACCATCCAAAACTTTCAACTTTATCCCGTTATGTTTTATTTAAAAAAATATTGTATTTTACATAGTTGACTTATCTTTTTGATATGTTACTAATGGAATTAATTAAAAATAAAATAATTTTTATTTAATGGGTTTTTTAACTCGCATTTCGTTTGGGGGATTTGTATTGTTTAAAAAAACTAAACAAAAGAATATTAAAACAGTTTACAAATTCATTACAGTGCATACCTACCTAATTAAAATAAATAAAAGCGGTTATAAATTAACCAAAATACCTACCTAATTAAAATAATTAAATGTGTGCCAAGTAAAGATTTTTTTTATACATACAACACATTATATTTGCTTCTGATTACTTTATTGAAAATCGTAATGAAAAAATATGGCTAATATGAAAAATAAATTATACATGCAATTATTAATTGTATTATACTTCGAGCTCGCGTCGTTCGTTTGTCGTATTATTATTTCTTCCCAAAAGTAAGCGTGCAAGGGCTGTAGGTAGAGAGTCTCATGAATTCTTAGCGCCCAAAAAAGTTTTGTAGGTAATTTCGTGTGAAAAATTAGTTTTTCACTGGAAATAAAAATACGTAAAAAAATTCTTAATTATTAAATTTCCAATTGAATGAACGTGGTCGTTTTACAATACGTTTCTTTTATCCCTAACTTATTTGATTTTTTGCTTATATTTCTTACGTAACTAATATTGTTTATTTTTTCTAGGCGATTCCCGAGATGCGGGAAAGGTGGCGCCTCCTGGAGGCGGCGCTGCTGCTCTGTCTCGTCTCCTGCTGCAGCACTCAGGACTTCTCCCGAGGCTCCTCGCCGAACTCCTACAACACCAACGACCCCAACTTCCCCCGTGACCCGAATAACCCAAACTTCCCCCGAGACCCCAATGACCCCAACTTCCCCAACAGCCCAAATTTTCCCCGTGACCCGAATAACCCCAACTTTCCCAGAGATCCGAGTAACCCCAATTTTCCCAGAGATCCGAATAACCCCAACTTCCCCAGGGATCCCAATAACCCTAACTTCCCTAGAGACCCGAATGACCCTAATTTTCCCCGGGATCCGAATAACCCGTATGACCCCAACTTCACGAGAGATCCTTTAGTCCCTAATTCCTACAATACTCCGGATCCCTTGGATCCTTACAGAAGTAACGATCCTAACTTTCCTTATCGAGATCCCAATAACCCGACTAGTGATAGAAACTACCCCAATAGAGATCCCAACTTCCCGAACCGGGATCCATATGGAAAAGATGACGGGTTTACTCAGGACAGTTTTAACACCAGGAATGATTTCCCCGATAATTCGGGATTCAACCGGGATATTTACGGGAACAGAGACGGGGTTAATAATCCCGGCTACCCTAATGAATATGACTCGAGGCAACCTTGGGATACTAACAGACTCGGCGGTGGATATGACAGCAGACCACCTCCTCTTGAAACCAGCAGTGTCATCATTAACGAAGCGTAAGTGTATTTTTACATCATGTAAAAATTAATACATTGAAAGAAAAGTATACCATGAAACTGAAATGTGTTTTTTTTTTCATTATTATTGCTGACAGACCTGGGTAAGTCGGTAATGTTGCATGGACGGCTCCCTCTTCATGTTCTATACACTAGCTTTCGTTTTATTTGGTAAACCAAACTTTTTATCATTTTGATAAATGAAAAAATTGCCATGTGTACTTTATCATATTTTGCAAACAGCAAGCGCATATGGCATAGAGCTTAGTTATCCAACTGAATCTCTTGTTTTGTTTTCAATTTGGCAATATTCTTAGTTGAAAAATTCAAGTGTGGCACAAATTAGGTTTAAAACTTGCACTAATATGCTTTAAAAAATTGCCTATGTTAGGGTTACCATATTGTCAAATATAAATTGAAAAGAGGACAATTTACTCAAATCAGATAGCAAAGAGATGAAAACCCTGTTAATTATTGCAAATTAAAAAAAAAACATCATAAATAAGATTTTGTGCTATAAAAGATGTATAGTGACCCTCATCTACATTATAAGATAAATTAGAAACATGCCTACAGCTTGTCAATAACTGCAATCATCTAGTCTTACTATTTCTATAGGGGTAGGGAGATAGAATGGAGCTTTCTACTTGACCAGATTCAAGTTTTGATCAAGCTTATATTTTGAAACTCTCTTTGCTTTATCCTTGTATTAACACTTGCCACAACTCGCTCATTCTCTCATTATCCAGTTATCCATTCACGCCATGTGACCAAACCATCTTCAGTTAAATCTCACTCAGCCCGGGGCTATACATACACAATGACCAGCTTCTAGATGAAATAAAACTATCAACTGTTAAAATAGATACGTGTTTGCTTATAATTTTACTACTACTAGTACTGCAACAGAGAGGATGGAGTGCCACACTTTGCTCACTCCTTTCAACAACGTCATGTATCAAAAATCGTCCATTTTCTGTTTTACATGTTTTCGGGATGCCCAAAAAATGTACTATATCCCAGCAAAAGCGGCATATTTTTAACTTAATATTTACCCGCTACCGGGCAGAAAGTGTTGTTTTTGCATTTTGAAGAAAAGGTATTGTTTAATTATTTTTTTAAATATACTAAATATTTTTGAAATGGAGAAAAAACCTTCAGGTTTCACCTAAAAAGATCTGTTACACAGTAAAAATTTCAATAAGTGGCTTGATATTTATTTTTAGTACTTTTCATAATACTTTTAAACTTTAAAAACGATGTCCTGAAAAATCAAGTTTTTTGATATATGACGGTGTTGAAAAGAGTGAGCGATATCGATTCTCAGCACTCAGTAACGGTTAATTAAGTTAATTTACTACATTCGATCCCATTCTAACATTTGTATGTCCTTTTCTATGTGATTTCAGGACATACTTCATTGTGGCGTCCCGCATGGTGCGACCGGGTCAGATCTACAAGGTGTCGGTTAGTATCCTCAAGGCGAGGGCTCGCATGAACGTCCGGGCTTCCATCTCCAACAATGGGGTGGAATTGACTCACATCAACCAGGAAGTGAAGCAAGGCGTCCCGGAGACATTGAACATGAGGGTATGTATTGAAAATCATTCTACTCTTGATTTTAACATCTTTTTATCTTCAATCTCTAGAGATCTACTTGCTAGAGAAACTATTGGTTTATTCATAGATTTGGCGATAACTTCTACAACTCCATTTTAATTTATATATTAAATGTTAACCCTTACTGGTCCAATGTCGAATCAAATTCGACATAGATTTTTTGTTCTTAGGTTCCATGTCGGATGTTATTCGACATTTTTTTCATCATTAGTATTATTTTTTTAAATTCCAAGCTTACATTTTTGTCACTCATATCTATTACAACAGTATGTGGAGCAGAGGACAAAATATTTTTTTCCAATTGGAATGTAACTGTCTACCTAGATTTTTTTTTTTTGATTTTGGGGGACCTGATTAGTTTACTGATATTAGTTTAAAATGCCATAACAAGGCGAAACAATTTTCACAAGTTTTATTTTTATCTGTTTTTTAGAATAAAATATAATTTAATAGACTCTAGTTTTTCTCAATTTTGGGACCTGCAGTACGGTAGCTGAGCGTGCTGACCATTACACTACGGGGCGGAGTTTTTATATTACATTGTATTATTTGTAATTCCTAGATTTTTTTCAAAATAATCTAAATTAGCGTCTCGGTACATGTTCTGGTTAATGAGCCGTTAAAAAATAAAATAAATAAATAATGAATTGTTTTTTTCATCAGGTACCACCTACATCAGTACCCGGAGTATATAAGTTGAGGATCGAAGGACTGTACGATGATCCGTTTGATGGGAAAGCATTCCTCAATGAGACTTACCTCACATTTTCCCGGAGATTCATGACAATCTTTATACAGATGGATAAACCAGTGTACATGCAAGGACAAACAGGTATTTTGATTTTAAGAAAATTTAACGAAACTCAAAAATATGATAACAGTGCGTGCCCGATTGATACTTTTAAAATAAATTGCTTACCAAGAAATGCAGCCAACAAGCTCCTATATTCAGGCATTCTTCTTCTTCTAACCCTTATCCGCACCCCAATGGTGCATAGGGTACTGCATCATATAGAAGCAGTGTTATCTTGATCGTTAAATACACAAAGGAAAGGTGATCAGCCTTCCGCTTTAGGTACCAGTCTAGGGTCATATTAAATAAATATCAGACTGAAAATCACTAATATTTATTTTGACCCTCTTGGGAATCGAACCCGAGACCTCCATCATGGTAGCCTAGTGCGCTAACTAGTACACTATGGAGGCGGACATATTATTCAGGCATTAGCTTGATAATAATATTTTTAGATGATTTATATAGCGCCATTTTCGTAAAATACTGCATCAAAAGCACTTCACTGTCTTTTAATTGGGGAAAAGAAGATTGTGGAAATGATTGAGCAAATAAATGCATTTTTGGTGTATTTCTAAAGATCATTTATTTATTTGGGATTTTTACAGCTAAATAATACAATATACAATAACAATTAATAAATCTACAGCCAATTATAAAAATCCATTGATAATGTTATTATTATAATAAGTGATTAATGAAAGTAATGTTGTGGTTGGGGTGAGTGTGTGTGTGTGTGTGTGTGTGTGTGTGTGTGTGTGTGTGTGTGTGTGTGTGTGTGTGTGTGTGTGTGTGTGTGTGTGTGTGTGTGTGTGTGTGTGTGTGTGTGTGTGTGTGTGTGTGTGTGTGTGTGTGTGTGTGTGTGTGTGTGTGTGTATGTGTATGTGTATGTGTGTATCAGTGAATCATACATGAGTAATAAAAATATGGAAAGAAGGAAAGAGGAGGCAGGAGAGGCTTCGAGAAGAAAAAACAGAACAAAAATATTTTATTAAAATGGTAAAAATACAGTGATCAACGTACCAGCACACTACCCACAACGAGTGATATCATATTGTATCATTGTATTATCATCTCACTCTTACTGTTTTTATTATAACTACTGATGGAAGAGCATTCCAAGGCATTGATCTCGCAACAGCAGTGGCACGCTCGCCAAATTTAGTGCACTGGTTGCAAGCTGGTAAGATCACTTTCCCCATTGCAGCCGATGGAAGCGTGAGACGTCTATCAATCAGTTCGCCTGGAATGCGCGTATCTTTTAGATACCCTGGAGTCACGGCTTATTAATATCTGGTGTTTTTGTTACTATATAAGATTTCTAATGATCTTTTGAAATATTTCAGTTCACTTCAGAACAATTCCCATCAATACGGAACTGAAGGCATTCAATAATGCTATTGACGTCTATATTCTTGATCCCAACAGGCATATTATGAAGAGATGGCTCTCTAGACAGGTAAACTACTATATTATTTATTGATTCGGCATTAACTTTTTAGAATGACATGTAGATTTTTTTTTTTAATTGAACATTTGAAACAAAGTTAAATATAAAAAATAATGTTGAATAAACCACATTATAATTCATTAAAGTGGTATATTCAAGTGTTTAATTTAAAAAAAAAAGGTAAACTGCTTTTCAAATTATCAGATGAATATGACCATTACATGGAACCAAATAGTAGCGCTGATTTATTTCAGATAAAACTGTACCTTAGTGATTTTTATTTTATATATATTTTTTTGTAAACTGCTTTCAATTGTTTTAAAGTATTTTATTTGCAACTGGCTGTACCCGGCCACTCATTGGTATAGCTCAGTCTGGTTAAATGTACAAGAAAGAAAAGAGATTGTACTGATCTATTCTGTTCTTCTGTGCGTGTCATGTCAGGTCCCCCTGACATCGACTATCACTTGTGACTAATTGTCCTTATCTTGGGCAGCTCTAAACAGACTTAACTTCCTTCTTAACTTTTATTTATTATCTATAAAGTCATTGAAGAACTCATTTCTAATATCGTAGTCATACAGGAGAAAGTGACCAAGTGCATTGTTTTACAAAAACGTGATCATTGACTATATGAATCTTACTAGCTTAATATTGCCCTGAAAAAATCCCAAAGGATTTTAAACTTGGAAGTATAACATATTGACTAGTTAAAAATGACTAACTGCATTGGTGTTTATTTTCTTGCCAAGCAATAGTGACTAAAATGGCCCTCCTGAACATTTTACCTTTTGGTAGTTGGTCACTTTCTCCTGTACTACTACGATATGTTCAATTTCACAAGGTTTGTGGGTATTGCATGTATGGCTCTTTTACTTAACAAATGGCACTGTCATTGCAGTAACAAAAACAGCTAATAAAAAAAACATGTTTTTACTTGTCACAGGTGTATATATAAATACGCTTGCAAATCATCAACTTTAGAAGTTTAAGATTTTGAGCCAACCAAAATTTACATTTTTATTTGAATAGATGATGGGGTAATCAATCATATTATATTAATCATAAATTGTTATATTTTCTTTTCAGTCTAACCTCGGTACAGTAAGCTTGGAATACAAGTTATCTGATCAGCCAGTGTTTGGGGAATGGATAGTCCAGGTCTATGCTCTCGGGCAGATAGAAGAGTCCAAATTCCTTGTAGAAGAATACTATCAAACGAGATTTGAGGTGAGTTAACACAAATACATATGTATTGTAAGCTGTTCAATGGAGAGATAAGTGAGTGGTATCTCCTGGGATGGATGCTGAAAAAAAATCCAAAAACATGAAAAAAATGTAAACTACGTTATATGCACTTATGTATACCTGGAAATAGATTGTTGTTCAGCCATGCATCTATGATGCATGCTAACTCTTGTCAAATAAATCTTCTTCTTCATCTTATTCCTCATTACTGAGGGTTGTGACCCTTGTGGGAGCAATGACTCTTCTCCAGGTTTCCCTTGACTGCACTGCATGTAGCGCTCCAACCACCGAGGTGCTGCCTCAACTTGATCGGTCCATCGTGTGGGGAATCTTCCTCTCCCTCTTTTCCCCTTCCAGTCGTTCCTCATCGCCACGCGCAATGTGTCCAAAGAACTGAAGAATCCGTCATGTACAGATAAACAAATAGCCAACAAATATTAAACTAGTAATGTAAAATGTGCCCTCTGTTCAATAAAACCCAGTAAGGACACATTATTATAAACTTAAAATTCTAATTATGCTAGATTTAAGTTTTGTACTGACATTTCTTGGTGGAACTGCATTTTATAGAATTAAAAAAACAACTATGTAATTTTTTCCACATGAATTGCAGTCTAATGATGTCGGTTACGACGAAACCCGGTTGCTGGTCAAACGAAATTCACGTGGAAAAAATTACATAGTTGTTATTTTATTCTATTCTAATTATGTGTATGATCATAAATGCGGAATTGTTTAATTGGCTTTATTTTTATTAATGTAACTATTTTTGTTAATATAATGTAATGTTTATTACTGTTAATGTAATTATTTTTTATTATATACTTTTTTAAAATATAAAGCTGTACAATTCCCGAACAAATAAAAAATAATAAAAAGAAGAAAAAAAATATGAAAAACTGTCCCAACTACCTTTTTAAATAAATATTTTTTTATAGGTTAACGTAACTATGCCGGCTTTCTTCTTCAACACCGATCCGTTCATCTACGGTCGTATCATGGCTAACTACACGTCCGGCGCACCCGTGTCTGGAAACCTGACCCTGAAGGCGACCATCCGCCCCATCCCGCAGTTCAGACCGCAGTACTACTCGCAGCAGGGACAGTTCAACAATCAGGGGCTGTTCGGAGTCAACCTGCCCAATGACAGGGAGCAATACAACAGGGGTGAGATTTGTTTCTTTTTATTTCTTCTTCTTCTTCATCTTGTTGTAGGCCTTGTGGCCTGTTTTTAAGAGGGATTAGCCTACTGCGAACCGACAGATTCCCAGCTATCGACCCATCTCTTTGGTGGATGCCCAGGAGTCGTCTACCATGGGTTCGGCCATACAGTGCGATGTGGGGGAGTCTGGATGGTTCCATTCTCCTCACATGCGCATACCATTGTCTCCTTCGTTGCCTTCCCCACCTAACGACATCTTCAATCTTGCATATTTCCCTGATCCTGGCGTTTCTTATTCTATCTTGAAGACTCTTGCCTGATATGCTTCTTAGAGTCTTCATTTCTGACACTCTAAGCGCGTTTTTTGTGGCAACGGTGTCCGCTCTACTTTCGATTCCATACGTCATGATGGGTCGGACACAAGTTTATCCTTATTCCAAACCTTGAGGTAAAGAGTAGAAACCTCTAAGGTTCATATGGTTTATATATTTCAGTGAAACCTCTATAGATCGTTTTTGAAAAGACCTATTGAAATAAGTCATGGATGCGGGGAAAAAATTACTGTAGGAATATAGAGAGAAAAATAACACACTAACGTTTAAATGTTTAATATGTACATACATATTGTAAAAAAGTTGGTGAACCGAGTAAACTTCATTTTACTGAGATCTTAAGCACTCTTTTAACTATAAGACAATGGTTTAGTCAACTTGCAGCGCCATAAGCATAATGACTTGGATGAATTCCTGCAAAAAAAAATAGTATCCATAGGAAGGAGACATAATTCCTAAAGTATAATGATGTCACATTGATTTCAGAGGTCATATATCGCTCACTCCTTTCAACAACGTCATATATTAAAAATCGTCAATTTTCATTTGCAACATTTTGAGTGTGTCCAAATACTTGTTCACAAAATCTGGATTATCTCCAATTACAGGAGTTATTTTCATATTATTTTTTGACATCTCATCAAAGATGAAGAAGAATATGGAAGTCTGGGCATTTACGGGGCTTACGACCGTCATAGGCTGGTTTAAGTGATCACTTTACACACGTGTAACATTCACCAATTCTACCCATTATTGACAACCACACTACTCAAATTCTTGGAAGTTCTATATATATGAACCAATTTAGAAACCTTGTTCATGAATCACTAGAACTTCACTAGAGACATCTATTGGTGAGATGTAAAGAAGCTTTTTATTAAGCAGAAACTCTTATATTATAATATATAATATTATAATATTATAATATAAGAGTTTCTGCTTAATAAAAAGCTTCTTTACATCTCACCAATAGATGTCTCTAGTGAAGTTCTAGTGATTCATGAACAAGGTTTCTAAATTGGTTCATATATATAGAACTTCCAAGAATTTGAGTAGTGTGGTTGTCAATAATGGGTAGAATTGGTGAATGTTACACGTGTGTAAAGTGATCACTTAAACCAGCCTATGACGGTCGTAAGCCCCGTAAATGCCTAGACTTCCATATTCTTCTTCATCTTTGATGAGATGTCAAAAAATAATTTTCATTTGTGCATGTTTTCGGAATGTCCAGAAAATGTACTTTATCCCAGCAAAAGCAGCATATTTTCAACTTAATATTTACCCGCTACAGGGCAGAAAGAGTTGTTTTTACATTTTGAAGAAAAGGTTGACGTGGTGAAACCACGTTTCTCCTCTAGCCTGGCAAAAATAATCAATTATCAATCGTTTAATTTAATTAGTCTTAGGAAAAAAAAATATTTTTCTGTGCACGCAAATATTTTTTATGGCTCCGACCTTTTATAATTTACCTGTCATAAAACTAAAATGTATTTAAAAGGTTCGAATCATAAAAAAACTGTCGCCAACCCGCTGGCCTTTGTAAAGATATTTGCCGATGGTTCTTTATTATTATATAGTGCAAATAAAATTAAAAGTTTGCTAATTGATGTCCAGACATCAATTAGCCATCAATCAACGTCTAGACGTTGAAAATTTTGGGGGTGGATACAAGCGCACCGTCAGCCAATGAAAAATGGTTTCGAGGGCGTGATCTTCAAGGAGAGAAACCGAATATAACGGGAAGAAATCAGTGGGATCGATCTCTTGGAAGCCGGCAGTTGGTCGGAATACTCTCTTGGAAGCCAACAGTTGGAAGGATCAGTTGGGAGGAATCAGTCGTAAAAGGAAAGACCGACCAGTCGGACTGGTCGGAATAAGGACTTGGAAGCCGGGACTTGGAAGCCAGGACTTGGAAGCCGGCAGTTGGCCGGAAAAGAGTTGGTCGGAATAGTGACTTGGAAGCCGGAAGACTTGGAAGCGGGGACTTGAAAGTCACTCTTAGAAGCCAACAGTTGGACGGATCAGTTGGGAGGAATCAGTCGTAAAAGGAAAGACCGACCAGTCGGACTGGTCGGAATAGTCAGTCGGGAGAAATCAGTTGGAAGGAGCATTCGGGAAATCAGTGGGATCGAGGAGTTGGAAGGAGCCGTCGGGAGAGATCAGGGGGATCGAGCAGTCGGGAGAAATCAGTTAGAAGGAGCATACCTACACCAGGTTTTAAGACTTAAGTGAGGAGAAGAGCGGGAGCTCTACGCAGGGAGAGAGAAGATAGAAACAAGGGATTTACTCATCCGGAGTATCAAAAGCAGACCCACGCCGGGTCATAAGCCTCAAATTAAGAGCTGAAGCTCTACTAGGAGAAGAAGAAGATAAGAAGCAAGAATCATCGCACGGCGGCCCGTCATAAGAAGAACCTCATCCCAGCATCCAACGGCGCAGCTTTTTCACAAAGGATCACGGCGACCTCAGCATCACGGCGCATCTTTTTCACCAAAGGTTAGAATAAGTTAAATTTAAGATAGGATTAATTAATTTTAAGCTAATTTAAGATAGTGAATAAGATTAGTTTAAGTTAAAGTCACTTTCGTATAATTTTTATATTTTTAATTAAATCAATTTAAGTATATTTTTTGTGCTGAATTTTCTTTCATCTCCCTACCCCTCTTTCTAATATTCCCAGGGTATATCAGCTTGATAAGGTGGGTGACGTCAAGGTGTTGATGAATTATTTTTTTTTAATATACTAAATATTTTTTTAAATGGAGAAAAAACATTCAGGTTTTACCTAAAACGATGTGTTGCACAGTAAAAAATTCAATAAGTGGCTTAGTATTTATTTTTAATATATTTCATTACGTTCTTAAACTTCAAAAACGGTCTCCTGAAAAATCAAGTTTTTTGATAAATGACATTGTTGAAAGGAGTGAGCGATATGCGTTTTCTAACCTTTAGTTGAAAGATATTTGTGTCGTGTTGTGGTCCCGTGGTTAGGTACAATTTTATACTTATTTCTAATAATGAGCCGCTTAAGCTCACAGAAATAGTATGAAATTGAAGTATTTTTGTAAATAGTAAAAACACAAATATTATTATTATTTTTTAATAAATATATTTTTACACTTTGGAATGGATAATTTTTATGAAATTTATTTATTTTTATATAAACTCTCAGCATTTGGTTTAGTCAATAGTCAACAGTTCATAAAACGGACTCAAATTGCCTTATGATTTTTTTTTACAGATTTTATTCAACTTTTTGTATGCAAATGGTATCAATTCTTTAACCTTTAATTGTCTAAGCGGTGTTAAAATGACCTTTGGATTTGATTAGTTGTGTTCAGTGTCGAGACTTTTAGTCAATTTTTGGTTGAAACTATAATACATTATATCGAAATGACTACGCATTGGATTAGTTCCATGTTCACAATCGGTTAACAGATCACTAATGACCCCTAACACTACATACCCTGTAATATAATACATATTACTTCGTATTTCTGCTTCCTGTCGATAATTGGCAAAAGTTCTCAAGATTTCTTTTCTTTGCAGTATCTATAACTCCTCTTTCTTTTCCTATGAATATTAAAACATATTGGTTTACTACTAGACTTGGATTGCTTTAACCTTTTTCGTGGTAGCTCAGGTGAGAGTCCATAGTTAACACATTTCAGACAGGTATTTTTTAAGTCTGCGACGGGATTTGATAATTGCGCTATTGATAATAGTTTAGACCTTAATTAACTATTGATAATAGTTTAGACCTTCACTAAGAGATTGTTACATAATATTCATGTAAAAACATTAAATAATTCCTTCTTTTCTGACTTTGAAATGAGGCTGGCGCAGAAGGTAAAAATCAATCAATCGACCTAACGGGTAAAAGTACTTTTCCCGTTCTAAAGGCATTTGTCCACTACATGGAATTTTACTATCCGGCACGTCAGTTAGCATTTTAAAACGACGATTGGCTTGGATTGGCTTCTGCTTTTGTCCATCTTTCTTCAGATCGGAGCTCTTGATCGGTGCGTGAACACGTGCGTAAATTCGATCACGCTAAACTGTCGTAGTCGCTTTCATTTTTCAAAACGGGACTCCCGGACGGTAAAATTCCGGGTAGTGGACAAGCGCCCTAAGTGTGTTAAGATGCCATAAAGAAGTACTGAAAAGAAAACAGCACCATTACTCAGGAGATCACTTATAGTGAAGCAGCAACTTCTTCCATTTCTATCCTGACTTTGATCACTTGGAAGTGGTCACACTGGTCATTTGATAATACTAATTACATAATCCTTATTTCAGAACAATATGTCCGGAATCAGTTCTACCCTGGAGCCAACCCTCAGAATCCTTATGAGAATTTGAATCCTCAAGTAGATCAGAACGGAAACCCTATTCTCATACAGAATGGTCCCGTACCTATGACTACAGATGTCCTAAATCAACCCGGCTATGTTTACGATTATTCCAAAGTCGTGGAAAGACACTTCAATTTTGTGAGTATCCATAAAATATTTTTACATACTGAGAATAAAACTAATTTATCTATTTTTTTCTCTTACGGAAGATGCTCTAATTCTCGTATATTATTTATTTTTACCCTGCTTATGTGATTTCAGGATGAAGAATATCCCTTCTGGATGACAAAACCAGACCCATATAATACATACCAATATGGAGGCAGAAATGACTATCTTCCATTTTTGAGATTCGTGAGTACATATTTTTGTATATTGTTTTTTATGAATGCTTTGAAATTAGTTTTCAAAAAAGAATTAATATTAATATCAATATTTTTTTGAGATGTACAGCAAAATGTATTAATTAATTAATGAGAACATGAAATATTGTTATAAGAAATATTAATCAATTTTTTTTTTATAAAATACTTATTTACCCAGTTACGGTCTATGAAATTTTTCATATTTACATCATTAAAAATTCTCACCATTTCCCAGCAATTGGAAGTCGAAAATTGCATTCATTCCAAATGTCTCTGTGAGAATCAGTGGCGTAAAAATTTACAATTTTACCTATCATCTTTGGATATTTTAGTTCAATATTTTGACTGACTAATTTAACAATATCTCATTTATAAAATTATTTTTCTAACCATTTTCAGACTGGCAAGAAATCTAATGTAATAAATCAAATTAATTTCACCAAAATACCATTGAACTTTAAAATTCCTTTAAAACTTGCAGAAAACAGTTCATCGTTTACATTTTTAAAGTTGCGATAAATTTTCCAGTTCAACGGGACTTACGAGTTCAGATATCCCATGCGAGAACTGGAGCAGTATGTTCCTTCCCTGGACGGGATGGAAGTCATCATCACGGCCACAGTCGGAGAGAGGTTTCTAGACGAGATCATCGAGGGTTACTCCGTAGCTCGGATATTCAACTCTTCTATCAATGTGGCCTTCCTCGGAGGCACTCCGCAAGTCTTCAAACCTGCAATGCCTTTTGATTGCTATGTGAGTTAATATTTTTGCTGTTTTTACAATGTATTTTTTCTCAAACATACAAATCTAGACCCAACGTTTGGACTTTCAGATACAAAACTAGACTTAGTCCATATACTTAATGGTGTAAAACTTGACCAATGCCTCAGATAAATGAAAACTTGTCACTTGACTTACAAATTGACTCAAGTAACTGTATAAATTCCCAGTTGCTAGTATGTCCAACTTACACAACCTTTCACAAATATGAATGCACAAGCCATTGCCATTATTCTTCTTTTCATCCTCATAATTAATCTTCACAATTCTTAATTAGTACCCGCCCAGTATCTTCTTCATTAATCTTCACTATTCCTTCTAAATTTCCTTTCCCATTTAGTAGTGAGCTCTTTCACTTATGTATCCTATGAAATATATTTCACTTTTCAGACCTTAATAAAAAAACTGATCACCTTGATCCGATGCAGTGTGCTTTACACCATTTGGGTGTGATACGGGTCAAAGAAGACTGAAATATTAGTGATTGATTTTAACTACAATTCTAGTATCCTTCACTAGCTGAACAAAACAACTAAAACTAGAAATATTATTTCAATATAGTTGAATCAAGCCAATGTTGATAATTTCACAGTTAAGCATGTAATTTTAAAATAAATATAATAATTTTATAAATTTGTATTTTCAGATCGCAGCATCATTCCACGATGGTTCTCCCCTGAGACCACTGCAGTTGGGGCTCAGCATGATGGAGATACAGAGCAACGTGGAGATGAGAGGAGGGGGAAGGAGGGATCTCCCTATACAACAGCTCCGTATGGATGACAGCACACCTGGAATCTGGCATCTCAAGATCGATCTCAAGACGCAGTTAGGTAAGTAATCTACATTAAAAAAAAAACAATGCTTTACTGATAGTAAACATTAGTTTGGTAACTATGCAAATTAATCTGTTAATATAATGGGTTATTATAATAATGAATTTTATTATTAGTGTGTAAATTGATTGGAAAATAACACAAGTAAAAAAACTACCGTCCGTGCCCTCAAACCATTTTTTTCATAATCATTTAGTATTGAATGTCATTTCTAGAACATAATTACTCAACAATTGGAATAATTTATGTATACTATCGCCAGTTTACCAATTTCATGTGATATTATGCTGCAAAACTTAGACCTTTACTTAGGTCATTGAAAGCACTTATGAAACAATGCTCTTTTAATGAAATTATGAATCCTCGTACACTTGACGACTGTCATATGCCACATGTGAACACCTACTGGTCATTCCATGTATCTTAAGAAAATATCCATATCTCCATCCGAACACCTATATGGACAGACTATTTAGTTCTAAACATATCTCAGCTAGCTGCGCAACAGTTACTTATATTGTGAACATGAGAGGAGGGTGGAGTTATTTGTTAATCTAATTTTAAATCTTTAAATATTTTTGGTGTTTACGTTAATAAAAACAAAAGAAACAAGTACCTACCTATTTACCTCTTCTTTTTTAATTAAAAAATCGTCTCTATCCTAATTAGGTACCATTTTATTTACCTGATTGTCTATGGTTCCCCAAATAAATTATTTCAAATTAGGATTGTCTTTGATTCCTAGGCTTTGTAATTTTCTATGTTTTCACTTTCACTGAAACGTTCTTCTCGACTCGCAGGTCTTGATGATGCACCGAATGCTAAGGAAACATTGAAGGATATTTCTCAAATGAGATTGACCGCGTACTTCAGAGATGCCATGGGTCAGCGGGCCCAAGGGGAACTATTACTCATATCACACCATTCCCCACAAAATCACCACATCAAAGTTTTCACCAGCACCGAACTTGCCAAGGTATATCAATAAAAATAAAAGGTTATTTATAGATACTTGGATAATTTTATCAAGCATATGAAGTTTTACACTTTTGATTTTTTTTTAGGTCGGAGAATACATTGTTCTTCACGTCCAAAGTAACTTTTACATGGAATTCTTCAATTATTTGGTCATGTCAAAGGGTATTATTCTAACGACTGGACAAGAGAATATGAAGGTTTGTACTTTCAGCTTCTATTATTAATATATACATGACATCAAAGTGCTCTCTAGACTGTGTAGCCTTGCTTAATTACTATCTTGTACTCAAAAATTAGAGACCATCCAATTTCATTGAATTCCATCACTTCATTTTAATGATATATTTATACATATACTGTAAAAAAATAAATATAGCATAACCTTGAAGGAATACTGGTTCCGACCCTAATGTATGGAAGTGAAACATGGAGTTGGCAAAAGAAGGATAAAAGTAGACTGAATGCATTCAAATGCAATCTCTCAGAATAATATGCGACAAAGCGATGTATGATAGATGTTCGAATAGTAAAATAAGGAAGGAATGCAAAGCTGACACAAGCATTATTGATAAAATTAAGAAAGTTGTATTGAGATGGTCTGAACATGTAGAACGATTGAGTGAGGAAAGAATGGTAAAACAAATGTATGAGGCGAATGTAATTGGAAAAAGAAGCAGAGGAAGACCGAGAAAAACTTGGCACGATCAGGTATGCCAAATACTTGAAACGGTCAGGTTAGGAGTCGAAACAATTGGCGGGTATGTATGAGGAGATGCATGAACGTGGAAGAGGCGAAGAATGTTTGCAAGGACAGAGTGGTATGGCGTTCTATTCTCTCTGGGGATCCGGCGTGATGGTTAGTTAGTTAGTTCTGAAAGAATCCCTAACATACTGTCCAAAATGTACCTGATACTTTTATAAATCATGATGTCAGATTCAACGGATCTGGTATTTCTCATAAAAGTACAGTAGCCGATATATCGGATTTTGGTAACCAAAGGGTTATTGTATTGTATTTCATACTTTTAGGATTCTATCAGGACTTTTGCTGTTACTCTGTCAGCGGAAATGGCTCCTGCAGCAACCATTGTGGTCTGGAGCCCTGGACGCCACGGAGACACCATGGTCGACTCCATTACTGTACCTGTTAACGGAATCTCAAGAAATAATGTGAGTTTTAATTCATTTTAATGTGATTAAAATTTTCTTAACCTCTAAAAGTTCTGCTGAGTATTTGTCTCCTGATACAAATAAAAGGGATGCTGTTAGGCAAACTTTTACATCATCCTCTGAATTTTCATAAATTTCTCTTTCTACCTCACTTTATTCCATACATGAATATTTTATACGAATAATAGCTCTTGTTTTCAGGATGTATAATGACATCACTGCTACTATCATCACTAGAATCAAAATCATTTTATAAAAATAACTTAAAAGCGTCTTTTACATACTGTTAGTAGCGAGCAGGAGACGTTTATAAGCATTCTATTTGCTTACTTTTGGTAAAGCGCGAGAGATGCCAAAAACATTGTACAGATCGTAATTGGGTTTGCGGCTACTTGTGGGTAGTATACAACCCTAATTAGTATACTGATTAGGGTCGGGGTTGATGAAAAAACCGCCAATAAGCAAATACTATAATGCAAAAGTAAGCAAATAGAACGCTTATAAGCGTCTCCCACTCTCTACCAACAGTATGTAAAAGACGCTTTTAAGCGTTTCCCGCAAACAGTGTTAGTAATAATAATTTTGGATAATTTATATAGTGCCATTTTCATAAAATACTACGTCAAGGGTCCTTATTGCCTACTTTGAATGTTCTTGTAACTTTCAATGTTTAGTTTTAAATTACCGAAGCTTGAATTATGTATAATGAATTGTTTATTATTCCGCAGTTCACCGTGTTCATCAACAATCGCAAAGCAAGGACAGGAGAGAAGGTAGAAGTGGCCATCTACGGTGAGCCAGGATCTTACGTTGGTCTTTCAGGTATAGATAATGCCTTCTACACCATGCAGGCTGGAAACGAGCTTACTTACGCTCAGGTAACATTCAATCCCTATTATAAAACTATTTTATTTATTTTAAATAATATTACTTATTTTTCCCTGTACTAACTATTTTCTAACACTAATTTTTCTGTTTGTCTATATGGGGAATTTGAAGTTTATGGTAAGAGATGCAAAACGGATGGAAACAGCTTTCTTCATGCTTTTTCATTGTTATTCATACAAAATTATGTTGGTAAATGTCCTCAATGTAAACAAAAATATCAACAAAAAAAATTCAAGCGCATCAAATATAAATTACTTTTTAAATCGCATTTTTCGTCTTTGGAAATTTACAAATTTAACAAAATTTCAAACTTTTACCAACAATGATTTGCTTATCATCGTAAATCATGACATACTTGTAACTATAGTAACTTTAGAAATGTACAAATGTGATATTTCTGTTTTGTATTTTGCTTTTAAAAACCATGCTTAAACTTGAAGCAATTCAATAGTGACATGTATTTCTGTCTCTCTTTCTTCTGCATTGTCGCCAATACTCCGAAAATACATAATTAATTTTTTCTGGTAATGGCAACCCTTCTATTTTCTGTGATCTTTTATATTATTGTCATAATTTTTATCAGCACAAATCTTTGATGGAAAAATGTTTTCAAAGTGGAAAATAAAGATTTGTTACAGTAAAAAATGTGTCAAATGGTCCAAGAGATTGTAAGAAATAGACGTGTTGGTCTTACCGGAGGGAATTCTTAATTATTTGATAATTCTTGTTTGATTATCATCAATTAAAGGCATTTTTAATCATTTGTCATAGTCATAATAATTTATTTATGAAGATATTAAACGAAATCCAAATATTTTTATATTTTTACACAATTTCAAGCTAAATTATTTTTTTCACTGTAATTTTACAATTCATATAATTATATATATCAATCAATATAATTATTGCATAATATAATTGTCTGTATCATTATTATAAATTCACTCATATTAGTTAATGTATCTTTAGTAACACAGCGATTATGCTTCTGCAAAGTCACCCAACAATCGAGGTTTTCATGGCACCACTAAATTGTTTATCATCCCTCAGGTTATCACCAAAATGGCGACTTTCGATGAGCAAACCAACGGGACCTTCAAGCACACTTGGATGTCTCACCAAGGAAATCCGGATGATCTGGTGTACTTCCCCTCTTCCACCTTCGGGATTGACGCTAATAGAACATTCGAGTGAGCTTTTACTTTTATCTAATCATCTTCTTGCTCACCTCTATTTCTCCTGATCCTGCGTTTAGTCGAAGACAGCATTTGAAGAGGACCCTTATGACTTCATTTCAGTCTATCTTGTAGATAAGCATCCGAATGATTCGAAAAATATATTGCTGACTCTTTTCAACAACATCATAAATCAAAAAAACTAGATTTTTCAGGAGATTGTTTCTAAAGTTTAAGAATATAATAAAATGTATTAAAAATAAATATCAAGCCACCTATTGAACTTTTTACTGTGAACAGATCTTTTTAGAAAAAACCTGAAGAGTTTTTCTCCATTTGAAAAATATTAAGTATATTTAAAAAAACAATTAAACAATACCTTTTCTTCAAAATCCAAAAACAACACTTTGTGCCCTGTAGCGGGTAAATATTAAGTTACAAATATGCCGCTTTTGCTGGGATATAATACATTTTATGGGCATTCTGAAAACATACACGACTGGAAATTGACGATTTTTGATATATGACATTGTTGAAAAGAGTGAGCGATATGTGTATGAACTTGCGCTTTAAAATTATCTTGACACTTTTGCATCAAGTTCAAATTGTATTATATTAATATGACAGTGACAGGGCAGTTTTACATATCTGCAAAAAATGCCCATAAATAAACTACTAAGAATGTGTCGGGTTGTGGTCCCGTGGTTAGTGCCGTTGACTCTTGAGTCAAAGTTTCTCGGTTTGAATCCTTCTAGTGCCATCTGCAGGCAAAATCTTAAAGTAATATTGCTCTGACCAACCTTTTTTACATTCAAAGCATTATGTACTCACGGAAGACTCGTATGTTATATGATTCATTCGTGGTATATGTGTTAACATCATTATTTTATTGAGTATAGATTTTTTATCATATTTTTTAAAACGCATCGTTGGTTTATCGTGAAGTTTGTGATTTGATACAAGCAATATTAGATTTCATTGAAAGAATGATGACAGAAAAGAATCTATAATATTTTTATATTATAGTGATACCTACTCGCTACACAGCAAAAAAAACACGACAAATTATACAAAAGTATGCATACCGCCGCAACATAAGCTTTCTTAAACGCACAAATATGTGCACGCTGTAAACAATATGTTATTTTACATTTTATTACATTTCTACATTATTACATTTTTTTTCGTTGTCAATTACATATGAATATATTTTGGACTAGTTTATTTTAGTGGTTACAATAAGTGTTTTCCGATACTTGCAGATACGCCGGCCTGGTAGTATTCAGCGATGTACCCGTAAGCCGAAGGACCGAGTACTGCAACCTGACTCTTGGCTACGCTGAGTGCCTCAACGGGCGCTGCTACCGGGTGGAGAAGAAGTGTGACGGAATCTACGACTGTGAAGATGGAACTGATGAAGCCGCCTGTAAGTCTTACTGTCCTGACCTTTAACTTTTCAAAAAATATATGAATAAGGATCTCACCTTATCAATCAGCTGTACGCCTTGTACATTTATCTAGTGTAGCATCCATATTGAATTTCGGTACTTGTTGACCCATTTAATAATTTCAGATTTAAAAATAACAAACTAATTTTTATACACAAACTGATGTTCAGTGATGTTTCAAAAGTAATAAGTATTTTAATTTTAATGTATTCAAATTCCCATAATAAACCAGCTCGTCTCCATAGTGTAGTGGCTACCATGCTGGAGGTCCCGGGTTCGATTCCCAGGGAGGCCAAATATTTATTAATATGTACTAATTTTGATTTAATATTACCCTAGACTGGTACTTACCTAATGCGCAGGACTGATCACTTTGCTTTCATATAATGATCAAATTAACATTACACCTATTTGATGCAGTGCCTTATGCACCATTGGGTGCGGATAAGGGTCAGTAGTAGTTGTAATAAGCCATATTTTTTTTTAAAATTGATTCAGTAGTCACTATTTATTTTATTTACTCGTTATTTTCACTAGGAATAAACAACACTATTTCTTAAAATCCATTGTGACAAAAATGTTTTGAAATGTTCCGCACCATTTCACACAGTGTTTGAAAATGATGTGAGATACAACGAAACATGTGTCGCAATAGATTTTAAGAAATAGTGGTATTTATCAACGGAAATTTAAATTAAAAACATAAAAATTATATCTGAATTATTGTTATTTTTTAAAGAAATATCCCTTATAAGAATCCCTCTTTTCCAGGTGATTCTGACAAGTCCACAAAGTTGGCCCACTTCCGCAAGTTCCGCTTCAACCGCATCCAGCGGCAGTACGACAATGTCTGGCTCTGGAAGGACATCAACATTGGACCGCACGGCCGCTTCATCTTCAACACCGAAGTGCCCGAGCGCCCCGCCCACTGGATGGTCTCCGCATTCAGCATGTCACCGAGTCTCGGTTTCGGCATGTTGTCCAAGGCTATTGAGGTAATTCACAATCAAATAGGCACTTCACCATCGCTAATATAGCATTATTTTAATATATTTAACCCTTTCCTTACGGTGCTAAAAACTTCCGCGTGACATTATGGTATATAACTAAAAATATATTTATAATTTAAATTTGAAGCACTAACTTTGTGATTTTCCATTTTAAAATTAAAATGTAACTTTGTATTAAAATCACATATTTTATTATAACTTAATTATAATGTCTACCGGTTTCGAAGCTAACCACTTCTTTATCAAGACTGATTAATACTAAAAAAAAAAAAAGTTTTTAGTATTAATCAGTCTTGATAAAGAAGCGGTTAGCTTCAAAACCTGTAGACGTTATAATTAAGTTATAATAAAATATTTATAGTGATTTTAAAACAATGTTGTATTTTAATTATAAAAAATACATATATTTTTTTAGTACGAGGGAGTGTTGCCATTCTTCATGAATATTGAGATGCCTGACATTTGTCGCCAAGGAGAGCAAATAGGTGTCCGTGCGACAGTATTCAACTACATGAAGGACGCTATCGAGGCTACTGTGGTCCTGGCTGGGTCGCCGGATTACAAATTTGTGCATGTAGAAGAGTTTGGAATTGTGAGTAATCGTTACCTGGCCTTTTATTGTGTCAAATGTAAAGTCGTTTGAATTATTTGTTCTTTATTTTTGCATAAATAAAAAAAATACAAACACCATATTACAAGTCCCGGTAATAAAATAACTATATAGCTTTTTTCACTCTTATTTTATATAAGTGACCGAGTTTCATCGTTACCGACGTCATTAGACTGGTGTCGGTGATTCCGGTAATGGCAAAACTTGGTCACTGCTCAAATAATATAAAAGTGGAAAAGGCTATTATATAAAATGCTGTTCCACCAAGAAATCATTAATTTATTGATAAATTGGTATTCAAGCACTTTGTCATTGGGTTCTTCGAACACTGTTCGGTCAAAGTTCTGACAATGTAACAAAATAAACATAAAATGCACATATGTATTTACAAAATCGTACCCGTACAGGAGAAAATGACCATCTAACAAAACGTAAATTGTTCAGGAGGGCTTTTTTAGTCACTTTTGCTTGGCATGAAAATAAACACCAATGCAGTTAGTCATTTTTAACAAGTTTAAAATCCTTTGAGACTTTTTTCAGGGCAATATAAGCTAGTAAGATATCAAATAGTCAATGATCAGGTTTTTGTAAAAAAAATGCACTTGGTCACTTTCTCCTGTATGACTGCGATGTACATTCATACATAAAAATATTTTATATAAGTAAATGAAAAGAAAATACACAATAAAAATTGAAAAAATCCTCTTTCCCATTCAATCTTGCAACAGATGTTATTCAAATTTATTAATGTTTTTAGGTTCAGCGGCAATATGTTAAACATCATGAAATTGTATACTCCAACGTTCTTATCCATATTTATTACTATATCACTCTGTTTCTCTGTGCAGGTGAACTCGTATAATCCGAGAACATCATTTGGTGAGCACCAGTTCTTCATCTACATCCCCGCGGGAGAGGCTATGATTGTGCACGTCCCCATCGTACCCCAGAAGTTAGGAGACATCCACGTCACCATTCACGCTACAACACTCATAGGAAAGGATACTATCACGAGGAAACTGCACGTAGAGGTATGCTATAAACTAAAATTTTCATTTGAAATTCAAAAAACACAGTACATATAATAATGATAGAAATATATAAAAACATTCTTCTTCTTCTAACCCTTATACGGACCCCAGTGGTGCATAGGGCACTGCATCGTGTTGACGCAGTGTTATATTGATCGTTATTTTACATGAAGGCAAGGTGATCACGCCTGCGCTTCAGGGACCAGTCCAGGGTAAAATAAAATAATTATTAAAGTGTAAAATCACTAATATTTATTTTTACTCTCCCCTGGGAATCGAACCCGGGACCTCCAGCATGGTAGCTAAACACGCTAACCATTACATCATGGAAGTGGACAAAAAAAATATAAATAATAATAAACCCACAATTAACAATATGACAATGACTAAAGTCTTCTCCTATTGTCCATGTTCCCACTGATAAAAAAAGTAAATAAATAATACAAATTAGTTCTTATGGGGGGATAATCATCCTTCAACATCCCAAGAACACAACTCAACAAAATTTAGTCTTAGCTTCACATTCGGTGTTTGAAAATGGTGCAGAATGCTTCGAAATAGGTGTCAGAATAGATTTCAAGAAATAGTGGTATTTTTTATTCCGTCTTAATCCTCATTACTGAGGGTTGTGACCCTTGTGTAAGCAGTGACTCTTCTCCAGCTATCCCCTGACTGCGCTGCACGTAGCGCTCCAACCACCGAGGTGCATGTCATTGCTAATTTGAGATCCAAGGAACTGAAACTCATTTATTATCCTCTGTTCCGTTAAGTGGTATATACCAAGTGAAATTCAAATTTAAAAAAATGTCGTTAATTGATTCGGCAGTCACTCATTGGTAAAATCTATCCATTCTTAATTAATGTTTTACTTAGTAAATACCACTATTTCTTAATATCTAATGTGACACGTGTTTCGATGCATTCCGCATCATTTTCAAACACCGTATGTGAATTTATGTATTTATTTTAAATCAAACACAGATTTTTTGAGTCTACTAAGTTGTATTTTATACAAAAAACACATAAAAAATTATATTGTGACAATTGTTTCGCCTTGTTAGGGCATTATCAAAGGAATGCGAAACTGTGTGAATACCATATGTGAAGCTAATTCTAAATTTTAGAGTTGGGTCCTTGGGACGTTGAAGGTTGAAGAGGGGGTACTAGCTGTTTCTTATTTTTATTTATTAATTTAAAAAACAAAAATGAAATTTAAAATTTAAAAAAACTCTTCAATTGGATGTTATGTTTCAATATGTTTCTTTCCCCAGGCCGACGGCGTGCCCCAACACCGGCACCAGTCCATCCTCCTGGACCTGTCCAACCGAGCGTACGTGTTCCAGTACATGCACGTCAACGTGACGGAGACGCCCATCATCCCGTACGACGTGGACCGCTACTACGTGTTCGGGTCCAACCGCGCGCGAGTCTCCATCGTGGGAGACGTGGTGGGGCCCATATTCCCCACCATGCCCGTCAACGCCACCAGCTTGCTCAATCTGCCCATGGTACGTACACACAAATGAATAATTAATGTACAGTGGAACCTCTCATAACGAGCCAGAATCTTACTCCTTAAGCAAAACACTCATTAAGCAAAACATTTTTTCTTTATTTATTTTTTTACAAAAATGTAAATAATATTTGTCCGCCTCCGTAGTGTAATGGTCAGCACGCTCGGCTACCGTTCTGGAGGTCCCGGGTTCGATTCCCAGGAGGGGTCAAATAAATATAAGTGATTTTTTCACTCTAATATTTATTTAATAATACCCTGGACTGGTACATGAAGCGGAGGGCTGATCACCTTTCCTTCATATGTAAACGATCAAGATAACACTGCGTTTATATGAAGCAGTGCCCTATGCACCATTGGGGTGCGGATAAGGGTTTTATATATATATATATATATATATATATATATATATATATATATATATATATATAATATATATATATATATATATATATATATATATATATATATATATATATATATATATATATATACTAATATTATTGACATTTTTGTAAAAAAATAAATAAGTAAAAACGACTAACCACAAAGTGAATGCTTTAAATATTAATAATATTGAGAATAAAACATTTTTTATTTTGACTGGCGTTGAAGTCCTGGATCACAAGTGAATATCGTGAAAAAGGGACTTGCCCTTTGTCTGTAACTCATTATCCGAGATTTTGCTCGCTAGGGGAGCTCTATCGTTCCTAAATAATAATCCGAATAATCGTTTTCCCGGATGTGTCGTTTATTTCTTCTACCCCGAATTCATTTCATACAAAAACATCGATCGTTTCTATCCAACATTTTACCGCATTCATCGTTTGAATTACGCTACATATTTGATATAATTGGTCTGTTTTTTTTTACTTTTTTTTACAATTTCTCAATTTTGTTATATCCGGCGACAATATTCAACGTGTGGGATACAGACTATCAAAAGCTTGTGTGATGGAAACAGCAGAAGAGGTCTGAAGATCTTTGGGTTCTGTTCAACTTTGTATTTGTTTTTAATTAATACATTTATTTACATCTAAAACTTGTATTCTTAAAATTTCAACCTACCAATGGTTATGCAATTGGGAGGACGGTATCTTTACTCGATCGTATATCCTTGTGTGTTGACTTCTTTATCCCGCATCCATTGTTTTCCCGCATTCATAGTTTATTTCACTAGGGCCCTTTAAAAACGATAGATAGAGGTTTCACTGTATATAGTTTTCATATATTAAAGGTATTGTTAACTTTGGTATGGTAATATAACTCTCTTATCATTCATCGTTCGCTTTATGTAATACCACTTTTAAAAACACTACTTCATGACTATTGGTTTCGGAATAATCATTCCATTGTCAGGTTAAATGTAGACTAACATAGTCAAATCTCTACATTTGTATGAATGATTATCATGAGTATCCCGAAAGTTTTTTAAAGTGATATTAGCCAAACAGAACGATGAATGATAAGGAGTGTTTAAATAATGTATACGTCAAAATCTCATTATTTGGACATTTTGTATTCACATTTATTGTTTCATGGCCAAACGTAAATGTCCATTCAGATTCCCATTTATCCTCTTGTGAAATTAGCCACGCTCATAGCGATGGTAAATATACAATTATTTATGCTACTTTTCACTCTGCACTTTTTTATTTCTCTTTTGAATATTTCCATCGAGTATCACAAATTGAATAATGTATTCTTTTAACTAAGCTTAGCATAATGAGGGGGTTTTTGTAAGTCTCACTGTGAATAGGCTTTTTAACCATAGAAATAACCTGAACTAAATTCTGTCATGAACGTCAATTTATATTGTCATTGGCTTGCAGTTAACTGTTCTTAATAAATAAAAAAATGCATTTTTTTACATAAATACTACCCATCCTCTCTGGCTACCCCTGCGGGGAAACGGCGTGATGGTAGTAGTAGTAGTAGTAGACATCAAAACTTTGAGCTGGAAATAAATATAAACAAAGAAAAAGTAACGAATACCATCCCGATTGAGTAACAATGAAAGCAACAGTTATCCATCTGTCGCACCTCTGCTATATAACATTGTGTAATGCACACATGGATAAACATTGATGATTATTCCAGGACTCGGCAGAACAGAGCATGTTCAGCTTCGCAGCCAACCTGTACACCACCATGTACATGCGCCTCATCAACCAGCGCAACCGAACTGTGGAGAGACACTCCTTCCACCACCTCAACATCCTCTACCAGCGACAGCTCTCCTTCCTTAAGCCCGATGGATCCTTCAGTCTCTTCAGGAGCGACTGGTCAGTAACAATCTAAATTAATATTACCCACGCAAGGTGAAATACCTGTCACAAAAATAAATAAATTTAGTTAAATTAAAAATCATGTTTTAATTTAGATTAATAATAAAAATGGTTTAAAGAATTGTACAAAATAAATGCCAATTCAATCTATAAAAATAAATAATCATAATATCAAATACATTATACATAATATGGCTCTAGGGCAGGCCTGGCCAACCCGAATTGCACACCGGGCCGTATTGATGACCTAAAATTTTCCTAAGGGCCGCATACAAACATTCATAATCTTTAAAAATTATTACAATGAATTTCATCTGTTTTTTTTTGTAAGTATTATAAATAATTTGAATGCAGAGGTAATCATAAAGTACAATCAGGTTAATTGTGAAAAAAAGACTACATCCAGATGTAAGAAGAAAACGTGCATTGAACCAACAAAAATTATATTTGATTTGACAATTGACAATTTTTATAAATTTTAACAATCAAAATTATTAATTAAGACACATTAATCAAACAATACCACAAATTTTATTTTATATAAAACCAATGTATCAATGGCTACTGCGATATTTGAGTTTCTTTTAATTACAGAAACATTTATGTTATTACAGAAACTTTATTGGTTTTAATAACTTTAATATGAGTGAAAGTATTTTCTGAATGACCCAATATTAAAAATAAAATATTTGTCATACATGACCGCGGGCCGCGGGTTGACCACCTTTGCTCTAGGGTATCTAAAAAAGGTAGACAAGTTGGTTGAAAGAAGTCTCACGCTTAGATCGGCTGCAAGAACTGCCATGGGTAAAAAGATTTTACCAGCGCACAAAATTTGGCAAGAGTGCCTTTGCTGTTGCGGATTGATGGCGTGGAATGCTCTTTCAGCAGTGGTTAGGAACAACGGGAGTGAAATGATCTTTGGAAAAAAAAAAAAACGCATTTATTTGCAAATCATTTCAACAATCCTTTTTTCCCCAATTCAAACAGTGAAGCGCCCTTGAGGTAATATTTTATGAAAATTTAATTATCTTTTTTCTTTCAGGAATCAATCAGCTTCCAGTGTCTGGCTTACTGCTTTCTGTGCCAGGATATTCCAGGATGCTTCGTTCTACGAATGGGAGAACTACATATATATCGATCCATCGGTATGTATTCCTATCTGCTTTCCCAATGTGCACACTTTCAGTTGTCTGTCAGTTGGAACCAAACTAATTCCTGTTTTTAGGTGATTTCCAAGTCTGTGTCGTGGATCTTGGACCACCAGAGTTACGAGGGTTCCTTCTACGAGGTGACGTGGCTACCCGACAGGAAGGTGAACAGCTCCCTGAACTGGCCCGGAGAGGATCTCATCACGCAGCGGAACATTTCACTCACGGCACACGTTATTATAACGCTAGAGACGGTGAAAGATCTAAAGGACATGAAAGGCGTAAGTTATTATTTTTTTTGCAGAGATAAGCTTTATTCACTTCTTTGGGTACTTTCTCTCTCTAATTATAATATTTACATTCTCATAATACAATACACGTTTGAGTATTTGAGTAAGAGGTTACAAAATTATACTTTTGATTTATTTTTCATCATAAAACTTAAATATAAGCTACAATAATGTGCCCTCACTGGGTGTTCCCATGCCAAACCTTGAGTGTAAGTCGCTCTCCAAGCACAAGAGCTCAGTCTCTTTTTTGGAGAGGCACAGCGAAACTAAAATTGTCTTGAAACTTATAAGTTTGTCATATGTATAAATGTATAGAAATTGTATTAAAAAATGTAACTGTATTAAATTTTTAAAAATAATAATAAAGTGTTTACAAAAAATAATTTTGAATGTAATTTAACCCTTAGAGTGCGAACCGTCGATAGATGGACTCTCTATTAATGCGTATAAAGTGCAGAGCGTCGGAATACCGACTATTGCGCAATTTGTTTTAGGTATCGACCTGTACGGACGTGTCTTAGCGCACGCATGTATAACGTTTTTAATAAGTTAATAACAGTTATAAATAACCATTTAAAATTATTTTGCTGTGAATTTAAAATTGATTTTTGTATTTTTTTTAAAGTAAAAGTTTTTTATTTCTGCCTACAAAATGTCAAATTCGTGAAGTAGTGATGATGAAAAGCAATTAGCAATTTATGCAAAATATGTGAAAATAAGCTCAGCACTATAAAGGTTAAGTGCATTCTCATATAGAGGTAGAGGATGTTGCGGTTCCGTGAGTGATTTCTGTGTGTCTGTATGCAGGGGCTGGGGGCTCGGGTGGCGCTGGCGCAGCAGCGAGCCATCAGCTGGCTGGAGAGGAACATGAAGCTACTGTCGGAGCACGGGGAGCCGTACGACGTGGCCATCGTGGCCTACGCCCTCATGATGAGCAAGGCCTCCAACGCCGAGACCGCCTTCGGCATACTGGCGCGACACGCTCGTTCTGAAGGTAATAACCAACATCTTTCTTTTTATTTATTGTAACTGCAGACAGTTGGTAGAATTCCATATTGAATTGTTGGGTAATATATTTTTAAAATAAAACAATGTTTTTGTTGGATTGAATTCTACATTTGTTTATGTATATCTTAATACGTGACGCGTTTTGTCTTCTTAGGACATTATCAAACACTTTCTTTTTCTTTTTAACCCTTATCCGCACCCAATGGTGAATAGGGCACTGCATCGTAGTGATGCAGTGTTTACTTGATCGTTAAATACACGAAGGAAAGGTGATCAGCCTTCCGCTTCAGGTACCAGTCCAGGGTCATATTAAATAAATAATTAGACTGAAAAATCACTAATATTTATTTTGACCCTCTTGGGAATCGGAACCCAATCGGGAACCTCCAGCATGGTAGCCTAGTGCGCTAACCACTATACTATGGAGGCGGAGATGAAAATACTTCATATAACCTATTCCTAGCTTTTCATAATAATGCAGTCACTTATGATGTGCTTCTGTGTTATTATCTTATAACGTTCAAAATGCGTATAACACACGACATAATAATTCCAAAAGAAGTCATATATTGTCCTCAGCATTTGTTTCCTTGTACATATTATGTCTATATTTTATTTTGCTGCCAATATAATGTATTGGCGTGTATTATTAATATTAGTTGAAGTAACGATGTTTGTCTCGACCAGGGGGGTTGACATACTGGGGCAAGGAGGCGGTGCCCATGCCGCCGTACAAGTTGGAGAACCAGAAGCCCTTCCTGCTGCCGCGCCTGCCGTACCGCTACGACAGCACCAACATCGAGACCACGGCCTACGCGCTCATGACGTACAACGCTCGCCAGGAGCTGCTCATCGACCCCATCGTCATGTGGCTCAACGCCCAGCGCCTCACCGATGGAGGTTGGGCGTCCACTCAGGTAAAACTTCCGTCTCCAGATACCTTTCGTACTCTCAGATCCGGCATCTGCAAATCTTTACAAAATTCCACGTTAACATAGGTTGTCGGGTAGTTTTTTCATCAACTCCGACCCTAACATACTGTTGGTAGAGAGTGGAAGACGCTGATAATCGTTCTATTTGCTTACTTTTTGTAGAGCGCGAGACGCCAAAAAAGCATTGTAGAGATCGGAATCGGGTTTGTGGTTACTTGTGATTATTATGTAATTATAATAATCACAAGTAACCACAAACCCAATTTGGATCTGTACAATGTTTTTTTGGCGTGTCGCACTAGTTTCACGTAGTTTTTTTCATCAACTCCGACTTTAACATACTGTTGGTAGAGAGTGGGAGACGCTTATAATCGCTCTATTTGCTTACTTTTTGTAGAGCGGGAGACGCCAAAAAAACATTGTACAGATCGGAATCGGGTTTGTGGTTCCTTGTGATTATTACAATATGATTATTATATAATTATAATAATCACAAGTAACCACAAACTCAATTCGGATCTGTACTATGTTTTTTTGGCATCTAGCACTCTACAAAAAGTAAGCAAATAGAACGATTATAAGCGTCTCCCACTCTCTACCAACAGTATGTTAAAGACGCTTTTAAGTGTTTTCCGCTTAAGAAGGCTAAATTTTTTTACTTGAAACTCTCGACCCTTTCGATGAGCCGGTTACCTGACCCCCAGAGTTCCCGGGCATCTAGGCACGAGTTGGTGCACAGTATTTTTAAGAAGTCAATATTATCGGGACAAGTAAGGGACCTCTCGCCTTTCCTATGCTGGTTCACAAACAAACTGGAGCGTATGGTTTTTAGTCTGAAACTCAGGTTCTCAATATGGGCAATGACGCTTCCTTGTGCCCGTTTGAGACTTTCAGTAGGACAGTACACAGTGTAATTACATATTTAAATAAAAACAAAGCAATAGCTGTTTCAGATTCGTCTTAAGAAAAAAAATATTCTCAAAGTAGCCACTGGACAAAATTAGGTTGAGAACCTTTGGTTTAGAAGTTACTTCCTCTTTCTGTAGGGTATGTATTTAAATACTTGTTACAGTAAAATGATAATTTCAGGACACATATGTAGCCATGAAGGCGCTCATCGAGTACACAGTCCGCAAGAGGCTGCGAGACGTCAGCACGCTGTCCGTAGCTGTGGAAGCCACGGCCCTTCCCGGTCAGACCAAGATGCTCTACGTTACCAACGAGAACCTCGCTATGCTGCAAAGTATCGACGTAAGTACCGACATAGCAACCCTTCTGAAAGCTTCCATATTCATATATGTATGTGTTTTTTTTTTCGTGACTTGAAAGTTATAATGAAAGCTGTTCTACCGCATTACCCGATCTGATACAGAAGCATCTAGGCTTCCCTGACAGACCTTTCTTTTGCATAGCAATTTTTTTTTACGAACTGAGTTGCAAAATTTTTAGAAAATGTAAAACGAAATTGTATCCCGATTTTACTTTGAATTTACATTTAAAAACTTTCAATATCCCTTTCACTACCACAATCTAAATAAATGCAAATTTGTAAAACCACCACCAAACTTTTTAGAAGTGCCCCGGTGTAGGCAGTGAAAAGGATTAGTAGTTAGTTGGTTCAGATAGTCAGCTAGATCTGATTCCGACCCGACACATTGGCCGGTACACAGACGCCTCAACAACCCCGACAAGCACAGCAGACAGACACGGAACAGTGCAAAGACATTTGCAGAAAATGCTCAGGCATCACATTTCCCTACCTTACTTTTATCCGCACCTGATGGTGCATAGGGCACTGCATCATATAAATCCAGTGTTGTCTTGATCTTTAACACATGAGGAAAAGTGATCAGTCCTGCGCTTCAGGTACCAGTCCAGGGTAATATTGAATAAATATGAAATTACTTATTTTTATTTGATTCCGCCCCCTGGGAATCGAAACCGGGACCTCTAGCGCGGTAGCCAAGTGTGCTAACCATTACACTCAACCCATTATTCATCGACACTATTACGGATCCCTTTCACAAGTTACGATTTAGTTGAAAGTTATGTTTGTATGTAATAATAAGCTTGTTGTGCGTGTGGACAGATCCCGCAAGCGTGGGGCACGGTGAAGGTGCAGGCCAAGGGGGCGGGCTACGCCATCCTGCAGATGTCGGTGCAGTACAATGTGGACATCCACAAGTTCCAGACAGAGCCGCCTGAGCGCGCTTTCAGCCTGTACACTCGCGCCGACTTCCACGGCCGTAACAAGTCACACATCACCTACCAATGCTGCCAGAGGTACGCTCAAATTCGTCAATATGTTTTTTTTGTAAATTTAGTTTGCTAATTTATTTTTAAATTATTATTCAAATCATAATACATGAGGGTATTTTTTCACAATTCAAATATGTATCTTTATTATTTATAGATTTGGCGTTTAATTAGTAGAAGAACTCCATTTTAATTTGTTTTAAATGTTAAATCAAACACTGATTTTTTTAATCTTACCAAGTTGTATTTTATTATTTAAAAACACATAAAAATCAATTTTGTGACAATTGTTTCCCCAAGTTATGGCATTCGTTTGAAAATGCCATAACTAGGGGAAATAATTGTCACAAAATTTATTTTTATGTGTTTTTTAATAATAAAATACAACATAGTACTCAAAAAATCAGTGTTTGATTTAGCATTTAACACATCTTTATTATACCTACATAATTTTTTAAGAAATGCCAGTTGTTCAAAGTAGAATGATATTTTTCCAGTTGGACCAACATCAACGAGTCTATAAGGTCCGGAATGGCCGTACTGGACGTTGCCATTCCCACAGGATACATCATCCAACAGCAGAAACTCGACGCCTATGTCCTATCTAGACACGTCAGGAACTTACAGAGAGCTCGCTTCCAGGATAGGAAAGTTCTCTTCTACTTTGACTATGTGAGTAAACGACCCTGATACTTTTATCAACTTTACCGTATATTTATTTCTGTTTGTATTTATTCAATGGTTTATTCATTTCAGTTGGATTATGAAGATACTTGTATTAACTTTACCATTGAGAGGTGGTATCCGGTGGCCAATATGTCGCAGTACTTACCCATCAGAGTCTACGATTATTACGCTCCAGGTATGTACTAATCATATAAACTACAATACTTAACAGTCGAATTTTGGCGAGAAAATTTGTCGGTGCAGGAAATTATCTAAACTGGCAACACGGATCGTATTTCCAAGCGTTATAAACAAGCGTATTCTTAATTTGATTACCATATTTCCAGAACGATTCAACGAAACGATCTTCAACTCTCTATCAACGTACATCTTGAATATTTGCGAAGTGTGCGGCTCATCGCAGTGTCCATACTGTTCTATCTACAACGCGGCTCCGAGTATACGGGCGGCATTCAGTGTCATGCTCCTTGGCGTCTTCACGCTGCTATTCTCCAGCGTTAGAACAAGACACCTCCTGGCCGGTTTCACCCCATTTTCTGCCTGTGATGTAATCATTTAGGATCGTGACTCGACTAATCAAAAGTGCATCGTATTGACTGACATCGGTGATGGAGTAGTGTCTTGGGACAATATCGTACTGTTGATACCTGTAGTAATAAGTAAGTAAAGTTGCTATATAATGTTTGTTTTTCATAGAATTATTACACACGTGGATCGAACTTTCAGTTCAAATCATCTTTATGGAATAGTACTTAATGGAAGAATCAGATAGTTTTTTAAATTAATCATCAGATTTTTTTAATGACAGCTCTACACTTACAAAAGAGTTTATGAATTTAGCGCATTTACAGACATTGGCTGGTTTAAGTAATCACTTTATATGCTGTGTAATATTTTATCTATTTTTAAACCTAACTGCATTATATATGATTTTAAATGTATGAATTATAATGAAGTCATTGTTCCATTTAATGGGATTATGACTGATGCATTATATCGTGCCAGGGACTTTTGATTCTTCCATTTAGTATTTTAATAAAACCCTTCACATATTTTTTTTACTCTTATCGCGATTGACACTGTGTCAACTTGACCGAAAGCAAAGAAATCAGTCCTGCGCTCCAGATTCTTGTATTTAGGAGCGGTCATATTTTATGCGATCCAGATGAGGAAAGTGAAGGATTTCAGGGTGTATAACATTACTGCTGTATGGGTAAGGAAATGGAGAAGTAATAGTAGGTTGGAGGAGGAGAATAGCAGTAATAGGGTTGCATACCTGTATTCGTACTAGCTGGTGTAACTCACACACTGCTAATGGGTCCCTTGAGGTCACCATTAAATAAAATAATGTATCTCAATAATTTAATGAGTTTTTTTTAAATAAATATGTACAAGTTGTTATACATACATATAATATAAACATATTTAGATGTGTATCGTCCACCTAATACCCGCAAATTGAGCAAAAAAATCTTCTTTACTAAATATGTAAACCAAAATAATGTAATCAAACAAAAATTGGTACAAATCATTTTGTTCATCGTAAAGCTGCATTTCTTCAATTTTTACATAACTTAGTTATGGTAAAAAAATAGTTTATGGTAAAAAATATATAAATATATATGATATTGAGAGTAATTAAACAACCTAAAACTTCAGTTATTCACTTTGCCTATTTGCAGTATTGGACACCAAACGACAATTTGTTTTAGTTTTATTAAGTTAATTATTTTTGTATATGAAATGATTAAATGATGGAATATTAGATTGTTATTGAAACTTGCCAGAAAAAAATCATGAAATTTCAAAAACACTCAAATTCTAATCTGCGCATGCCTATAAATTCTAAATTAATAAAAATATGAATCCATCTTTGGCCTATCTATGAATATATTTGTATATAGATACACATTGCTTTTTTGTATTACTAAATGTTTTAAATGGTGTGAGACTAATGTGAAGGTAAAAAAAAAGTAGTCTTCCAATGTGACTGATGTTTTTCTATTTTCATTTCTTAAATGTTCAATATGAAGTGACATATCTGATGCTAGCTCCCACATAGGATAAATAAATTCATGAATCTATGGTAGGCCGTCACGGCTCTCAAATCAGGGGTTTTGTCATTATGTTTGCCCGTAATCGACGCGGTGATAATTATAACTTAACCTGGACAGAGATAGGATTTTTCCACCACAATAAATCATAAACCGAATAGCCCGCTATTGAATTCATGATTTTTATTTGCGTCGTGAAAAGCAGCTAGTAAATTGCATACAATTTTGGTTTATTTATTTAAATCAATATTATAAATGTTCTGAAATAGGGTGCGGATTCAAAATAGCAATAAAAAAATTCTTTGCCAGTATCAAGTCAAGGTAAATATATTATATATATGTACATATATCATATATTTTACTTACCTGCCATAGTCCATATTATATTCAATAAAAAATTATGTATTTTTTTCTCATCTTTTTTCCCAATATAATTTTATACTACATAATTATTATTACATGCATTAGCCAAATTTAAAAGCATCATATTCCCGTACGAAAAAATGCCTATATACATAAATGTATTGGCATTTTTTCGTACAGAACAAAAGTGATTTTGTTATAAATATTAACGAAATTTCGTTATATAAATGCATTTTTGTATGAAAAATTGGTTTTAGGGAATAAATTTTGTTTTTTTTTCGATATACCTCATTTTTCGCTATATTGCGATTGGTAATAAAATTATAATAATGCAGTAGTATTATTATAATTTTATCTTTTCAAAAATATTCAAGCTGTTTTAGCTAGCAATTTTGGTTGTTTTTATTACAGACCCAATTGCAACTTTGAGACCCCTAAGATAATATCTGGCTTTTGTTATGAGGCATCTGCACCCTAGTTAAATGAATTTCAACTATTTTGTTACCTCACAACTAGACAAGTACTAATGAATTAAGTACATACTTAAGTGTGTATAAATTCTGAAATATAATTGACATGTTACAATATTTTAGGTGCAACTTTTCCCACATGAAGAAAGGTTGTCCTTATTGTTACCACTGTTTATACAATCCATTTCATATGTATTTTCAAATCCATTACATTTACTGTACTCCAAACTTTGTGTAACTAAGTTTAGTCTATTAATTAATATTAAGTTTTAATTATGTAAACCGTCCATTTATCTGGTCAATGATTTTTTATTTTTTTTATTTTACTAGTTTAAGACAAGTGGTATCCAATTTGATCGTCAGACAATGATCAATATCAGTGTTTTGTATATCATGTTTTATTTTAATTTCCACAAGCGGCGATACCAATTAAAGAATTAAGATAATCAGATCTGATTGAAGTATTTTTAATAAAAATAATGGTAAAAAATCAACTGTTTAGTGTATATACAATTTTTTTTCATAAAAATTTATAACTGATTAAAAAAAAGCTCTTTTTATTATGTTTATATGTAAAACCAAGGTTAGTTGTAAGACAAACTCGAGTTTGCGAGAAATGTAAGTTGTAGTGTCATATTATTATAGAAATATTAATTTTTATTATTTTTATACTGAAAAAATTATCAATTATTCTCATTTTTATTTAAACATAGTGAATCTCATTCTCTTATAGCAGAGAACAAAACAAAACTTAAATTTTTTACATTGATGAAAGAAATGTATCTTTATTGCACGTTTGACATTATGTATTAATATTTTTATATTAAACTGTACATAATTTTTATTTGTAAATGTCCGTTTAAGTGAGGTTATAGTATTTAGTTTCATTTACAGAACCTTTTTTAACTTAAGATATACAAATATATTGTCATCAATTGCCTTAGTAACAACAATTACATTTTTTATATTCAGTTAAAATAATATATTTAATAATGGGAGTACAAAAAGTTTCCAATAACTTAATTTTATATTTTGAATTAAGCCTAAGGTAAAAAGTAATGTGTTTTGGAAAAAAATGCAGATATGTGAATGAGAAATGAATGCATTTAAAAAAAATCTACTTATCTACAAACTGATTTTTTGTTAATCTCAACCGTCCAATGTAGATATTAGAGGAAAGAATGAATTTTATCTAAATATAATTTTTTTTAAATATATGTAATGTATTTTTTTTAAATATGTGTGTTCATGGTTTAATTTCATAGAAAAAATAACATTTTCAAAATTATTATATCATACTGAACAATTTTTATAAAAATGCACGTAATAAAATGTTGATTTATGATAACAAATTGTTTGATTTAATTTTCCCTTCTCTTAAAACCTTTTTCTTTTGGACCTTTCATTTTTCATTCATTTCATTCAAACCCTTACCGCACCACAATGGTGCATAGGGCACTGCATCATATAAACGCAGTGTTATCTTGATCGTTAAAACATGAAGGAAAGGTGATCAGCCCTCCGCCTCTGGTACCAGTCTAGGGTAATATTGAATAAATATTACAGTGAAAAGATCACTTATATTTATTTGATCCCCCCTTGCAAATCAAACCCGAAACCTTCAAACCTTGCCGAGCATGCTGACCACTACACTATGGAGGCGTCATTGGATCTTTAATCCTTACCAAATGGTGTTATCAAATTGTTATGAAAAAATATGGATTTAGCACTGTTTTCTTGCTGTCGTCACCCAAGTGGTGCATAGGGCACCGGGTGAGAATGGTGCAGTTTAAGCCCAATCAGTAATTATATCAAGACAGGGTGATCAGTCCTGCGCTTTGAACTTTAGGATCTAGAACTAAAATACAATTGATGGTATACAGATGACATTAGTGAAGGAGCTCAAGATGAAGGACATTACTGCTATATGGGAAACGAAATGGAGGAGGAATAGTAGGTACTATGATGAAAGATGAATGTATGAGTCCGTTACAGAGTAAAATTATAAATTAAAATATAATGGTGGAGACTGACCGGAGCATTTCGTCGTAACGTAACACGTTACGATGCGAGCATTCAGGCAGTCAGTACACCGAGCCGAGCGCTCCATCCATAGTTTTGGATGCTCGGTGATGCTCGCCGCGAGCGATGTTACGACATTATGTTACGACGAAATGCTCCGGTCAGACTCCACCTTAAGCTGTAAAGCAAATAGGTTTTATTCAAATATATACTCTCACATATTTTGTATTGGATACATTCATTAGATTTGAGGAACCTAACATAATTAATAATAATAACAATAATAAAACCCTTATCCGCACCCCAATGGTGCATAGGGCACTGCGTCATATAAACGCAGTGTTATCTTGATGGTTTACACATCAAGGAAAGGTGATCAGCCCTCCGCTTCAGGTACCCAGTCCAGGGTAATATTGAATAAATATGACAGTGAAAAAATCACTTATATTTATTTTACCCCCCTTGGGAATCGAACCCGGGACCTCCAGAACGGTAGCCGAGCGTGCTGACCATTACACTATGGAGGCGGACAGTTAATTGTAACACTATTAACGGATAATTAACTGTAACACTATTTAATATTGCATTCAATTCAATTCATTATATACAATCAATCAAAAAGGAAATCCATAGCCGACAAATGTGTATCATTAAAGCCACTTTTGAAATAAACTAAACAATTGTTTGAGCGAGCGTAAAGTCGTATGTATATACACGTTAAATACATCAGTGAGGTACACATAACTGCGCTGAATTACAAAATACTATTTTACAAGAAACAATATTGGTAACATTACATGATCATCATGTCCCTTTAAATGAACTCTGAAAAACTGAATTGTCAAAAGGTTACTTATTATGAAGTCTTATCGGCCTTGCACGGCAATAATAAAAAAGTTTTTAAATATGTAAACATTTACATACCCACATATCGCTCACTCCTTTCAAGAACGACATAAATCAAAAATTGTCAATTTTCAGTTGTGCATTTTTTCGGAATGGGCAGAAAATGAACTATATCCCAGCAAAAGCGGCATATTTTTAACTTAATATTTACCCGCTACAGGGCAGAAAGTGTTGTTTTTGTATTTTAAAGAAAAGGTATTGTTTAATTATTTTTTTAAATAAACTAAATATTTTTCAAATGGAGGAAAAACCTTCCGGTTTTACCTAAAAAGATCTGTTGCACAGTAAAAAGTTCAATAAGTGACTTGGTATTTCTTTTTAATATATTGTTTTATATTTTAAAACTTTAAAAACGTTCTCCTGAAAAATCAAGTTTTTTGATTTATGACGTTCTTGAAAGGAGTGAGCGATATATGTTAGCTTCACATCTGAGTCTCAAACTCTCAAGTGGTCACACCGTACACTTTTTGATAATAAAAAAAAACATTCAAACATGACTAATTAACAATAATACGAAGAGATCAAAAATATTTATTATAATGAATGTACGACCAGCTGAAAGGAAAAAAATTGGCAAAATTTGTATATAAGACTGATTTGATTGCAAGTCGATTGCTTTTCAGCTACAAAATTAGCATCAGCATAAAGTATTTAGTGATGGAACTAATTATTGGATCTTGCGTCTACTATCGTAGTACTTTATAGAGCTCTTTGAGTGTCTCCCAAATATCTATTTACTATGCTTTAGTAGTCACAGTCGCACGGCAGTGTAATTGGCACATGAAACAAACTTCCCAATTAAGATAAAAGTGTACAGCAAAATTATATTACCGCATATCAAATATTATTTTAATATACCGCTATTAAAAACCTATCATTTTTTATTCCAAAGTTGTTTATATTTACAGTAAGAAAAAAATGAAAATAAAAATGATGGGTTTGTAATAGTACTGAAATTTCTAATAACTTTTTTTTAAATGTAATATTACAAATATACTACATTGCAATACGTCTTTTTTTATTTAAAAAAAATATATATACATATACCCATTGGATTATTCATTCAAATGTTTATCATGATTAAAATAAACATAAAGTCAATATTACGTAAAAAATAAAATAAAAATACAAAATTTAAACTGAAGAAACTTTGAAAATAAATTGGAAACAAAAGTTTTTTGTTTACCGGCACATTTCTATATTATGTTTCAACATGATTTTATACACTGCTTTAAAAAAAGATACATACTTGATTATTAATTTTTATACAAAAATACTTAAATTATTGTAAAAGTTTTCATAAAGTTTTAAAATAAAATAACAGGGTTTATTCATTATAAAAAGTGTATCATTGGGGGTATTTAATTTGAATTCAATACCTTTATAAAACTTTAAAATTTTGTTTAAAAAAAATATGTAATTATTATTTTGATGTATGTGTTTAATAAAAAGTTATATCAACAAACAAAATAAAATATTTTGTGCAGAGAATCATACCATTATTGGAAGAATACAAGAATACATTCTGGAAATGTAGAATATTACTAAATAATTTGGAGTGTATGAGAAACGGAATATTAAAATTTTGAGCAATTTTTCATTTTAATAAAATTTCTAAAAATAAAAATCCAAAAGATAATGGCTGCTCGGGTCACACACATACACTCAACTAAAGAAGCTTCAACGGATCCTATGGCGCAATATTACAATTACACGTATCAGCGTACAACTAAAAGAAAAACGGACATTTCTGGTGATACAGACTTCCTTAATATATCTCGGAGAAATAATGTTGAGAGCCCATTTTCTCTATATAAAACAGCCAGCTTTGAAATTTTATAAATAATTTCTAGGTGTCATGAAAGCTATAGAAATTTGTTTATACATACAAATAAATATACTTAACAAAGACTGAGTTTCACAAATATCTTTATAATAAGCCCAAATCGATATCAGCTAATTAATAATTCCTGTAAATTTTTCTATTTTTTTTTTACATGTGTATCAACGCTGGAAATCGAAAATATTATAAACATTATAAAATATTATACTCGGGTATGAAAAAAAAAAGTTGCATATACAGTTTCGCCCAATAGTTTTTGGCATTAAATGTACCTGATTTCATGTGTCCATTTTCACTTTTGTCTCTTGTAATTTGATTTTCACCATTTCCAAGACCTACCCAGTGATATTATCATATCCAACAGAGGCGAGGAAGTAAGATGATTTATTAAAATACACAAATAGTTTAAGTGAATCGCCTCGATGTAAAGATACATTATTTGGAGGCAGCTTGATAGCTTCCAGCGTTTTTTAAATGAAAATAACATTGTAATTACACAAAGTGATAATGATTATAATAAGCCGATTATTAGTAAATAAAAAAAATCTAGAAATTTTATATTGCATTGCCTACAAACTACATTAAAATTGTAAAATATAAATATTTAAGTTGCCATAAAAAAATGACACTCGTCTGATTTATAATAATATACGTGTGATTTAAAATTGATTAAATAAAGTGGTGATTGAGTGTTCACGGCTGTGTCTGGCGATCGTTGATGATGCTGTGTATTTTGCGCGACATTGGCGAGGGCGAGGGGGAGGGGGAGGCGGAGGGGAGGGGTCGCTTGGCGGGGGAGCTCGGCAGCGCCATCTCCGCCACCCGCTTGCCCATCACGATGCTCTCCTGCGACATCAGGCAGTTTATCTCCTCCAAATCCTGAAATGCAACCCTATTATTGCTCCGGAGACGCAACACAAATGTGAGGAAATTGCTCCGCATCAGGTCATCGATTCTAGTTAAGGAAATGCTATCAATACACTTCACACAATGAACTCAACCATATTACTGATAATTGTGCGCAAATCTTTCACAGGAACCCACGTAACACGTTAAACGCCAATACTAAAATTTGTCAGTTTTAAAATTCACAAAAAAAAAACTTTTCGATTATTTAAGTATTTTAATAATATGTATAATGTTTTTAGTTTATTTATTTTTATTTTATTTGATGGTGGGTCTCATAGTTTGAATAGCATTTTGAATTGATTGAGGTCACTGGTGGTTCCCATGGCACTGCAGTCCAACACAGGCGAGGTCACCGGTGCCCCCCCATGGATGGGTAATTTTAAAAAAATCTCTAGGTTTTATTTTATGACAAAATAACAAACAAATATCCACAGCTGTCATTGCTATACAAATTACATCATACCAACTGACAGATGGACTTCGACATTCATTAACCTTTGAAATGCCGGTATGTAGGAGTGTAGCTGTGCACAGGAGGCCGTGAATTTGTAATCAAAATAAATCATTTTTAAAACTTATTTTTATAAATTAAAAACATTACACCTTGAAAGGATATTTAAATGACTTACCAAATTTATTCAATGTGCGATGTATTTGCTTCCCTTCACTTAGATAAACATATTTTAATTTTTCGGAAAATGTCAGGGTTGTCACAACTTGTTACATATGACACATATGTATTATTTGTTTTTTTTATTGTAAACTAAATTTTTTTCTTATTTTTTTTGACAAAAAGAAAATTAAAAGTCTTCTAATGTATGGTATTTTTCGAAACACGTAAATCAAAAACACAGAAACCACACAGAGCAGAGTTGAAACACGAAAAACACAGTAAAGAAATGTACAAACAACACAGAAAACACACAAACAAGTCAAAAAATTGATAATTGTTCTGCACAAGTATCAAAAACTTACAAAAATCATACTAAAATTATTGACGCGCGACTGATATCGGTAATAAACACGCGAAAATTGCCAACCCTATTTTAGTAACTCTGTTGTCTGTCAAACAAAGCTCGTGGGTGGATCTCTGTAAAATCGATAATATCAGAAAACTGTAATTTCGTCTGTTTAGTGAAGTACTACAAAATCATCCCAATAGATGTCTCTGTGTGTTCCATATTTTAAATTAATATAAAAACGGGACATATGTATGATACAGAGGCTCAAAGATTAGCGAGTTTTCTCGCTATTTTTCTATGGCCGGCCTGCTGGGCACGGCCAAGAATGCGAGATATCTCGCTCTTGGCACAGAAGCGGTTAAGGAAAATTTGCACCGACGTACATTTACTCCCGGAAAGGTTAGCAAATAACTGAAATGAAGGAATTCACAAGTGGAGAGGGAACAGACTAGGCTAGGCTCACCTTGGCGGGGCTGCGGCTGAAGCGGTAGGTCATGGAGCAGTTGGCGGGCGGCGGGGTGGAGTGCGAGAGGGGGCGCACGTACAGGCGGTGCTGCTCCGACACGCGGCGCGGCTGCTGCACAGCGCCGCCCTCGCGCGGCGGCACGGGGCTCAGCGGACACGCCTGCTAAACACACATCTCTAGTTCTATACCAGACACGGAACAACCTTGCCTTTCAACTCTACATATTTTTACATAGATGTCACTAGTGGTATAAGTTTTAATAATTCCTCCAGTGTTTAGGTTAATTTATTATTCTTCTTCTAACCCTTATCCGCACCCAGTGGCGCATGAGGCACTGGATCATATTGATGCAGTGTTATTGTTATTGTTACTAACATGAAGGCAGGGTGATCACTCCTGCGCTTCAGGGAACAGTTTAGGATACTACTAAATAAATATTAGAGTGTAAAATCACTAATATTTATTTTTCACCCCTTCTCGGAATCGAGCACGGGACCTCCAGCACAGTAGCTAAACATGCTAACCATTAAACCACAGAGGCGGACACGTTAATTTATACTAATATAATATTTTTCTGTCTGCCTCTCCGTAGTGTAATGGTCAGCACTCTCGGCTACTGTACTGGAGGTCTCAGGGGGGGTTCAAATAAATAAAAGTGATATTTTCACTTAAATATTTATTCAATATTACCCTGGACATCACGATCCTGCCGATCACCTTTCCTTCATGGGTTAGCGATCAAAATAACACTGCTTTTATATGATGTAGTGCCCTATACACCATGGGTGTAAATAAGGGTTTGAATGAAAATATTATTTATTTATATCAGACACTTACATCGTTTGCAGGAAACAGTTAAAACCGTAGGTAGAGAGCAAGAGACGCTTGTAAGCTTTCTATTTGCTTACTTTTGGTAAAGCGTGAAAGACTCCAAAAAACATTGTACAGATTGGAATCGGGTTTGTGGTTTGAACTACTGACGGTAGTTTGAAAATGCCATAACAAAGCGGAACAATTGTCACAAATTTTATTTTTATGTGTTTTTAATAATAAAATACAATTTAGTAGACTCTAAAAATCAGTGTTTGATATTAATATTTCACATATTTAATTTTATAACTTTGCGAATCAGCGTATTTAAAAAAAAATGTATATATTTTTGCAACTGTTTGATTATACATGTATCTGCTTGACCCTAGGTTAAGAGAAAGTGATTTAATCTCTACTTTTTTTTATATACTCCTATCATTTTACAGTTTTCTAGTTTTACGGAGATAACCTGCAGATTCCTATATAAGTGAATATGTTTGATTTAATTTGATACAACGTCAAAATGAAGAAAAATAATGATAACACAGTAGACATTCCATTTAGTGATGTAGATGGTGAAAAAAATTGATTTAAGAAATTTCCCGACTTACCCAAAAATACTAAAATTCAGTTTTGTAAATTTTGCTACCAATATTAGCACCCAATTATTTAGAACCCGAGACCTCTAGTACAGTTGTCGAGCATGCTGACCATTACACTACGGAGGCGGACCTTGGCCTTAACAGGAGTCGGGTGGATATAATAGTTAGAAGGAGTGGTGACCTGTTGCTGGGAGCCAGAGAAGAGCAGCACAAACTGCTGCAGGCAGCGCACGTACACCGTGTTGTAGAAGTTGATGAGGTCCCCGCGCACCTGCGTGGCGTGCCGCACCGACTGCCCGGCCGGGCGCCCCGGGGAGGGCGGCGAGCGCGGCACCGGCGCCCCCGCGGCCCCTGACACCTCCACCCCTGCGCAAACACCAAACATCAATCTCTATCCCACTATAAACTACTATACTAATTACGTTATTTTTAACATCTCAACATAGATGAAGTAGAATATGGAAGTCTGGGTATTTACAGGGCTTACGACTGTCATCAAAAATAATGTAAAAAAAATAACTCATGTAAAAAAATAACTAATAACCAGCTCATCAAAAGGGTCGAGAGTTTCAAGTACTTGGGAGTGTACGCGACTGAAAATGGCAGCCTTCTAAAGGAACTGGGAGTGCGTTTAGGACTTGCAGGGTCCGCATTTAACAGTATGAAGGCTGTCTGGAGATCGGATTTATACTCAGTGAAGACCAAATGCCGCCTATACAATGCTTGCATTGCTCCTGTTCTCTTATAAGGCTGTGAGACATGGTACCTTACAAGGGCCCAGAGCAGCCGTGGAATAAGCTTTGAGAATAGGTGTTTAAGAATTTTAGGCGTGTGGTGGTTTGACTTTGTGAGGAATGAAGAGATAAGCCATAGTACGCAGCAAATCTTGGTCACAACTGTCGTCGAGAAAAGGCGATTCAGTTTGCTTGGCCATGTACTCCGCATGCCTCCTGAGAGCCTTAATCAAGCTTGCCTCTTTTACAAGGCACGCCGCCCAGGACAACCACTGCTGACAATTCGTCGGCAGTTCTCGTCAGAACTTCGGGACGCGGATCTGACTTGGGAGGATACAAGGGAGCTGGCAGCCGACAGAAAAGCCTGGAGACAGTTTGTGGACTCCATATGCTCCACACAGGGAGCGGATATGGTTTAATAATGTAAAAAATACCCTGTGTCGGGTTGTGGTCCCATGGTTAGTGTCGCTGAATCTTGAGACAGAATTTCTCGGTTCGAACCTACTCTACCACAATTTGATACCTATTTCTAATAATGAGCCGCTTAGGCTTACAGAAATAATATGAAATTGAAGTATTTTTGTAAATAATAAAAACACAAATACTTCTCTTTTTAATAAAAAAAAACTCCTTATCAGAGATAATCCAGAGTTGTGAACAAGTATTGGACACGCTTAAATTGATGTTTCACACTAATATTTTTGTTACTAATATCAAGGCTGAGATAAGGCATTATAGATAAAATTAAGAAAGGTTTTTCGAGATGGACATGTGGAGCATATGAGTGAGGAAATAACGGTAAAACAAATTTAAGAGGCGAATGTAGTTGGAAAAAGAAGCAGAGGAAAACTTGGCACGATTTAGTATGTCAAGTACTTGAAAGCGACCAGTTCAGGGGCCGAAATAATCAGCGGGTATGTATGAGGAAATGCATGAATGTGGAAGAGGCAAAGAATATTTGGCATTCACTTTGTGGTAAAATCCATCCATTTTTAATTAAAGTTTTACTTAGTAAATACTATTATTTCTTAAAATCTAATGTAACATGTTTTTTGATACATTCCGCATCGCATCGAACACATCTAAACACAGAATGCATCAAAACACGTGTCATAAAAGGTTTTAAGAAATAGTGCTGTTTACCGAGTAAAACTTCAATAAAAAAAAGACAATTTAGTTTGAAAAGGAAAGGGTGACATATCCAGTAAAGTGGATGAGAGAGTAGCGGCACAGTACCTTGGTTCTCGTTATTGTTGGATGCGCTGGCGGGCTCCGAGGAGATGAGCACGCTGCGATACACGTGTCCCATGGCCTGCGGCTGCTGGCGATAGCACTTCATGATGTCGGCGAAGCAGCGCTCCACCATCCGCCCCTCAGTGTTGGACACCTGGCCATATCAAAACATTCAATTACTGGACCTATCACGGACATTAACCGGTTCGCTGCACGAGCCAATTCCGTGCTCGCCAGGCCGGACATACAAAATGAGCGCTCTCCTTTGAGCTTGTAGCAAACCAATATCAAATCCATATGGAATATTTTTTAAATTAGAATATATAAAGACGTCTATTAAGAAGATCAGGAAATACTAAAATATTATGATTTACCGATATCACAAGTTACAGTCAACTTTCTACAAGCTTTCACTGATAGTCTCTGATACAGGGTTACAGTATTTTAAATTTGTCTTTATATTTTTGTACAACATTTTAATCCTTTTCTACATTAATTTTAATCCTTTTCTAATTTAAGTTAACATAAATAAATAAATAAACGAATAAACATATTTTATAAACAGTTATATTCCGCTTTATTTATAAGTAAATTTGTTTTCTGTATCAAGTCGTGACAGCCCTGAACATTTAAACTGTATTTTTCTGAGTAAACGGCAGTAAACGCCACACGGTGTATATATTTGGTAAGTTTTCATAATGTCTTTTATATACGTATACAAAAAAAAATACTTTTTTTAGGTTTTTTTGTTGTTGAAAAAGTCACGGTCATATTAATACCTTTCGGCATTGAAAGGGTTAAACAACCAATCTACAGATGAACTTCTCTTTTGTGAACATTTCCATATAACGTATATTTTTTATTGAATATCGAAGTTTCAAGGTATTTTTACTTGCCTTCTAGTTCTGGCGAGATGGTGGCCCATCAACTAAAAAACGACTCTAGTAAAATTATCATGCTAAGATTGCCTTTATGACATGCTGGAAGAGTTGTTTACGACACATTGTTTACAGCAAGCACATATTTGTGCGTTTCAGAAACCCTATGCTCTTAACGAAGAGATCAGTACATAATATTCATATAAAAACATTAAATATGTAATTCCTTTTTTTCTGCCTTTGAAATGAGGCCGGTGCAGAAGGTAAAAATACCCTTCCCGTCCCTAAGCACCAATCGAACGAGTAGAAATACCTTTCCCGTGTGTTAACATGATACGGTGTGGTACCTTGCATATGACGTATATGGAGCACATGAGGATCTGGTCGAGGTGGCGGTCGCGCATGAGGTGCGTCTGGTGGATGATGGAGTGCTCCAGGCAGGTCCACACCTTCTGCTTCAGCTCCTGATCGTGCAGCTTGAGGTTCTTGCACAGGTGCTCCATGCGCACCGCCGCCAGGCAGTAGAACTGGGGAGAATCGCCATTCCATCAGCACACATCCTCCATCTCACAAACCCTTATCTGCACCCCAATGGTGGATAGGGCACTACATCATATTAACGCAGTGTAACCTTGATCATCAACACATGAAGGAAAGGTGAGTGGCCTTCTGCTTCAGGTACCAGTCGAGGGTAGTATTGAATAAATATTAGAGTGAAAAATCACTTATATTTATTTCACCCCCCACCTGGGGATCGAACCCAGGAACACTAGTATGGTAGCTGAGCATGCTGACCATTACACTACGGAGGCAGAGGTGGTGAACGTGGTGAGATGCAATTAAAAATATTTAAAATGTCAAATTAGGAGAAAAATATTTTATTGACAAACTTATTTTCCCTGTGTAAAGTGGTGCTCGGCAATGTTTGGAAAATAATTTGGATTTTTTTTGACAAAATAATAAAAGCAGCGACTGAAAGCTGAATGTTAAAAAAAAATTAAATGACAGTGTTTTTTTTTAAAATTTTAATTAATTTTTTTTTAATATTATTTTAAATATATTTTCTAAACAGAAAATTATCCAGCATTTCTTTTAAAAAATTGGACTTGTGACCTCTCCGGCAGTCGGCCACTAAACGAGTTCTGTGATTGCGAGTATGGACTTAATGTTATGTTAAAACAAATACCTTTCTGAGGAAGAGTCCTAAAGAGCCGCCTTTGATCACTTTTTTCAAGGGCTGCGGTTCTTTATTCGCTTGCCTTCCATTAGTAGGTGATGAATTAACTGAAAATAAAATCATTAATCAATCAAAATGATAAAGAAGCGCGGAAAAGGTGGAACAATGTATCGGATGCTGCATACCATTTATAAAACAATAATTATTCTGAAATAAATAATGCTCAGCAGCATTATTTTGCTGGCAAACTAAGGAAATTTACATAAATTGGGGATTATTCAAAATAAAGCTATGAGAATAGTACTTAAGAAAAATAGATAAAGGAAAGTAGAAAAAATGAGAGAAGAACTCAACTGGTTACCTATAAAAAAGAAACTAATGTATAATATGCTTATCTTTTTATATATATTTTTTTAAATAATAAATTACCTAAATATTTTAAGAATAAAATAGTTTTAAATAATTTTTTCATGAACATAGTACTAGAAATAACGATAAAATAAAACATTTTTGAAAAAAAAACGGAGTCGCAAAATTGTATAATGTATAAGGGTTTGAAAATGTATGATGAGATGCCTGAATGTATGAAGAATGTATGAAGAATGAAAAGAGTCTGCAAAATTTAAAAATAAATGTTTTGTTTACTGTAAGAAGATGTAAATATATACATGATGTGTAAAAAAAAGTTTGTAAAAAATAGTTTGTATTATATGTAAAGGTGGAGACTGACCGGAGCATTTCGTTGTAACCTGTTACGTTACAAAGCGAGCATTCAGGCAGTCAGTACACCGAGCCGAGCGCTCCACCCATAGTTTCGGATGCTCGGTGATGCTCGCCGCAAGCGATGTTACGACGTTATGTTACGAAAAATTGTTCCGATCAATCTCCACCTTAACATAAGCTAACTAAAGAACTAAAGAATACCTTGGTTGTTCAAATTTTGGTTTAGTAAAGACTGTCCGGGGCGTATGGTGGAGTCCTTGAACAGCTGTTTCTTGGCAGCGTCGGTGCCCGAGCTGATGAAGCGGTCTGTGGCTGACGACACGGGGGACTGGGGGACCCCGGGAACGAGACCTAACCGAACATTGACATGATAATATATTACATATAAAAGTATAAAAGAAATTATGGTATTTTGACATTTCGCTCACTCCTTTCAAGAACGTCATAAATCAAAAAACTTAAAAAATATAACACAATGTATTAAAAATAAATATCAAGCCACTTATGGATGTTTTTACTGTGCAACAGATTTTTTTTAGGTAAAACATGAAGGTTTTTTCTCCATTTGAAAAATATTTAGCGTATTTAAAAAAATAATAAATCAATACCTTTTCTTCAAAATGCAAAAACAACACTTTCTGCCCTGTAGCGGGTAAATATTAAGTTAAAAATATGCCTCTCTTGCTGGGATATAGTACATTTTCTAAGCATTCCGAAAACATGCACAACTGAAAATTGTCGATTTTTGATTTAGGACGTTCTTGAAAGGAGTGAGCGATATAAACACAGATGAAGAAGAATATGGAAGTCTGGGTATTTACAGGTCTTACGACTTATCATAGGATGGTTTAAGTCAGTGGCATGCCCAGGGCTTACCAGTAAGGCAAGCCCATTATTTTTCAGAATAAAATCTTCTTCTCCGTCTTATTCCTCATTGCTGAGGGTTGTGACCCTTGCAGAAGCAATGACTCTTCTCCAGTTATCCCTTGACTGCGCTGCACGTAGCGCATCAACCATTGAAGTGCCTGCTGCTGCCTTAATTTGATCGGTCCATCGTGTGGGGATCTTCCTCACTCTCTCTTTCCCTCTAGGCTACCGATAACAACTAGTCGTTCCAGGCTATCCTCGTTGCCACGCACAACGTGTTTAAAGAACTGGAGAATCCGTCGGGTACAGATATTGGCCAGAGTCAAGCCATCCAAGCGTAGCCAGAATAAAATAGCGACTATGTAATTTTTTCCACATGAATTTTATTTGACCAGCAACCGGGTTTCGTCATAACTGACACCACCAGTCCGATGATGTCGGTTACGACGAAACCCGGTTGCTGGTCAAATAAAATTCAAGTGGAAAAAATTTCATAGTTGTTATTTTATTCTATAAAATGCAGTTCAACCAAGGAATGTCAGGACAAAACATTATTTAAAAAAACAATATAAAGATAAACAATGTATTGTAATGAGTGTAAAAAATGCAAAGATGTAATTTTTGTATGGAATAGCCATCACATTGAAATAAAGAAAATGTTGACTGCAGTAAAATACGTTTCTAATAGATTTTTATTTTCCACTGGCACTTCGTGATGGAATTGCATTTTAATATATTATTAGATTAAAACCAATATTTTTAGCTTTTCCACTTTATTTTTATTTGACCAGCGACCGGGTTTCGTCGTTACCGACATCATCAGTACGTCGACATCTACAGTACCAGTCTGATGATGTCGGTAACGGTAATAAAATGTCGGTAACCCGGTCGCTGGTCAAATAAAAATAAAGTGGAAAAGCTAAAAATATTGGTTTTAATCTAATAATATATTTCAATACGTTTCTAATCCAACGAGTTTTGTATATCGACTGATTAAACTTCCTTTTATGTAATTTAACAGTTGTGATATTTTTAAATCAGTAGTAGGTCTTTGAGACCTTGAGATGTAATCATTTCTTTTTTTTTAATAAAATTCAATGCGCTCACCTTTCCATTATAAATTAATTCCTTCAACCACTTTTATAAATAAAACAAATAAATAAATAAAACAGCACAAACGACATCGGCCGTATCCGAATTCATTATGACGTTCAAACAAAAATGTGCTTACGAAAAACGTAGCGAAGAACGATAATAATGCGAAAACTTATTCAAATCTTAATATGTAATTCCTACAATTACCGTATTTAATTATGGATTTTCTATTATATTTTATATTTATGAACTCTACAAAGGCATAAAACTAGTTGATAAGCATCTGACAGATGAGTAACAGATAACAATAATGAAATACGTTCGTTACAAATATTGCGAATTGTAGCTTAAATTTCTTGTAGCTATGTTCACGCTACCGAAGCTGGCTTCCAAACTCGATACAAAATGCCATATAGGTACCTACATACTTATAACCCTTATCTGCACCCAATGGTGCATAGGGCACTGCATCGAATTGACGCAGTGTTATCTTGATCATTACTTACATGAAGGCAAGGTGATCACTCTTGCGCTTCAGGAACCAGTCCAGGGTAATATTAAATAAATATTACAGTGTAAAATCACTAATATTTATTTTTCACCCCCCCTGGGAATCGAACCCGAGACCTCCAGCACGGTAGCTAAACACGCTGACCATTACACCACGGAGGCGGACATAGGTACCTACATTGTACGGTTTAAAGTTATGTTTTTAAACCAAATCAACTATGCGTTTTGCTGGAAGCAGAAGCCCAAATTGAAGCCAATGAGAGCGAGCGAGATGGCTAATCATGTATCGCCTGCACCTGCAACAGACAGGACGAAAGCCGAATGTTTACACTCGGCTATCTCGGGTAGTACGAAAAAGCGCGCGATAATTTAAAAACAGGCATACATTAATTATGTATTTTTAATAATTGTTGGAGTTGTTAGGCAACCCGGGCTTCTGGGCTTCTAGGGTAGGTCCGCCACTGGTTTAAGTATATAATTCTCATGTCGCATTTATAGAATACACTAATTTTGTAAATATTGAAATTAAATATAACTAAACCCAAAGGAACTTTCAAATCAGGCATGATCAAGTATATGAAAGTATGTATTTTACATAATTGATCATGCCAAGCTTTCCAACCGTTAACATTTAATTACTCGGTCTTCCTCTGTTCCTATTTCCAATTATTTAAGATTACACTGAATAGACAAATAAAATGTCAGGGGGTATCGTACCTGTGATGACGTTGGCGATCCGGCGCGAGGGCTGTGCCGAGCAGGAGGGGGTGGGCGCGGGGTCGGGGGCGCACACCTCCTTCCACTGGGGCAGGGGCGAGCAGGCCTGGATGCGCTCCCAGATGGGGCTGTCCGACGTCCACACCAGGGACTCCAGCACCTGCTCCTCTATCTGCAACACAACAACTCTCAGATACGTCTTCTAAATGAATACTTAATAAAAAATATAGTAAAATAATAAAAAATCATTAAAAAAATACAGTGAAAGTTATTCTCTACATGTATCAAAATCAAAAATTGATTTTTAAAGTCTACTAAATTTTATTATTTTATTATTAAAAACACATAAATATTAAATTTGTGACAACTGTTTCGCCTTGTTATGGGATTTTCAAACAACTGTGTAGATTAAATGGACTGAGGGTTAAGGACCCTTAAGAACAAGGACATATACAGCTATACAATTCTAGATACTAGTGATAACATAGTCAGTAATAGTTTTTTTTGGGTTTTTAATAGTAAAATATAATTTACTAGCACAAATTTGATTTTTAATAATAAAATGCAATTTAGTACTCTAAAAATCAGTGTCCGATTTTTGTATTTCATTTATAAATTAAAATAGAGTTCTACAAATAAAATGCCAAATCTATAAATAAAGTTATTCTAGTTCATGCCAACAGTAATTAGAAAAATTGACCACAATTTTTAATGAACAATTTTTTTTTTTAAAAAGAAAAAAAGCATTTTTAACAGAAATAACATGTAATGTGTGAAGAAAAAAATCAGCCGCTGTTTGTACATATTTTTTGTGAATATAGATAGCTTTGACTAGAGGTGTTGCTAGTATATCAGTCACAGGTACAAATACTATGATACGTCAAGAGATCATTATATCATGATACTTGTATGGAGCTGTAATACGTACAATATACTAGCCACTAGCCACTAGTCAAATCTCACAAATCTGTTTCAAACGAATATAACCAGCGATAACATTGTCACTCGTAAAACATAAAACTAATTTTAGCTTATCAATGACTTGCCGGTCAGTCGTTTTGCATTGTATATTATAAAACTATATCTTTCTTCATATATTGGATTATTAGATACGAATGATGAAAAGAGACAAATATACATGTCGATGTCAGTCGATGTTCGCGGAGATACGAAGTATCACAGATATTCCGATATTATATAATTTAGCGTACCGCGGCGGCGCATAGTACGAGATACAAGGAGCAGACTAGTATCTGGTAACAGGTATCGTGTCCTAGTATCTTGACATGGTGATATCGGTAATAGCGATATTGCTAAGTAGCAGACTAAACACACCACTAGCTATGACTATCTTTAGAAAGGACTCAAAGTTCTTACCGCGTTGAGGTGCTTGACCACGTCCCGACTGAGCTTGTCCTTGATGACGAGGACCACGATCTCGATGATCTTGTAGAAGTAGAAAGCGTCCAGCTGGAAGCAGGCCAGCACCCACGGGAAGCGAGCGTTCTGGCAGCCGTACGTGTACACCACCATCTCCACGCAGCACGCAAACAGCGTCTGGTGGAACACCTCCTGGTTCATCAGGCTCTGGAAAATTCAACGGAAAAAATGAGAGAAGAACTCAACTGGTTACCCATTAAAAAAAAGACTAATATACCGTGGGTGTGCTGGCAAAAACTGTTAACTTGAAAATATGGAGTTTCGACTTAATGATGCACATTATAATGTTTTCAACGTGCTACAAACTGGAAAACAAACTACACTGAGGGCGTTTGTCCATTACCCGGAATTTTACCGTCCGGCAGTCCTGTTTTGAAAAATGAAAGCCTACGACAGTTTAGCGTGACCGAATTTACGCGCAATGTGTTCACGTACCGATCAAGAGCTCTGATCCGAAGAAAGATGGACAAAAGCACAAGCCAATCCAAGCCAATCATCCGTTTTATATGCTAAATGACGTGCCGGACGGTAAAATTCCGTGTAGTGCACAAACGCCCTAAGGGCGCTTGCGCACAACACGGAATTTTGCAACAGCTTAGCGTGATCGAGTTCACACGCACCGTGATCGCACACCGATTGAGCCCACCGATCCGGATAAAGACAGGCAAATGCCCAAGCCAATCATCCGTTTTTTCATGCTAACCGGACTGCCGGACAGTAAAATTCTGTGTAGTGCACAAGCGCTCCAAGAAGATGTAAATTAAGTGTAAATAATAGTTTACATTAAATGCGGGAAGCGTCCTGTCTCGTGTCTCACCTGCAGGTCAATGTGCGGCTTCTTGCGGATCTCGTCGAGGATGATCTGCTCCAGCAGGCGGTAGTAGAGCACCTGCGTGAGGTTAAGGCGGTTGGCTGCCATGTCCTCGGAGCTGAGCGGCGCGTACCCCGCCAGGAACTGCGCGCCCATCTCCTCCTGGCGCGCCGCCACGCGCTCCATGGTGTCCGGGGAGCAGTCCCTGCAGATATGCACACAGTTTAACTGTTAGAATGCGGCTCAGCACCATCGCGCTGTAAGCGTTACTTACGTAATGCAATTTACAGTGAGCATTTGTCGGTCCCCGGGAGAGCATCTGTTTAATTTTAGTGTGTTGTATTCCTTCTTTTTCTTTTATTAGGACTATGTCCTGTCATTCTCCGGTCCTCTCCTGGGAGGTGGAAGACCAGCTATCTCTCCATCGTTTAGGTGGTCTTCCTGGGAGTCTGATCCCGCTTGTGCTGCTGTCAGCTGCTATCCTCACCACTCAATCTGAACTCGCTCTTCCCATTTGTATTTAATGACATGTTGTATTTAATGTTTGTAAACGATTCTTCAGTTCTTTGGACACATTGCCACGTATACTTTCTTAGTCATTTTCTCACTATCAATTCGCTTCACACGTCCATACCAACTTATAGAACTTTTTTTAATCTACTCTATCATACCAGGTTCAGCCTTACATTCCTTTCTAATATCTTTTTCAATTCTGTCATATAATGATTTTCCACATATTCGTCTGAAGGAGCGAATTTCGATGGCGTTCATAACACTAAAACGGTCAAGTAGAACCGCATCACCCTAGGAATGGGAGCACACACTCACTTGACGCGGGCGAGTAGCGTAGCCGAGGGGGCGCCCGAGCAGCCCAACAGGTAGTCCTTGAGGCGCTCCACCGAGTGCGTGATGCTGGACACGGGTGTCAGGAATTCCCCCTTGTGCTTTAGGTAGCGGCGCCCCGTCAGCGGAGTGTCCCCCATCAAGCTGCGGATGTTCGCCTATAAGACAATACAATAAGATAAATTATTATTTATAGATTTGGGATTTAATTTATAGAACTCTTTTTTAATTTATATATTAAATATTAAAATCAAACACTGACTTTTAGAGTACTAAATTGTAATTTATTATTAAAAACACAAAAATAAAATTAGTCACAATTGTTTCGCCTTGTTATGGCATTGCCCCATTACCTATTGAACACTTGTCTTTACTATTGTTTTCTTCCATAAATTATTATTGCACATGTCATAACTATTACTTAAGTACCTAGACCTGTATAGCTGTATAAGGATCCTCAGTCCATCTAATCTTCACATTATGTAGTTTGAAAATGCCACAATAAAGCGAAACAATTGTCACAAATATCATTTTTTGTGTTTTTAACAATAAAATACGATTTAGTAGACTCTGAAAATCAGTGTTTGATTTTAATACATAAATTAAAAGAGAAATCATATTTCACTTTTCTCTTACGGTGCTAAAGACTACCGCGTGCAATGGTGATATGTATTTTGTACACCATATGAAAATGTGATTTAAGAACTGGAAACATGTGAATATTTCTAAATGTTACTTTTATTGACCATAGTTGAAGTTGAAATGTAACAATTTTGTAATGTTAGCTCTGATAAGTATCGGAAAACAAGAAAAAAATACATCCCAAGTAGCTGCCATAGCTGGCACAAGCGCCACGGAGGACGACTTGTGCACTATCGAATGGAAATTTGCGGAAACAGTATCAAGCCGCGTGTACAAAAGCACGGCATGCATGCACACACTGGGAAACGTTTGTGTAATAGTGATTCTATCCCTGATTTTATCCACAGATTATTTATTTTCGTTGTTGCAAATGAATAACCATATATTATATTACTTTTATGTAATACGTAATTATATTACAGAGCACAAAAATTTTAAGCCCGAATCTATTGTATTTTATAAGTCAATTTGTAGTAAATACATATCACCGGGAGGGAAAGATTGAAGAACGTTTGGCGCTTATAAATTTAAAATTAAATAAATTATCTTACCGGAGGCTTTGAAGCAATGGCTTTAGAGATTTCATCACCATTAATTTTTGCTGGTGTTCCTTGCTCTCCTGAAAATAATAACCATACAGTAAATAAAAAATTACCACTACAATATACTTGATTTTTTTTTATTATTATTACTAGATGGATTTTTTTTACATTTATTTTACAGAAACACATGCATAAAACATAAAAAATGCAGAGTTCAGAGTTCTACTCCATATATTTGCAACATTTTGAGTGTGTTAAAATACTAGTTTACAAATCTGGATAATCTTATACTACATAATACATGTTGTCATGTTCTATTTATTATAGAATTCAAGCATATCGCTCACTCCTTTGAACAACGTCATATATCAAAAAAAAATTCAGGAGATCGTTTTTAAAGTTTAAAAATATAATAAAATGTATTAAAAATAAATATCAAGCCATTTATTGAACTTTTTACTGTGCAACAGATCTTTTCAGGTAAAACCTGAATGTTTTTTTTTCAAAATGCAAAATGCTTTTCTTCAAAATGCAAAAACAACACTTTTTGCCCTGTAGCGGGTAAATATTAAGTTAAAAATATGCCGCTTTTGCTGGGATATAGTACATTTTCTGGGCATTCCGAAAACATGCACAGCTGAAAATTGACGATTTTTGATATATGACGTTGAAAGGAGTGAGTGATTTATTATATGCTCAAATTCTTCAACACAACTCATACGCGTAATGTCAGCTGATGACAACAGCTGTAGAGCCATTATTTTTCATGTATTATGTAGTACCTGTCAATATTAAATGTTGGAGTGAATAAAATTATATTTTTTCATCAAATGTTGATTCAGAATATTTTACAAAAAAATATAATTAAGATATTTAATTTTTTCAACATGATGCTTACTTCCTAAAGGGAATTCACCGAAAACACTTACCTAAAAATATCCTTTCATCAAATTCTCCTACGCTAAGTACAAAAGTCTCGTATACTTTATTTAATGACTTTAGATTGTAATCAAAAGTCGATAAATCTAATAATCCAGTAAATTGCTTTTCATCCCCTTTTAATATCTGTAAAAAATTAAATTATATATACATATATGTGTATGCGTATGTGTTATATATGTAAGTTATTATATTATGTTCTGCTCACTGATTCCGAGAAGAATTTACTAATAACTGTGGTCCAGGCATACTGTTTCATAGATTTAGCCTCCAAGTATAGTCCTTGAAAGGTGTTACACAGTATGGAGATAATGCACGGAGGTTCAGCTGGCGGTTCAAAATTTGGAGATGACCAGTTTGGTGGTAACCCTGAAAATAAATTAAGAAAAATGTTATATCAAGCAGTGTTAGCTGTAATGTTGCCACAATTATAAAAAAAACCTCCCCAGTGATTAATTTTCTTCTTCTTTAATTATGAAAAGTTTGATAATCCAAATATTATTTTTTCCACTTTTGCTTCAATCGCTATTTTTTTATAATCTTACAATTTATGATGTATGTAAGCAAAACACGGAATTGGCAAAAGAAGGATGAAAGCAAGTGAAAGCCATGCAATCCCTCTAGAATGTATGCCAGGACAGAGAGTGAGGCATTTCATACTTTCTGCCTACTTCGGTAGTGCAACAGAATGATGGTATAAGCTGTTTTTGTTTTAAAATTCACACTTTTTTTAATTGTACAGAAAATAAACAATTTTTATTTATTATTATTACTTAAAAATTGAAAACAGTTAAAATTTTGGTCTCTTTCATATGGAATAAATGAGCCTTTACTATATTATCAACGACGATATTTCTATTAACACACTTAGGACGGGAAAGGTATTCGGTCGATTTATGCTTAAGGACGAGAAGTGTATTTTTACCTTCTGCGTCCACCTCGTTTCAAAGTCAGAAAAGGAATTACATATCTTGGGTATACTGGCAAAAAACGTTAACTCTAAAATCCGTGTTATTTAAAATTTTTAGCTTGAATAAAATACCCGCTTTTAAACTTAAAAGTTGCATTTACTTTAAAAACCAAACGAATATGACATTTCAAACTACTTAGTGTATTAGCCAGTTTATAGAACGTTGAAAACTTTATAATACTGCAACATCAAGTAAAAATTGCATATTTTTGAGTTAACATTCTTTCCCAGTACACCTACAATATTTAATGGTTTTATATGAATATTATGTACCAATCTTTTAAGGTCTTAACTATATGTACATAAATATCAACTACTGTCGTCAGCGGTCCGCAGGTGTAAAAAACACCCATCTGAAATGTGTTAAAATCAGGGCTCCAAAAACTCAAAATCGCATAGGGTATATAATACAATACCTATGAAGTTGGGGTTGATGAGATCTCTTCTTTGCGCCATGATGGCGTTCCCGTACACCAGATCCATGCAGCACAGCAGGACGTGGTACATATTGACCAGGTCGTCCGATAAGCACGGGAACTCTCCCTTCACGCACACAAACAAGCACCAGCACATCTCAAACACGGAGTTCACACTGCAAGGAGTGAGTCTGAAAATATCACAAGCAAAATTCTATATGCAGGCAAACTTGACAACTCGGCTATGAATTTGTTCATCAGTCTTTAGAACTACCAACAGCAAAGGAAAAAATTCGGCAGTTTTCAGAGCTACCAACATCAAAGGGAGAAAATCGCCAGTCTTCAGAGCTACCAACATTAAAGGGAGAAAGTTGGCAGTCTTTAGAGCTACCAACATTAAAGGAAGAAAATCGACAGTTTTCAGAGCTACCAACATCAATGGGAGAAAATCTGCAGTCTTCAGAGCTGCCAACATCAAATGGAGAAAATTAGCAGTTTTTAGAACTACCAACATTAAAGCTAGAAAATCAGCAGTCTTTAGAGCTACCAACATCAAAGGGAGAAAATCAACAGTCTTTAGAACTACCAACATTAAAATTAGAGAATCGGCAGTCTTTAGAACTACCAACATCAAGGTGAGAAAATTCCTTCCGGATGGCATTTTTATAGGCAACACATCGCATTGCAGCATTCATAATCTATGCTGATTATGAAATTTGAGATGTATTTTTGTTTACACTTTTGCCAATTTGTGAAGCCAATTTTTTTTAACATATTGTTTACGGTACATATTTGTGCATTTTGAAACATTATAGTGTGGCAGTGTGCTCATATTTGTGTTTCAGAAACCTTATATTGCGACGGTGTGCACATTTTTATGCATTTTAGTTAAAACTTCAATTACAAAAACACATCTTAATCGTCTAATTGTCATGTTTGCTTTGCTGAATAGCGGATAGGTATCACTAGAATATTAATGATTTCTGTTATCATTCTTTCTATGCAATTTTTCAGGGAGGGCTATTCTTTTTATTCAGTAACTGAACTAACTACTAATCCCTATCACTGCCTACACTAGGGCACTTCTAGAAAATTTGGTGATGGTTTTACAAACTTGTATTTATTTAGATGGGCAGTGACAGGGATATTGAAAGCTTTTAAATGTAAATTCACTGTAAAATCGGGATAGAATTTTGTTTCACATTTTCTATAAATTTCGCAACTTAGTTCATAAAACAAAAACAAAAACATTGCTTTGCAAGAGAAGGTCTGTTAGGAAGCCTAGATGGTTCTGTATCATATCTGGGAATGCTGTGGGAGCAGTTTTTAATATTCAGTTTATCAATTTTACAATAAAATAAAATAAAATATTGTCTTACTTTGGTTTTTTATTCCCTTTAGTAGATTTATTGGTTTCAACTGTCCCAAGGGGAAGGAACAGCAAAAAGAAAATTGGCTCGAACTTTTGGAAGAGAACAGTCGACACGGCAAAGTTCCGCTCCAACTTTTCCACCCTTAGTCTGAAATCCTCTGGCATGGATGCCATTTCCATCCATTTCTTTATTGTATTAAAAAATTGAATAAGGCTGAAAGAATAAAATGGGACATCAGTTGACAGTTCAAAACCTTTACAAACAAAAGATAATTAAAATATTTAAAAAAAAGAACACATAAAAACCAATTTTTCAAGTTAGGTACTTTTTAGTTTTGTGTTGACATTTCTATAATATAAATTATTATTAATATTATTCGTATTTTTTTTATATATCAACAACTTTTTTTCTTAGTTTTTATTGGATTTACTAACATTATCATTTTCATGTCATAATCCAAGTCTGTATAAGCGCCCTTGAGGTAATATGTTATGAAAATGATAAATGATATAAGCGCTCTCGAGGTAGTATGTTATGAAAATGATGCTATAAAAATTATTAAAAAAATATATTATTATTATTCACACTTCATGGCGGATTGCTACCAACGTAACCCAGATAAACGTATCAGCATTTGAACAGCCGAAAAATATATTAAGTTGATGAAGAGATATTTTTTTAAATGTGTTATAAAATCAAGGTCACCCACTTTATTTCGGTATTTAAAAAAAAAAAGAATATCGTTGTTTATAATTTTTTAAGTTTTGAATACTTACAACCTTATATAACTTTTCACTTACCTAATATTGCAAAGACGTAATAGCTTAGTCAAACTAACACAGTTTCCTTCAACAGATGATCCGGAGGGATCTACGGTAGGCACTAGTGACTTCCGACAGGCAACATATAGAGAGCATCCAATCCAGTGTATTGGTTCTCCCTACAAATTCATTCTTACATAATCAACATTGAAATACAAAACTAAACCACAACTGCATAATATATCATTAGATCAAAATTTTAAATAAAAAAAAAATCTGATATGAATTGTATGAAAGTTTAAATTCCACATTAGCGGTCTTAATCATAAGTTTGTTCATTGATAAATCCAATGATGTGTGTTCTATTTACCACAATCGTTTTCAACAATAAGGGTTGTGAAACATTAGTTTCAAACAATAGTTCATAGTACAATACAAATATAATCATGTTAGTATAACATTTATAGAGAAACAACGTAAAAATATATAAGGCTTATATGTTAAATGAAAATCGAAAATAAAATGTCTGGCTTAAAATTAAACATGTTTTGAATATTGATAACGAAATCAAGAAAGAAAAAAGGGTCAAATTTAACTGATGAATGTAAACATACTAACAAATGTGAAGTGGAGAAATGTTACGATCTTCGTAAGATGAATATTTCTAAATGATAATGAGAAGATAACTATGTTTTCAAGCAAACTTACGTCTAATGTGTACTTTTGGCTGATAGTTTCGTAAGATTTCCATGATTCTAATGTGGCCTCTGGGTCAACATTCAACTGCGTGCACAGCTCTTCGTGTTTTTTCTTTATTGAGTCGTCATTTTCACTTGAATGAGCCATGATTACGAATTTAAACAAACCAGCTTGTAGCTAATAAACACACAGGGAAAGACGAATGATGCGAAATACCGCTCGAACCCTTTCCTTGGATAATTGACAAGAGCAAAGGCGGGAACAGAACCACAGATAATATTGAACAGAATTACAAAAGTGTTGCCAAAAAAATAATTTGTTTCCCGCCTGCATCATGAGCACAGACAAAAATCTTTTACACCATAAAATACCTACTTTTCTGAAATGAAAAGACACAAAAATATTTTCACTTTGCCCAGTATTTAACATTACAAAAAATAAAGTTTTTTATCATTTCATAAAAAACATTTTTCCCTTTAAAAAAACCGAAAGTAGAAATATTTATTTCATGTGGTGTTGAAGAGCTGTAGGGGACATAAAAAGGACGCTGAGAAGGGAGTAAAGAAATTGTGGTAGGTTGGCAAAAATATCTTCGGAGACAAAAGTATCAAAAAAATGTTTCCAACAATAGATTTAAAAGATGTTCAAATGATAATCGCAGAAACGTTCTGATTATATTACAAAATATTATTATTTATCCTATTGAACATTCTTGGGAAAACCAACAAAAAAAGGAAGTTGAAAAAAGAAACATGGGTTTGTAACAATGTTGATTTTGATTCATTGATTCGGCAGTCACTTTGTTGTAAAATCTATCCATTTTTAATTAATGTTTTACTTATTAAATACCACTATTTCTTAAAATCTACTGTGACACGTGTTTCGATGCATTCTGCATCATTTTCAAACACCGAATGTGAACGTGTCACAGTAGATTGTAAGAAATAGTGGTATTTACTAAGTAAAACATTAATTAAAAATGTTGATTTTGTTTATTAGAAGTCAATTAAAAAGTAATAAATCTTTTTCTTGTCTTTTTCTCGATCCTAAGGATCTGTTTGTGCCTCCGCTTGTAGCTCTTGGGATGTTGCCTCCCAGTTGTCTTTCCATTTTTTAAGGTCTGCCTGGGGGTCTCCGTTCTTCAAGGATTCCTTGAAGGGCGATACATTATCATACGTTTACATTATCATTCCAGTATCGCTTTCGTTGTCGTAAAAATAGTAATTAATTAAAATAACAAAATTTACATTTTTTAAGGTTAAAGGTTAAAGTTAAGGTTTTTAAGGTTTTTTAAGTTTTTACGATAGTAAAACCTTATCTTCCAAGCATTGAATGGCCTTTGCTGAACGTTTCATAAATATAGTTGTCCTGATTCCTTTTGTTCCTACACGCAACGAAGGAACACTAACTTACCAGTAAAAACAAAATGTCGTTCAAAGATGTACAGAATGACTCATGATAATGTACTTTTGTTTCTCATGTGTCTCGTGAAAATGTTTGGAATGAATAAGGTTCTTTTTTTTTACTACTCTATATTTAATTGTTTCTAATGGGTCAATTAAATATTAATTACACTTGACTACTGAATAGACCACACATGAACTGACCGCTTACTCATTCCGAAAGTCCATGGCTTGTTTCATAAAAATGTGGTTGTAAACAAAACTGTAAAATGATAAAAATAAAGGGATTCATGTGTTTTTAGTTGACTCCTCTGGTTCTTATTTTGATCAATGAATAGTAAACATCAAGACCAGCCTGTGATATCTCGCGGCCATCTTTGATTCCTGCGGTAAGAAGGGTATGAAGGGGAAAAAAATAAATTTTTCGATAGACCTTGCGCAGTAGCTATTTACCGAATGACGTATCCGAGGATCTGAATGGGCTAAATTATGACGTCATGCGCAGAACAATACGAGTTTAAAAATACCTTCTATCATTTCAACTGTGGTTTACCCCCTCCCCAACCATCAAAACATATGATTTCGGTAGGTAAACAAAACTTCACCAAGATGGCCGTTTTCCCGTTGGCTTGCGGACCATTCCATTATCACGGGTATTTTTTTTGGAATCATTTGAAATAAAATGGTTTATACAAATATTATTAGTTTATATCATCTCTGTTTTGTTTCAGGTGTAAGATTTCAACTAGGCATTCTATATCAATCCAAAAGGAATCAATGTTTCACTGCCAAACATATATTGTGCAAGAAACGTAAGTTTAAATTATTTGCTGATGTTTATCATTTCTGCATTATCACTTTCATTATGTTGTGTAACGTTAAACTAATGTTTTTTTTAATTATTATTTATAGTTTGTATGTAACTCAGAACTTCGTATATTTAATCTTGAATTCAACCGAATTTAGACGGCCATTTTACTACGCACTTGTTTTCTCCGGTTAATTTTAAAATTATTCAAAATATTACATATTTATGTTATTATATTTTAATTGTAATGGTTTTTACAAATTTCTTTTTTATTTCAGGGTGTATGGATAAGATTTCAATCAGGCATTATATAACAAAACGAATCTTGGTTTTTGTTTTTGAGTTTCGAGAATCGAATTTGTTTCGAGAATCCAAATCAAGAATTGATGTTTGAGATATACATTTTCCCTGTGAACGAACGAACAAAGGGATGTTATTTAATATCAGTGCACTAGATTTAAATTTATCACTAATTGGATCTTTCCTCAACCTGCCTCTGCTAAACGAGTATTCTTTAGCAACGAAATACGACGTAAGTTAATTATCTGTTGATGTTTATTATGCTTATTTTATTAGCTATTTTTTGTACTATGTTACACGCAATATATATATACAATGACAGATTTAGAAGGGTTTGAATATCCTGATTTCTATAGGACAATACATAACAATGCCGAAGTGGTGAGGAGGATGTTTTACAATGGGTAGTTGCAGTCATCAAGAAGTACTTCTCCTTGTATCATGATTGAAAGTGAAATAGCAGAAAAAGGGAACCTTAGAAGAGAGGATAAAAGCGAAGATAGCAAAGAAGAAACAACACTGCAAAAAATTAAGTTTTCAGTGTTAAGATCGCATCTCGATGATCTAATAACATTTATCAACTACTCGTCAGATAACGAAGTTCTACTATATTGTACGCATTTTCGTAAATTTAGAGGGTTGATTGAAAAAAATTGTTGTTTTTTGAAAGAGTGCAAACAAAACATTTCAAAGCTGGATTACTGAAAGCGTATCGATATCAAACAGCAACATCACTTCACGACGAGTGTTCGAAGACAATATTTTTTTTTTAGTTTTGCATTGTTTATTTATATCTAAATACAGTGTTCATATTTTGAACAAGAAAAAAATGTTTATTTTAAACCTATTTTCTAACCCATTCTCTCCAATTAGTCCATTTTATCGAGGTTTTATTTCTCATATACATGTATATAGATTCTTGTGGCTCTATTACATACCCAATATTAATTTAATTATATTCTTACAGCTCTCCGTTCCGAGTTATCTAGTGCTAGCGGAGCTCTCTAATTATTATGAGCAGCTAGCAGAGCCTCTTTGTTTACTCTTGAACCCCGGTGTATGTATCTTTTTCTTTTGTGAAATCATTTATTTTACTTCAATAATATTTTAAAATCAATATATTATGTCTTGGTATTAATTAAGTTAAATTTTTCAGCTCTTTATTCCGTGTTACCGAGTACTAGCAGAGCTATCCAATGGAATCAGCAGCTAGCAGACCCTTTTTATTAGCTACTGAACCATGTGGTATGTATCTTCCCATTAATGTAATTATCAAATTTCTTATTCATTCGTTCTCATACACACCTTTTAATATTATACACGTTTCTGTGGAATTCTATGTTAACATATTTTACTACTTTACATTTGATGCAATATAATTTATTTTAGGAGTACAGCCACCCGTTTTGTCAATTTTATTGGAGAATCGAGAGTTTCTAATCTGACTCCAAGGAATCAAAAGCTGAACATGGGCGATGAAGACGAAGAAGCAACTTCGATATGTTCAAAAGAAATCGACAACATTTGAACAATGGCACATTGCTGCTCGTAGATATTAAGAGGGGAAAGTATTAGTATAATACCTTTCGTTGTTAAATCTGATTCCTTATAGATTTATTTAATGTCAGATCAAACAATCGCATCGCCATAAAAGGTAGATGATATACCTGAAAAGATAAAGCTCTTGCTATCGCTTTATATACAGAAGGACCTAAGGGCTACAGGTTACTGGCTAAACTCTGCTTTGCCTTCTCCAGTAACCATTGAAAAATAACTATACTTAATTAGGCTGAAACCCGGCATTAATGACATATTATTTACCAATTTAAAAACAAAAGAATATAAAATTATATATTATTATTATGATATATCATAATAATGATAGATCAGTAAAAACTTGTACATAATTGTTATATTTTATGAAATGAGTCCTCATGTAAATTTCAATTTACAAAATGGATTTATCGAATTGCAATGTTTTTCGATCACACATTAACTATTAGGATAAAAGGGCTTTACACACCTTACAAGCAACCTCAATAATTTTCTTTTTTTGAAAGTGGTGCTAAACATGCAGATCTGAAGGGTATTGTTCTAACTACAAAGAAATTTATTTTATTTGGCCTTAAGCCTATAGCTATTGTGTGATCAGGGTACCACTGTGTTATTCTAAAATTGTTCAAATGAGGCCGATCTTATTTATTTATATCTAAAAGTACATTTCTATAATATATAGGTCCAAGAAAACTCTTCAGTATTCCTGGTGACTTTACAATTCGATATATGTATTTAACAATATTTCTTTATTGATATGAAACATAAATACAATATTTGGTAATGCCTTAAGCACTTTCGTTTAAAGTAATGCACATTAGTTGTAAACAAGAAGGCTTTTTGGGACCTAGTTTGAGCATTTGAGCACTACACTGAATTTTACTGTCCGGCAGTCAGGTTAGCATGAAAAAACAGATGATTGGCTTGTGCACTTGTCCGTCTTTCTCCGGATCGGTGCGCTCGATCGGTGCACGATCATGGTTAGCATGAACTCGATCACTAAAGCTAAACCGTTGAAATAATTTTTATTTGCAATAACCGGACTGCCAAACAGTAAAATTCCGTGTAGTGCACAAGTGCCCTTAGGGCGTTTGTCCACTACACGGCATTTTACCGTCCGGCACGTCAGTTAGCGTTTTTAAACGACGATTGGCTTGGATTGGCTTGTGCTTTACTCCATCTTTCTTCGGATCGGAGCTCTTGATAGATGCGTGAACACGTTGCGCGTAAATTCGATCACGCTACACTGTCGTAGTCGCTTTCACTTTTCAAAACCTGACTGCCGGAGGGTAAAATTCTGGGTAGTGGACAAGTGCCCTTTGTGTGTGTAATTTTAAGTACAATAATAATTTTATATATTCCTGTAATATTGTAATTTTCTTTGATTTGATCCAGAAGGTTATAGGTTTAAGAGAACTAAGAGTTCTAACAACTCGAGTATGTAATTGGTTCACCTTCCGGTTCAGTCAAAGTATGGATATAATAAACCTTTTTACCAGCTAAATGATTTTTTCATTTTTCAATTTCATTGAATAATGTCAAAATCAATATAGCCTAAATATGTCATCAACATAAAACTCTGTAAAATGCGTATTTTGCCATTTTCCTGAAAAGGCGGGAAAATGACGAAACGCATTTTACAGAGTTTCATGTCGATGGCATTTTTAGGTTATTTTGATTTTGACATTTGAGCTTCTTCTTCCTTTTTTTCTTTATAAGGCTGTCGAGTGCATCGATCAGCTGATTTTTCTGCGTAGGTTATTTTTTAGTGTGAATAGTGAGAATATTTAATTTTCTTGATTTTTTTCAACACGTATAATCATTTACCATACTAATTTGACAAAGATATCAATCTTTACTAGTATATAATCTTTGATCAAGACCCTATTTAAAAAATCTATGGTCGTTGTACTAAATTTTTTGACATCTATGCAATAAAACGTCAAAATTTGAGTTTTCGACGAATTTAAGTATTAAATAATAACAAATATGTTTAAATTAGCTCCTTTCACACTTTGTAAATCGCTTCTTCAGCAGCATGCCGTATGCTGCTTTACCACAAGTGCTCTTCTTTGCAATCAAACTGGCAAACAAGCTAAATTCATGAAGAAAATGTTGTCAAAGAACAGTACTAAGAGGTTAGAAATTCAATGTCACTTCTATTACCATTATCACTTGCTTATGCAGGGGTAGGCGGAGAGGATTGATAGCCACACTCGTACTGACATACACTCTTCCAGCTTTCTCTGCATTCATACATCTATGTAAACTCCCTTTTAGATTTTTGAATTTTATTTCCATTAATTTTAGATACATTCATATGAAATGCTCTAATTTTATAATGATATCCTGCATGCATAATGAAGTCAGGTGTAAAAAAAAATGATGACTTTAAACATCTGTGGTCATTGGGAGTAATATTTTTATATATTTATTTCTTTACATTTATTCATCATAACCTCTGGTATAGCACATATTTTTGAGTTTATTAATGAAAACAAAACTAGTTTCGAGAACTAGTGATGTTCCCATCAACAGGTAATGTTGATGAGAACATCTTTAGTTCTCATAACTAGTCGTTTTTACATTATTAAACTAAAAAAATGGTCTTATACAAGGTTTGAGTATAATTAATATGTAAATTTTTGAAATCACCATAAATATTTATAGAGATTTGAAAACAAAGTTACATTTTAATTATAAAATGGAAAATCACAAAGTCAGTGCCTCAAATATTAATTATAAGGTTTGAGTAGTTTGGTTTTCAATCATGGGTAGAATTGTGAATCTTGCATGTGTGTAAAGTGATCACTAAACCCGCCTGACAAGTCAAAAACCTTGTAAATACCCAGACTTCCGTATATTAATCTTCATCTATTTTGACATGACAAAAATTGTAGAAGTGTTTCATTTTTATATTCAAAGCATTCTTTTCACCTTTTTCACTCTTTTTTTGCATATAGATTTTGGATCTTCCCCGTGCACATATTTCCTCATACATCGCTCACTCCTTTCAACAACGTCATAAATCAAAAAACTAGATTTTTCAGGAGAACGTTTTTAAGGTTTTAAAACAAAATACAATGTATTAAAAATAAATATCAAGCCACTTATTGAACTTTTTACTATGCAACAGATCTTTTTAGGTAAAACCTGAAGGTTTTTTCTCCATTTGAAAAATATATTTAAAAAAATCATAAAACAAAACCTTTTCTTCAAAATGCAAAAGCAACACTTTCTGCCCTGTAGTGGGCAAATATTAAGTTAAAAATTTGCCTCTTTTGCTGGGATATAGTACATTTTCTGGGCATTCCGAAAACATGCACAACTGAAAATTGACGATTTTTGATCAATGACGTTCTTGAAAGGAGTGAGCGACATGCACACCAATAGTTTAATTTTATATTTGTATTAATTTCAGGAAATTGTATTCATTCAACTCGGATGGTGCATTTGCCCATTCCAGTAAATCTGTAGCCAAAATTAAAGGAGAGCCTACTAAAACAGGAAAGAAACGAGTTACAGTGCTGAACAAACTGTTCATGAAACACATTACCGACCTCATGATATCAGGTGATATGGCTGCAGTAGTCCATGGGAGACAAATAGAAATTTCCAAAGTAAAATGTCAATTTATTATTTTCAAATATTTCTGCTTCTCAGCACACCATAATTTGAAACGTTTTCTTAGGAATATCAATACCACCAATAACAAACCATTCTACTGTTTTCATTGAAAAAATATATAAGGGATCAAAATTAGTATCCGATTAAGCTAATATACTGTTGATGCTTAGCAAACATATATTATATTAATCCTTTCCGCTTTTGTATAACTAGTACACATTGCTTGTAACAACTTTAATATCTTGATAAATGTAATAAATAATAAGTTCAGATTTTGTTAAGTTTGTAGATAATAAGTTCAGATGTGTTAATGTATTCTTCCATAATACATTAACACATTGAATGAAAAAAAAATTGTAACAATCACTTATTGGGCACATTATAGAGATATGTATATATATATATATATATATATATATATATATATATATATATATATATATATATATATATATATATATATATATATATATATATATATATATATATATATATATATATATATATATATATATATATATATATATATATATATATATATATATATATATATATATATATATATAAACATATATATATAGATATATATATATATATATATATATATATATATATATATATATATATATATATATATATATATATATATATATTTGTGAGAATTAGGATTTTTTTACTATCAAACATATGCCAATGGGTGACAGGTGTATTCATGCTAAAAACAAACAGAGCAATAAGTCTCCTTTTTTTTCCTTGTAGGTTCAAGTTTCACAAGACTTCAATTTAGTAAAAGTTTACTGGTTATCAAAAGGAGTTCCAAAAGATGAAGAAACTGAGATAATTCTATCGGGAATAGCGGGCACATTGCGACATGAATTATCACAGCTTAAAGTAATTGGTGTTGTCCCAAAAATTATATTCGTGAAAGGTGATTATGTATTCCGATTTATATTTAGTTGAATATTTCCTTATCGTCCGCCTCCGTAGTGTAATGGTCGGCACGCTCGGCTACCGTACTGGAGGTCATGGGTTCTATTCCCAGGAGGGGGGGGGGAATAAATATAAGTGATTTTTCCACTCTAATATTTACTACCCTGGTCTGATACCTGAAGCGGAGGGCTGATCACCTTTCCTTTATGTGTTTATTTATGATCAAGATAATATAATCTGGGTTTATATGATGCAGTGCTCTATGTACCACGGGTTGGGGATGAGGGTTTGATGACAATGATATTTCCTTATTATTTGTTTACATGTAAAAGTCGTGTAATCTGTAACATTTTTTCAGATAAACATTTTGCAAAAGTTATGGAGATGGAAGTTAGATTATCAAAAGCTGATTTTGGTGAGGATTTTGTCCCAACGGACCCTACCTGGCTAATGAAATCAGAATTCACACTTAATGCTCATTTAAAACCTGAACTTATAGTAAGTTTTTCATTAAAAATTTATCCCTCACGTGACTCGGGCAAGGAGTTTGTGTTGCATCGATGAGTCCAAGTGCTGCTCGGGCAAATCGTATTCCGACTAGGTGGTATTGATTTGTCCGAGCCAAATATGTTTATGTATTTGTTTTTATTGACTAACCCGAGTAGTGTTCGGGTAGTCTTGTTTCCAGTTGCTTGGTGATGATTTCCTGCACTGACTAATTTTCTCGCCAAAATTCGGCTGTTAAGTGGTTAAATTAGAATTGTGTACATTTCTTGGTAGAACTGTATTGTTTAAAATAAAATAACAACTACACTGACTGCACAACTGCACTATGTGATGTCGGTAATGACAAAATACAATCACTGGTCCAACAAAATATATGTTGAAAAAAGTATATAATTGTTATTTCTTCTTCTTCTTCTTTTTCTAGGACTAAGTCTTGTCACTCTCTGGTCCACTCCTGGGAGGTGGAAGACCAGCTATCCCTCCATCGTTTAGGTGGTCTTCCTGGGGGTCTGATCCCGCTTATGCTGTTGTCCGCTACTATCCTCACCACTGGATCCGAACTCGCTCTTCCCCCATGATTTCTCCAGAAACGTCTTCTTTGTCTTCCCCATCGCACAACATCTTCAACATTGCAGATTTTTCTTATTTCTGAGTTTTTAACTCTGTCGCTAGTTGTTATTTTATTGTATATATTTATTTGCAAAAAAGTGCACAAACAGCAGTAAAAAATATTTACCTTATTTTCTTCTACATTTGTCCTGCTGGATCCCCCCAACGTTGACGATCTCTTGGGAGAAACCTTGTCTGTCCTGGGCAGCAGGAAACAGCTCCTCCACACCTCTCATCCTGGTCCACTCTGGAATGTTCTGAAGCTGCCTTCTTCCAATCTTCCCTTTTATGACCAGTTGTAGGATGGCCTACTTTTCACCTGTCATATATATATTATATTTTCTTATTTTGTTTTTACCTTATGTTTTTCATATTTTCTCATTTGCTTATTTTAAATATGCTTCTTACCTTATGTTTTTCTCATTTATTTATTTTAAATATTCTTCTTATGCCTATTTATTATACCTGTTTATTGTTTTTATATTTTGCCATGTATTAATTAGTATTAGTTTTGGTTATTTCAAAAAATATTTTTTGTTACTTTATTATTTGTGTTCCAGTCTTGTTAACCTTAACCCCATGTCCCAAAATGAGAAATAGAAATTACTCATCGGGAATATTATATGTATATATGACTTATGTATGTAATATGTTTTGAAATAAATAAAAAAAAATTAAAATTAAAATTATCAAACCATAATATGAAGTTTTACAGAGCTTGATTGTTGTGAACAATTCTCTCTGTGCATTTGCTCTACGCAGTACTTCAACGTTACTAATTTTAAGATGTTTTTATAATAATTTTAGCAAAAAATCCAGCAAATTGAATCACAGGAACTACTACATAATGACATTGTCATTCCACCCATGAGAAATGACATATTCGGATTGGATCGGGAGAAATTGCTGGGAAGAATAACACAGTCCATGAAGAAGTCCAGAGAGGCATGGAACAAAACTCCAGAGATGGATATCACTAAAGTAGACTTGCAAAGGTTCCTGCCTGCTGCGGATGAAGGCCCTTATGTATCCAATAGAGATCAAAAACGACTGTTTGACAACTTTCTACGGAAACGAGAAGTATGATTTAATTTTTTTTTAAATATGGCTACAAAAGTTTTTTTAACAATTTTATTTCATTTTTTAAACATGTCTACTTACAATCTTAAAATTAAAAACGCTGTTCTCCCCAATAAAGAGACTGAGCTCTTGTCCTTGGGAGGGACTTACACTTGTTAGTTATGTTTGTTAGTAATACAATTTATTTTTTCAAATTGTTTTAATATTTTTTGTATAATAGCTTTATATAAAATATAAGCAGTTTATATTTTATATAAAAACTATATTTTTCTATATAATATCTTTGTATAGAATACTAACAGTTTATATTTATACCTGAAGATAGAAGCTCAGCTTCCAAAACTAGTTGTCACAAAAATAAATTCACGTGGTAAAAAAAACAAGTGTTTTCTTTAATAATATGTCATTTTATGTTATTTTTTTCCATTTCTCACCAGATCATAAAGAGGAAAGCAGAAAAAACGTCAGCGGATGGTACCAACGTCGAGGAATTTTTGACCAATTTAAATGCAGATGGTGATAATGATCATGACCATTTCCATGCATTGGACAAATATATTGAAGATGTGGAAGTAGACGAAGAAATAAAATATTAATATAAATTATTGTTGCTGTTCATACACAGATTACTTGTATTATCTTGTTGAATTTAGTTGCCTTATTGATACAAAATAATTATCATGCACATAAAAAGTTGTTTTATTTAATCCCATAAGGAAAATAGCTTTTGGAATGTGTAAAATAAGCAAATTACTTCTCTTCTCTTTTTCTGCTTGGTGTAGTAGGCCTTGTTGCCTATTTTTAAGAGGGGTTAGCCTCCTGCAATGTTGATTTCCAGCTGTCGATCCTTATCCTGGCAAACCTTATTCTGTCTCGTAGACTCTTGCCAGATATGCTTCTTTGAGTCTTCATTTCTGACACTCTTAGTGCGTTTTTTTGTGCCTACGGTGTCCACTCTACTTTTGATCCCATACATCATGATGGGTCGCACACAGTAAATTTTGTTTTGCTGCCGATCTTCATCTCAGGATGTTTCCATATAGAATTTTTCAGGCGTCCTGAGACGGCTGCAGCCTTGTTAACTTGCCCCATCACTTCACATCGAACATTGTCTTTGTAGCTGTTTATTAATCAGAAAAATCAAGAAAGATTGATAAAGATATAGAAAGATGAGTGAATGATGCACGAAAAACCAGCGGCATATAAAAACCTATCAGCAAAAGCTAAACATTCAGTATAAATGAAGGCCAATACAGTGTAGGACTTCATATAAGAACGACGTGCCATGGGATAGTTAAATATATAAGTATATACTCGACTGCGAAACTGGCATCGCGAGTTAGATTCCCGCCAATTGCAAAATAAATTCAAGAAAGCTTTATTTTTAATTGATCTGGGTGTTTGTTATGTAATTTCCACATTTACCTTACCTATCCTTACTATCCTACCTGCAGACAAGACTCTAAAAGGAGAAGCTCTGCGGGTTATTCCTTTTTTTAAATAAAACATTGCTAATTTAATTTTCATATATACATCATTTCGTTTCAGGCTGATTTCAGGAAAATTTTATCTTGTATGATTCATTGAAAACATTTGTCACAAGCTTCACTCACACACATTGTTATTCTTAGAATGTGATTCATCTCAAATCTAAGCTATGTGCTGTATTATCAACCACAAAATTGGTTTTTAGAGAAAATATTTTAACATTCTTATCAAACCTTTAAGTCAATGAATGTTGCTTATCTTTGGATCTCAATTTTTTTTTGCTTTTGTTTTTTTTTGTTGTTGTAAAGATTATGAAGTGGCCGAATGAGTAGAAAGTGCGTATCTTTACATAATTTTATGAACTTCTTCCACTTTCTTCTTTAACCCCTATTTGCTTCCAAATGGTGCATAGGGCACCTTATCAGATTATTGTACTTAGCAATTGTATACTAGTGTTGATATGATTGCTAATTACATGCAGACAGGGTTATCAGTCCTGCGCACCGGATCCTTAGATGAAGGATTGAAATTTATATTTGATGTAATGCTGATGATGTGAGTGAAGGAGCTCAGTGTGAAGGATATCATTGCCGTATGGGAAAGGAATGTAAGAAAGAAGGTAGGACATGCATAATCGCAGTAATATTTAGGGCACTCAGGGTTACATACCCATACTATATTTGACTTTGACACTGCTAATTTGTACGAGTGTCTTGAGGAACTTATGGGGAAAAAATGTAAAAAACCAATAATAAATTTTAAAACATGAATTCATTATTGAATAAAAAATATTTCAAAAAACAATTTATGATGAACCTACACTATATTTTTATTTTTATTTGAAGCAACATTTTTTTCATCTTAACACGGAATCTGTTATTATTTTACGAAATAAATCATTTAAAATGGATTGATTTATATTGATCTATAACAATTTTTATTATTTCATTTCATTAACATTTTTTTCATTCGAAAAAAATCGCTGCTTTGAGCCCCAAATTCATTTCTGTTGGCCATTCCGTAGGCTAATTTAGAGTATACTGTAAATCCAGCCCTGGAAAAAACAAAAGGAAAGATAACGTCAAGATTCCGTTTTTAAATTTTATTTCAAACAAAGGAATCCCTAAGTAGGTGCAGAAAATTTGCGTTTTATTTTCTTACCAAATTTACTGGAAAAATATAACGTTTGAATATTTCAAATTCGAAAATCAGCTAAAGCGCGGGAAAAATACGTGAGGTACTTAGTCGGTCGGGAATTTTTGTGACTGATATTATTATGACGAATTCGCGACAAACTATTGTTAGCCTTAATAAAAATTCCGGCAAAGGGAGGGGAAGGATGATAAAGCGAAATTCATTCCTGAAATAAGCGATAGTGCCCCGAACTAGTACTAGCGTTAGGTAGCGCCCGCATACATTCACCCTGACTGGCGGTGACTGAGCGAAACAATCGGGGAGCACGTTGACATAGGCGATCAACAGGGTACCTAATATTTTTTTGAAATGCAAATAACTACTAATGAAAAAAAAAATTGTAAAAATGAGATGATTTATTTGAACCGTTATCATTTGGGAAAATCAATTTTTATGCAATTCACAACAATTTAAAATAAAAATAATTAATTTTTTGTATTGCATCCACAAATATGTAATGTGAAGAAGCTCCCAAGTCAGTTAAAGGTTAAAATAATTATTACTTCTACTGCCATAACACGATTCTCTGCAGGGGTTAGCAGAGAAGTTGGAACGCCACGCCCGTCTATCCTAATACACTCCTAGCACCTACACCCATACATTTATCTATCTAGTCATACATGCCCTACGGGTTTGACACAACAAAATTTTAGGTAAATTTAGCGGGCGTGGTTTTGCTGTCGCGGAACGGGTGGCATGGAATGCTTTTAAACAAGCAGTTAGAAATATTAAGAAGATAATTTTCAGAAAAAAAACTAAAAACCCATTTTTTTCACAATTTTATTTTCCCGTATTTAATCACATTGAAGCGTCCTTATGGTATTTAACGGAAATGGCGCTGTATAATTTTATTTTTCATTTTATTCGATTGATAAGGTCGTGCCTCGCCTTTCTTGGTCGTTCTCAGTACGTTCTCTCATTTTCATTTGCCAAATATAACCTTTTAATCATTCTCTCATCAATTATTCGTTCCATAAGTCCAAACTACGCCAAAGAGACTCGCTTAATCTCTTTAACTATCCTTAACTAAGTAACAGATTTAATTTAAGTATCGTAATGTTTTATTCGGTTGTATATCCATTTTGTTCGCATAATAATCAAAGAAATGGCATTTAAACAGCTTTTATTCTGCTTTCATCCTTATTTTGCCGATTACATGCTTCAACTTGTTCTATTATTTAAACTATTTGATTGTTAATCCAATAGTCATTTTATTAATGATACCTTGTTCATTGTTATGTATTAAAATTCAATCGAAGTAAGATGTCAAATTTTTATTTTCAAATAAAGCAATTGTTTAAATGCAGATGTTAATAAATACTCATAATGTAGTACATTATTATTGGTGCATACGAATTAACTCGTTTTTTTCACAGAAATAATTAGTGAAATAGTTGTATGTTTGTGTATGTATTGTACGATATGTACGAATGTATGAACAGTAAATGAGGATTCACTGTAAAAATACTTCAAGCGATGGCATTGTTTATTATTTTACTCATATTTCTTTTTTTTTAGAATTAGTCAAACGATCGGTGCCAAGGCGTAGGCTCCTATTTTGTAATGTTCATTTTTCAAATTTTGTGTACGGCTAGTTCAACGCGTAAAAGCCGGCAGCACCTGTTAACTCCAGACCCTTCCCGGAGGGGTGAGAGGGGTAGCGGGACCAGCGGCTCTCCTCTCCACCAACCAAACCCACCGCCACCGTCAGCGCTTCGTTTCACACTCCGCAACTCACGAGCGTTTATTCCGCTGCCAGCGCTTGCGAGGTACAGTCGTGTTTGCGAACCGCTACTAGGGCGTAATAGCTAGTCCGGTACTTTAACTTAAACCACCCCAGATCACTTCAGCACGTCATTATCCGAGTATCGACTCTATTTCGCGCGAGTTTTAATTTAGAAAAGTCTGATATTTAGCGTCGAACGCCGCGTTCGCGTATTTTCGAGAGATAATCCTAGCCGATCGATAAACATGACTGAGACAACCGATGCCCCCGTCGCCGAGAAGGCCGTGCCGGAGGAGAACGGGACCGAGGCGGCGAGCCCCGAAGAGCAGCCCCAGGACAAGACCCCCGAGAAGGAGAAGGAAGCCGCCGAGCCCCCGAAGGAGATGCGCGCCATCGTCCTCACCGGCTTCGGCGGCCTCAAGTCCGTCAAAGTGCTGAAGAAGCCCGAGCCCACGCTCAACGAGGGAGAAGTCCTCATCCGAGTCAAAGCTTGGTGAGTTTCCACTCTACTTTAATACTAGAAATTTCTTCCCTCTTAGCATCGCACGCCTACTTTTGCGCAACAGATGGATTCCTACCCGGCCGGCTTTCCGGCCTTTTTGCGGAGTTTTTCGCGTCGATATGATCGATAGGTGTTTCTGTAACCGTTTATTATATTCCCGGAGTGTCAGATCCGTGTCCACTGACCGCTGCAGCCGGAAGGACATCCGGCCAATTTGACGCGCTTCGCGGAATACCGCCGCGGCATTATCTCGCTGGACCCATTCCCCGGGATTTCTTTGTTTTTCGATCCTCCGATAATTTTGACATTTCCGAATCCATTCGTCCCGATTGCATGTGCACCGAGCGCCGCGAGAAATTTGTTGTCAAACGTGTTTTGTTGCCCCCACGGAATTTCGACGCGGTTCTTTTTTATCCCTCGTAAAGTCGGTACCTTCTTACCTTCCTACCTACCCGGGGAGGTTCGAGGCCCGCCGGAGATTCATTATTGCGAGTTTTAAGAGATTGATCGCTACCAGATGTTGGCACATTTCAGGAACCGCTACGCACCATCATGCTTCCTTGACTTGCGCACTGCTCTACCCGCACCATATTGTACGAAAATTACAACAATTTTCGCAATACTTATTTCATTTATCCCGCTATATAACGAGGCACATTATCAACATTTGTTAAAAACATGTTCAGCATTAAAATAAAATAAAAATAATATTATTTTTATCAATTCAATTTAATAAAACGTAGACTTAACAAACAATATGTTTATGTTGCAATCGCGAAAGATATCATTTTATCGTAAATTTTTATTACTTTTAAATAAAATAATAAAATACAGGCGTCAATGAACAATATTTTAACGTAATTGATTTGCAGTTGAAAGGAGTTTCACTTTTTTAGAATTCTGATTCATTTACCATATTGACAGATCAATACTCTGAAAAATTCCACTAAAAGGACTTATCAAAGAAGTATCAGAAAATATACAACATTGTAATGTGAGGGGCCCTTATATTGAAAAGTTTTGTTAATTTATTGATTCTTTAGACTTGTTTATTATCGGCAATCGATTACAAAATATGTTAAGAAATAATAGGGGTGTGTCTGCGTCATTCTAAGCAGCAACCATATGCATAGTATATTGATTCATCGAGTACTTACAATAAAAAGCGTTCCCTCAGACGATTGTATCGAAAATCAAAATGTGGTACGACAGAATTAAAAGTTGAGATATAGGAAAGTAATGTAAGGCTGATCTAGGGATAATTTAAAAGATTAAGAAAATATCTTTAAGGTATTATGGACACGTGGAGCGAATGTATTATGAGAGAATCGTTAAGAAAATATATCTAGCAAATGTGAACGGAAGAATAGAACGAGGACGGCTAAAAAGACTTTTGAAATCGGCACCTAAAATCTGGTGGTGTCATAAGTCTGCGTGATCAAAGGGCATGTATGACTAGATGTATAGATGTGAGGGTGGCGTTCCATCCTCTTTGCCTACCCCTGCAGAGAAACGACGTGATTGCAGTAGTAGTAGTAGTAGTACTTGCAATCCGTATTCTACCATATGTCTCATCATAAAATCATTTTTACGCACTTTTAATGTATAGATGTGAAGGTGGCATTCCATCCTCTCTGACCCCTGCAGCGAAACCGCGTGATGGTAGTAATAGTAGTATGTATTCGTAATTGGGATTCTACCATATGTCTCGTCATAAAATCATTTTTACGCATTTTTAATTAAGTTTTACTCAGTAAATACAACTACTTCTTAAAATCTGAAAAATGCTCTTAATATAAACCCTCAAATAGGTTTCAATTTTACTTTTACGAGTGCATTTGAGAAACGGAACAATGGTAATTTTAGTCCATTTCTTATTATACTTGTACGTCATAAATCGTATTACGTGGGGTGCTTCCATATCGTATTCGTAGTCTCCAAAAGGAGGGTTTTCAGTTCAGTGACTTAGGGGAAGACAGATAGGTTTGTACGAAGGATTTATATTTATCCCTCCAACCCCTAATAGCGTCTCAAATGTACCCGCCTTCCATTAACTACGTGTTAAAGTCAGAATCTAAATTAGTTTTTCACAAAAAAAATACAATAAGAAATATAATATACGAATAATAAACCCATAATTAACAGTCATAATAGATTAAAAGAAATTGTGATATTTACCAAGTAAGACATAAAAAAAACTTTAACCAGAATCTTCCATTAGTCTTTTTCCAGCGAGTAATTACTTAGTAAGACTTAAATTAAATAAAAGAAATTATGTTATTCGTGAGTGAAAATTCTAGGTAAAAACACTCGTTTTTGTAATTTTACAGTTAATCTGAACATATATGTGGAGTTCCTCACCAAAAGGTTACATTTCCATTACAAATGATTTTAAGTAATCAGGGATTCTATGTAGTTAGTAAAATTGTTACGTTTTGGTGCGATTTAATTATTTCATATTGGTTTAACATAGAATTGGTCACGTTTTGTCCCAACTTTAATTAAGATTTCGATAGAATACAATACACATTTAAAGGATTTTTTGTGGAATATTGGAAATTTACCTTTTTGGTGAGGACCTCTACATATAGTATATAAGTATTAAGTATAAGTTACACATCGTTTGATGTGAATCAGGCAGGTTTGTATGGTACGTCCGCTCGCTGTGTGCACACTCATGTCTCCACGTTATTACTGTGTGGCGCGGCTTCCCTCGCTCAATACGTATAATTTCACATCCCGCCGAATCAAACAACAATAAGACATAAAATGACGATAATTGAACGAGTCATTTGTATCTCTATTATACCTCTCTTATCGTGGGCCAACAACTGACTATTGAGAGAGGGGTCACTCTCATTTTCACGATAAAACTATCACCAGTCGCTTTTTATTTCGGAATTCGTTCTCTTGCTAACAATTTTTTACTTTTATATATTTTTTTACAAAATGATATTTTTATTAGTATATGGTATAACCACTCACCGTGAGTGGTTATATACTAATATTACTAACATTTTTGCTAAAAAAATATAAAAGTAAAGATGAGTAACCACAAAGTAAATGCTTTAAATATTAATAATATTGAGAAAACTGTGTTTTTTTTTTCTTTTCTTTTTTTTTGTTATCAATGGATCTTTGTCAGACGGGAGGAATATCTAATTTAACATATTCAATCTATAAAGGGTTGTATTAGACTCGTTTTGTGTTTATAATTAATATTTTCATTCATCATTTTCTTCGCCTTCGTTAGTACGTTGTTTTCGTAAGTTGGTAATGAATGACGTCACAAAAACGATGGAGTTATTTTTGATATTGGTAACATTGCTAAATTATAGCGGCTCTATTTTTTGATGTCTAAGGTCCACCCTCTCACCCCCTCTCCCCTCATATTTGTATAACATAAATGTAAGTGTAGTGGTAAACAAACAATCCGCACTACTATTATTACAGCTCTATAAACCATAGACAATAAACCATATGACGTCATAAAACGTCCGATGACGGAAATTTAATGACGTATGCGAACGCACGTTTTTCGTTTTATTCAAATATCTAATGTTTAAACCTTAATATCTCCCTTAGTTCTCTACAGATTTCAATAAGAATGTTATCGATAGTCTTGTGATTTTTCATATTAATTTACTAGCCAATAAACATTGCTCCAACACTCATCCAACCAAAATCGTTCGCTATTATCACGTTTGCCATATTATTATTCGGATAGTTTATCTAATTAAAAGTACCTACTTGTATTTAGTTGCTACTTGGATCCCTGGACTAATACCATATGATGGATAATATATTTCGAACTGCAGAAAAATTAATAAATAAAATGTTGTTTGACACCACTGATGACATTGTATCTTATCTGCGTCGGAATAACACCGAATGTCACCATTTTGGTGTTATTTTTTTCTGTGCTTGTTTATCTGCTTAAAACAATGCGATGTACTTATAATTACAGAGATATTGGATAGTCGTTAGAAGCGTTGATATAGCTGGGTTGTTTTCTTTACTTTAATATTTAGTTCATTTTTTGACTAAAATTCGTAATAAAATTGTAATGAAATATTTGTGGAAATAAAAGTGTAATGAAATAAGAGCTCAAATCGATAAATTTTTACATCTCAACATAGATGAAGAAGAATATGGAAGTCTGGGTAATAACAGGACTTACTAGCTGTCAAAGGCTGGTTTAAGTGATCACACACGTATCATACACATGTGACATTTGCTATTCTACCCATGATTGAAATCCACATTACTCAAAAATTTTAATGTATATACCATATAGGATATGATTCATATTTCGCTTCATGTACGAGTTCGCGTCAATATCTATGGTTGATTTGAGTAAGCTTTATTTAGTAGAGACCCTTTTAAATATATGTAAGATCCTTACCGGATTATTTTACATACGATATTCTTATTATTTTTTGACATCTCATCAAAGATGAAGAAGAATATGGAAGTCTGAAAAGTCTGAAAGTCTTCCCAGATATATTTCTAGTATGTAACAGTCATTTATGTAACGAATTGTTTTGAAAATCTATTGTTTTTGTTAAGCGATGATTTTTGTTGGTGTATTCTTTGTTATTGTACATATTTTTATTAATTTTGTTAAAGGCATAAGCCGTAAACAAAATAAAATTATAAAATAAAATGACATCTCATCAAAGGTGAAGAAGAACATGGAAGTCTGGGCATTTACGAGGCTGACGACCGTCATAGGCTGGTTTAAGTGATCACTTTACACACGTGTAACATTCACCAATTCTGCCCGTAATTGACAACCACACTACTCAAATTCGTGGAAGTTCTATATATGTTAACCAATTTTGAAACATTGTTCTTGAATCACTAGAACTTCACTAGAAATCCTCCTATAATTGGAGATAATCCAGATTTGTGAACAAGTATTTGGACACACTCAAAATGTTGTCGATATTCTTCTTCATCTATGCTAAGATGTTAAAATGTAATCATATCAGTCACCTACCTGTGACAATATCCTCGGTGACATAATAATTCTTGCGTTAGTCTCGCCTAATCAATTTCTATCACGACCATAGGAAGTCAAATCCCATTTGTCAAGAGGAAATATTCAATTCTTAGCAGTCCTTTCTCCTTTATTGACTTCGTCAGTAGTTAAATGTCCTGTCTGCCACCTACAGTATTCAAGTCCCCGTCACTAACCACCTCGCAACGCGGTCAGGACCGCGTCACACGAAATTAGAAACGAAGAATGTCTCGTAATCCCCTTTTTACTAAGTTGACAGACTTGTAAGGAGCCCCTAGCGGAGGAAGTCGGTGTCATCGCCCAGACAATAAACCGAGATCCTCAAATTTTTATTATCTTTAACAAAACTCAAAACAATGAAAGCTTTTAATTTTAATAACCTTTTTAAATCGCTCGTAAAAATTCGTTATTAAAAAGAGTATAATTAAAAATTGATCATTCGAAGAACTACATCAAACTTTAAAATTTAATTATTCAGAGTTTTAAAATTAAGGTCCCTTCATTTCTTCTTCGTCTTCTTCTTTTTAATGGCTTTTCACCCATCTTGGCTGTTCTAGCCTGTGTCGAGTTATTATTATCCCTTCATTTAAACAAAGAAAAGAACTTATATGGAAAAAAACTATACACTTATGTTGTTATTATTTTTTTCTATAAAATGCAGTTCCACTAAGAAATGTCAGTACAAAACTTAAATCTAAAAGAAAAGAACATAATAAATTCAGTATTTTGTCTTTTCATTCGCCCTGTAGTTTTATACATTTAGAATTTCATATTGAAAATAATACAACTCTCTAAAATTCAATATATACTTGCAATATATATTATATTAAAGCTACGTAAAATTTTCTTTTCAATATGTAAATACAATACAAGAAAAAAATTGAGAAATTCTTGTTTTTTATATAACACAGCTACGTATAGTAAATCCCCCTATAACGTTGAGATAGGTTCCGCATTATCGGGGGAAACGTTAAAGATTTAAATTTTGTTTTTATATTTTAACTAACGGGAATAACTTGATCGAATACACGGACCTACTACGTTATACGGGTGACTACCATTATAGGAAAAAAACAGCTACAAACGTAATAGCGGAAAACCTTATACGAGTGTACGTTATTGGGGAGTTTACTGTATATGGTTTTTTATGACATGATTTTTTAGGTATCTACTATTATTTATGACACCTTTTAAATGTCAAAAAGAGATTTTCGAAACCATTAAAATGTGCTTTTTATCATTGTTTCAAAATAGGGGGAAAATTTTAACAAAAGTAGAGATTTATTATGTTATCACTCGAATGATGAAGTGTTGATTAAGCAGTAAAACCGAAACATTGTTTTGGTTTTCAACACAATTAGATTAACAATGTGTTTTTATTGTTACGGTATATAAATCGGTTTAATTTGAAATGTAGTTAGTGGAATATAAAAGAGAATTTGGAATTTAATGTTAGCCACAAGATCTACATTTGTATTACCAACGTTGAATATTATTTTTTGACATCTCATCAAAGATGAAGAAGAATATGGAAATCTGGGCATTTACGGGGATGACGACTGTCATAGGCTGGTTTGTCCGTCAGCCCCGTAAATGCCCAGACTTCCATATTCTTCTTCATCTTTGATGAGATGTCAAAAATAATATGATAATAACTCCTGTAATTGGAGATAATCCAGATTTTGTGAACAAGTATTTGGACACACTCAAAATATTGTAAACCAACGTTGAACGCTAATAAAGGGCTTTCCTCACTTAACCGCACTTATTGTTACATAGGGCACTACTCATTTCTGATCGTAATTTACACAAAGTTTTTGGATAGCAAACCAAGGTATCTCTTTCTTACTGATTATAAATATCTATTTTTAAATCGTCACAAATAAAATATTTGAATATACTTTTTGCCTAGAAAAGGAGAAAACTACCATAAAGGTGAGAAAAATAATCTCATAAAAAATTAAAGTTTAAAAAAAAACATAAAGTACACAAAAACCCAGTAAAAATATCTAATAATATATGTACAAAATGATTACGTCCATTTTTTTCATAAATGTTGGTTTTTTTCGCATTGGTGTCATTTATATCAACATTTTTGTCAATGATATTGATAATAATGTAAGGTAGTTTATATTGAGTCATTTTTTTGAAATACTACCTTAAAGGCGCTTATTAAGACGAAGAAGTCTATTGAGATGGGAATATGGCACTTAAACCAGTCAATGACAGGTCGTACATCCTGTAAATGCCCTGACTTCCATATTCTCATCTCAGAGATATCAGAAAAAATCTTGATAAAAATTTTAATCTTAAAAAATACGTTAAAAGTCGTGGCTATTATTGGCATCACGCAATTACTCAGTTTTCCTAAATTTTATCGACCCAAGATACTCTTGTATATCAGACGAACGCAATAACCACTACACTTTAGAAGCAGATAAAATATTTAATCATAATTTTAATGAAAATTTCTCAAACATCTCATTTTCTTCGCCTTGTAAATGACCGCTTTGTTTAATAAAACTTGGGGACCATTTTGTTCGCCTCAATTGGACATAATGGAGGTCCATTTCTCCGGATCTTTATTAAAAGTAAGTATACACAGCTAATTATAGTAACCAGACATATATTTATCTACGTCATGGTTAGTTGAACCGTTTATTAAACGTCCGAAAGAACGTTCGCCTTTATTTACTTGTCGATTAGAGGGAGTTTTCTTCCGTCTATCTGTATTTTCGATGTCTCAATTAAATTAATGAGTTTGTTAAAATGCCATAGATAGCCCACATAATTATACCATCATAAATATATTACCACTTACTGGTCAAAATGTGATTTTAAAAATGATCGGGACATTTAGAAAAACAGACTGTATTCTAAGAGAGGATAAAATTGTCCGACACTTTTTATTTTATATGGATTTTAAAATAACATTGCGATAAAGGTCTACAGATCATAGCAGAGAATATAGAATATCTGTCCATTTTTACTTGGTAAATACCACTGTTTCTTATAATTTATTGTAACACGTGTTTCGATGAATTCAGCTTCATTATTACACACCATGTTGAAGTAAATGTTAAAGTAAAAATATTAGAATTTATCTTGTATTTAAAAATCAATATAAAATTATTCTGTGAATAACTCCTTCCTTCCTTCTCCTTTTCATTCTCCTTCCTGCTAAATCTATTATTTTATAAAATGCCCTTTTTTGTTTAATCTCTGAATGTTTTTTAATAGTTTTATAACATAAATGTGGAATTGCTTAGTTGGCTTTTTTTAACGTAACTATTTTTTGTTAATGTAATGTAATGTTTATTATTGTTAATGTAACTATTGTTTATTATATCATTTTTATATGTATGTAAGCTGTACAATTCCCGAATAAATAATAAAAAAATAATAATAATAAATTTTCGCCAATTCTTATCAATGAACCCCTCATATTATGTAAGATATATATTTTTTAATACGTATCATGAAATTTTTGGTGCTTTGCAAAAAAAAATATATATCTCTGATAATAATATGTAAAAGGTACGTTAATTTTTTATATTAAATTGATATTTAAAAATATAATATTCACCGATTATCCCTTAAGCTTCGTGTAAAAATCCGTTAATGTTTTTCTACCGTCCCTAATGTTTCCCCTAAACGTTAAATTTGACTTTTATCTATTTTATTGAGAAGACATGTAGATTAATGATCCTCGACGAACATGTCAGATTCATTTTGCTAAAATACACATCTCCAAATTGAAATCCCTTGAACAACGTTTTCCCTCAATTTGCATTATTTATGGCGGCAATAAATGTTGCCCGCCGTCTGTACGTAATATTTTACATACCATAAAAGTATCATACGTTCTTGATTTAGAAAGAAAAAAAATCTGTTGATTTTTTAAAACTAATTATGTATATATTCCTAGCTGTACCCGGCCACGCGATGTTGTGACTCAGTCTGGTTAAATAAAAATTGAAAGAAAATTTCTATTTTGCTGTCTAGCAAACTTTTCTAATGTGTTTCGTTTCACAAAAATATTGAAAATCGATGAAAAAACAATGCAATCAAAAGCATTAAAATATTTTTTTAGGTATCTCAACTTGATATGAAACATGTATATGGAAGTCTGAGCAATCCAGCTGGCTTACGACCTGGCATTTGGCTGGCTTAAGCGATCACTTTATAAGCTTGTGTAACGTTCACCATTCCGCCCATTATTAAACACCCATTTTGCACTAATTCTTGAAAATTGTGTTTATGCAATGATCTTATATCATACCTGATTAAATAAATATGTAATAATTTATAATAATTAATTAAATATGTAATATATTATATATTTAATTTTATGTTTTTGTTACTGTTAACGCTCATTCTGCGAAAACCTGTAATTTGAGCTTTTTTTCAATAATTAAGAGTATATTTTTATGTTATTGTTCTCTGTTGGTTTTCCAAATAAAATAAAATAAAAATAAAATAAACAAAATAAAATACCGCTAAGGTTTTCGATTCAGTGTCAGATATAATCAATAATATTAATTTTATGAAAATACTAAGTGAAAAAAGCTTGAAATGAGGGTTTTTTTACGGAGATGTATGGCGTATTATCATTTCTGCTTGCTCCTGACTTGGAAATACATTCTGTATCAGAAAAAGAACCGTATTTTAAATTTAAAATACGTTTTATATATTTAAGGTTTAAATCCAACAATTAGTCAACTTAGGACCTTGGGAATACACATTCTTCGTATCTATTTTGCGGTTATAAGGTAATTTAATCCGACAGTGGAAGCATCGTCTGGCTTCTGGATAAATTACAAATTTCAAGAAATAACTCATACTGAAAGTATATCAAACTGACCACTCTTTGCTTTGTAAAAATAGCTTTTTAACGACACAATAATTTGACTCGTTAAAAAAAAATTACGAAAAACTTAAAACGCTACAACATTGTAAAGATAAATAGACACACCTAAAGAAAACTGTATCGGGTAAATTAACTGTGAATTTACTTAATATTCATAACTTCCACGATTTTAGATTGAATAAACATAATTAAAAAAAAATCAAACTGCTATTTTTAATATTCAAAATTATATTATTTTTTGATGCAGCCTTAAATTTCTGCTGTAAAATGAATATTCCGATTCGATTAACGATTCCCAGGGGGGTCAAATAAATATAAGTGATTTTTTCACTCTAATATTTGTTCCATATTGCCCTGGACTGGTGCCTGAAGCGGAGGGCCGATCACCTTTCCTTCATGTGTTAACGATCAAGATAACACTGCGTTTGTATGATGCAGTGCCCTATGCACCATTGGGGTGCGGATAGGGGTTTGAATGAACATGAGTATTCAAATATGAAATAAAATACTTGTATAATACCACCATTGAATTTATTAATGTAAACTCGTCTAGTTTCGAAAACTACATATGTTCTCATCAACAGTTTATATTTTTTACCTATTGATAAGAACATCTGTATTTTTCGAATCTAGTTATGTTTACAATTATAAAATGAAAAAATGGTCTTATTGAGTTTATTAATGTGACCACTTTTTCAGTTTATTAATGCAGACACGATTAGTTTCGAGAACTACAGATGTTCTCATCAATAGTTTGTATTTTCACCCATTAAGGATATATGTAGTTCTCGAAACTAGTCGTGTCCACATTAATAAGCTCAAAAACTTATTTAGAACATTTTGAGTGTGTCCAAATACTTGTTCACAAATTTGGATTATCTCCAATTATAGGAGTTATTTTTCATATTATTTTTTGACATCTCATCAAAGATGAAGAACAGACTTCCATATTCTTCATCTTTGATGAGATGTCAAAAAAATAATATCAAAAACTTGTCCTATACCAGAGTTTTGTTTTTATATTTAAAGTGGCTAACTAACTAACTAACTAACCATCACGCCGCTTCCCCGCAGGGGTAGGCAGAGAGAATAGAGCGCCACAACACTCAGTCCTTGCAAACATTCTTCGCCTCTTCCACGTTCATGCATCTCCTCACACATACCCGCCGATTGTTACGACTCCTAACCTGACCACTTTCAAGTATTTGGCATACCTGATCGTGCCATGTTTTTGTCGGTCTTCCTCTGCTTCTTTTCCCACTAACATCCGCCTCAAAATTAAAACTTATTTTCTCGGTCTTCCTCTGCTTCTTTTCCTACTAACATCCGCCTCAAAAGTGGCAAAATTATTAATTCGTCTGAATCTTAAAATAGATTGTAACCAAGAAGCAATGACGAGTATCCGAGCGAGTACAGTACAGTAAAGTTCAGTGTACTACAGTATGAACTTTCGGCGCATCTGTTTCGGTTCAGTTCTCGGTTAGCGTACTACGGGATACAGTGAAGCCGAAAGTTGTCCCGAACATCCCGATTGGGGTAACTCTTCCCAACAACTCACCGTCTAGCCGGAGATATAAAATTCACCGGCGGTGGGGAATGGGGATCAACACTCCAGTCTTGGTTCCACCCCAAAGAAAAAATATACGGATTAACGTGGATTTTTAACCCTGTCGCGGGATCTTTGGCGCGGATATTATGAAACTTATTTTAGAAAATATATTTATATAACGAAATTCCTTGTACTGAATATTTTATTTTAATCTAATTTTATTTTACAACATTTTGAGTGTGTCCAAATACTTGTTCACAAAATCTGGATTATCTCCAATTACATCTAATTTTTTGACATCTAATCAAAGATTAATATTGATATTTTCTGGCGTTTCTCATGTGTGTGATTATAATTCAGGATTCGGACCTCACATACTAGTCGCGGGCTCTATGACGCGGATATTATGAAACTTCTTTTAGAAAACATGTATATTTATTTCATTAAATTTCTTGTACTGAATATAAATTGTCTAATCTGTACAGCGCCGTGTTCATGAAAATTCATGAAGGGTGCTTTTTAATTTACGTTAATTTTAACATTCAAAACGACCTGGGTAAAAAAATATTTGACATATTGGTATCAAAAAATTAAATTCATGATTTTAGTGATCAATTTAACCCTGCATCGATTGAATTTAGTGTCCTGTGAACTATCTAGTCTGGATGAGAGTCAGAAAACAAGGAGGACATGAACAACATATTTTTCTTGCTGTTTTATGATGTTCTTTTTCTTAAACTATGTATATCAGAACTCTATATATTTTAATTGTCATGGCAAATATATAAATATTTTATTTTATTTTATGATTATTATAAAGTAAAAATAAATCTACTAACAATAGAGCTTCACAAAGAAATACAATTAAAGTTTATTTTTTATTATAATATATTGTAATCATTATCATAATATGCTATGATTAATATCGGTGATTCATTGATTACTTTTATGAAATTCACTCCGCAGCGTAATGGTAATCTAAACAAACGGGCTTGCTTTCCAGTTTTAAAGTCAGGGTTTGTTTTCCAACTAACTCAATAAACTTTGCTCTGTTGCAAATTAAAATTAGTTTTAAATTAAATATTCAAAGTGTTCTTCCTTCAAGCAATATTCCTCCTGTCTTTCTCTCTGGATTGTAATTTATTAATTACATTTAAATTACATGTATTTAAGTTTGTGTGTAGTACATAGCATAAGAATAGTTAATAATAACAACTTTGTACATTATATTGGCGTTCTATTCTCTCTGCCTACCCCTGCGGGGAAGCGGTGTGATGGTTAGTTAGTTATAATCAGTTTAATACAAACCCATGGGCAACAATAATGAGCCATATCTTACGAGTAACAAAAAGAGAAAAAGACAATTACGAAATTCAGTATATTGTAAAACTAATTTATTTATATAGTAGATTCTACTTAGTCCAAAAATGCAAAAAAAACCTACTACAAAAATGGCCCTTACTGTGTTTTAAGTTTGGACAGCCGAATAGTGCGTGTTGGTCTTTGGTGCGACTAATAACGCACGTGATCAATATTTTATGTAGGTGTAGTGTGTGTGTATAGTTCTTTGATAGCGGTGTTGTGTTATTCGCATGCTGTTCGCATGACTTCGACGAAGACATTAACCCAATCGGTCATGGAAAATGGCTACAAAAACTCGATAATTTGATGGCTTTCACATGTAAAATTAGATACGAACATACACAATGTAATGTATAGTGTGTTTAGTCAACGATGCGTGTACGCATTATGGAAATACATTAAAATCGTGTTAGTGAATCACCCCCTGCGAAAAGTATTAGAGTGGGATTTCTCTAGCGAAGTTCGCCAGACAGCGTAGAGGGCGTGGTGACCGATCAATACAGAACGTCACGCTACATCCTTCCCAACCCCAGCCTCTAGACACCCAATAAAAAGGGACCTTTCATCTGAATTACGGTCCATCGATTCAGTACTATTATTTAACCCCTTTTGCCTAGTCTCCACATCGTCGCCGGCTCTCCGACTGCATGCGGTGACACGTGGAAGGGATGTTTTACAACGCCGAGCGTTGAAAACAACGTGGCATTTTGAATTTCAAATTTCAAAGCATATGGACAACAGACCGTTCGGGATTTGTACATTATTTCGAACAAGATTTAATCTCCTTCCATTTTTTGCGATTTTACTGAAAGCGTTTTGGCTTGAATTTCGTACCGCATGGAAACAAATGAACCTGTTGAATTTTTTGGCCTGAAAAGCCTATTTTACTGTGAAACCATATTTTAGTAGCTCGCTCAAATTTTTCAAATACACGTGGTCAAATTAGTAAGCTGAAAATAGTATAAAATATAATTATTTCAAACCATATGCGTTTTTAATTTTTGAGTTAAATTTTATTGTTAATGCCTGATTAATTATTGTATTTATTTATTAATATAAACTGTAAATGCTGGCATGTTTTAATTAGATCGTCAATTATATAGGATTTTGGCTGTTTTACTTTGAATTTAGTTCAATATGGTGTAATTATTTTGAATTTGATTCTGTACGAATGGTAGCTATTTTGAATTTGGATCCATATTGCTGTTTTTAACTATGAATTTAGTTCCATATGGGTGTAATTATTTTGAATTCGGTTCGGTATGGATAGTAGCTACCTTAAATTTGGATCCATATTGCCGTTTTTTTACATTATCATTGATACAATAAGGGTGTATTCATTTCGAATTTGGTTTCGTATGGATGTTAGCTAGTTTGAATTTAGATCCATATTGCTGTTTTTTACTAAGAATTTGGTTCCATATGGCTGTATTCATTTTTAATTTGGTTTCGTGTAGATGATAGCTACCTTAAATTTGGATCCATATTGCTGTTTTTTTTTACTAGGAATTTGGAATTTTTTTACTAGAAATTATAGAAATAATCAAATTATAAGCTTAATAATAAAAATGAAAATGGTATTTTCTGGCGTTTCTCATGTGTGTGATTATAATCCGGAATTCGGATCTCACATACTAATATAAGAGTTTCTGCTTAATAAAAAGCTTCTTTACATCTCACCAATAGATGTCTCTAGTGAAGTTTTAGTGATTCATGAACAAGGTTTCTAAATTGGTTCATATATATAGAACTTCCAAGAATTTGAGTAGTGTGGTTGTCAATAATGGGTAGAATTGGTGAATGTTACACGTGTGTAAAGTGATCACTTAAACCAGCCTATGACGGTCGTAAGCCCCGTAAATACCCAGACTTCCATATTCTTCTTCATCTTTGATGAGATGTCAAAAAATAAGATATTATCCATTCAATTAAAATGTAAATTTGTTTTAAAATCACTATAAATATTGTATTATAACTCAAATAATAATAAAATATATAAAATTATAATTATAACATATTAGTAGTGATTTTAAAACAAAGTTACAATTTCATTATAAAATGGAAAATCACGAAGTTAGTGCTTCAAATATAAATTATATATATTATCCATAAGTATGGATATTATCTGACTTCATTTAGAGTCAAAATATTAGACATCAAAATTGTCAGAATAAGAAGCGTGCTTCTTGGCTCGCCATCTGAAATTTAAAATAATTTTAATCTTAAGGAGATTTAAGCCCTTTTAATTAATTCTCTTGTTTGTGCTTTCAGATTATTTTCCAAATGACTCGCTTTAAGAATTTTCTCGACGAAAAGTGTCTGAAATTTTAACAGATTCTTGTTTTTCTTTCCCGGCTCAATTTTAATTAACAAAAGACTCCGCCTTCATTAAAAATTGACTGTAATTATAATCGTATCCCTTCACTAATCATAAGAAGGCTACTGCCACACCTCCCTGTCGCTCCATAATTATGTTCTTGTTTCGGAAGTCTGCATCTAGAGTTTTGTCGAGCTGAATGATTCGCGAGAAATTCAGCTGGTCTCTGCGCAAACATTGTTATCCGTTTGTTTATTTCACGCGCAATATATTTTAATCGTCTTCACACATATCGCTCACTCCTTTCAAGAACGTCATAAATCAAAAATCGACAATTTTCAGTTGTTCGTGCTTTCGTAATGCCCAAAAAATGTACTATATCCCAGCAAAAGCGGCATATTTTTAACTCAATATTTACCCGTTACAGGGCAGAAAGTGTTGTTTTTGCATTTTGAAGAAAAGGTATTGTTTAATTATTTTTTTGAAATGTACAAAATATTTTTCAAATGGAGAAAAAACCCTCAGGTTTTACCTAAAAAGATCTGTGTCACAGTAAAAAGTTCGATAAGTGTCTTGATATTTATTTTTAATACATTTCATTATATTTATAACATTAAAAACGTTCTCCTGAAAAATCAAGTTTTTGTATTTATGAGGTTCTTGAAAGGAGTGAGCGATATAAGAAAATAATAAAACTCAAAAAAGTTCGTGATTCTCCAGAAATTCAATTCTTTCTCCTTCTCAGGCGTTCATTTTATGAACATCAGTGACTTTTTCATATCGCACACCTAGATAAAAACATCAACTCAAAAATTATGATTTTTTTAGATAATCGCTTATTCGGATTCTACAAACGAAGACGCATATATCAATTTATCCGATTTGTCAATATCTTAAATATTCTTCAAAATATAGCACTATTTGTTCCTTTTGGTGAATAAAAGTATTTGGCACACAAAAATGTTGGCCACAATGACAAATATTCGCAAATTGAAATTTCTAAACTTGTATAATAATCAGGGCTTTTTTTTAAACAAAAAAGGTCCTGGAACTCAGTTCATGTCAGGCTTTTTTTTAAATATTTAAATATTCATTACAGTACCATATTTTATCATTTTGACGAATCATATAAATATAGATTGTAATAACGTAAGAGCAAACATTGTTTCGTCTTTTATGTATTAATTTTAAAATCAAACAAACATTTTTTGATTCTACTAAGTTGTATTTTAAAAATATATATATATTGTAGAAAGATCACTTAAACTTTGATGTGTTACTTGAGCCCAGTACAAAAAAAAGATTGAAATCTGTATTTGGTCTACAATAATGAACGTATAAGTGTCACCTGTCAGGTAAACATTGAATCATGTCGATACGTTCATTATTGTAGACCTAATACAGATCTAAATATTTTTTTTGTACTGGGCTCAAGTAACACATCAAAGTTCAAGTAGCCCGTTCTACGGCACTACTTTCCTTTGGTTGGTTTAGTGATGACTGTCGTGAAACAACGCACAAATGGTTATATTATTATATTCATCCTTTATACAGGATAATATATCCCGTAGTGACCGTTATGCATGTTGCGATGAGTCACTATCAATCTGGTGATGGGTGTATTGTCTGTTCCGTTCCTGCAATAATAAATCCCCCACGATTTGGAACGATGAATCAAATCACCGAGCCAATTTTATGCTGAAACAATGAATGTAATAAATAATAAATAATTAGCATGCAAAGGGCCATGAACGATGCATTCGCTGTGAAGGCTCTCGATTATTCGCGACTTACCTTTAAAAATGACGCAAAAGCTGTAAAAATACTACTTTTTAATTTTTAATTATTTTTTAGCTTATATTACATTTAATATAAACTATTTTTACACTTAATTTCATATCAAACCCTTGTCCGCACCCTAATGGTGCATAGGGCACTGCATCATATAAACGCAGTCTTGATCGTTAACCTATGAAGGAAAGGTGATCAGCCCTCCGCTTCAGGTACCGCTCGAGGGTAGTATTGAATAAATATTAGAGTGAAAAAAATCATTTTTATTTATTCGACCCCCCCTGGGAATCGAACCCGGGGCCTCCAGCACGGTAGCTAAACACGCTAACCATTGCACCACGGAGGCAAACAAAACCTCATTCTTCATAAATTTATGCATGTGAGTACCTACTGTCTGAATTTTATTATTTTTTTCATAGAATTAAAAAAATCTAACCATCACGCTGCTTCCCCGCAGGGGTAGACTGAAAGAATAGATCGCCACATTACTCAGTATTTGCAAACATTCCTCGCCTCTTCCACAATTATCCATCTCATTATACATACCCACCGATTATTCCGACTCCTGATCTGACCACTTTCAAGTATTTGTCATACTTGATCATGCCAAATTTTCATCGGTCTTTCTTTGCTTCTATTTCTAGCTACATTCGTCTCGTAGATTTGTTTTACTGTTCTTTCCTCGCAAAATTAATTCACATACCATCTCAACACACCTTTCTTAATTTTATCGATAACGCTTATCTCAGCCTGCATCCTTTAATTACATCATCATTCGAACATCTATCATTCATCATTTTGACGCTCATTCGTCTGAGAGATCGTATTTCGACTGTATTCTTTCTTCTTTTGCCAACTTCACTTCCAAACATTAGGGTTGGAACCAGGAATCCGTTGATCACTCATTCGTTCTACATACATGTCCAAACCTTAAAATAACTATCGTGTGAAGTGGTTATGCAGCGGATTCCACTTTATATTATTTTTTTGACATCTCCCAATGCCCAGACTTGAAAGTCTGTCCATTTGCAGGGCTTACGACCGTCATAGGCTGGTTTAAGTGATCACTTTACACACGTGTAACTTTCCCGTGTAACATATTATTATTCATCTATGTTGCGATGTCAAAAAAATAATATAAAAATAACTCCTATAGTTGAAGATAATCCAAATTTATGAACAAGTATTTGAACACAGAAAAAATGTTAAACACAGAAAAAATATGGTACAATAATCTCTCATTCAATTTGTTTTATTTCTGGAATAGAAATTTTCACAGTTAATCGAATACCGGATAATGGCAAATCGATCAATCGAGAGTGAGTTAACTTAAGCGCTATTTGGCTAGTCATCGTTTCTTAGAATAGGGGAGAGTTGCATTAAGTGTTTTCCTACTCACCAGGGGTGAGTCAGTACATTTCTTTTTCGCTAGCTCAAATAAATAAATTGTAAGACAAGGGTGAAATTAATTGAAGGGGTTAGAACAGTAACTTTTGCATAGAATTTTCACTCATGAATTACATGAAATTATAGTAACTTTGAACGTAAAGAGTATATCCACTCACGAGTAGGCAAAGACTATAAATCTTAAAATATGAAGCCTGAGTAGGGTCATGATAAGCGGTGTTGCATAAGCCGTAGTTAGATTTCAGAGTCACTTGGACGTTAGTTAATTAAAAAAACATTTTTTTTTGTTATTTGTATACTTTATTTAAACAATTCATTTGTTTTTCAGTAAGCTGATTAAAAAAATTAACAGGATTATGGTTATATGAATATTTAACTAAATTTAAATGACAACATTTACTGTGTTACTGAGTTTGATCAATATACCTTAAAAATTTGAGTAGTGTGGTTGTCAATCATGTAGTAGAATTGGCGAATGTTACAAGCGTGTAAAGTGATCACCATAATATTTATCTAATATTACCCTGTACTGGTCCCTGAAGCGCAAGAGAAATCAATCACCTTTCATTTATTATGATTAAAATGACACTGCGTCAATTCGATGCAGTGCCCTATGCACCATTGGGTACGGATAAGGGTTAGAAGAAGAAGAGAAAGTGATCACTTAATCAAGCCTATGACGGCCGAAAGCCCTGTAAATGTCCAGACTTCTTCATTATGTTATTCTTCATCTATGTTATTTATTGTATTTGCTGACAGTTGGTAGAATTCCATATTGAATTGTTGGGTAATATATCCAAAATTAAACACGGTTATTAGTTTTTAGTTATCTTTGTTGATATATCAAAAAAATACTCTTTATTTTATACCTAAATCGCAGATATAGTTAAATTTAACCGTGCGAAGGGAAGCTGTGCATTGCTCATATTCACATTCTGAGAAATCGCGTGTGGCGTTGATAGATTCCACCGATTTGAACCAATTTACCAAGTTTTATGGCTGTTCAAGCCACAAACATACGAGTATTTTTATTAATAGGCACTACAAGATATTTACGATCGTTTACAACTGCTGGAGAATGTTGTATGTTTTGATTTGTAATGTATTCATTCACACGTTTTTTATCGCCCGCCCGCATGTATGTGTACGCCACATTAGTCGAGAGATGAATTAGTTCAATTTATTGGGTTTAACGATTTGACATCGATTAAGATCGATCCCCTTCATTGATTCTACTTTGTAAATGATAAAACGTTGATTGACGTGCGCCATTAAATATTTCTTCAAATATCTGGGATTAGATCTCTTCTTCTTCTTCTCCTTCCTGCTAAATCTATTATTTTATACCATACTCTTTTTTTAATCTCTGATTGTTTTTTTAATAGTTTTATAACTGTAAATTTTATAAATGTAACCATTGTTTATTATATATTATTTTATATGTAAAGCTGTCCCCAAACAAAAAAATATATAAAAAATTAACTAAATAAATTTAACTGCGACTGTGGAAGTTTATATTATACATTGGTATGGCTTCCATAAATTTAAAAACAAGAATCAGGACACGTACTTTTTTTTTTCATTATGTTTTACTTGGTAAATACCACTATTTCTTAAAATCTATTGTAGCACGTGTGTACCTGTGACAGTTAATTTTTTTTTTACCGCAATGGCAGTGCCTTCTGTTTAACGCAAGAGCAACTCACGCGAAACTAATCATTGCTCATGGAGTACAACGTGCTTCTTGACATGACTCTTAGCAATTGAAATGTTTTTGATTGCATTGATGTTTCATAGTTAAGTGATATTTTCATTGTTACGCAAGATGAAACATATTGGAAATGTGTGCTTTATATGTTTTCTTTTCCATTTAATCAGGTTGAGTCATAGCAACGCGTAGCTAGGTGAAGGTAGTTTATATTAAATGTGTAAATATATTTTGCATTATATATTCTACAATTATTCATAATTTGCAATTTGAGTATGGCTTTTAATTGATTTATGCAAAACGGAAAACACTGTATGAGGTGTTGTATTTATGTACCATAGAGTATTTATCTCGCACGTGCAAAATTATGGTACCTACCTGTTTATTTCCAGACTAGAATGCGATGGTTTTTAACATTAACCGCTCGCATTCCTCCTCTATTGTGAAACTATGGTGCTTTCGAATTCTAAAACATTGCCTGTGTTACTGGTACGCACAAAAAACATCCTTATTATTTTAAACATCCTGAAAAAGCCAAGTTTAAAAAATTAATGTGTTCTTTCAAGAGCTAAGTTGTACACAAAGGAAGCGATGTAACAATAATAATAATATTCAATTTATGGTACATAGCGTCGTTTTTGTGAAAAATCACCTAAAGGGGGCTTGAAATTAACTGTAATTTTAAGGGTGCACTCTCAAATAGACAAAGTCAGTACGCGACCGGCTGCGCGAGAAGCCTTGCGTTGTGTCCGCGCACATTTTTTTTAAATATACGAGTATGTGTATTTGGCGAATATTTTTAAAAACTTCTTATCTTCTTTTCAAAACAATATAATTATTTCAAAGAAAAACTTATTTTTTCAATACAAAAAGGCATTTTAACTAAAAAATGCATTTACGTTAAATATTACCTGGGTAATTTAGAGAAAATTTTGTTGCGGGCTTTGGATTATCCTGCCTTAACGTTCAAAATACTTATTTTTCACATCGGTGTTTTTTAGAGGTATACATATTCAAATTTCTCAAATATTATCTGTAGAAACGATGTTGCCAGTTTAAAAACCAAACCTCTAAAAAAACCTATATACGTGTATACTTATATGTAGGTACGTAAGCAAATCATAATAAAAACTTAAGCATATTTATTGTCAACCTGATATATTGCTCATTCCTTTCAAGAACGTCATAAATCAAAAAACTTGATTTATCAGGAGAACGTTTTTAAAGTTTAAAAATATAATACAATGTATTAAAAATAAATATCGAGCCACTTATTGAACATTTTACTGTGCAACAGATCTAGTTAGGTAAAACCTGAAGTTTTTTTCTCCATTTGAAATATACATAGTTTATTTTAAAAAAAATTATTAAATACCTTTTCTTCAAAATGCAAAAACAACACTTTCTGCCCTGTAGCGGGTAAATATTAAGTTAAAAATATGCCGCTTTTGCTGGGATATAGTACATTTTCTGGGCATTCCGAAAACATGCACAACTGACGATTTTTGATTTATGACTTTCTTGAAAGGAGTGAGCGATATATGTAGGTACATAAGCAAATCGTAATAAAAACTTAAGCATATTTATTATCAACCTGATGTATATGTAAACTTCTTTTAAAAACAATAAACCATGTTTTTTTACATTTTTTCTCTCGCTCTCGGAATTTAATTAGCAAAGCTTGTTTGGAATGCACATAAATTGCAATTAGTGACTAATAAACCATTATAGCGATGCAAGTTTTATGTGTTTGTGTCCTTAACATACGTACTTTTATCATTATGGTTGTACATTATTCATTCCATTATTAGTTAAGTGATAAGTGATAACATTATCATGTATTTTGCGGTTTATAACCATTTGAGTGCTTTATTTAACCTTTTCTCTAGCTATTTCCGTAGGTTTACCATTTACAAACATAAATACATGGCCTATTGTTTGAAACAAATGAAATATTTATCTATTTATTGTATTAATTCTTATAATACTCTTTGGAGCATTTGCTTCTACTTGACCGGAGAGATTCTATAGTACGAATCATCAAATAAAAAAATATGTCTTATGTGATTTTTATTTATTTTTAAAACAGTCCGCCTCCCTAGTGTAATGGTCAGCACGCTCGGCTACCGTTCTGGAGGTCCCGGGTTCGATTCCCAAGGGGGGTAAAATAAATATAAGTGATTTTTTCACTGTCATATTTATTCAATATTACCCTGGACTGGTACCTGAAGCGGAGGGCGGATCACCTTTCCTTCATGTGTAAACGATCAAGATAACACTGCGTTTATATGACGCAGTGCCCTATGCACCATTGGGGTGCGGATAAGGTTTTTTTTTAAATATATATATATATATACAAATATATATACATATACATATATAGATAGATAGAAGTCTGAGCCTCCTAGGAGGCTCAGACTTCTATCTATCAATTTATACGCTTGTGAAACGTTTACCATTCTTCCCATGATTGAACATACATATTTCATTGTATACATAATTTACATATTATCTTATTACGTGTATGTTTTAATTTATATTTCATCCGTTGGTACTTGTATCATTTTTACTGAAGAGCGTGAAAGGAAGAGTGAGAACTAAATTAATACCAATTACGACTGTTTGTGAATGTTCTTCTTCTGTATTCTCAATCTTGTAGATTAGTTTGCAGCAACAAATTACACCTCATGTAAATGTTACGATGTGTTTATTATTGTTTTTACTTGTGTATATGGTATGAGCAGCCAAGAGTGTGAGCTGCGAGCAGCTTACTCTTGCGCCCAAAGGTTGGCTGTCGACTGGACGTCATCATTGCTTGTATTCTGTATACTGTATGATGCCAAGCACTGCGTTGTATGCAGTGACTACAAGTAAACTTTGAATTAATGTAAATATTTATTCGAGGCGTGTCAAGAATGTTTGAATACAATTCATTCATGAGATGAGGATAATATGTCGAGTGGCTTTTCATGTATTTCACGTAATTGAGTACGTGCCGGGCGGGTCCAGTCTGTGTAATGAGGTTTGTCGGTCTCATTGTCGCTCCTCTACTCCGGGGAGATATATTAGTCTTTCGTTTTCATTCCAAGATGTAGTTTATTGATTTTCTAAGTCTGTTTCTTGTTTTCATTTCACATTTCTCTCTTTCGAGTAGCATTCCGGTTTATTTATTCTAGTCTTAATGCTTCCGTTTATCCTTGTCTGTTTTTCATTTGTATTCCCGATAAATAGTTTCTACAATGAATCTCTTAATTTGACATTTCGCTCACTCCTTTCAACAACGTCATAAATCAAAAAAATTGATTTTTCAGGATATCGTTTTTAAAGATTAAAAATATAATAAAATGTTTTAAAAATAAATATCAGGCCACTTATGGAACTTTTTACTGTGCAACAGTAAAAAGTTTAAGGTGGGAATAATAACTGACCTGACGATGGAAGTTGAGCTTCCGAAATTTTAATTTTTAATTAAACCCTTATCCACACCCCAATGGTGCATAGGGCACTGCGTTATATAAACGCAGTGTTATCTTGATCGTTTACACATGAAGGAAAGGTGATCAGCCCTCCGCTTCAGGTACCAGTCCAGGGTAATATTGAATAAATACAACAGTGAAAAAATCACTAATATTTATTTGACCCCCCTGGGAATCGAACCCGGGACCTCCAGAACGGTAGCTGAGCGTGTTGACCATTACACTACGGAGGCGGACAAAATTCTTAGATTTATTAGCTTCCGAAATTAGTAGTCATTAATAAACCCAAGTGGCATAAAAACAAGTTATCATTTTAACATGTTTTACCACAATGTAAATGCCGAAACAATCAATAAAATTCTCTGGAGTTATTTTAAGAATTAGTAAATAATTTCGTAAGTATTTGGACAAACTCAAAATTTTGTTAAAAAAAATTGTTAATTTCAGCGTGACCATTTATTAGCGGGGGTGGTCACGACTCTTTAATTTAAATTAAACCAGCGAAATGAGATAGCAACGCATGAGTGAATTAATTTCGCGCTGCCGCTGAGCAAACTACATTAAATTATTGGCTGTGTGCATTGCGTGTGGCGCATCCTGCATCCCTTTACCCACACACTGCATTGTGTGCTTACTCGGAACATGCACCCACATACTCGCGGCCTGATGAATTGTGGTCTTCCGGAGTCGCGGGTCACTCTGTCTGGTCGAATGAATGACCTTTGTTTTGCGAAAGAAATTTATTTGGCATTAACTTTGTGGAATGATATCGCTCGCTCCTTTCAACAACGTCATATCGCTCACTCCTTCCAAGAACGTCATAAATCAAAAATCGTCAATTTTCAGTTGTGCATGTTTTCGGGATGCCCAGAAAATGTACTATATCCCAGGAAAAGAGGCATATTTTTACGTTAATATTTACCCGCTACAGGGCAGAAAGTGTTATTTTTGCATTTTGAAGAAAAGGTATTGTTTAGTTATTTTTTTAAATATACTAAATATTTTTCAATTGGAGAAAAAACCTTCAGGTTTTACCTTAAAGGGTCTGTTGTACAGTAAAAAGTTTAATAAGTGGCTTGATATTTATTTTTAATACATTGTATTATAATTTTAAACTTTAAAAACGTTCTCCTCAAAAATCAAGTCTTTTGATTTATGACGTTCTTGAAAGGAGTTAGCGATATATCAATTGATTTTTCAGGAGATCTTTTAAGGTAAAACTTGAATGTTTTTTCTCCATTCGAAAAATATTAAGTAAGTATATTAAAAAAATACGTTTTCTTTAAAATGCAAAACAACACTTTGTGCCCTGTAGCGGGTAACTATTAAGTTAAAAATATGCCGCTTTTGCTGGGACATTTTCTGGGCATTCCGAAAACATGCACAACTGAAAATTGACGATTTTTTATTTATAATTTTCTCTATTCTGCCCATTATTGAACATCCATTGGAACTGTCGTTCAATTGGAGAAAGCTATATATACTTCACAAATATCTCAAAGAATTGGCTGACGGTGGAGCTGAAGGCGCCACCTTTCCAAAGCAGAGAGAATGAAACGTCACACTCTTCTGTCCTTACCAAAGTTAAATTAAAATTACATCAAAATTAGTATTGGAAGAATTTTTAAAATCCTCTATCTTACAAACTTTTAAAATAAAACAACTGAAGTGCAAAATTCACGAAACTCTAGATTTTCTAATAATTTAATATTGGGCAGATGTAAAACAACAGCAGCGTTAAATCACTATCGTACAAAGGTAAAAAAAAAACTTTAAAAAACTTCCGGAAAACTTAAAATCTATAAAAAAATATCAAACCTTTTAAGTAAGAAACCCTTATACGCACCCCAATGGTGCATAGGGCACTGCGTCATATAAACGCAGTGTTATCTTGATCGTTTACGCATGAAGGAAAGGTGATCAGCCCTCCGCTTCAGGTACCAGTCCAGGGTAATATTGAATAAATACAACAGCGAAAAAATCACTTATATTTATTTTACCCCCCTTGGGAATCGAACCCGGGACCTACAGAACGGTAGCAGAGCGTGCTGACCATTACACTACAGAGGCGGACTTTAAAACTAAATTTAAAAAAACATATAAGACTCACCCCTACCTAGATCCCATTACAAGGAATATTTTTATTTATTTTTAATTGACTTTGTTTATTTCTAATTTACTTTGTTTTAATTTACTTTGTTTGTAAAAAATGTAAAACGACCTCCCTCTCTAAACACAAGTATCTTCTTTATTAGAGAAGTAGAAACGTTATATTTGAAATGTAATGTATATTTACCAACTATTTTGTATTATTTAAATATGTATTTTGTAAAAAAAATCAATAAAAAAAGGATACTGAGTTAAACCAAATAAAATTGATATCCGTGGGTGAAAAAGATACGTAATGAATCAATGAAAATGCACAAAGACCAATGAAGTTATAAAATTAAAACTAAATAGACTGGACAATAACATTTGCGCCATTCGTTATGGGGGCATTGTACCAGCTGAGAAAGATGAGGGTCTAAATTGAATTCACGAAAATTAGGTCCTACAAAGCCAACCCGCAGCAACGCGCGTTCCGAAATTACAAAACGGACGCATTATTGAGCTTGATTAAACTATACGTAAGGCACAAAAAAAGATTGATGAAATTCGTGGTTGGTTATCAAAAATCGATACCACGAGCCGTTGTCTGATGACATAGACAGATGTTTACCATTTTGCCTCGCCAAAGGAGGATTACTGATTTATAATTCCCGGTCACGTCCAATGGTTGCAATCCATCATGAATAATCCTAGAAGGAAAGGTGGTAGCGTGATTGTTTGTTCGGAATAAATTATTTATTTAGTTTTATTTAATTTTTTTTTCTTGGATGTTTTTCGCAGATACTTTGTGGCACATTTTATAAACTTTACGAAATGAAACAACTTTGGTTTAACTACTTTTTATTGGTACACTTTTTCCAACCGGTTTCAACAAGAACCTTGTCATTATGAGGGTTTATGTACTAATTCTAAAACATTGAAATACTCATAGTTAGGTTATAGTTAATTACCCTTCCTTTACGATACCAAAAACTTCCACGCACTCCGTACACCATGTGAATATGTGATTTAAAAAAATGCGAAAAACTCCTAAATGTTGCTTTTATTGAGCATTGCGCTGCGCAAGTTGTTTTATTTTATAAAGTTTTCATTAATTGATTCGGCAGTTACTTTGTTGTAAAATCTATCCATTTTCGGAGTGGACGTATTCGCTACTACATTCGCCTCATAAATTTGTTTTACCGTTCTTTTCGCACTTATTCGAATCACATCTCTAAAAAATCTCAACAAACCTTTCTTAATTTTATGGATTTGCTCATCTCAGCCTTGCATTCTCTCCTTATTCCACCATTCAAACATTTATCATACACTGTTTTGCTGCACTGAGTGATCGCATTTATTTTATTTTCTTATTTTTATTCTCATTAAGATTTCATTCCTCCCACACAGGGATCGCTTACATTACATTTTAATTTCTTAGGAATCCTTCGATCTCAGTATTATTATTTTTTCGTTTTAAAGTCGTCAGATTATTTTATCTTAGAGATCCAATTTTTTCCGATTCTGAGAAAATAATATTCATCGCGAAATATATTTTTCTTGGTATCCAATTTCATATTATTATTTACTCGTAGATCATTATTTTCGAGTGATTGATTCTCTTTGACATACGATCTCTTCAAAGTATTGTGACGAAAAATCGATGTACGGCAAGGTATGGGGATATTAGAAACGAATATGACTCAAATACTTGAAAATAATATTTTTTAATGGGTGTCTTAGATGGTTTGGGGTTGTGGAGCGAATGGAAGACGAACGAACGGTCAAAATATTTTTTTCTGCAGATATGTTATTATATTATAGTTAGTAATTATTTTTATAGTTGTTGGAATATGATGCACCGTGGATAGACTCTCGAACATTGAAGACTGAACTAACTGACTGATCATCACGCTGCTTCTCCGCCGGGGTAGGCAGAGAGAATAGACCGCCACACCAATCTGTCTTTCCAAACATTATTCGCATCTTCCATATGCATGCATGCCTTCATGCATATCCGCTGATTATTATTACAACAACATCGTCAATTTTCAGTTGTGCATGTTTTCGGAATGCCCAGAAAATGTAGTATTGTATATCCCAGCAAAAGCGGCATATTTTTAACTTAATTTTTATACGCTACAGGGCAGAAAGTGTTGTTTTCGCATTTTTAAGAAAAGGTTTACATATGTGTCGCCTACTTTTAAAATCCGCCAGATCCATCTAAGTCCATTTTCCGATAAATGGAAAATTTTTCAAGTAACATTTATGTTTAAAATATTTGTCTATCTTTAGATAAAATATTATGAAATAGAGAATTTTGACACAAACCGATAATGACGTCATCTTAATTTTTGACCTATCCCCGCTCTCTGATTGGCCGATATAGGTCAGAAGGCAAGTTCCTTGAATATACCGGAATATGAAATACAAAGCTGTTTTTAAGTAATTTTTAGCAGGGTTTTCAAGTATATTTTAAACAAAAAACCCACAATTGGCATTCCGGTAGAGTATTTATTTTAAAATATTATCAAACTGCATCTGGCGGATTTTGAAAGTAGGCGACACATATCAAACATTCCTTGAAAGTCGTCAATACAAGGCGTAATTATTATTATTCGCCGAGTCGAGGCTTGAATGATTGAATCTTTCGTAAAAATAAAATGATTACCTTCAGTGCCGTGAATTGGTAATGGGAAACCTCTTCCCGGATTGTTTACTTCCGCCAATTATATAGAAGGCATTACTTATTCAAGGAAGTCGATTGAGTTATCTATTCTTTCTCCCGTACTTTACTTGTACGCCGAAGGAATAACGTATTTCTAGAACCCCGGGTCTCATTTTACGAATATTTCAAAATCTAATCAATTTATTACATCACCATACCAAAAAGAAAATGTCAATTCAATTTTTTAAAATTATTAGAACATAACCTTTCTGAAATAAAATAAGAGTTACATCTTACCGTAAAATAAAATGTCTTTATAACCTTTTTTAGCTTTTACTTAGTAAGTGTTAAATTTAAAGAAATTTCTCGTAATAATAGATAATATTCTTTTCTTACTTTCTTGCTACATACAGTATCGAACAGATTAATTGAAACAATTTTTTTGTTGTTGTATTTTTGTAAAAAAATAAGTAAAATCATTTGTTTATTAGTTATATCACAAATTAATATTCAATATGATCTCATTTGGACTCCATCAAAGATTTTACTTTTTATTTTTTAAAGGAATAACCCGCAAAGCATCTATTTTAGATGCTTGTCAGCAGGTAGGATAGTAGGGATAGGGAAGGTAAATGTGAAAAATACATCTCAAACACCCAGACCATTTGAAAATAAATCTTTCTTGAATTTTGCAATTGGCGGGAATCGAACCCGCGACGCCTGTTTCGTAATCTATGGAAGTTTGGGTATTTACAGGGCTTACGACCTATCGTAGGCTGGTTTAAGTGATCAATTTATACACGTGTAACATTCACCATCTACCCATGATGGACAACCACACTACTCAATTACTTCATCTGACTGAAGATGATCAATTAGTACATAATTAAACCATGGTACGGTAAAAGGATGTATGATAGATGTTCGAATGGTGAAATAAAAAAAGAATGCAAGGCTGAGATAAGCATTATCGATAAAATTAAGAAAGTTGTTTTGATGGTTTGGACATGTGGAACGTATGAGTGAGGAAAGAACGGTAAAACAAATTAATGAGGCAAATGTAGTTAGAAAACGAAGCAGGGGAAGAACGAAGAAATTTGCCGGCTCAGGAGTCGAAATAATCGGCGGGCATATATGAAGCGATGCGTGAATGTGGAAGAGGAGAAGGAGGTTTGCAAATACAGGGTGGTGTGACGTTCTATCTCTATACGGGGAAGCGGCGTGATGGTTAGTTAGTATATATATATATAGTAGTATATATCATATAATTTACATGTGGTTTCATGAGCGAGTTCGCGGCAGTATCTATCGTTGATTCTAGTAAGCTTTTGATTCATCTTTATTTGGTCGATATCCTTATCAAGTAACTTTTCTGTAATAGTTTTGCGTTTCTAATCCATCGACACAGAAGTAATTTGAATACCTATTATTTATTTATTGATTTGGCGTTTAATTTGTAGAACTCCATTTTAATTTATGTATTAATTTTTTAATCAAACGCAGATTTTTTGAGACTACTAAGTTGTATTTTATTGTTTAAAAAAAAAACAAATAAAGATTAATATTGTGACAATTGTTTCGCCTAGTTATGGCATTTTCAAACGAATGAATGTTCATTCGTTTAAAAATGCCATAACATTGTCACAATATGAATTTTTATGTGTATTTTTTAACGATAAAACAACTTTGTTGACTCAAAAAATCTGTTAACAACATATTGAGTGTGTCCAAATACTTGTTCACAAAATCTGGATTATCAATTACAGGAGTTATTTTCATATTATTTTTTGAAATCTCATCAAAGATGAAGAAGAATATGGAAGTCTGGGAATTAACGGGGCTTCATAGATGTGTCCAGTGCTCCAAGTTCTAGTGATTCAAGAACAATATTTCAAAATTGGTTCATATATGTACAACTTCCAAGAATTAGTAGTATGTGGTTGTCAATAATGGGTAGAATCGTTGAATGTTACACGTGTGTAAAGTGATCACTTAAACCAGCCTATGACGGTCGTCGAAGCCAAAATTACTCCTGTAATTGGAGATAATCCAGATTTGTGAACAAGTATTTGGACACACTCAAAATGTTGTAAATTAATAATAAAATATAAGATTTAAGCTTTTGGGCAAACTAATGTTTATATTTTTATTTAGGTACAAATATAAACGAAAGAATTGCTTACAAATAATGTAAATAAGTAAGGAATTACATTTTTTTAACATAAAATAATGTGAAATGTGTCTGTTCTGTTATTTACAACAATATTCATTTTAATTTTTGGAATTTCTAAATTCAGTCACATCACCCCACTACTTCACAAACTCCACTGGTTACGCTTTCCCGAAAGGGTTGAGTATAAACTCTGCCTACTCATGTATAAATCAATACACAATATGGCTCCAGAGTATCTCAAGGAGCTGTGTATTCCAGATGAATTGGTTGATAGACGTCTCACGCTTCGATCGGCTACAACATCTGCAATGGGCAAAGTGATCTTACCAGCTCGCAATCAACGCACTAAATTTGGCGAGCGTGCCTTTGCTGTTGCGGGACCGACGGCGTGGAATGCTCTTCCACCAATGGTTAGAAATAGTGAGAGTGAGATGATCTTTAGAAAAAGACTAAAAACGCATTTGTTTGCTAAATCATTTCCACCATAATATTTTCCCCAATTCATTCGCAGTGAAGCGCCCTTGAGGTATTTTTTTTACGAAAATGGCGCTATATAAGTTATCCAAATTTACTATTATTATTATTATTAAAAAAATTATATCAAAAAATCTGTGTTTGATTCAACAATTAATACATAAAATGAATACCTATTGTTTTTTTCAATGCATTTGCGATCGTCTCGTCTTCCCTAATCAATGCATGCAAGATTTTCCGTTGACCGTCCTCAGTTCTCCAGTAAGGAGCTGATCAACCTTCGCATTCCTCTGCCCGTGATAACATTTGAATAGCTATAAATATGGACGAGTGTTTACAGCACGCGCGATGAAAAATAAACAGCGTCTAGTGGGGCTGCCGAGGGAACAGCATTCTAGGAATAAATATTATACACATCGTTACACGTAGCGCTACATTCTACCCTAAAATGTACGCCAATCGGCCATAGCCGAGTATGGCCAGCACTGATAAAAATGCAAGTCATTCAGCGTGGGTCTTAATTACATAAGTTTACTACTCATTTATGTACGTATTGATATTTGTGAGTATATATATATATATATATATATATATATATATATATATATATATATATATATATATATATATATATATATATATATATATATATATATATATACACACATATATATATATATATATATATACACATATATATACATATTCTTATTCCTGGCTCCATCCCAACTTATCGTCTCTCTAGACTGTTGGTGTCAGCAGCTCTCTTCGTCCTCAGGTTGTAGGTTATGCCTTCGAGTCATGTTGTCTTTCAGTAGCATCCATGAATTTTTGGTCTTCCTCAAGATGTCTTTCGAGGAAGATCCATGGCAATCGTCTGGTTTATTTATAATATGTTCAGGTTCGAAGATGTAATGGTTGATTTTTGAAAGCTTTTATTTAGCAGAGACCCTTTTTTTATTTAGATGTATGCGAGATCCTAACCGGATTATTTTACAAACTGGGAGACGCCTGAAAACGTTATTTAAAATTTTTAGTAGTGTGGTTGTCAATAATGGGTATAATGGTGAATGTTACACTTGTGTAAAGTGATCACTTAACCAGCCTGTGTCAGGCTATGAGTCCCGTTAACACTCTGACTTCCATATTCTTCTTCATCTATGTTGAGGTGTCAAAATGTAAACAACACAGATTTGTGAATAATGATGTTATAAATTGTAAATCATATATACCCAAAACCAATAATTAAAATAAGCGACATGTTAATTTAATCTTTTGTTTAACCTCTACATTAATACATTTAACCTAAATTTAGTTATCTCCCCTTTCAATACTATCGTTAACCATTAATTAGTAAGCTCTTTACTTAAAATAGAGAGCATATAGTCTGTTAGGCGCCTTGGACTAGTTAATTTCGCAATAAATAATATGAATCATCTCTTGATAACGTATCATGAATAATACTATCGGCGGTTTTCCTCAAATAAACGAGTTTTCTGACCTTATCCATTATTTGGATTGGGTTATTCGTTAATTATCGATTATTTGTACCGCATTTGATTGATTCGTCAGTTCTTAACCTTAGATTACAGGATATTCGTAAAATTTACGATGGACATACAATCTGTTGGAAGCACCGAGGCAACTCATGTAGTGAGAACTACCATTTAGCTCAAAAATTTGCTTATTTTTAAGTTCTTATTTTATATTTTAATATTAAAATCAAACACTGATTTGAGTATACTAGGTTTTATTTATTATTTTTATAAAAAAAACATGATAAAACCACAGTAGTTTAATAACGCGACAAAGCGAAACGATTGTTAAGGTTTTTTATGTTTTAAAAAAATAATTACATCTTAACAGACTCCGATCATTGTTTAATTTTAGTATTTAAAATATGAATACAAAATTTTACAAATTAAACATATTTTTTTATATAAACTTCTCAACAAAAATGATGTGTTTATTTTTAAAATCTTTTTAGTGGACTTTCTTTGGTAAAATGTGAGTTTTTCTTACGTTTGTACATTATGTTTGTACATTTTCGTCCGCCTCTGTAGTGTAATGGTCAGCACGCTCGGCTACCGTTCTGGAGGTCCCGGGTTCGATTCCCAGGGGGGTCAAATAAATATAAGCGATTTTTTCACTGTAATATTTATTCAATATTACCCTGGACTGGTACCTGAAGCGGAAGGCTGATCACCTTTCCTTCGTGTGTAAACGATCAAGATAACACTGTGTTCATATGAAGCAGTGCCCTATGCACCATTGGGGTGCGGATAAGGGTTTTATTATTATTATTATTGTACATTTTACGATAGTCCCGTATAAAGGGACATTGAAACAAGTCCCGTGGTCTAGGGTTAACGTGCCGACTTGACTCGTCTGCGTCAAATTCAAGATCAAGATGAAGACAATTTAAACTTGACCTACGACCTGAACGAAAATAAACATCTTACAAAGTCGCCGAGATAGCTGAAACATCTACGTTCGATCATTTAAAGCTATTCACGGCTTTTGGTGGACAAATTTGGTTGCGTATTGCATATTTTCTAGCTCCTAATATATATGTCCGCCTCCGTGGTGTGATGGTCAGCGTGTTTAGCTACCGTGCTGGAGGTCCCAGATTCGATTCCCAGGAGGGGGGGTGAGAATAAATGATAGTGATTTTACACTCTAATATTTATTTGATATTACACTCTGGACTGGTCCCTGAAGCGCAGGAGTGATTACCTTGCCTTCATACAATTATCGATGAAGATAACATGCAGTGCCCTATGCACCATTGGGTGCGGATGAATCAAATAATGGTTAAAAGAAGAAGAAGAAAATATGACAATTTGACATCAAAAACTTTTGCTGGAAAGAAATATGAACTGAGAAAAGGTAACGAATATCATCCTATTTCGGTAACCGAAAAAGTGGCAGTTACTTAGTAGTCACATCTCTACTGCGTAGTAGAAAGTTTTCAGTCTTTCAAAGAGTGTGCATGATTCTGAAAATGAAGGTAAATGAAGCGGATCCTCTTCATCAATATCGACCTCTTCTGCTGTATCCGTCAACCACGCGTCACATAAGCTTTCGATAGTTTCTATCCCACAATCAGATGTGGATTACGATCCAACAGCGTTTTGAGTGCCAGAATTTAAAAGCTTCTTGAATATTCGCAGTGAAAAACAGACAGATTTAAGATCAATCAGATCAATTTTATTTTCGATAATAATGCGAGTCTGTGTTTTCGTTAGCTACAATTGTCTGTAATGGAATATATTACTTCCTGCGAATGATATTTTATGCGATGTACAAAACGCATACATATGACTCTTCCAAAAGAGATGAATTTAAAACGGAAAAACTGTCAAAAAAGTTTTGTATAATAAGTATGTCATTGTGTGTAAAATTTTCCTTTTGGAATCGCATGTGTAAAATTATCATATGGTAAAATTGTATTAAAAAATGTTCAAGAAACGAAAATGGTCAATAATTAGCAATTTAACATAAGCCGACGGACGGTCAAACTGATGTTATTACTTCCTCTTCTTCTCGGATCTGTCTTTTCCGTTATCCTTCTCTTGTGACGTGGACTGTCACGCCATCGCTTTGGAGGTCTTTTAGGTGCTCTTCTTCCGTCTTTGTTCTCTTAAAGAACAATTCGGCCAGTCTATTTTCTTGTATTCTATTGATACGCATTTCAGAATCTTCCAGAATTCCAACTTTTATGAGGTTTTGTGAATTCGAGCAATAAGTATGTATTCTTTTAAACATTATTGTGTTATATATGATTTTTTATCTAATATTCTATTTTTCCTTTTTTTCAGGTAAGTCCGTCACAAGAACAATCTATACACACATGGCACAAGTTTTCAACATTGATGCAGTTGTATCGTAAGTTGAGACATATATACATTAATACTCGTATAAGTGTTATAATATCAACTGATTCTATCGAAGTATAAATGAGTTTGCGACTGTTTCTATGGTTGATTTGGGCAAGCTTTTTATTATGAGGCTATTTGTTTTTTTTTAAAGTATGCAAGTTCTTTCCCGAATTATGTATTTTACATTCAAGCCATGATTGACCACCACATTACTCAAATTTATGTCGTTATTGAAATCTACTGTGCTGAGGGCACATTTAACAATATTTCTTCAGTAAATTATTTATAAGTTACATTTCTATCATGAGTCATGCTAATTTGGGGCCGAATGACACGGTGTATTTCATTTATCTATACCCCCATGGTCACATCTCTAACGTCAAGGGCATAGGGCAGTGCATAATATTATGTAAGTTTTAACAAATATCATTATGATTATTAATCAATCGATGATCAATGTTGACTGAACATTAATTCATATCCTAACCGCAAACCTAGTAGATTCTTTATGTGATATAATATCCGGGATCAAAGGGCGCCACAGGAATGTCACATGGTTATTCATCAGATTTCCTATAAGGGGTGACTCACCATGGTATTACTATAATAATATATGTACATACATATTGTAATTACAAGGGCATAGATGGAAGTAGACAGAGTGACTCCTTTGATGTTTAAGTAGAATGCAAAGAAAATTACTCGATTCAAAGTAGAACTACGATCAAAGATAATGTATTTAATTTCATTCACATTTCTTATGTAATTAAAAATAATACGCAATAATTTAAGGATATATTCAACGGAGACAAATCTTTTTTATACGAAGGGAATAAAGATAGCATCACTGTTATAGATTTTTTAATACAAAAATAATAATAAATAGTTTTACTTAGTGCACGTTAATACCACTATTTATTAAAATATATTGGGACACGTGTTTCGATGCATTCCACATCATTTTCAAATACATTACGAAACACCGTATGAAAATGTTGTGAATGCATCGAAACACGTGTCACAATAGATTTTAAGTAATAGTAATATTTACTAAGTAAAACTAAAATTAAAAATTGATAGATTTTACCACAAAGCTGAATTAATTGATAAAACATAAAAATCAGTTTATCAATCTGCATCCGATGGTGCATAGGGCACTGCATCATATAAACCTTGTGTTATCTTGATCGTTAACACACGAAGGAATTGTGATAAGCCCCTCCTTTTCATGTACCAACCCAGGGTAATATTGAATAAATATTATAGTGAAAAATCACTTACGTTTATTTGACGCCCACCTGGGAATCGAACCCGAGAACTCTAGTACGGTAACCGAACGTGCTAACCACTACACAAAGATACTTCAAATAAATAAATATTGTAATCAGCGCATAAAATCCAGATACATCCCTCTGTGCACGCTTCAAATATCAACACATTAAAAACACTCTTTGATTAGAGGCGGTCAGATGAAAAGAATAGCTATTGTATTTTGCACTTACACCGTGATTCATGTATCTATTTCTGATCCACTAATGCACAAGTCTTGGTTAAATATCCGCAATAGATTTTCAAGGGGTTTATTAAAAATCAACTCATCATGACTCAAAAGTTGCCAAGTTATTGTAGGATGAATTTACTTTCTTAAAATAATACCATGTGAACATACCTTCTTCCTGGCTACATCCCAACTTATCGTCTTTGTTGACTGCTGGGGTCAGCTCTCCTCGTCCTCAGGTTATATGTCCTTCTGTCCTGGACAACGTCACCTAGGCCATGCCTTCGAATCATGTTATGTTTCTGCAGCACCCATCATTTTTTCGTCTTCCTCTAGATAACTTTCGAGGAACCATATCACTCACTCCTTTCAACAACGTTATATATCAAAATTAGGCAATTTTCAGCTGTGCATGTTTTCTGAATGCCCAGAAAATGTACTATATCCCAGCAAAAGCGGCGAATATTTACCCGCTACTGGGCAGAAAGTGTTGTTTTTGCATTTTGAAGAAAAGGTTTTGTTTAATTATTTGTTTAAATATAATAAATATTTTTCAAATGGAGAAAAAACCTTCAGATTTTACCTAAAAAGGTCTGTTGCACAGTAAAAAGTTCAGTAAGTGGCTTGATATTTATTTTTAATACTTTGTATTATATTTTTAAACTTTAAAAACGTTTTCCTGAAAAATCAATTTTTTGATAAATGACGTTGTTGAAAGGAGTGAGCGATATGCACAAATAATTTAACGTGATAGATCTTTATGCCTCATAAATTTTTGTCAATTATATGCCTTCTTTAGTACATTCTACTTGCAATTGAAATCATTATTTTTCAATTAGGCATATCCACACTAAGACATATATATGTAAATGTGTTTTTCTTAGTGCAAATGGTTTGGGACATATTTGCAAAGACAAAACTCATTCACCGGCCAACTGCCGAAGAGGTAACACGTGTTTTAACGCCCGATTTTTTTAAAGGAGGTATATAGGATACCACCTCCGTAGTGTAATGGTCAGCACGCTTGGCTACCGTTCTGGAGGTCCCGGGTTCGATTCCTAGGGGGGGTCAAATAAATATAAGTGATTTTTTCACTGTAATATTTATTCAATATTACCCTTGACTGGAACCTGAAGCGGAGGGCTGATCACCTTTCCTTCATGTGTAAATGATCGAGATAACACTGCGTTTATATGAAGCAGTGCCCTATGCACCATCGGGGTGCGGTGAGGGTTTATTATTATTATATGGGATATCTTTTTGAATTTTTCTAAATATATATATAAAAAAAAATATTTGAATACATTTTTGTAACACCTTTCCTTTCAATAACTCTTTTCTTTTCAAACCCATATAATTATTTCGAAGAAAAGCTTATTTTTTCAATCCAAAAACGGTATGAATTTATTTATTACTTATTTCAATACTTTTTTGATGAACGCCTCATCTAGCAGAACTCGTGACGAATTTTTAATTGAATGTATTTAAATTCATAACTCGTTTAAATTAATTTTGTCTAAAAAATTATATGAAATAATGATTTTTCAACCGCTGCCATTTTGTGTATACATATAACATACATATACATATAGAATTCTGTCTAGCCAGACTGATGATGTCGGTAACTACGAACCCCGGTCACGGGTCAAATAAAATAAATGCGGAAAAAACTATACAGTCGTTATTTCATTATATAAATAATAAAACACCAATAAAAAGGGGAAATATTGAAAAAAGTAGCCCTTACGGAACGTACTCACGAAACGTAAAAATGCCCCTCGCGTATAGAAGATAAATTTCCATTTGCGTAGGTACTTATCTGATGCTTTTCCTCGCACTTATACTTAAAAATAAGAAAAATGTCCCCCCATTGTTCGACTGAGAGTCACCCCCCGGCCTGGGGATGATATAAGAAGAATACGCCAGGTTTAAACTTGCATATTCTACTTTTTCTCTCGTTTTTCCACAATCTGTTCGCTTCTGCTTTGCAAGTTGCTTTTCCACCCCTTCTGCTGCAGTCAGTACAAATAATTCAAGTCTCGAGGTCTGGTGAATACCAAAGTGTTTATCTTGCATGGAAATTTTACATCTTCTTATTTTCCACATTCAGAAAGGGTACTTACCTACCCAATCGCAATAAAATCATATCGAGTTTGTCATGAATGCTTTCATAAGGCAGTTCTCGGTACGAACTTAAAAACAAAATATAAAACGAATAACGGTAATTCATCTTCATTTTTCTAATCCTTATCCGCACCCGATGGTGCATAGGAAACTGCATCATATAAACGCAGTGTTATCTTGATTGTAAACACATGAAAGAAAGGTGATCAGCCCTCCACCCAGCCAGTCCAGGGTAATATTGAATAAATATTACAGTGAAAAATCACTTATTTATTTGACCCCCCCCCTCCTGGGAATCGAACCCGGGACCTCCATTCGTAGCCGAGCGTGCTGACTATTTCACTACGAAAGCGGACAAAATGATACACTGATTTTTATTATTCACTGCATTTTGGCTGTCCAAATCCTTGTTCACAAATCTGGGTTTCTTAACTTATGAAAGTTATTTTTCTTCAACAACAATCTTTCTCTTAACTACCTGTGTTATACAGGTAACATTCGACGTAAATTAATTTAATTCTTAAAAACACCATTTTTGTATTGACAAAATAAGTTTTTCGTCGAAATTAATTTATGGCTTTGAAAAGAAAAGAGTTTTTGAAAGGTAAGGAGTAAAAAAATATATAAAGATATTTTTTTAATATACGATTATATTCTAAAAAAAAGTTAAATTCCATTATATATACATATATTAATATTTAGGTACTAAAAAATATTGAACGTGAAGTGACGTCCAGCCCTAAACACGGCCTAGCGCGTTGTAATTCGAACGCTTGAGATCATACATATACATATTATATATACATACATATATATATATATATATATATATATATATATATATATATATATATATATATATATATATATATATATATATATATTCAACACAGGCCATGCCTAAAGAGCCGTAATACGTATAATAAATGTGTATATGAAATGAATATGTATATTGAATGTATCTAGGTATTATGAAAATAAATAAATAAATAAATAAATAAAAAAATATTTAAAATATTAAAAAATGTCTTTTTTCCAAATAAAATCTTCGTTAAAACTCATCAGTCCAAAGGGTTGAACCCAAAATTCACCATCTCCTTTCAGCGGCCAAATTGAATGCAATTTATAAACCTCCTCGGTTTCATTACACTTCCCACTTCTCACCTATCGTCCGTCTTCCTTCCGGATGTTTAATATGCGCCATTTATTTCCTTATACTTTCGCCTTTCCCGTCCGTTGGCTCGCTTCCGCATACCGCAGAAGGGCTATTTTAATTAATCGCCCGAAATGTCTGATCTCTTCCTCGCGAGGGGTAGTCTGCGGAAAAAGGAAGACTCTTCCACGTGCCGGGATTTGCATGGGGAGGGAGGGAGAGGGTAGACGTCTCGACATACCGGCCTATGCGGTTCTGCAGACGTAGACACCCGCTATACAATACATATCTCCACTTGCAGTAGAGGGTGTTCAGAAAAAAAAAAGATAATTTCCTTACATTTTCGACATATCAACGTAAGTTATGAAGAATATGGTAGTCTGGATATTTACTGGTCTTACGCCCTGTTAAGTGATGACACTTTATATAGTGTAACTAACTAATTAACTAATCAACTAACCAACCACTACACCGCTTTCCGCAGGGGTAGGCAGAGAGAATAAAACGCCACACCACTCTATCTTTGCAAACAATCTTCGCCTTCATGCAACTTATCAGTTGTTTTTAAGATCTTATTTGAGGGTGAGATGTAAGATAAGGTTAAATGAATATGTATATTGTAAATAAAAATCATTTGTGATTTTTTAAACTTTACTCTGTCTTTGCAAGCATTCTTCCCCTTTTCCACATTACCAGCCGATTATTTCGACTTCTGACCTGACCGCTTTAAAGTATTTCACATACCTGATCATGCCTAATTTTATTCGGATTTTCACACCTTTTTTTTTTTGCTTAAAGAAAGAGTTATTGAAAGGTTAGTAATTTTAAAACATCATAAAAAAGATTTTTATTATTTATTCTAAAAAATTCAAAATTCAATATGAGTATATATCGCTCACTCATATAACATACACATAAATCAAAAAACTTGATTTTTCAGGAGAACGTTTTTAAAGTTTAAAAATATAATACAATGTATTAAAAATAAATATCAAGGCACTTATTGAACTTTTTACTGTGCAACAGATCTTTTTAGGTTTAACCTGAAGGTTTTTTCTCCATTTGAAAAATATGTAGTTTAAAAAAAATAATAATTAAACAATACCTTTTCATCAAAATGCAAAAACAACACCTTCTGCCCTGTAGCGGATAAATATTAAGTTAAAAATATGCCTCTTTTGCTGGGATATAGTACATTTTCTGGGCATTCTGAAAACATGCTCAACTGAAAATTGACGATTTTTTATTTATGACGTTCTTGAAAGGAGTGGGCGATATGAGAATACACCCTTAATTATAAATGTTTGGAAGTAGAGTTAAAGTTATGTAGTTAAGTCGTAAACTTTTCACTGCAATTCCAACAGCCTAGAATTTGTGTAACTGCTTTCACCTTCGACATATAGGAGAAAGCGCCAAGTGTATTTTTACAAAAGCGTGATCATTGACTATTTGATATGTTGCTAGCTTAATATTACCCTGAAAAAAATCCCAAAGGATTTTAAACTTGAAAGTATAATATATTGACTTGTTAAAAATGACTAACTGCATTGATGTTTGTTTTCTTGCCGAGCAAAAGTGACTTAAATGGCCCTCCTGAATATTTTACATTTTGTTTGTTAGTCACTTTCTCCTGTACGACTACGATATGTCATTTCCCTTTCGTAGACTTGATTCACTTGTGTCCTGAACATCCCAAACTCTGGTCTCGACAGGGCAATTTACTTTCATCAACGGGAGAGTCCGTTTCCTTTGCTTGGGGTCCAATCTCCTTCCCGGGATGAATGAACTTAACGCCCCTGACTTGCTGCGTCGTATGACTGATCGGGTCCATTTTAATTTATTTATTTAGAATTTATTATTTCTTTTTTTTTTACAATACTTTATACGGTACTGTAATATAATTTTTACTTTATTATTTATTTTTTGATGAAAGCCTCGCTAAGCATAGCCCGTGACTAGACGTTCAATTACATTATTTAAAAAAATATAAGATAATATCGGTAGTGTAAAGGCAAAGGGGTATATCTGTCTCAGACCAAATTTTACAGGAGAGCAAAACCAATCTTGAAATTAAATAACTCATTTTTTTATGTATTTTGATATGTACATATCTTAATAAAACTAAATAAGTATTGCAACTACAGCTATATCCTTTTGTCAGATTATGTAATACACTATTTTAGACATTTTGTGGAACAAACTTAGAAAATGAAAAATCGGCCAGATATACCCCTTTGCCATTACACTACCGATATATATATATATATCTAGATAATACAAGCAATAAAACACAAAACAAAGTGAATTGATATAAACAAAATTATAAATAAAAAATATGAACATAATACACATTGCAACAACTGTCCGCTGTTTGCTGTCTTTCTTTTGATTTTTCATATTAACATCCTCTTTTGAATTAAAGTCTTCAACTTTGACTAAAGCCCAAGTTTAAACAGGATCAAAAAAAAGTTTTCTTTGAAATATTTTATTTTTAATTCAAGTTTTACTTTATAAATACCGCTTTTTCTTAAAAACTTTATATACACGTTTTTCGATACATTCCGCATTATTTCCAAACACTGTTTGTGAGGTTAAATTTTGTAGTTGTGTCCTTGGGACGTTGAAGGATGAAGAGGGGTGTAGAAATAGATGGTTTTTTTTATCGGTGAGAACATAGACTATAGGTGGAGGCTTTATTTAAATACAACCCTAAATTTGGAACTAACTTCCTATACATTTTGCCTTTTTTAACCTTTTAAAATTTAGACATAGCCTCACACACAGTGTTTGAAAATGATGCGGAATGAAGTCAGGACAGACGAGTGTGGCATCCTCTCTGACGAGTGTTCCTCTCTGCCACCCCCTGCGGGGAAACGGCATGATGGTAGTACTAGTAGTAACAGTAATATAGTATAGGACCTGTCTGATGATGTCGGTTACGACGAAACCCCATCACTGTTCAAATAAAATATATGTGAAAAAAAACATATCGTTGTTATTTTACTATGTAAAATGCAGTTCTATCAAGAAATGTCAGTATAAAACTCAAATGTAATATGTATAATATCGTGGGTTTTCTGGCAAAAAACATTAACTCGAAAATATGCCATTTTGAGTATAATAAAGTTTAAAACGTTCTATAGACTGGCAAAATACACAAACTAGTTTGAAATGTCATATTTATGTGGTTTTAAAAGTAAATTCAACTTTGTGTTTAATAGTGGGTATTTTATTTAGGCTTTAACAGCTTTAAATAACAGGGGTTATTTAAAAAAAATAGGGATTTAGACTTAACGTTTTTTGCCATTATTTCCACAATATGTAAATCTGATATTCGTCCCGAAAGGAAAATACCCTATACATGTACTGAAGATAAAACATATTAAATTGTGTTCAGTTCGCTTCCAATTTGCTGTGTATTACAGTTTGAAGAACACAGAAAATGTATCATTATTTTACAGCGACTGCAGAGTAATGAAGGGAGACATTAATATTTAATGCTTCTCAGGTTCTTTAAACTTTTGATGACACTCGACAAGAGTTGGAGATGGTATTTTGTACGTTATTTATGACATTTCCAAGGCGAGACGACCTTATACCCAAAATGGCGGCCCATCTGACTCGAGTAAACTCGAGCAAAAAACGCAAAAGAAATAAAATCGTTATGTTCAGCACAAATTGGTTCGCCGAAATTGTGAACATCTAGAATAACTGGAATTAAGGCGATGCAATGACTTTACAGAGTATTTTAAAAATAAAACACTTGTATATTACCACTTATCGAGTTTTATCTGATTAAACACGACTAGTTTCGAAAACTACAGATGTTTTCATCAACGGGTAATAACAAAAACTAACGAACATAAAAAAAATATATTCAGGTATTTATAGAGGTTAAACATTAATTAATAATATCTTATTTTTCTGCTTGGTGTGGGCCTTGTGGCCTTTTTTTAAGGGGGATTAACCTAGCTTCCTGCGATTTCGATTCCCAGCTGTCAATCCATATTTTTGGTCGTCTGGCTGGGTGTCGTCTACCTTGGGATTGGCCGTGCAGTGTAAGGTTCTATTCTCCTCACATGCGCTTACCATTGTCTCCTTCATTGCCTTCCCCACCTAATGACATCAATTAATATGCTTTTCCAAAAATCATCACCATTATTGTCTATGTTCCCATTAAATCAAATCCCGTCCCTAAACCCCCTCCCCTCTAATTATTAACCCACCAACCTCTTATATATATATATATATATATATATATATATATATATATATATATATATATATATATATATATATATATATATATATATATATATATATATATATATATATGTATATATATACGTACCGTAGAACGGGGCTACTTGAACTTTGATGTGTTACTTGAGCCCAGTACAAAAAAGAGATTTAAATCGGTATTTGGTCTTCAATAATGAACGTATCGTGACAAAAAGTGTCACCTGTCAGGGAAACAATGAATCATGTTGATACGTTCATTATCGTAGACCAAATACAGATCTATTTTTTTTGTTCTGGGCTCAAGTAACACTTCAAAGTTCAAGTAGCCCCGTTCTACGGCACTACTTTCCTTTGGTTGGTTTAGTGATGACTGTCGTGAAACAACGCACAAATGGTTATATTATTATATTCATCCTTTATACAGGATAATATATCCCGTAGTGACTATGAAATGAAATATGAAAAATGAATATGAAATGAAACTCATTATTAAGTGGTATTTTCAAGTGTTTAATTCTTAAAATAATCAACATGTCATTCTACAACGTTAATGCCAAATCAATAAATAAGACTTCACAGAGTGTAATTGTGTTTACATTTTTCGGTGTGTTTAAAATTACAAATCTTTTATTCAAACAATAAATAATTGGTTTTGTGTTTTTTCTCCTTCGTCGTCTCGAGGCTGTGTTTATGTGCATTGCGTTGTGTATTTTAAACTCAAACTCATACGACCATCAACTGTGGTCGCTTAAAAGGGTTTACGTTTTTTTTTAAATGTAGCAGCAGGTGTAAAAACACAATGAGACCTCTAAAGGCGATGATATTTTGTACGAAAAAATCTTTATTGGCTTAAGGGTTAAGCTACCCTTTGTAGGTACACATATGGTACGAAATATTTCTGGTAAAAATACAATTTTAAAATATTATACACGGCAGTGGCGTGCGTTCAATACAGTCACAAGAGTACGGCTGTCCAAACTTAAAACACAGTAAGGGACATTTTTTTGTAGTACGTTTTTTTCCATTTTTGGACTAAGTAGAATCTACTTAGTTCAAAAATGCAAAAAAAACATACCACTAAAAAAATGTCCCTTACTGTGTTTTGAGTTTGGACAGCCGAGTAGTGTCTATCTTATTTTACTATTCTAGCCTTTATCAGGACCCAATGATGCATAAGGCACTGGCGTCGTATTGACGCGGTAGTATCTTGATCGTTTCTTACATGAATGTATGTTGATCAATCCTGCGCTTCAGGTACTAGTCCAGGGAAATATTAAATAAACATTAGAGATTTAAATATTATAATTATTACTTACTACTAATGCCATCAAGCAGTTTCTCTGCAGGGGTAAGCAAAGATAATGGAACGCTACACTCTTCTATCCTGACATACACTCTTAGCTTTATTCACATCCATACATCCATCTCGTCGTACATGCTCTCCAATTTCGTAATCTTTGGAGTGATCAAAATAATTAACATTTGTTTTTACCGTACGGAATCCCAGCCTTCACAAATTTGCGTTTTACGTTTTTAACGAAATCCCTTTATCATTTTTTATATTGTATTTTGAAGGCAAACCACAAACCCTTATTTAAAAAAAAACATTTCGTTTTCATTTAATTTTATTTGGATATACATTTCAAACAATTTTGTGCTTGAGATATGTAATAAGTTGGTCTAATATAACGACATGCAATTAAACGCACCATAAAATATAAATATTATGTAACGGTTATCCCAGGTCTGATTAATTGCCTTTGCGGTAGTAAAAACATAAAGTATTCTATATAACAAGCCTCAAACCAGTTACAAGATACTGAAATTATGTAGTGCGTCTTCTTCCAGCGTTAGTTCATAGTATTATTTTTTGACATCTCATCAAAGATGAAGAAGAATATGGAAGTCTGGGCATTTACGCAACATATTGTCCATATTCTTCTTAAATGAAAAATAACTCCTATAATTGGAGATAATCCAGATTTGTGAGCAAGTATTTGGACACACTCAAAATGTTGTAAATATTTATTTATTAACATTTTACATACATAAGAGTTACATATGTATATAATATTCCCGACGAGTAATTTCCATGACTTATTTTAAGATTAAGATTAACAAGGTGCCTACAAAAATAACTACATTTTAAAACAAAGTAAATAAGATACATAAAAAAACAAAAGCATAGAGTGGAATACAGTAAAATATGTAACGTTGAAATCTTTTGTCGTTATATTTAAGTTTAAGTTTATAATATATATATATATATATATATTATATATATATATATATATATATATATATATATATATATATATATATATATATATATATATATATATATATATATATATATATATATATATATATATATATATATATATATATATATATATATATATATATATATATATATATATATATATATATATATATATATATATATATATATATATATATATATATATATATATATATATATATATATATATATATATATATATATATATATATACAATAATTTAAGAGAAAATAAGAACAATACTAATAAATCAAAAAAATTAAAGGGATAAACTTATGAAATATTTGCAAGATTTAATACAGTAAAAGATGTTATTAAAACGTATGGCGAAACAAAACTTGATCAAAAGTATTTATACTCCCCCGACTTGTTCGGTTTATATTACTTGTCATCCATCTGTCATAATAATTATCTATGGTAGCTCATTTCCCGCCAACTATCGTGTCCTTAGTTCCATAGAAAGTGTGTCAATAATAGTATTCAGTCAACCGGCGTCAGTATCATGACTCACCGTAAGATTCTCCGATCCAGTTCCCCTTTATTTCAGACCCCCTTCCTATGACAAGTAGCGAGTAGCAGTGGCGAGTAGCATTTACTAGTTTACTAAAAAAAATCACGAACTAAGCATTATTATTTTTTTTTTAATTTATATTCTCTCAAAATTTATATGTACTGTTAACATGTCCGGATACCAAAAAATTATTAATAAAAAAAATGTATTCATTGCGGAATTATATAAAAATATATTTTTCTCACTGTTTTATATCATATCAACCTTCCTTATCCTTACTGTCTTGTGGATATATACGTATAAATTAACATCTGCTCGTGGAAAATCTGTTTTTGTTTTATAAAATTTAAATCTAGTAAATATTATCACGTAAATTGATTTATTAACTGTAAGACCTTATAATAATTTGGTGTATTTAAAAAAAATCCATGTAAATTATGAATTTATAAATACTGTACATTTATGTTCAGATATGTATCTAAATTCTCTTTATAGATACTAGCAATTCGTAAAGTAATATCAACTAAAGTTACTACTACAATGAATATTATCTATGGTGTTGAATAAAGATTCAAACGAACCATTTGCGTATTATTTGTAGTTTAGCATCGAAAACAACTAAATAAAAGTTAAAAGAGTCCATGAATCATGCTAAAAAACGTTCAGCAGTACGGCTCGCGCCTGGCAAAATGTATACTGAACGTTGTACACCTGTCGAGGCACAGATTACATGTGTGTACGTACCATAATGGCTTCAACTGCGATTGAATATCTGTTAAGCCCGCCATAGACAATAAAATATCCGTTAGCGCTGTACCTACCTAAAATGTTGAAATAAATTGCAGTGTGGTTGTGGCAGATGAAACATGTTCTAACGAATAGTAATAATTGCTTTAGCTCCGGTAATTAGGTTTTTTGCCACATTAAGGATTGTGCTGGGTGTAATAAATATCTCGCGTTGATTGGACGGGCCGGACTGACTAGAATTTAAAGCACAAGCTTTCATTACACGAAAAGATCACTTTAATATTATTATGATAAACTGGAAATAATTATTATGTGGTTATTATGTAGTGCCTACAGAATAATGAATATGGGCGGAAGATATTGTATACTGAACGAATTAATAGCTAGCTTTATGAACACATATTGTGAATCGTGCAAAAAAAAATACAGAAAAAATTACAGGTATGTGAGCTAGCTTCTGGCTATAAACGAAGTGAATCATTTAGTTGCCGTATTTATTTCAATTACTCCTGTTTCACTACTATATTTTTGTAAAAACATTGACACACTGCTATATTCAGAATAGTTTTAAAAATATATTTAGACCAAGCAAAAATCTACATAAATGTTTTAAAAATCAGTTGCCTCCTTTTTGAACCGTTTCTACAGATAAATTTATCTAGTACTTACCTATTTAAAAAAATGACGACTATTAACCAAGCGAACTTTTAAGCCCAATTGATTTGAAAAAAGAACGCTTGGGTTGCCATACTGTTTACAAATTATTCTCTCTTCAATGTTTTTATATTTAAATTCCGGTAGGTACTAACTTACGTCTTACAAAAGAGAAAAGTATATGTATTTTAATATTACTCTTTGCAGTTTTTATCGTGCATTTAGCAGTGCAGTTATCTATTCTAACGCACATATTTTAAATAACGTGCCGGTATTTTGGCTTCCTTCTTGGATGTGTTTCAAATAACTTTGACGATAAGAAAACTATTAAAGTATGAATTGCTGAACAGGCATTCCAATGACTCATAAAACTGTCTCGCGGGGAAAAATAGTATGGAGAGAAAGGTCTGGCGCTGAATAATACAACATTGACGTACTGTTTGTATAATTTTATAGATGTTGATTCATGTTGGTTGTTGGTTGACCACAAATGGTTGTTTCCACAAAATTGATGCAATTGAAAAGCCTAATAACTAACTTCAATAATAGTTTTTATCGACACAAATTGAGGAAATCTTTATTACCTTAGAAAACCATACCTTGTTTTATTTTTCGAGATAAGTCTCCTGTCAAATTAGATGATTATCTTGAAATCCAGTCCTTGGTTTATAATATAAAGCTTAAATCACACTTTTATCATGTTTTTCAATTATTTATTTCGCGCCATTTTCGTTAAATGCTATTTTTAAACTTAAAAATATGAAATATTTTATCTTTAACTTGATGGTTTTCAAAGAAACGTCTATATAACATAGCGCTTGTTTTACTTTTTCAGTCACATTTCGCGAAAAATTCATAGAGTATTTTTAAGTAGACTTGGCACGATCATATTAATCAGAACCTAAAATCTGGCGGTTGCAAAAGTCTGCGTAATCGGAGAGCATGTATGACTAGATGTATGAATGTGAAGGAGGCGAGGATTGTATGTCAGGACAGAAGAGTGTGGCGTTCCATCCTCTCTGCCTACCCCTGCGGTGAAACGGCGTGATGGTAGTAGTAGTAGTTATTGTAATACAAATCGATATTTTCCTTACATCTATGTTTATTTTTTATCGTTCCGTTCAAGATTACGCCACTTAACGTATAGATGGACCTTCGTTTTATTGGAGTTAATGTTAGCTATGAGAATAGGATGTTATGACAAATACCGATTGAATACATCTTCAACCTTAGTTATTGTTTTAAGCACCAATATTTTACATATTATTTTTTAACATCTCATCAAAGACGAAGAAGAATATGGAAGTCTGAGATATCAAAAAATAATATGACAGATAACTCCTAGAATTGGAGATAGCCCAGATGTCGCTCACTCAATTCAAGAACGTCATAAAACAAAAATCGTCAAATTTCAGTTGTGCGTGTTTTTGGAATGCCCAGAAAATGTACTATATCCCAGCAAAAGCGGCATATTTTTAACTTAATATTTACCCGCTACAGGGCAGAAAGTGTTGTTTTTGCATTTTGAAGAAAAGGTATTGTTTAATTATTTTTTGAAATATACTAAATATTTTTCAAATGGAGAAAGCACCTTCAGGTTTCACCTAAAAAGATGTGTTGCACGGTAAAAAGATCAATAAGTGGCTTGATATTTATTTTTAATACATTGTATTATATTTTTAAACATTAAAAACGTTCTCCTGAAAAATCAAGTTTTTCGATTTATCACGTTCTTGAAAGGAGTGAGCGATGTGTGAACAAGTATTTGGACTCAAAATGTTACTAATATTTAAGTCTACCGGTTTCGAGACGGACCCGTCTCTTAGTCAAGACAATCACTAGATCAACATGCAAACAACACTACATCATATCGCTATCCACACACTTACACCTACACATACACTAAATATTGATCGCATGCGTTATAAGTCGGACTAAAGACCAACATGATCTTTTGATTTTTAAAAAAAAATTACAATATATTGCATATTTGTAATTTTCTTTTTCTCTTTTTGTTACAGGTAAGATACTGCTCATTATATCCTGGTGTCCGTGGGGTTTGTATTGAACTGATTCTACCTAACTAATCATCACGCCGCTTCCCCATCAGGGGTAGGCAGAGAGAATAGAACGCCACACCACTCTGTCTTTGCAAACATTCATCGCCCCTTCCACATCCTCATACATACCCGCCGATTATTTTGACTCCTGACCTGACCGCTTTCAAATATTTGAGATTTCTGATCATGCCAATTTTTTTTCGGCCTTTCTCTGCTCCTTCGTCCAACTACATTCGCTTCTGAACGAATCTCACGAATGAACTAATTGGAGAGATTAAAAGGTCTGGAATATGTTCTAAGCCACGTTTGGAACAATGTCGTATATCAGGAATATAACAGCGTGACAATTGGTTACTTAATTATTTTAGTTTAGTTAATTCAGGAATTTCTCCCGTCTACATATTGTTAATTATACAATATATGCGTTCCCTTTAATGAGTAGTGCATTTTGTATCTTGATAATCATACTAATTAAACCACATTAACGCTTCCGTCACTTCTTATTAAATACATAATTCATCTCCGCACTGCGTACAGAGTGTCCTGTTTAAAATACAAAATCATATTGACATCTCAACATAGATGAAGAAGAATATAGAAGTCTAGGTATTTACAGGGCTTATGACATGTCAGACTGATTTACCTGACCGATCGCTTTCAAGTATTTGACATACTTGATCATGCCAACATTTCCTTGGTCTTCCTCTGCTCCTATTTCCAAATATGTATATCTATCTCATAAATTTGTTTTACCGTTCTTTCCCCACTTATTCCATCCACATGTACAAACCGTCTCAACACAACTTTCTTAATTTTTATCGAATATGGTTATCTCAGCCTTGAATTCTTTACTTATTTTACCGTAAGGACACCTATCACATATGTATATCGTTTTGTCGCACATTCGTCTGAGGTATCGCAATTCGACTACATTCACTCTATTTTCACCCTTCTTTTGCCAATTTCATGCTTCACCTAAATAACGCAAGGTAAATAACGATAAATGAATATTTTTTATTGATTTATTTATTATTTGGTAATTTTACAGAACAGTTACATAAATTCATTTACATTAACAAGTAACACAAAACAGGTATTTTTACCATTCCTGTAACAAAATTTCACATTAGTAATTTAATATAAATACTTGGAAGAGGGACGGGAGGGAGAAAAAGGGGAAATGGGAAAGATCAAAGATCAAGTCAAAGACAAATTATGTAATAATAGGGATACAGATACATTACGATATGAATGTCGACTTACTATGTAAGCGATCTCAGTGCTGACATGTCGAGCTTAAATTTGTAATCTAAGAGTTCGAATGGCAGTAGAAATGATAAGAAATAAAAAATAAAAAACTCTTCAATAGATAGAAACAGTGAGAGAAAAAAAAACAAAAACACATTTGTTTGCTAAATCATTTCCACTTCTTTTCCCCATTTCCATCTCAGTGAAGTGCCCTTGAGGTAGTATTTTACGAAAATGGCGCTATATAAATTATCCAATTTTTTTATTATTATTATTATTATTACTGTTCCTGCTCGGATATCTCGCACACTCCTTTCAAGAAAGTCATAAATCGAAAATTGACAATTTTCAGTTATGCGTGTTTTCGTAATGCCCAGAAAATCTACTGTATCTCAGCAAAAGAGGCATATTTTAAACTTAATATTTACCCTCTACAGGGCAGAAAGTGTTGTTTTTGCATTTTGAAGAAAAGGTATTGTTTAATATTTTTTTAAATATACTAAATATTTTTCAAATGGAGAGAAAACCTTCAGGATTTACCTAAAAAGATCTGTTGCAAAGTAAAAAGTTCAATAAGAGGCTTGGTATTTATTTTTAATACATTTTATTATATTTCTAAACTTTAAAAACGTTCTCCTGAAAAATCAAGTTTTTTGATTTATGACGTTCTTGAAAGGAGTGAGCGATCTTTCATCGTATTAATTTTGTAATGCTCTCTAACTATGGCGTTATAGCCTTTAGAATATCTCTCGAGCTGTCCATACTAATTACTCGGCATATCCAGATGTAAAGCTAACATGGCAGCTTCATCTGCTAATGAAATTCGCCATGAATGTGGTATGCGTATTAAATTCCTTATATTTACCCTCCACCCAGTATTACAGGGATCGAAAACCTGCGAACAGCGAGCACAATTAAACATTATACATAATTTACTTAAGGAAATAAAAGTGAAATATATTTTGGATATTAAAAGCATTGTTAACTTTGTGGTATGGTAATATAACACTCATTTGTTTCCGACGGATTTTAGAGGTCAAAATAAAATATGGAACAAAGGCAAAATAAAGGAATGGGACCAAGAGATAATTTTATTAAAATTGTAAAATGTATATATTCTTAATTTTTCTTTCTTTTTTGTGTGTATATTAGGTTAAAATTGTTAAAAATAATAAAAATGTATAAAAAAAGAACTCCACCGACAAGACACACAAGGTGGCTTGGTGGGTCTCTGCAATTTTTTAAAAATATGTTTATAATTGTGATTTAAATAAATCTATACAATTTATGTAAATGTTATGTTATTTCGCAGAATTTCATATATCTCATTTAAACTAGCATTTCTCAGTATCCAAAATTACAAATTCAATAAGTAAAGAGGGTGCATTTTTAAATTATGCTAGATCGTATTCGCGATTGCGATATACTTACATATATATAAATATTTCGTGGAAAGGTTTGAAACTCCTGCAGTTATATGTATATGAGTATTATACATACATGCTACCAACGCACTACACTCACATCTCATATTTCGCTTGTAAAACTGTGGTTGCCAGATGGTAGGAACTCGTAAGCTTCGTGGAATAATATCATCGATCTGAACCCCGAGGTATCTTTGCACCAAGAATATGCAAAACATTGGTTACTTTTTCACAATTCAAAATGGACTCCGTATTTTATTTGTTCAATTTATATTTTTGGGCCTGTAAACCACTCGCCTAAACTTATGCATGTTTTAAGCTTATTAAATTTTCGTCTTATTTACAATTCTTTCAACGGTTTTTTATCGATTAAATTATTCAAAATATTTTATTCATATCATCCATTTTGACATCAAGTGCATACGTGTTTAACTATATATACGGATATATATATATATATATATATATATATATATATATATATATATATATATATATATATATATATATATATATATATATATATATATATATATATATATATATATATATATATATATATATATATATATATATATATATATATATATATATATATATATATATATATATATATATATATATATATATATATATATATATATATATATATATATATATATATATATATATATATATATGCATAATTGATAGGTTCTTTCATATGTTACTCCTCGGCAACATCTATAGTTGAGTTGAATAAGTTGACCCCTTAAACCAGCCCATGACATGTGGTAAACTCCATAAATACAAGACTTCCATATTCTTCTTTATCTATGTTGAATTGTCAATATGGAATTATGTAGATTTAAAAATCGTGTTTAAGATATTTTATAATATAAGGTTCTCCACAAACGAAATTTACGGAGTTCTGTAGAAAAACGGGTCTTTGTAATTGTATATTACTACGAGTTTAGAATTTACCAAGTTTTATTGTATTTAATGATTTCTGCCCGTGATATTTTCACGAAAGAGCTGTAAAATGGTAATGATTTTTAGCTCATGGTGGTAGCTTAGGGTTGTAAAACTCGCAAAAATCCCCGAAAAACATTTTAGACTTTTGGCAGCCTTTAAAAATATGGCCCAATAAAACATACCAGCATTACATCCAAGGAAGGATTAATCGCCTAGGTATATAGCGAAAACTTGTTCATTTTTTACAGTTTTCCACCAGTTAGGTTGTTAATAATTCCGTACTACTAAAATATGTATAAGAGAAGTGATTCTGACGCAAGCACACAAGTCCATGTTGTATTAAGCTTAAATATTAGGTAATTTTTATTATTGTTTGAGGTAGGTAACATATTTTACGAAAATGGATCCTTTAAATATTTTATAATGTCCTAACGTCAGATAATAATAAATGTAGATACTTTATTTCGTACAAAGGATGGAAAATCTCTTTACGAGATGGGATAATTTGGTTTTGACATAGGTTTTCAACAGATTTATAAAGGGTTTCAGCTACAAAATTAAGTTATGTTCCATAATGACTTACTAATTATTACGCCATTTTTCGGAAAGGACGACTAAGAGAATTCAACCTTTTAAGGTCTGCATATATTTGATGTAAAATATAAATACGTTATACTTATTTGCTCGAAAGCATTTTTTAAATATCTAACTATTTAACAATATGTCAACAATGCTTTGTACTTCGGTTCGCATCCCATTGTGCATAACTCATTATCTAAAACGGTTGGTTAAAAAATGTTTGGGTATGTTTTTGTTTGCTACCTTATCTAAGCTAAAACAGAATTGCATTCCATAGATAAATTAATGTGACGTTCAGTCGTCAGTTTAACAAATGTTTTTTTTAAATCTCTATAAGGAAGAAACTCGTCTGCGATTGATAATGCGAAATACTTTCGTGATAACAAATAACGATAACCGCCATTTTTCAAATATTGTTTTTGTTTTTCTAAACCATTTGAGTGCTCAAAATCGATATATTGACTATGGTATACTTTTCCAAAAGCGAGACCCGTCGATATACCGAAGATGACGCTTGGAAGTTGTGTCGCAGCATGTACGATTCAAAAGTTCATATTCATCAACAATTCTTCTTCTTCTCCGTCTTATTCCTCATTGCTGAGGGTTGTGACCCTTGCAGAAGCAATGAATCTTCTCCAGTTATCCCTTGACTGCGCTGCGCGTAGCGCTCCAACCACCGAGGTGCCTGCTGCTGCCTTAATTTGATCGGTCCATCCTGTGGGAATCTTTCCCTCCAGGCTACCGATCACAACTAGTCGTTCCAGGCTATCCTCGTTGACACACGCAACGTGTCCAAAAAACTGTCGTCAAGAATATTCTCAAATTAAACTATTTTTAAGGAAAAATAAAAATAGATTTTCTGTAAAAACCTTTTGTTTTCGCCCTTGCAATATCAGATTCGTCCAATAGTGATGCTGAAAGCGGGTTTTATACTAAGAGCAGTGATAATGATGATGAAATTATAATATATATTTACCAATCGGTGGATGCATATCGATACGGAAAATTTCGAGAACGAACCAATTTCACACGACCTTGACACTTTCTTGTGAAAGAAATTTTTAAAATTTTTGTTTTCAAATATATATGAGTAAATATGTTTATTACAAACAAATATTTTCTCTGTTCTTTCCTTTAATTAAGTAGTTTGATATGTTCTTCACCAATACCAGAAAGAAATACTAAAATCGGTCTATATTTGAGAATAATATTGTTAATTTGGTACACACCTAGTAAAAAGGACGATTTTTGCAAAAAAATCTTCCACAATTTTAGCAAACATCAGTGATTAATCTAAAATGTTTAATCAAAGTAATTGTTGATCAATTAGCGAACAGCGATCGCGTTGTACAAATGTACTCGAATAAATAAGGCGTGCTGTAAAAAAACATGTTTTGCTAATGTTGCCATGTGGAGAAAAAAAACGTTTAAAAATAGCTCTCCGAATACAGTACTGTAATTGAGATAACCCCAAAAAAATAAGGTTATTGCACGGGCTTGCTATTTTTAGATTGAAAAATATATAGACGCGGTTGTTATGCTGTGGTCAAGAATTATGTTGAATCTTCTTTATCGATATTCTTATAATTAAAATAAAACAGCTTCTATTTTATTATATTAGCACAACATTTAATATACGAATGAAATTATTTTTGCGCACGTAAAAACATTATGGTTTGGTGGTCGATTACAATGGATAGATGACACATTAAATACCTAGTGTATTTAACTTAAATATTACTTCTATTTGGCAAATAACAAATTTATATATATATTTAATAAAAAATAAAAATAAAACAATAATAAAAAGTACATAAATAAAATTGCAACTCATAAAATTATAAGCCCAAATGAATTCCTTTTATAGGAGTTCGTCATTGATATCTTACAATATGATTCAAGTAATGTCTTGAACAACGAAAGAGAAATAATAAAATTATCCACATGATAATAATAAAAAATGAAGAGTACAAAAATAAATGTGAAATAGTATTTATGTACATACATACATTGAAACATATGTATGTAATTAAATATCTAGGTACCTACCTATACATTTTATTAAGTACTTACATATAGTACCTACATAAAACAGTTCTACCACCAGATGTCGCATGCGTCGCACTGAATAAAACAAAAGACATCAGATAGAAAAAATATAATATTCCGAACTCTCAGAATCAGATAGAAAAATATTATAAAGATAAATTAAGAATAAACTTTAATCATAAACTTTAATTACAAAGCAACACATTGTTTATTTTATTATTATACACCCACTTTACATATTATTTACACCCAATTTACGAAGGAAAATATTACCACGTTATATGTATATACATATTCAAAAACAATATAGTGACAAACTTTCTGACAATATGGATCAATAACCGGTTTCAAAATACAAATGTCGTTAGAAATACAATGTTAGAATTTGTACTTGTTTTATTAAGTTTTTTGTAGATCCCCCACTGGATGATAAAATGTTAAAAATGGGCTTCCTTATTCATCCAATTATCGCTATTATAATCAATCATTTTATTTAAATATTAATATTTTTATGTATGTACAGTATCTACTCAATGAATTAGGGCCACGCAGAATTTCGCGCAATTTCTCAATTCAAACAGGAATAACTCAGAGAAAACCTTGAATAAAACAACATTGAATTTTATTTACACATGAACACTTTATTACTCTTAAATTATGCATATATTTTCATATAAATATAGTAAGTATTTAGTATTTCCACCTTTGGCAGAAATAACTGCCTCAATTCTTTTTGGCATACTTAAAATGCACTGTTTTATCATGTTTTTTATTTCTTCGTCTTCTGACCAAATTTTTTGAATATATTTTTTTAGACAGTCTACTGTCGGATTTGGAAATGAGTATACCTTATTTTTTAACATGCTCCATACGTTTTCTATAGGATTAAGGTCCGGAGAATTTCCAGGCCAGGGGAGCAAAGGCAGATTTTTGTTAGACAAAAATTTTATTATTGATTTAGCCCGGTGGCAAGGTGCCCTATCCTGCATGAAGGTGTATGGACCTTCTGTTGGGTCGAGTGTATGGTAGAAGGGCAATAAAATACGTTCGAGGACCTGCTTATAGGAATTTTAGTTCATTGTTCCTTCCACGAAAAACAACGGCCCAGGTAAATTGTTAATAATACATGACCATATCATTGTAGCAGGGGGGTGTTTGATAACTTTTACCACACAGGCTTCATTGTAACGTTCCATTGGTGTTCTCCTGACGAATCGACGGCTCTCTGTCACGGCTTCTAACCGGCACTCATCACTAAAGATGACCTGAAAAATAATGAATATTTAAGTTTAATTCAAATATATAAGTTTATTTACTAAAATGATTTGTTGAAAATTCAATTTAAATATATACCTTTTTCCAATCATCTACCGAGTAATTTCGATGTAGCCTGGTCCATTGTAATCGATCCGCTTTCATTCGTGGTGTCAATTTTGGTACTTTTACAGGGCGCCTGCATTTCAGATTTACTTCGTAAAGACGTCGCCTCAGTGTTGATACCGATATATTTATACCCTCTTCTTCCAATTTTATTTTTAATGTTTTTGCTGATGCACTACGGTTTTCTAAGGCACTTTGAACGATTTTTCGATCAGTCCTCGGTGTTGTTTTTCTAATCCTACGACAGTTCTTTCGCCGATTGCTGGTGGCGGGTGACTGATTTTTTATTGATTTTGAAATTCTGTCCACTGTTTGACGAGAAACGTTTTCTTTTTTTGAAATTTCTCTATTAGATAGTATTCCTAATTTCAGTAGCACTATAACACTAGACTTTTTTTCCTCAGAAATGTCTTTACTTTTTCCCATTTTGTCCTTTACAAAAAAAAACACTTGTGTTTACAAAAAAAAATTATACTTTATGAACTAAAATTAAAAATTAAGTTTTTTTCACAAGACACGATAACTATATAACCTCTCTGAACAAAACAACAACCAGAACTCAAGAAACTTCACTAATAAATGAGATAGGACTATTTTTTGAACTTTCAACTATCTGTCTACCTGTGCTAATCAGGGACCTTTCTCAGAAAAAGGGTTTGAAATTTTGTAAAGACTTAAATAATCCAGGTATATTTTACATATTATTGAAGGTAATATACATGATATTAGATGTCAATAGAAAACTTAAAGTATTTATGTAAAATAAATATAATAATCCAAAAGATTTCAGAGTATTCAAAAAAATAATGGGTGGCCCTAATTCATTGAGTAGATACTGTATAGGGGTTTGAATTTTACATCGATTTTGTTACATGGCAACAAATTACTTACCAGCCTGTTTTTTTTTTATCCCTAATGTCACATTTTTTTATCTGAGGTTACAATACCTACATGTATTTGTATATACCCACATTATCTAATTTAAATCCCCCATGCTCGAAAATTCAAATCGTAGTTTATACTGCGACGCGGAATAGGTGAATTTATTGCCATTCAAATAGCGTTAGGTAGGTACCCCGTGTATACATTGTAGAAAGCAGGGATGGCGCAGCTTTTTCATCCTGAGTGCAATTTTTTTTAAATATTTTTTTTTAATATGTCGCGTGCCACAAGTCAAAGAAATAAAAATGCATCAAAAGTTTGTGTTTTTTTTTATTTATTTACATAAATTGTAAACATTTATTTCAAGAACAATTATAAACATATTGAAATTTTTTTTTTGCACACCCACATTGTGTGTCTTGTCGGTGGAGTTCTTTGTACATACATTTTTTATTGTTTTTATCCGTTTAACCTAATATAAACACAATAAGAGAGAAAAATTTAAGAATAAGTATAAACTATTTTACAATTTTCATAGAATTAATGATCATTTACCCATTCCTTTATTTTGTCTTTGTTCCATACTTTATTTAACTTCAGATTTTTAATATAAACAAAGCATTAATGCATCGAAAAAATAATCGAACTACTCATTAAAAGCAAAATAAAAGAAATAAAAAAATAGTCTAATCAAAAAAAAATTAGAACCTTTAAAACTTCATTATTAGTAAGATTTTTATTGTTGGATGCCAGATTCCATTTTTTTTTAAATATCGGGTTCATAGCTGGTAGCTTTTAATACATGTTTATTATAAACTGTAGTACTTCCGTCTGTAAGTCTACTTCTTATGTCTGATTTTTTAGAGTTCATTAAAAAAATAACGATCCACAGGAATAAGTCGACGAATTTTTTTTAAATGCCCTCTTTTTAATTGTTTTTTTTAATACTCGCTTTTATTTTTTTCTCTTCATTCTCGTGCCATGCAAAATAGTATCGCGTGCCATAGGTTCGCAATCCCTGGTATAAGGTTTGGTACATTTCCAGGGGTACTCAGTGTATGGCGGGGTTATGTGTTATGTTAATAGGGGTGACTGTGAAACTCTCCAAGGCCCTTGGCCAGAGATGCACCCTTCGCGTATAAAGTGTCCATTAATTTCGATTACCTTAATCGAATTTGTTCTGCATGAAGTGATTTTTAAAATTAAGATAAAAGCAGCTAATTGGGTTCACAAACTACGCATGAACACGCATTCGTACCTACAAATGGTATGTCAATATTTTTTGTTTAAGGCTGAGATTTCAAATGTAAAAATTCAGACCGCGACCGGGCGTGCTAGGGGCCTTACATGTCTCCGCACACATTTTTATAAAGAATATACATGTATATTGGAATTGATTTTTTTAAGAATATATATTGACAAACTATTTCGTATTTTTAACTCCTTACCTTTCAATAACTCTTCTTTTATAAACCATGTACTCGTATTTAGTTGAAACATTTTTTCTGTATTACTTGTGTTGGCAATAAAAAATAGTCCTTTTTAAAAATAACTATAAGAGTTGATTTTTTTTTAGTAATAATAGATATTTCTATTCCTTTAGTTTTTTTTAATAATAATATTTTTACTCAGCGAAAGGATGTTTCTCCAAGTGTCGAGTTTAAATGTTATTTACAAACTAAATATTTATAATAAAAAATCATCGTTAATTTAAACTTCGATTTAAAGTTTATATTAAAACTATGATTTAAAGTTTATAACTACGAATTTTAAACGCATTTGCGTTTAAAATAATAGCTTTTATCATTTTAGGGATTATGGCATCAATTCTAGAATAAGGATCAGAAAGAATGTTGGATACTTGGGTGGGGAGTTGAATTTCTGCCTGTATTAAGTTGTTTAGGAAATTCTCCTTCTCTGTTGATTGTAATAGTTTTCTTAGAATTGTTATTTTGAAGACAATATAGACGTGAAATTGTTATTTCTTTGAATACAGGTATAAAACTTGACACGCTATAATACTTTTATTTACTTTTTACGAAAATTACATTCCCGAATCGAAGCTCACATTCTTATTGAATTAGAGTCACGAAACGGTATCATTTTCAAATAAAAAAAAACTTCATCCGAAAATTATTCATTCGCTTCATCAGAATTGGGAATCTTTTTTTCTTCAATCTTTTTTCAGCAAAATACGTTTTATTTGGCTAGACATAAAATCGTTGTTTAGATAGATTGATCTAACAATTGCCCCAAAGTTACGATGTTTTTCCAGATCGTTCACTAAAACATAACGATCTCTTGTTGTGAAAGATCTTGTATTATTTTCGAAAGAGTGCAATTGTCAAATTTCCCTCTTTTTGAATCCAAAAATATCGATCATAGAGAAAAATATAGTAATAAAGTTGCGAGGAATTAAATTTTGTATAAGTTGGAAAACAAAGTGTTCTTATTTTACACAAATATTCAAATATTCATTGTGTCGGGTTGTGGTCCCGTGGTTAGTGTCGTGGACTCTTAAGTCAGAGTTTCTCGGTTCGAATCCACTCTACTACAATTTGATACCTATTTCTAATAATGAACCACTTAGGCTCACAGAAATAGTATGAAATCGAAATATTTGTGAAAGCACAAAGATTTCTCTTTAAAAAAAATCACACTATTTTCCATAAGCGCCCTTGAGGTAGTATTTTATGAAAATGGCGCAGTGTGAATTATCCAAAATTATTATTATTACTATTTTCTTGAGCCTATCCGGCTCATTATTGAAAATAGGTATTAAATCGTAGTAGATATTTCAAATTCATCATGATGGCTAACGCAACAGGATTAGGGTCCCAAAATCAATTATTTTTTTAGTAATTGATTCGGCAGTCACTTTGTGATACTATTTATCCGTTTTTCTTGGTAAATACAACTATTTCTTAAAATCTATCGATTCATATTTCGATGCATTCCGCATCGGACATACGGTGTTTAAACAGGATGCGGAATGCATCGAAACACATGTCACAATTTTAGACGGATGTCTCCAAGCAATGATTTTATGAATTTACCAAAGCTCGTAACACGTAGGAACAATGTTGACCTTATTTTTCTGTATAAAATTTTAAATAATTATGTAGATTGCCCAGAGCTTTTATCACTCATCAATTTTAGAGTCCCGGGAGCACAGACTAGAAACAAAACTTATTTGAAATCCCTAAAATGCACACCAAGTCCTACCAAAATTCATTTTTAAATCGAGCCTGCGATATGTGCAATGAAATGCTTAATGAAATACGTGTAAAAGAAATGTTGTTGATGTCTATTTGACCAGTTGATAAAGAAATTTTCTATATAGTTATACTTTTATGACAGTTTATTTTTATTTTTTATTTTTAGATTACTTAGGTGGAAACCTATTATTGGAATTGTTTTTTTGTATTTTATCGTATTATGTTATTTTTGTGAAATATTCTGTTGGTTTTCCAATAAAAAAAATAAAAAAGATTAAGGCTCTGAATAAACTGCAATGATGGCAAAATAAAAATGATACAATGTGTATCGAATGTATGTACCGAATGGGCTATTGCATTCCGACTGCATTCAGGCTGCATAGATTTCATACATAATAAATGTTATCATAGGCGTACCTGTCTATGAAATAATGCACTTGATTTATCGCACCGTAACTCAAACAATAAATCCACAATCTTAAGTGATTCTTGACGCCATGTTTCCTCTTTCCTATTTCCGGTTATGAATGAAGTTGTAAACATACCTTTCAGATAAATATTTGTTTTTATCTTCACAAGTAAGGAAACATCAACGAAATGTTATCTTACTTTATCTATTGTAGAATAGAAGAAAGCTTTTTGGGAATGCAGCTAGAAACCATTAGTGGATGCAAAATAACGTGATTCGTTTACAACATTTTGAGTGTGTCCAAATACTTGTTCACAAAATCGTGATTATCTCCAATTACAAGAGTTTTTTCTTATTATTTTTTGACATCTCATCAAAGATGAAGAAGAATATGGAAGTCTGGGCATTTACGGGGCTGATGACCGTCATAGGCTGGTTTAAGTGATCACTTTACACACGTGTAACATTCACCAATTCTACCCATTATTGACAACCACACTACTTAAATTCTTGGAAGCTCTACATATATGAACCAATTTAGAAACCTTGTTATTGAATCACTAGAACTTCACTAGAGACATCTATTGGTGAGATGTAAAGAAGCTTTTTACTAAGCAGAAACTCTTATATTAGTATGTGTGTTATTTTAGTATTCTTCTTCATCTTGTCAAAAAATAACGTGATTCGTTATTCCATTTCATATAAATCATTATAAATGAATTAAAATAATGAATAATAATATGACAATACATAGTGGTGTTTATCAAGTAAAACTTAAATACAAAATAATATAAAATTTTATTATTTAGCCCTGTTTTAAATATTTATTATAAAAATAACGAATCTGAGGTATAATTTTAAGTAAAATTACGACATATCTTAATAATTACTTATTTGTTATGACTTTTTATGTACCATTGATTAATTAATTTAAAGTATCATTTTTTTATATCTCATCAAAGATGAAGGAGAATATGGAAGTCTGGGCATTATCAAAAAATAATATGAAAAATAACTTGGAGATAATCCAGATTTGTGAACAAGCATTTGGACACACTCAAAATGTTGTAAAGTAATTTCACATTTGAAGCAATTAAATTTGACAAGCACATTACAGCAATACTAATTATATAATACATATATAAGTCATCTAGTTACTTTAAATTTAAGTTTTACTTGTTAAATACCACTATTTCTTAAAATCTAGTGTGACTGGCGTTTCGATGCATTCCGCATCATTTTTAAACACCGAGATAGATTAGATTTTTATAAATAGTGGTATTTATCAAGCATAACTTAAATTAAAATTAGATAGATATTACCACAATGTGACTGCCTAATCAATTAATGAAATTAGTTAATTTTCATTATAGACAGCTTTATGCCGTCATAAGGTACACCATTTTTCTGGAGTCTTTCTTATCAGGTAAACTACTGTACACTTATATTCATTATTTTTCATTTAATTATAGTAAAGGCTATAGAAGTGTATTAAATTTCATGTAACAAGTAAAATGTAGTAAATGAAGTACGCACTTTTCCTTTGTCTAAGGGTATTTGGGCAATTTATTCTCTACATTTTGAGTGTGTCCAAATACTTGTTCACAAATCTGGATTTTCTCCAATTTTCTCCAGTGTGATCACTTAAACCAGCCTATGACAGTCGCAAGCCCCGTAAATACCCAGACTTCCCTATTCTTCTGCGATCACCTTACACACGTGTAACATTCACCAATTCTACCCATGATTACCCATGATTACCCATGAAAACAACACTAATCAAATTCTTGGAAGTTCTATAGATCCAATTTCGTAACATTGTATTTGAGTCACTAGAATTTTCGCTAGAGACATCTATTGGTTAGACGAAGAAGCTTTTTTTTTCTTTGTTGAGATGTCAAAAAAAAATCTCTGCTGATTTCTCAAGCAAACAATCCATGCAAGTACAGTAAGTAGGTACTGTATTTTCTGAGGAAACACTTATATTTATTCTTTTTTAATCAGATTGCCGATAACCCAGCATTTCGGTCCACATTTGGTCGAGTTTTCGGGACTCTACTGCATGGGTCGGCAACCTTTTGTTGTAAAAGGGCCAAATATTTTTCATACAATATTTATGTACAAATATTTTAGTTTTAAAAATAAAACGCTAAGTGTATATTTTAACGACATTTATTGTATTTAATAAAATCAATGAGATTCCCTTCCCTCCCTTTCTCGCTTCCTTTCACTCGATTGTGTATAATATCGTCCGTCATGTGCGTTGCGGCGAGAATCTCGCGGGCCGCACCAAGATGTCTCGCGGGCCGCATGCGGCCCGCGGGCCGCAGGTTGCCGACCCATGCTCTACTGTATTGGTACAACTGCTTAGTTGATTTCTTTCAGAAACTGCAAAACAGCCAATGCCTCAGAAAGTCAGTTACCCCGTCTGCGCTTAAGTACCCGGTGGTGTTCCTTATGATTTTGCCGCAAATTTAACTGCCCACACTCGTATGTGATGGAAAGTTTACATTATACGAGCAGGTACTGTATGCTGCGCTAAATCGTAAACATTAAACATTTGCGCAAACAATGCGAGGTGCGGATATTCACGACGTGTGACTAATTGACATATAATTTGCTACATGTACTCTGTATGTGTACCCTATTGTATCGTATTGTATTGAACTGACTGCCACCGAATTGTCGATTCTTGACTTAGTATCCAAACAGTCTGGCTCGTTTATTTCTTCTTCTTCTTCTTCCTTTTAAAGATCCTCAGGATCTGTGCCTCCGCCTGTCGCTCTTGGGATGTTGACTGCCAGCTATCTCTCCATCTTTTTGGAGGTCTGCCTGGGGGTCTGCGTGCTCCAGGGTTTCCTTGAAGGGAGATTCGTGGAAGTCTATCTTCTGACATTCTGTTAACATGTTTATTTAAAACCCGTAATTTTTATTACAACATTTTTAGTGTGTCAGAATACTTTTTCACAAATCTGGATTAACACCAATTAGGAGTTATATTTACATTATTCTTTGATATATCAACATAGATGAAAAGAATATGGAAGTCTAAGCATTTACAGGGCTTACTACCTGAATAAAAAGCTTATTTCATCTTACCATAGATGTCTTTAGTGAAGTTCCAGTGAATTCAATCACTATGTTTCGAGTTTGATCAATATATCTAAAGGTTCCAAGAATTTGTTATCATTAAGAATCTCAGAGTGTGGTTGTCAATCACGGGTTGTCAATGTTACACGTAAATGTTACCCGTAAATGCCCAGACTTCCATATTCCTCTTCATCTGTGTTGAGATGTCAAAAAAAATATTACGTAAAAAACATTTTCATTTTCCACGGCAAATTTTATCTGCCCTCTTATACATTTCCTATTAAATATTGGCATTTAGATATATATTTCTTGCAACATATATAGTTTTGGGTATTATCCTTTCCGTTAGTCCTTCTTAAGGTCGAAAAAGAAGAACCGAAGAGAAATAAACTAATTAGTAACGGAGAATTTCTGGAAAAGTTTGGAAGAAATAAATAAAATCCTAGATTAATGTCACAATAGAGCCTCAACCAATCGACTTACAATTCCTTCATCTTGACTTATCTGACTAGAGTACAATACGATATATTCGAACATTTATAAGATTTGATATTGGATAAAACAAAGTTACAAAAACCTAATCTAAAACCCAATAACCATGAATGAACGAAATGTAAAACGCGAATGAAACGAATGAATTATCCTCGTTAGAGAATTCATTGCCTGAATTATAAAACTAACTAACTAACTAACTAACCATCACGCCGCTTCCCCGCAGGGGTAGGCAGAGAGAATAGAGCGCCACACCACTCTATCCTTGCAAACATTCTTCGCCTCTTCCACGTTCATGCATCTCCTCATACATACCCGCCGATTGTTACGACTCCTAACCTGACCTATTTCAAATATTTGGCATACCTGATCGTGCCATGTTTTTCTCGGTCTTCCTCTGCTTCTTTTCCCACTAACTTTCCCCTCATAAATTTGTTTTACCGTTCTTTCGTCACTCATTCGTTCCACTTGTCCAAACCATCTCAACACACCTTTCTTAATTTTATCGATAATGCTTATCTCAGCTTTGCATTCCTTCCTTATTTCACTATTCGCACATCTATCATACATCGTTTTGTCGCATATTTTTCTGAGAGATCGCATTGCCTGAATTATAGGAAATGTGATACTTCAATGAACTTATTACATACCATAATAAAGTAATTAGTTTTGAATTTATTCGAACCCTTATCCGCACCCCAATGGTGCATAGGGCACTGCTTCATATAAACGGAGTGTTATCTTGATCGTTAGCTTCGAAACCGGTAGACATTATAATTAAGTTATATTAAAATATTTATAGTGATTTTAAAACAAAGTTACATTTTAATTATAAAAATCATAATATTTAGAAAAAACGGGGTTTACATCCCTGCTAGTACATTATATTCTAAAAAAATATATGTGTATCACACGAAAGAAATATATGTAGGTCCTTCGAACAATATGTAAAAAAAGATTGGATGTTTTTAATCCCACATTTTTTTCCACTTGTTAATATCACCTCGTATGACTTTTCTGTTTCCCATTACGTCTATAATCCTTTAAAGTAAATAATACATTTAGAAACCTCCTCTTTCGTGAGTGCGTGACTCCTAAACCTTGAATTTAATACTTAATAATTCAAAAATTCTTGCGTGTCAAATTTAACCGACTAAATCTAGGTCCGACCCAGGTATAAACGGATTTAGACGTGTCTCGTTGAATGAAAGTGTTGCTTACAGATTTAAGAATAATATTTCTATAGATATGATTTAATGATTGCGTGAAAGAAATCACAGTATACGACATTTTTTGCATTTAATCCGTTTTTTAAAGGCATTCTGCGCAACATCATACAACTCCCATTGCATTTTTAGTTACCTTGTTTTTTTCTTCTTTACTGTACTTCTTTTTGTCCGCCTCTGTAGTGTAATGGTCAGCACGCTCTGCTACCGTTCTGGAGGTCCCGGGTTCGATTCCCAGGGGGGGTCAAATAAATAGAAGTGATTTTTTCACTGTAATATTTATTCAATATTACCCTGGACTGGTACCTGAAGCGGAGGGCTGATCACCTTTCCTTCGTGTGTAAACGATCAAGATAACACTGTGTTCATATGAAGCAGTGCCCTATGCACCATTGGGGTGCGGATAAGGGTTTTATTATTATTATTACTGTACAATTTTCACATCGTTTTTCTACAAGTATTATATCCGTATACATATGCAGGTATACAAGGCAACGAAAACCAATTTGGAATTCTTTGGAATAAGTTTGCACGATTTACACAAAAATCTTTGAAACTATTCATTTATCAAAACTGTATGTATTTTTTTTCTAAAATTGTTTGAATGTCGACCGCAACATGAATGCGTTGTAAGAAGAAATCAACATAAAAATGAAAAGCTCCATTTTTTTTACCGTCCAATTTTTATTTTATTATTATTATTACATATTTGATGCATAAAAATAATGTTTTTTTAAAAAATATTATTTAAAAACGCATTGTAGGGTTAAATAAAGCGCCCTTAAGGTAGTATTTCACGAAAATAATACCTCAGAAATTATCAAACATTATTGTTATTATAGATAGTTCATATTTTTACTATTTTTTATTCGAATATAATTTTTATTAATTAACTAATTAAGCATTACGCTGCTACCCACATGGGTAGGCAGAGAGAATAGAACGCAACTCCAATTTGTCTTTGAGACAATCTTCGCCCCTTTCCACATTCGTGCATCTCATACAAACCAGCCGATTATTCCGATTGCTGACCTGACCACTTTCAAGTATTTGAAACACTTGAATGTAACAATATCAGTTTTTTTTAAATTAAATTTATTTGTGTAAATATTTTGATTTCATTTCGAGCCTCTTCCCGTATATTATAGTCTTCCGACAAAATTCAAAGCATTCCACCGGAAAAGCAAAGTAATTTCAAAATTATTGTGACTACAAAAGGATTAGGTCTAATAAATTCGACGCGATGCGTTGAAATATCTATTTCTGCTTTTGTAAATGCTATTCAATAAAATGAGAGAAAAATCCCCTTCTAGCGGCAATAAGTTGAAGATTTATCTTAGGACCAAAGCCTAGGGTGAGGATGGTAATGCGAGTTCAGTTAAGCGGTTATTTATATTCCGAGGACAGGTTAGACGTACAACGAATTAAGTTAATGCGTTTTCAAAGCTCTTAAAAGCTTTGATAAATTGAATGACTTCTGTTGAATCTTTTATTTTGTAAGTTTATCTTGTAATCTAATGCGTAGTCACTGATTTTGTCGCGCAAACGTCATACAACCGAGACCCATGTGCAATTTGTCAAGGTTTCGTGGACGAAAGTATTGTACAAAAAATCTCATCTGAAACTTTTGAAATTATATCCACCTTTTTATTATCGTTCAAGCGTAGCTTTTTGCAGAAGCTTTTATGTTTGAAATTACGATAGTTTCTTTTATAAACATCGTTTGTTAACAAAAAACCTACATACGCAGCAAGTTTTAAATTGAAATTTACAGTAATGGTATAAAAGATACTGTTTTTAAAACAAACAAAAAAAAAGAAAACTGAAAATTAATAAATATCATATTCTCAATATTCTCTTATATCAGTTCAACCCTTAAGGGATTTTTAAATCAAGGTTGAATTGAGACGAAGAAGTTTTTTTAGAAGGCAAAAAAGAAATAGGGTATAATAATTTGCTGAGCTTGTAATATGTCAATGGCTGGTTTGAGTGATCACTTGATGCATTTGTAACAATAATAATAATTTATATTTTATATAGCGCCATTTTCATAAAATAGAACCTCCAAGGCGTTTTAATTAAACATTTATCCCGTTGACTAATCAAATATACGTCCATTTATACGAGACTTTTTGGCACATTTTAGAAACTTAAAATATAATATAAATATAAAACTCCAGTTTGTTTTTCACCACTTTAATTTTTTGGTATTTTAAAAAAAAATCAAATTCGACAAGCATATTATCAACTTCGGGGATGGATATGTACTGAGCACGTAATTAGTAGATATCCACCCATGAAGATGACAAGGTGCTTGTTGAAACTGGTTGGTAAAAGTACCAATAATAAATTTTAAGTTCTTCGATTCTTCTTCGTTCTTCTTTTATCTCTTCGATTCTAGACTCGTGTTTCATTTTAATACATTTTTGATGTGAAAGAATGCCAGTTGTGAAGTAATATAATAGTTTTGTCATAATCCGAAGACTACCTGGATTTGCGTCCTGACAGCGGGCCCAAAACGCACCCATGATTCATACGACCGTGAAATTTGTTAAGCCGAAAATTCGAAAAGTGTAAGCGCTCGTTGTACCTGCGCGTAAATATTTCGTAGGTAACATTCCATACTCCGATTACGGCTTTTTATTATTATTGTATTTTGAACTAAGCTTTAGTTTGAGGGGCACGTTCAGCGATATTTCAGGATTGTTTAATAATTGATTTACTTATTTTTCATCATAAACATCAGCAATAATATGCCCTCCTATGCCAAAGACACATGTTACAATAGTTATTTATAAAATTGTATGAAAGAAAATTATTTATTGATTGATTTGGCGTTTTTTTAGAACTCCATTTTAATTTATGTATTAATTTTTAAATCAAACACAGATTTTTTGAGTCTACCAAGTTGTATTTTATCTAAAAACACATAGAAATTCATATTGTGACAATTCGGCAGTCCAAATTTAAAACACAGTAAGGGACATTTTTTTGTAGCAGTTTTTTTTTGCATTTTTGCAAAAATGTTGTAATACATATATGGCTGACTAAGTATTGCCACCACTTAGTCAAGCTGGAATAAAGAGTTATTATTATTATTATTATTATTATTATTATTATTGTGTACAATTTACAATAATATGCCCTCACTGGTTTTCCCGTACTGAGGGTACAATTTACACTACACTTTTTATAAAATTATACGAAGGGCGCTATTCTTTGAATGTTAGTGGTACTCATATTATAAACACACTGACTATAAAGATAATCTTAATGTCTTTCCAAATGCACCCACATAATGCAATATGCTATAATTATTATTACAAAAATGCAACTTTCACCCTCTTTAGGCTACAAATAAATGGATACAGCCAGTCGCTCATAATAATTGCCTGTAAAATGAGTAGGAATGTTCCACCCCTAACTGCGTGTTAAATGACAGTTTTGTACTCGCGTTTCTACTCCCTTGGACTAGTATGTCGACCTATATCCCTCGCTTTGTAAAAGCGTCATGCAGTAAGTTTTTTTAAGCAAATTTTAGCTACGGAAAGCGCTATTACTTTCTACATGTATTATTGAAAAGCATCGCTAAAAAGCTCTCGTGATAAGCGCATTATGGGTCCGGGTTGCATATTAATAATTCCCGTAATTTATGTCCGTACATATTTTGCTGATAAAAACGTACTATCGTTTTTTATCTATAAGAGATACCGCCAACAATGTATGGATTAATTTTATATGGATGAATAAAAATGTGCTATGTTGAAGTATTATTTCAATATTTGCTATCGCACCTTTTTAACCTTCTCTTACATTACCCAACATGTAATGTTGCAAAATAATACTTTTTAAAAATTAATTTCTTAAATAAAGTTATATAAAATCATACTGAAAGCTTTCCATGACTTAAATGAAATTATTATTATAATTCAATTCATTTTGTCAGAAAAAAATTATAGGAAATCAATGTTTCAACCGTGTTGCGTATACCTATCTATAACATATTTTGTGGATTCGGTATTAACTTTGTGGAATGACATGTTGATTTTTGAAAATAAAGTAAACATTTGTATGTTTTATTTCATTATACCACTTAATAAGTTTTATTTCACTATACACGACTAGTTTCCAAAACTATGGATGTTTTCATCTACAGGTGAAACATTTACTTTTACTTTTCACCTGTGGATGAAAACGTCTGTAGTTTTCGAAATAAGTCATGTATAATGAAATAAAACTCATTGAGGTGGTATTATACAAGTATTTTTTTTTTAAATAATCATACAGAATTTTGTCTAGCCTCGCTCTAGTCTGATGATATCAGTAACGACGAAACCCGGTCACTGGTCAAAACTATTTTATATACATGTATATGCAGTTGTTTTAATATATAAAATTATGTTCAACTAAGATAGATAAGACAATTCTTCAACCAAAATATAAGAAGTACAAAACTTTAAAAAAATATTATTATTATTATTTTTTTTTTAAAAAATCTGCTTGTATAAGAGATTTATTTTAAGGTCATCGCGTAATTATTCCATCATAAAATCAATCATATTTCAGCATATTTATCCAAACTTCAATCCGTAATCGCGAGCCAATATTTGCTACGTTGTTTTGTATAGCGCTTCGAGCTTTTAGGGGACTCGTCCTCGGGAACAAATAAGCGTAATCATTGGCACAAAAAATGGCCTTTGTAGTTGTTACTCGACTCGGTTCAATAAACAAAACTCACCCCTCGATAGCGGTTCTCTTGCCTCAGCCTTGTCTGTAGTATTTACCCAATAGGAACTATTTACTCGATTCAACCTCAAACTTTTCTCCGCCTTCTAACTTTTTTCTATTGGAAACACAACAACACGCACAAAACAATTGGGTCGTTGAGATTTTATATTGTTTCCTTGCATGCGGCTGAGTTGTAATATTCAAAGGACCCTTTTCAGCATTTTTTCGGGTTTCTTGTTACATGAGGATTTTTTTTACGATCGTATTTTTATAGTTATCATCGTCGTCATCAAAAATGTATTTTGGAATCTAAGATCAAGAGTAATAACAGTAATATAAAAACCGACTAACTAATTATCACCCCGCGGGGGTAGAGAGAGAGAGAGAGAATAGAACGCCACACCCATATGTCATTGCGAACAATCTTCGCGTCTTCCACATTCATACATCTCCTCGTGACATACACGCCGATTATTCAAAAACAATTATATTGGACAATTTACTTATTTATATAAAAATAATAAACCATATCCGCTCCCTAGGTAGGCATATGGAGTCCACAAACTGTCTCCAGGCTTTTCTGTCGGCTGCCAGTTCCCTTGCATCCTCCCAAGTCAGATCCGCGTCCCGAAGTTCTGACGAGAACTGCCGACGAATTGTCAGCAGTGGTCGTCCTGGGCGGCGCGAACCTGATGCCTTGTAAAAGAGACAAGCTTGATTAAGGCTCTCAGGAGGCATGCGGAGTACATGGCCAAGCCAACTGAATCGCCTTTTCTTGACAGTTGTGACCAAGATTTGCTGCGTCCTACGCCTTATCTCTTCATTCCTCACAAAGTCAAACCACCGCACGCCTAAAATTCTCCGCAAACAAACACCTATTCTCAAAGCTTAGTACACGGCTGGAGGTTATTGTGTGCAACCATTTAAGATTCATATGGAATATTCATTGTATATATGAAACTTAACGTAATTTAATATTTTCCTGTTGTAAAACTGCATTATATGTGTTTTCCTTCTTCATCTATGTTGAGGCATCAATATTTATAACTCCCAAATGGACAAATCCTCATTTTTGAACAAGGATTTTGCCAAACTTAAATATTGATTTTAATAATTATTTTAACAGAAATAATTATTTTTTCAATTATTGATTCGGCAGTCACTTTAGAAGGATAAAAAAGGTAAAATGTATAGGAAATTAATGACCGAATACATAGAATTGTGTGTTTAAATATATAAAAATAAGAATGAAACAGCTCTTACCCCCTCTGCATCCTTCATAAAAATATTAATTATAATAAACTCGTAATTAACAATATAACAATGACTTAAACGTCCCCCTCTTGTCCATGTTCCCCCTGATATAAAATTACAATTATGAAAAATAATTTTAAAAAATAAATTCCTTCTTTTTATCCTTCAACGCCCAAAGGACTCTTTTTTTACAAAGGAGGAATTTTATACAAAGTTGTGTTTATAAAAATATAAATAATAATAAACCAAAAATTAACAATATGACAAAAACCAAAGCCTCTCCCCTATTGTCTACTGATAAAAAAATAATAAAAAAATATATGAAACAGCTCCTACTCCCTCTTCATCCTTCAACGTCCCAAGGACACATCTCTAAAATTTAGACTTCACATACGGTGTTTGAAAATGATGCGGAATGCATCGAAGAACGAGTCACAATAGATTTTATGGTATGGTGGTATTTACCAAGTATAACTTAAATTTAAAAAAAAATCATATTGCATTCTTAGAAGCCTTCTCTAGAATAGTAGGCATTAAATATCTTTAGACTTGATGGGTGTTTATGCCTTGTTATTTTCACGTCAGCCTCTGGACAAGTGAACAGAGAACGCCATGTTGTTTCGTATAATTTACCCTTTTCACGTATCCGCTGACGTGTGACCTCCGAGTCTCCGAGATGACAAGATCTGCGGTAAACAAAATGTCGCTACCTATTATGACTTCCAAAGCAGCAATTTGAATAATCGTTACCCTCTCGTGAATTCATAAATTTGTGAAATCAAGTAAATAATTTATCATAAATTTAAATTTTACTTGGTAAATAACACTATTTCGTAAGGGTGTACTGTCAAATATATAAGGTCAGTACGCGACCGGCTGCGCGAGAAGTCGCACGTGTCTGCGCACATTTTTTGAATTTGGTGAATAAATATTTATTATCATTTTTTAACTCCATTCATTTCAACAACTCTTTTCTTTTCAAAACCATGTATTCATTTTGAAGGAAAACTTATTTTTTTGATACAAGCATGGCGTTTTAAGCCAAAAATTTAATTGCGTTAAATGTAAAATGTTATCTTGAAAGAAAATTAAGTTGCGAGCTTTTAATTATCCCGCCTTAAAACCTATTGTTATAATTTTCAAACACCGTATATCTACGTATGAAAGAAAAGTAAAATTTTAGATTTATCTTATCCGCACTCAATGGTGCTTAGGGCACTACGTCAAATCGACGCAATACTAACTTACTTGTTAATCATATAAAGGGAAGGCGATCAGTCTTGTGCTTGAAATATCAGTAAATATTAGAGTGACAAAATCTCTTTATTTCTTTTGACCTTTGTTAAATATTGCTCGGAAATTATCACTATTTCTTAAAATCTACCATGGCACGTATTTCAATGCACTCTGCATCGTTATCAAACACCATATTCACAAAATTTGAAGCAGAATCGCCAAATCATTCAATAAAAATATAATAACAAATATAAGTTTTTTCCTTGCAATAATTTGTCTTTGCTGTGACGACAATGTTAGTTTCTTGGAGCAGGCATTTGTTACTTTACGCAACAAGTAACGATTCAATGTTGCGAAATGGTAAATAGTGAATACATTGTGATTTCCATCAATAATATTTACATAAATCTTGCAGCATCCGTCGACACCCTCTTCGCACGTGGCGAGATACGTTTAACGATATTAAATGTAAATGAAATGGAGTGATTTTAAATGAGATGAACGTTACGTGCTAGTTAGTACGCGCCAGTCGTAATGGAGGAATAATTTACCATAAATTTCTTCTACACCCATGGCAATATGTCTGCAGAATGTTATTTTTTAGTGAAACTAATGTTTGAATTACCTAATGTCCAAGTGACTCTGAAATCCGTCTACGGCTTATGCAATTCTGCTTATCATGTTCCTACTTATTTATTTATTTTCCAAAACATATTACATACATAAGTCATACACATACATACATATATATATATATATATATATATATATATATATATATATATATATATATATATATATATATATATATATATATATATATATATATATATATATATATATATATATGTATATAAATAATATATATATAAATATATATAATATTCCCGATGAGTAATTTCTATTTCTCACTTAGGCTCCACATTATAAGTTTTATAGAAATAGGCCTTGATATTAGGTTTGCTTTTTATGTTTAAAGTTACTATAATTTCATGTTAATATACTATATACATGTTAATAACTATAAGTTATCAATGAAGTAAGTTAGGTTACGCTCTATGATTTTACTTGCGAGGTTACATATGATATTAGTTTACTTATGTACTAGCTATGAACTATCTTACCTTAAACTTATATACTGTAAAGCCATTGAAATATTTTTAAAAAATATATGAAACAACGATGCAATCGAAAACAAATAAAAATTCTAAAGGGTCAACAAACACGCTATCTAATTTTACAATATTGTCCTGTACAGTACTTCTAAGTGTTTTTTTCCGAGGAAACACTCTTACTTACTATTTTTTCTAACCACATTCCTAATAACCAGGGATTTTTACAAATTCAGGCACTCTTCGGTCCATATTAGGCTGAGTTTTCGGTACTTTATTGTATCAATTTGATTTTAAGTATAGCAATCAGTGATCACACAAAGATCATTAACCCAGAAAATATCAAAAAGTACGCTTTCAGTACTGCTTACACCCGCGATATGAAGGCGGGTTTCCTACAACCTGCAAGATTCTGAACCCTTTCTGCCAATTTAGAAACAACATAACCTCTCCTAACAAAACTGCAACGATTTGCATTTCCGCAAAACGATTGAGTCGTCACTCTATTTTCATAATTGGAGCAAGCCAGGGCTTATCGGGGTTGGTGAATCAGCCCTCCGGCTGTAATTATCGGCCGCCAGTGCCTAGCGGTGGTGGAATTGTTAGGGGTTGGAGCGTTTAACTGTGTCGTGGTGAGCGCACGGAGGCCAGACGTCTCGGCGTCGCGGCGCGCCAGGAGGCGCCTTCCCAACCCTTTGTTATTCACCGTTTCAGTGACAGCCCCCAATCAAACTCGATCGCCGGAAAACCGAGTGAAGGAAATTTATATTGGCATTGAATTTATTCGAGTTTCTGGTTTCAAGGTACTTGAAACATTGTTTTGTAAATTACTTTGTTTGAAATCTGTTAAAGATATAATTTTATGGGTTTAGAATATTCGAGAATTCAACGATATAATAATGTAATAAAAAAAAACAGCTGGTAATCAAAGCTGAGATCTCATAAGTTCATATTCAGAACGCGATCGGCCGCGCTAGGGGTTTTGTAGACGTCTTTCTCCGTTAATTATTTTTTTAAGAATATATATTTTATATTGGGGTCTAACTTTTTTTGAGAATATGGAAAAAAAAATTTTTTAAAAACTTATCTTTCAATTAATCTTGCCTTTTCAAAACCATATATTTATTTTGAAGAAAAACTTATTTTTTCAATACAAAAACGGTGTTTTAAGAAAAATAATCAATTACGTCAAACGTTACCAGGGTTTGAAGAAAAAGAGGTTGTGATTTATCGTATATAGGGCCTTAACGATGTAAGAATTTTTCACATACTTTGTTTTTGTAGGTTATACTATCTTTTATAAATAATCAAAGACATATAATTTTTACGATTATCATTAATTTTTTTAAGTCTATTTTTATTTTGTATTATGATACTAGTCATTTAAAAATTACTCTAAATGTAAAAATAATAAGCATCATATAATATTAGTGTAGAATTAATTATGCGCTTATAACCTGTAAGTATAGTATGTCAGAAGTAAGGTGACTGACAATTCAAGGCATCACGAAATAAGCTTGTCATGACATGAACGCATAGTATCCTCTTAACCTACCTAGTGTGAAATGACGTTGGGAATTAATTAAATATAGCACTTATAAAGATTTATGATAAACACAATCATAGCATTAATTTAATATTAATGATATAATTCTGGCTCATTGGACTGCTAATGTCGGTAATGACGGAACCCCATCGCTGTTTAAATAAAATAAATTTGGAAAAACCTATGCAGTAGCAACATTATTTTTGAAATCTTAACATGGATGAAAAAGAATATGGATGTCTGGGATTTTGAGAGTGTCCAAATACTTGTTCACAAATCTGGATTATCTCCAATTATAGGAGAATTTACAGGGGTTACGACCGTCATAGGCTGGTTTAAGTTATCACTTTACACACGTGTAACATTCACAAATTCTACCCATGATTGACAACCACACTACTCAAATTCTTGATATATATATATATATATATTTCTAGATATATATTGATCAAATTCTAAATGCAGAATGCGAGAGTTCACTAGATACATCTACAGTGGGATGAGGAAACCTTGTATTAAGCGGAGATTCTTTCATTTGTATGTGAGGTCCGATCCTGGATTATATATCACATACTCGAGAAACGCTTGAAAAAATCATTTAATTTTTTTATTTAAGCTTATAATTTGACCAGTTAATTTATTTACATCATATTAAGTGTGTCCAAATACTTGTCCACAAATCTAAGTATAAAATATAAGATGATGTAAACAATAACGCTGTGTGGAGATAATCCAGATTTGTGAACAAGTATTTGGACTCTTAAAATGTTGCATATTTAGCAGTTGTTTTATTAGTAAGGAAGAAGAACATGTATCCGAATTTCGCGAATAAACATTTACGGCTCGTCTGCTTGTATTATGTAATATTCCTCTTCAATATTTCCGCCTTATTGAGGTGCTTCTTTCAGGCGGGAAACGCGAGTATACACGGAAACAGTTCCGTTTCATGTTTATGAATTCACAACCAAAGCATGTGTGTACGAGTACATTCCCTAAACTGATTCACAGCTCGCAACAGTTTTCTCGGGACGCAATGGGAACAATTTGATTTGAAAGCATTTCCTTCCTTAAGATATTTCTGATTTTGTAGTAATTAACCAACTAACCATCACGCCGCTTCTCCGCAAAGGTAGGCACAGAGAATACGACGTTGTGGTGTGCATATCTTTGAAAACATTCTTTGCTTCTACTACATTCATACATCTTCTTCTAACCTTCATCCGCACCCGATGGTGCATAGGGCACTGGATCATATAAACACAGTGTTATCGTGATCGTTAACACATGAAGGAAAGGTGATCAGCCTTCCGCTTCAGGTACCAGTCCAGGGTAATATTGAATAAATATTTTTTGACATCTCATCAAAGATGAAGAAGAATATGGAAGTCTGAGCATTTAAGGGGCTGACGACCGTCATAGGCTGGTTTAAGTGATCACTTTACACATTAATTATATGAACCCACATTATATGAACCAATTTTGAAACATTGTTCTTGAATCACTAGAACTTCACTAGAGACATCTATTGGTGAGATGAAAAAAAATGTTTTGAAAAAATACATACCCATCGATTATTCCTCCTCTTCTGACCTGAAAGCTTTCAAGTATTTGACCTAATCATGCCAAAACATTTCCTCGGTCTTCCTCTGTTTTCCTTCGTATATTTTTTTTACAATAGAAAACACATTTATGTATTAATTTTTAAATCAAACAGATTTTTGAGTTCTCTTTTGTTCTCCCAAGGTCTCCATCGTAAAATTCTTGGGGTCCATCTTGTGGGGTCCTGTCTTGCAATATGTCCTGCCTATTACCATTTCAGTTTTGCCACGCGATCTATCATATCCTCTACTTTGGTTATTTCATTTTTATTTTATCCATCAGACTTAAACCAAGCATGGATCTTTCCATGTATCGGTCGAAAAAATCATAAATATATATTTTTATTTATAAAGATCCATTGTCTTCACGTGGCATAACAAATAAAAGTGTTGAGATGTTTATGAAGAGTATTTTATTTTCGTCTCTCAGTTCTATTATCTTCGCTTGAGAATATTCAAAAATAAGAAGCTAAAACCTTCGTTAATGTTTGAAGAAGAATAACAAATGTTTGGAAATAGATGAAAGGGGAACAGAGGGGCAATGCATTCCTGCGGTTAACTGTTAACGGGCCTACGTGTTGAAACAGTAACCGTTGAAATATATACCATCCAGTTAAAAATAGTGTGTTTATTACAATCAAATAGGAATGTATTGATGATACCCCCTAGCAACAAGGAGGCATAGCCATATTACATGTTTATAAAAGTCTAGCAATCTTTAAAGCTGAAATTAATGACAAACCGAAAAAAATAACGAATAACCTCCCAAAACAAGAAACGAAACAGTACTTATTAATCACTTTACAATTCCCACTTTAAACAGACTTCATATATCGCTCACTCCTTTCAAGAACGTCATAAATCAAAAATCGTCAATTTTCAGTTGTGCATATTTTCGGAATGTCCAGAAAATGTACTATATTCCAGCAAAAGCGGCATAATTTTAACTTAATATTTACCCGCTACAGGGCAGAAAGTGTTGTTTTTGCATTTTAAAGAAAATGTATCGTTCAATTGTTTTTTTAAATAAACTGAATATTTTTCAAATGGAGAAGAAATCTTCAGGTTTTAATTTAAAAGATCTGTTGCACAGTAAAAAGTTCAGAAAGTTGCTTGATATTTATTTTGAATACATTGTATTATATTTTTAAACTTAAAAAACGTTCTCCTGAAAAATCAAGTTTTTTGATTTATGACGTTCTTGAAAGGAGTGAGCGATATGTTAATTTATAATAATTATTTTGAAATCACTTGAGAAATTTAGTATTTCATACTTATCACGAAAGTATCACGAAAAACGAAAGGCCACATTTATTTTACATACGTTATTCGCCTTTTTCTCACCCATATATCTCTTCATACATTACAACTACAATACTTTCAACAAGTTGGGGGCGAGATACGCGCTAGGCGCGTACGTCTTATATTTCCCCCGGCGTGAAATCGAAAAAAAACGCATTTGTTAACTCTTTTAAACCATATGCGCTAGGCGCGTAGGCTTCAAATGCGGTAGGCAGTCAGTTGGCTTTTTTAATGTTTTTTGCAAATACTTTGTGGCACATTTTAAAACGCCGACTTTGTTTTAACCAATTTTATTTTTAGTACTTTTTGGTTTTTATTTTTTCCAACGGGGTTAGACATTTTCCCGAATTTATAAAATATATTCCCTAGTCTTAGAAATAATAATATTGATAACTCCACGCTTCCAACCCCTTTCACTTCAGACCTCACTAAATTACCCACTCTTTCTTTATCCCGCTCTGTTTTATGTTTAATACGTATTTTTATCTAAAGATGACAAGTTACTCTTCGAAACAAGCTGGAAAAAGTACCAAAAATGGTTAAAAACAACGTTTAAGTTTTTATTTTATAAAAAAATGGTACCTACTTAAAATAATATTTTTTTATCATGTCAGGACTTTCTCGTGTGGCAACAATTTCGGCATAGACGGGAAATTCAAAATGGTCGCTTTATTGGAATTGCCAAAGTTGCAGTCACTTTGTGAGCCGTTAGACGCCGAGTGGGTGGCGTTCGTGCATAATGTGGGCTGAAATAAATTACTTATATGCGCCGGGTACAAAACTGCCCCAACTTTGCGCTACTTTGCACGGAAACGCGATTCCTGACTCCTGACTGCGAGGAAAGTGAAAATTTAACGAGCGCCAGCCCTTTATAACCGTTTTATTATATGTAGACTATTGCGCTATCCACGCCACGCAATCACGATAGCGTGAAATCGATTTTCAACGACGTTTTACGAGCCATGTAATGTAGGCGAATATATTGATGGTCAAATAAGGCAGATTTTGATGAAAATTAAAATTTTCATCAATATAGGGCTCAAAATAGTGCATGTGGCGTTGCGCTGCGAAGCAATAATCTCCTTGTAAGCTCAGGGGCGTTTGAGTCAAGCAAGTGACAATCTTAATAACCTCGATAGAGCTTGAGTCAAGCGAATGAGAGTCCCAATAACCTCGAGGGTGCTTGAGTCAAGCAAGTGATAGTCCTAATAACCTCGAGGGTGCTTGGGTCAAGCAAGTGATAGTCTTCAAGATTTGTATAGTTTTCTCATCACTAAGTCTACTAATAGGCTACAGATGACTATTTTACCTCTCACACAATGCTGGTTAGATACAATAAATATCCTTCTGTGGAATATTATAACATAATAACAGCAGCATTTAAAAAAAATCTGATGAAGGTATGAATTTATTATTTTTCGGGTTATCAGTTTTTCTTGTCACAATTTTTCTTCAATCGTTTTTATTTTTTGAAAAATTAATTCCAGTGTTTTTTAGATCTTAAAAAAAATAATCAATGGAACACCTCCCAAGTACCTACATATTACAGGTTCTTATTTAAAGAAAATTAAACCGTTCCAAAAAGTGTTGCCACAAAAAAAATCCACCATAATAATGGCACGTCACAGTTATTGCGCGTATGAATAAGTTTTATCCACTTCTTTATTTCAGTATACCGGTCTGACTATTAATTAGTGTTTCCGTTGTTAAAGTTTCCGTTTTGTTGTTTACAGCGGGCTGAACTTCCAAGACTTGATGGTACGCCAGGGAGCCATCGATTCTCCCCCGAAGACCCCCTTCATCTTGGGCTTCGAGTGCGCCGGAGAAATAGAGCAAGTCGGAGAAGGGGTTGAAAACTTCAAGGTGAGTTGATTTTGTAATGTTCCTACTGTCTGCGTCTGAGACACTTCAATCTAACCGAGGTAAACAGTAGGTACCTACATATTATACAAGTATGTAGGTATTCTCAACTTTATATGAAACGTCCTATCGTTCTTTTTTGTAAAATAAAATAACGACCACGTAATTTTTTCCACACATCTTATTTTACCAGTGACCGGGTTTCGTCGTTACCGACAAAATCAGACAGTTGTCGGTGACGACGGAACCCAGTCACTGGTCAAATAAAATGTATTTGGAAAAAAAAATAGTTGTTATTTTATTTTATAAAATGCACTTCCAACAAGAAATGTCAGTACAACACTGAAAAGTATTTTTTTTAAATGAATTTAGATAAATAAATATAAAAAGAATTAAATAATTTCATTAATTGATTCGGCAGTCACTTTGTGGTAAAATGTATCCATTTTTGTGGTATTCACCAAGTAAAAAATTAATTAAAAATAATTCAATAAGTCTGAGCATCACAAGGCTTATGACCTGGCATTTGGCTGGCTTGAGCGATCACTTTACACACTAGTGTAACGTTCACGATTCTGCCCATTATATCGCATTCATTTTTGAAACCCGTATATATATGCAATGGCGAAAACTGACTAAAGTCTAAAAATGAGTTGCCGTGACTATAGATGTATAGGCGAATTAAAAATACAACCAAATAGTTAAAAAAAAAACAAATAAAATAAAATTATGGTATAAAACGGTTGGAACAACACATGCATCGCAAGAATTGTTGGTCCAAAATACCGACCGATATATCGCCCCGAAGAGTCAACCTAGCAGATAACAGTCGGCGATAACCGACCCTTATCTGCTAGTATTTATTTATCGAAAACCCAGACAATGACATGACGCTTAAATATTGCTGAGTTCTCTCGAAATTAGATCTCTCTTCACGAGATTTACATCTTGAACACCTCCATTTTTTTTCGGTTTTCACATGGACTCCCTACAAGTCAAAATCAAACCTTGGTGGTCTATATATACTAATTTGGGAAACTATGATCTATGCTAATTTATTTCTTTAATAAGGACATTGACAGAGTACCGCAATGATCAATCCTAGGTCCTCTTCTGTACCTTCTCTATACCAAAGATGTAGAAAATATAATAAAGTCACAAGAATTGTGTCTTACTGCTTTGCGGATGACACTCAAATTTATTTTTTATTGTTAACCGGAGGAGATAAACTTGTTGACTCTATTAATAAGTGCATTGAAAGAATAGGAGAATGAATGAACACTGAACCCGTCCAAAACAGAACATCTCTGTATAGCCATATCTAAACGACAGAATTTACGACACCACCCAAAGCGAGGAGTACCACTTCACCGGCTGACAAATTGCTGGGCGTGTTCTTAGATTCTGATCTCTCTCTCTTGAGACTCAAATCAGCAAAACAACAAGTACGTTTTTATCAGCTAAGGCAAATTAAGAGCATCCGCAAGATTCTGCCAGTTGATGATGTCCGTCAATTGATAAATGCGTTTGTAGTATCAAGAGTCGATTATTGTAACGGTATATATGCGGGTCTTTCAAATTATTAAATGACTCAACTGCAATCAGTGTGAAACGCTGCAGTGAGATTGATTTTTAGAGTTTCTAAATTCTGTCACATCACCACAGTACTTCACCAACTGTACTGGTTACACTTTCCCGAAAGGGTAGATAGAGTTTACTCGTGTATAAATCAATACATAATATGGCTCCAGAATATCTAAAAGAGCTGTGTACTCCTGACAAATTGGTTGATAGACGTCTCACGCTTCGATAGGCTACAACAACTGCTATGGGTAAAGTGATCTTACCAGCTCGCAACCAGTGCACTAAATTTGGAGAGCTTGCCTTTGCTGTTGCGGGACCGATGAATGGAATTGTCTTCCACTATTAGTTAGAAATGGTGAGAGTGAGATGATCTTTAGAAAGGAAATAAAAATGCGTTTGTTTTGCTAAATCATTTCCACAATCTCCTTTTCCTCAATTAAATCACAGTGAGGTAGTATTTTACAAAAACGCCGTTATAAATTATCCAAAATAATTATTATCATTAATGAAACTAAATACTAATTTAATAATCGAGATTCCGATTCCCATACACAAATAGAAAGCTCATTCATATGGTATATCATATCCTTCCTCTATCGCGTTATGCTTTTTTTATTAAACATGTGGCGCATTCCATAAGGAGGATAAACCGAGTATATCTCGTTTAAAAATATCCCTCATCTGTGAAAACATTAAGCAGATAACACAGAAAGAGTTGGGAACAAGACACAAGTGGCTCTTTCACTCCAAGTCCCATATGGGTTATCTCAATCCAGAATACTCGATAGACATTACACACATAAATAAGTATTTTGTGTACATACAACTCGAGGGTATTCTGACCCGAAGGAACAAGGAACTGATTGTATTGAATCCCGTTTTCACCCTGACCCCGTAAATGAAAGAATGGCTCATTTAGAAGTTATGACATGGTACGGAAGGAGATAACTAGAGCATAAAATCCATCAATGAATACCGAGAAAATACAGACTTTAAACTAAGGGTGGCCAACCCGCGGCTACTTGTAATTTATAACCTTATAATTGTCTACTTGTGGCCCGCGGATCATTCCACTTTTTTTCCCTTAAGTGTACATAAAACTACCAAAAGATTTTCGATCGTGGGTAGTTCCGTATAAGGATATATCTCACTATCGTGGCAATTTCTTTTATGGTATATTCGTGTTTAACAAACAATCATTACATTTCGCGATCGACTTTCAAATACACATTGATAAGAATACAAGCTGCTATAACCAACTGCTAGACCGACTCAAAGTCAAAATGCTATGTAAAAGCTAGTTTGCAATAGCCACGATACTAGCAAAAAATCGAAGCAATATTCAGATGGTTTGGAGAGTGTCGTTAAAATTCTGCTTCGATACTTGCAAAAAATCGCAGCAATATTCAGATTGTTTGGAGTGTCGTTAAAATTCTGTGTCCAGGACAGAAAACGGTCAAACTATTACTAGGCATGTAGACGACATTAGAAAACAAATTGAAGATAATTTGAACAAATTCTGACAAACAAAATCAGACATCTCACTAAATAATTTTTTTTTTATTTATTTATTATTATTATTATTTGTATTACCTATCTCTGATTTAATAATATACTTAAAACACATTTTTGTAACTTTCTTAAAAAAAAAACAATGTATTTAATGTTTGCTTTGAATAATAAAAAAAATTGTTTTACGGTCCGGTAAGAAATCTCATTTTTAAAATCTGGCCCGGCTACAGAAAATGTTGGCCACCCATGCTTTAAACAATCCACTGATTTACGTATCTTTATGAAGGCGCTATTGAATTTCAAGAACCAATTTGTACTATCGAGTAAGAATTATTTGTCCTGTTTTTAATAAATAACCCTCACATCGCTTCTCAACATTCATCTCCTCGTACATATCCGACGATTGTTTTCCCGATTTCGCTATTTGTGAACATAAAAAAATGTTTTTTAAAATATAACTATTATAACTACAGTATCTACTCAATGAATTAGGGCCACGCAGAATTTCGCGCAATTTCTCAATTCAAACAGGAATAACTCAGAGAAAACCTTGAATAAAACAACATTGAATTTTATTTACACATGAACACTTTATTACGCTTAAATTATGCATATATTTTCATATAAATATAGTTAGTATTTAGTATTTCCACCTTTGGCAGAAATAACTGCCTCAATTCTTTTTGGCATACTTAAAATGCACTGTTTTATCATGTTTTTTATTTCTTCGTCTTCTGACCAAATTTTTTGAATATTTTTTTTTAGACAGTCTACTGTCGGATTTGGAAATGAGTATACCTTATTTTTTAACATGCTCCATACGTTTTCTATAGGATTAAGGTCCGGAGAATTTCCAGGCCAGGGGAGCAAAGGCAGATTTTTGTTAGACAAAAATTTTATTATTGATTTAGCCCGGTGGCAAGGTGCCCCATCCTGCATGAAGGTGTATGGACCTTCTGTTGGGTCGAGTGTATGGTAGAAGGGCAATAAAATTCGTTCGAGGACCTGCTTATAGGAATTTTGGTTCATTGTTCCTTCCACGAAAAACAACGGCCCAGGTAAATTGTTAATAATACATGACCATATCATTGTTGCAGGGGAGTGTTTGATAACTTTTACCACACAGGCCTCATTGTAACGTTCCATCGGTGTTCTCCTGACGAATCGACGGCTCTCTGTCACGGCTTCTAACCGGCACTCATCACTAAAGATGACCTGAAAAATAATGAAAATTTAAGTTAAATTCAAATATATAAGTTTATTTACTAAAATGATATGTAGAAAATTCAATTTAATTAAATACCTTTTTCCAATCATCTACCGAGTAATTTCGATGTAGCCTGGCCCATTTTAATCGATCCGCTTTCATTCGTGGTGTCAATTTTGGTACTTTTACAGGGCGCCTGCATTTCAGATTTACTTCGTAAAGACGTCGCTTCAGTGTTGATACCGATATATTTATACCCTCTTCTTCCAATTTTATTTTTAATATTTTTGCTGATGCACTACGGTTTTCTAAGGCACTTTGAACGATTTTTCGATCAGTCCTCGGTGTTGTTTTTCTAATCCTACGACAGTTCTTTCGCCGATTGCTGGTGGCGGGTGACTGATTTTTTATTGATTTTGAAATTCTGTCCACTGTTTGACGAGAAACGTTTTCTTTTTTTGAAATTTCTCTATTAGATAGTATTTCTAATTTCAGTAGCACTATAACGCTAGACTTTTTTTCCTCAGAAATGTCTTTACTTTTTCCCATTTTGTCCTTTTCAAAAAAAAACACTTGTATTTACAAAAAATTTTTATACTTTATGAACTAAAATTAAAAATTAAGTTTTTTTCACAAGACACGATAACTATATAACCTCTCTGAACAAAACAACAACCAGAACTCAAGAAACTTCACTAATAAATGAGATAGGACTATTTTTTGAACTTTCAACTATCTGTCTACCTGTGCTAATTAGGGACCTTTCTCAGAAAAAGGGTTTGAAATTTTGTAAAGGCTTAAATAATTCAGGTATATTTAACATATTATTGAAGGTAATATACATGATATTAGATGTCAATAGAAAACTTTAAGTATTTATGTAAAATAAATATAATAATCCAAAAGATTTCAGAGTATTCAAAAAAATAATGGGTGGCCCTAATTCATTGAGTAGATACTGTATATAACTGTTCAATAACAATTCATATTATAACTATAAAACTATTCAATAACAATTCATATTATAACTATATAACTATTCATATTATATAACTATTCAGCGGAATCGACTTGTCATGTTTTATTAACCTTTTGGACGCGTAAATCGACTATAGTCTATGACTTGTAAACAAATAAAAGGAATTTTATGGAATACTTTATTTTTTATGGAAAATTTGCTTTTTTCAAATCAACTATTATTTTTTGCTTAAAGCGTTCAAAGAGTTGATTATAATACAGGAAAACCTCGATATAACGGACAATTTGGGGGTAAGGGATGTCCGTTAAAGCCGAAAGTCCGCCATATAAAAATAGGTTTAAAATAAATCTAGAACTTTTTTTGATAATTTGAACACTATTTAGAAATAAATAAATAATCCAAACCACGAACAAAATTATATTAATTGTCTTCGGACACTCGTCGTGAAGTGACGTTGCTGTTTGATATCGGAGCGCTTGCTTTCGGTAATCCTTCTTTGAAAAGGGGGAAAATGTTTTCTTAGCCTTTTTATGTTTGCTGTTTTTTTATAATCAGCTCTTTAAAATTACGAAAATGCGATTTTCTTTTTACATTATACCAAATATTTTGTCTCCATATCCGAAGTTCGTTAAATAGAGGTCCGTTATATCGAGGTTATACTGTAATTTTTTTGTTGTTGAGATATTTGTTTTTACATTATCCAAAAATGATTTTTCTGGTGATTTTATCCACATCTAATGAAGCGCTTAACTTTCTTTAAAGAATTATACCACATTTTACGAGAATTTCAAAGTAAAATCGTAAATTGAAACAACTTTTTGGCTGTTATGTTACGATATTTTACCTCGTATTTTTTTATGGCGTCTCAAGATGTTTGAACTACTTACTGTCCCATGTAATACTAATGACACAATATTACCTGAATCTCTTCAAATAAGTTCTGTCATTATCTTGTCATCAAAACTCTCAAATTGCCCATTATTGTATGTATGAAAGTGAAGCATGGAGTTAGCAAAAGTAGTATGAAAGTAGACTGAATGCAGTCGAAATGCAATCCCTCAGAAGAATGTGCGGCAAAAGGATGTATGATGGATGTTTGAATGGTGAAATAAGGAAAAAATCCAAAGGATGAGATAAGCATATCGATAAAATTAAGAAAGGCGTGTTGAGATGGTTTGTACATGTGGAACGAATGAGTGAGGATAGTACGATATAACAAATTTACGAGGCGAATGTAGTAAGTAATAGAAGCAGAGGAAGACCAAAGAAAACTTGGCATGATCAGGTATGTCAAATACTTGAAAGCGGCCGGGTCAGGAGTCGAAATAATCGGCGGGTATGAATGAGGAGATGCATGAATGTGGATTAGGCAAAGAGTGGTAATGCGTTCTATTTTCTCTGCCTACCCCTGCTGGGAAGCGGCGTGATGGTTAGTTGGTTACTTAGTATATATACCATATATTTGATGAATAATATTTTTTTTTGTTCATATTGGCCAGAAACCAAAAAAATAACAGTCGGCAAATAATTTATTTTATTTTTAAATAACACTTGTCAACAATTAACTTTTATTTTGTAACTGGCTTGAAAATACCTTATCTTTATGCACTTTGCATAGCCGAATTCAAAAAATCTTAAGCACGTCAGATTTTTTATTTATAAATATATTTTTAATTCTGATATTGTCTAAAGTTTATCTTAATATGTATGAATATAAAAAAACATAAAATGATCGTATTCAATATTAATAAGTAAATATATTTCCACTGTTACTCCCGTAATTTTCAATACTTTTTTTAATCCCTTAGACTTCAGACTAAAACATGTCTAGATACCAACCACTATTACGGTTTCAACGTATGGGGTCCATACAAACAATAATATGACTGTAACATCAAAACTTAACGTGATACAAGATTGTCACCGTATAGACTTTGAATAAGAACTATGAACTTAATCCAAATCAGTCATCAAAATTTCAATTACAAAATCATTGTTGGCCAGTGAAATTATACTTCTATTACGACACTAATTAGGTTTTTTTTCTCTCTAGACACTCGCGGGAATATACAAATAAAAAATATTAAAAGATCAACAAATTTTCAGAGCGTAAAATTTGGAATAAGTAATTATGAACAACAAGAAAATCATGATTTCACAGCGACCATTTTCTTAATGTCATTATTCTAGATAGACTTATAAACTCGGAGTAGCAAGAATTATAATTAATATTTTCCTTCGCAAATATTTCCCTCCCTTGTTAATTTACTTTCTCGTTTGATAACGTAATTTTCCCAAAAACTTTTCTCTGTGACGAAGTAAATAAGGACATTCTGTAAAACATCGTCACAAATTTATTGCTTTAAGAAATTTCTCGACGCAAAAAGTTTTTTTTTGCGATATTAGTTGTGAGAATTCTTTTAATAATAAGTAAGGAATTCGACATTTTTTTTTAAATATTGCTATTTTGAACTTGAATTGAGAAAGTTATTACTTATAACCCTTATCCGCACCTAATGGTGCATAGGGCACTGCATCAAATTAACGCAGTGTTATCTTGATCATTACTTACATGAAGGCAAGGTGATCACTCTTGCACTTCAGGAACCGAAGTCTGACAATTTTTCCCGACAATTTACTTTATCTTTCTTTATTTTTAATATAAACGTCAATTAGCATGACAAACTTTTCTATGTGTGATTATTGTTATTTACGGTGAACCGAACGAATAGAATTTATCTCAACAGATGTTCCTAGTTCCCACTCGAATACTGCGGAAGACATAACTGTAAAAGAGACGTAATACGAACATTTATTTAATCGACTAATGAGAAATCCAGAAAAAAATACGAGGCGGAACATCTCCCGACTTTACGGGTATTAGAAGTTCAAGTAAACCGTGAATTTAAATGGTCTTTTGGACATGGCACTTAAACATTACGTTTAACGTCTTCGGGACGCAAATTGACGTAACCGCCAGGACCCTTATTTAAAAAAAGAAGAAAAAATGGATATAAAGTAATGCATATGTTTTTTTGACATATCGCTCACTCCTTTCAAGAACGTCATGAATCAAAAAACTTGATTTTTCAGGAGAACGTTTTTAAAGTTTAAAAATATAATACAATATATTACAAATAAATATCAAGCCAGTTATTGACCTTTTTACTGTGCAGCAGATCTTTTTAGGTAAAACCTGAAGGTTTTTTCTCCATTTGAAAAAAATAATTAAACAATACCTTTTCTTCAAAATGCAAAAACAACACTTTCTGCCCTGAAGCGGGTAAATATTAAGTTAAAAATATGCCTCTTTTGCTGGGGTATAGTACATTTTCTGGGCATTCCGAAAACATGGACAACTGAAAATTGACGATTTTTGATTTATTACGTTGCTGAGAGGAGTGAGCGATATCAATGTGGACGAAGAAGAATAAATGAAGAAGAAAGCGGTCAGGTCAGGAGTCGAAATAGTCGGTAGGTATATGTATGAGGGCTGATCACTTTTCCTTCCTCTTGAGATAACACTGCGTTTGTATGATGCAGTGTCCTATGCACCATTGGGGTGCGGATAATGGCTTGAAGATGAAGACGTATGACGGGATGCGTGAATGCGGCAAAATGCGAATAATGTTTTGCAAAGACGAGTAGTGTGGTGAAATTCTCTCTGCCTACCCCCACGGGAAAGTGGCGTGATGGTTAGTCAGTTAGTTATGATATTTATTATATATATTTTTTTCTAAGTTTTACACTTCAGTTATAAATTCGGAGCATGTAATACTAATATGAACTAAATTGTCACACTCGTATTTAATTTAGATTTTACTTGGTAAATACCACTATTTTTTGAGACAGTATTTTACAAATGGCTCGTTATAAATTATCCAAAATTATTATTATTTCTTAAAATCTATTGCGACACGTGTTTCGATGCCTTCCGCATTATTATCAAACACCGTATTGACAAAATTTGAAGCAAAAACTCCAAATTATTCAATAATTTATGTTGAGTTGAAAGAACAAAGAAGTCTGACGGTTTTATACTATAAACATGTTTACCGAATGTATTTACGTGTGGGGTGGATCGGGGTGGGATTTTATTACCAGTCTGCCTCCCTCGGCCCACTGTGCGGCCGACACGTCGCTGTTGCTGGGCGAGCTATACACCCTAAACTAGACTCGTACGTCACCGCCCGTCTCGATACTTCAATACTTCGTATAGTACAGTATCAAACAGATTAATTGAAAACATTTTTTGTTGTATTTTCGTAAAAAATGTTTTAAAAAAACTGAATGGGCGTAATACATTTACATTAAATTTTAAAAATCTTGTTTTACTGTTGATGTCCGAGGTACTAAAAAACGTTTTATGTACTTTTCTGAATATTCTATGAAACACACAGCAAACGTGTTCATTTATATACAGTATCGAACAGATTATTGAACCAAATTTTTGTTGTTGTATTTTAAATATTAACTGTTATTTTAGGTGTAATGAAATACATTAATATTTGGTAACGCAATGTGTTATATGGATTTAAAACATGACCATTGTGACGTAGAACAATACTATCTGACATTTTAGCTGTAGTGAAGTACATTATTATTCGATAACGCAATTTTATCTGGCTTTACAACATGACCATTCTGACGTTGAACGATATTAACTGATATTTTAGGTGTAATGAAATACATTAATATTTGGCAACGCAATGTTATATGGATTTAAAACATGACCATTGTGACGTAGAACAATACTATCTGACATTTTAGATGTAGTGAAGTACATTATTATTCGATAACGCAATTTTATCTGGCTTTACAACATGACCATTCTGACGTTGAACGATATTAACTGATATTTTAGGTGTAATGAAATACATTAATATTTGGCAACGCAATGTTATATGGATTTAAAACATGACCATTGTGACGTAGAACAATACTAGCTGATATTTTAGCTCTAGTGAAAGACATTAATGATTGATAGCGCGTTGTTATCTGGCTTTAAAACATGGCCAATTTTAACGTACAACAAAATTGTATCTCTAATGAAAACCGCCATTTGATTTATTATTCCTATTTTTCGAAACATTCGTCAGTCGTAAGTGAAACAAATAATATTCTTCCCTAAAATATTGTACGCCGCGTTTTGGTTTTATTATTATTGGACCTGAAAACTTTCGTAATCGCTAGAAGAAAATCCATTGAACATGTCTAACAGCACGTAAAACATTTCACCCTTGTAAAATGGCAACCCTAAACTGTTAATGGGAGAAATGGGTACGCGTTATTTCGGGGTTCGTAGGTTTATATACTGAAATTCTTCTTTTGCCATTCGTGTAATAAGTCATCCCTATAATTTTATATACCTTCGTGACCTGTGACCTTTATTTTTTATTCATATGTGTCCTTATATAAATCCTTTGAATAAATAATACACAAGTCACTGCTTTGGGGATTGGTGTATTTCGTTTCCAGTCTATTATGAATAGGTACGTACAATACAGATACATAATACAAAAATCAATAAGGATTTACCCGTACTAACCATATAAATATAGTCATATGTTTAGCGTAAAACCATTTTTACGAGTAGATTAAATTACATTATGTTAGAGGTACTAAGTGTACCCGGGCACAGGTTGTTGTGGCTCAGACTAGTTAAATGGAAAAAAATTTTTGAAAAAATCATTAAAATTTGTATTTACATTAACATTTAATACTTTGTTTTGAATATTGAAAGCATTAACTTTGTGGATCATATAGATATATTATTTTGAGAAATAAAAAGACTCTGTGTTTTGATCTACTCACATTTTTATTAACCAACTAGTTTCGGCAACAACCTGTTGCCCTCTTCAGGGTTTAATTTATGACTCTATGAGTCATAAATTAAACCCTGAAGAGGGCAACAGGTTGTTGCCGAAACTAGTTGGTTAATAAAAATGTGAGTGGATCAAAACACAAAGTATTTTTATTTCTCGAAATAATATATTTAATACTTCCCCAATACAAGCACAGTGAAGCACCCTTATGGTAGTATTTTACGAAAATGGCGCTGAAAAAAATATCTAAAATATTGTTACTATCGTTATAGAGAGATTACTGTGTTTTTAATACCTAATTTATACGATTAAGGGTGTACTTTCAAATATACAAAGTCAGTACGTGACCGGCTACACGAAAAATTGTGTGTAAAAAAATTAACTAACTAACTAACTACCTAACTAACCATCACGCCGCTTCCCCGCAGGAGAGAATAGAACGCCACACAACTCTGTTCTTGCAAACATTCTTCACCTCTTCCACGTTCATGCATCTCCTCATACATACCCGCCGATTGTTTCGACTCCTAACCTGACCACTTTCAAGTATTTGGCATAGTTGATCGTGCCAAGTTTTTCTCGGTCTTCCTCTGCTCTTTTTTTCAATTACATTCATCTCATAAATTTGTTTTATAGTTCTTTACTCAATCATTCGTCCTACATGTCCAAACCATCTCACACATCACAACACACCTTTCTTAATTTTATCGATAATGCTTGTCTCAGCTTTGCATTGGTTCCTTATTTCACTGTTCAAACATCTATCATATATCGTTTTGTCAAAATTAATATTGTAATTTGGTTTATCGTGTTTTAAACTCCTTTAACGTCTTAAACGCCTTTCAATGACTCCTTTCTTTTCAAAAGCATATATTTCTTTCGAAGAAAAACTTATTTTTTCAATACAAAAATGGCGTTTTAAAAAAACAACAAACAAAAAAATCAATACAAAAACGGGCGCTTAAGCAAAAAATGTAATTACGTTAAATGTTGCCTGGATTTAAAGAAAATTGATTATCCCGGCTTTACCACATCGATGGTCGATTATTCCTACTGTATGTACGAGTAGGTCTCGTCACTTGTCAGACTGAAGGAATGCGTTTCGCAGAAAGTTAATTAACAATAATATCCATTAGCTTGTAGCATTCCTCGGCTCTTCGTCTCGGTGCGTAGATATAATATAGACCCGTCTCGTGTACTAAGCGCCCCGCGTGATATGACTTCCGAAGTGAGGCATTAATGAAAGCAAGCCTCAAATGAACCCTGGGGAAAGATGTAGATATCTAGAAGAAAGTCTGAAACTTTTAACGCGCGCTCATTCTAATCCCACAGTTTATATTCAAAACAAACAGTTAACAATTTAATTAAATGAGAATTTGCATGTCTTACCAGCTAAGTCTATTATCTCGCGTCGTCCCATTTTTCAATTGTTGTGGTAGGTACCTACCTACCTGCTTGATATTAAAACAGTATTAAAAAACGGAATAAATTTTACATAATGGCAATGTTTTTAAAAAATATATAAATGTCATGTCAAATATTTTTCATTTCTTTTGATATCTTAACATGGCTAATAATTGTCATAGGCTGGTTTAAGGAATCTTCAAAAAATCTTTTACAATCCCTCGATGGTTAAAATATACAAAGATTTAAACACATTCAAATTATTGTTACGAATATTTTAGTAATAAAAAAGTAGGTAAAAAGCTTCTCAATGTGGCGGTAATGCTAATCATAAATGAGGTCCCGGGTCCGATTCCTAGTGAAGTCAACATGAATACTCCGTTTTTTTTTTCACTAATACATTTTATGTTACCCTACACTTACATCATTCTTCTTCTTTTTTTTACATTTTTACCATTCAACATATATGAAGAAGTATGTGGAAGTCTGGGTATTTACAGGTTTTACGATCTGTCATAGGCTGATTGAAGTGATAACTTTTTATACATGTAACATTATTCTTTAGCGTAATTTTGTATTATCGAGATAGCGCTGCGTTCGATATTGCAGTAATCTGCACACGACTGGGATAAGAAATACAAAATATGAAAATATGTGTAACATTTATTTACTCAATATAGTTTAATTTTTACGTTTTAAATTTAAGTTTTACTTGGTTTATACTTATATTATTTACCAGGTAAAACTTAAATTAAAAATGGAAAGATATTACTACAAAGTGACTTATGAATCAATTAATGAATAGTACATAATTCTCACAAATTAGAATAACTCGAAAAAAAACACTGGTTCAAAGAAGACATAAAGTAAAGCGGTACAAAATAAATCCACTTCACGCTACTCCAATCACCCTACTATTACGCGCAAAGCAACAATTGAATATGTTTTGTTTTTGTCAGCTTGCGTAATTTTTTCTCGAAGGTTCCAAGCGTTGCGTTGGCCATAGAGTTCAGCGCTGGGTCATTTACCTAAAACTGTTTTATTCCGATGTTATTCGGTGTGTTGACCTTAAATGGTAAACACTTTCCACAGTTTGTCATCCTAAAATAGATTAGTTCGCGTGCTTTCCTCCTGCCCGTTATTTTTAACTTCAATACTAATAATCGCGCACAGGCGGGAAATTTAATAAGGCGCGGGAAACGTGTCTGATTTTTTAAATTAGAAAAAGGTTCCAACTGTCAAAAACTGACACAGACATTAAACAGATTTTTCTATGGAATTTAGTCGGGAGGAAATAATATTTGTAAAATTGCTGTATTTGACAATTTGACACGAAAAACTTAAGCTTAAGAAAGAAATATTAAACGAGAAAAAGTAACAAATACCATCGCAAACGGGTAGCAGAAAAATTAACATTATTTTCATCAGCAGTACCTACCTCTGGTTTAAGCAAACAATAAAATGATAACTGAATATTTTTTCGACATCTCAACATCGACGAGGAAGAATATGGAAGTCTGGGTATCAACAGGGCTTTTGACCTGTCATACGCTGCATATGTGACCACTTCACACACGTACAACATTCACCATTCTCCATGATTGACCTTACTACTCAACTTTTTATGACTCCCACATACATTATTAATCTCAAGATACTGTACTTGTGAGTTCACTAGATCCATCTATGATTGGATTGGGAAAACTTTTATTTAGCAGCCACCATTTAATTTGGGTGTATGTAGGATCCTATTTATTTTACTTTTTCCTAGATTATTTTACGTACTGGGAAACGCCTGAAAACCTGCATTTTTATGCAGCTTATAATTTGACCAAACTATTTTATTCACACACTCAAAATGTTGTGAAATACGAGTAATAATGATTTAATTTATCATCAAGAACGACTCCTTAATATATATTTTTTAAAGATTCAGAAGTAGGTACTATTAATTATCCGATGACATACGAGGGACGCATTCATTAGTTGAGTGTTTATTTTGAAAATAAATGTTCCCGCTCAAAATAGTGCAGTTGGAATAACAAATGGGATATTATGATAGTAAAATGTCATATCTAACTAGGCACGGGAAATCAATTTTAAAAGGGCGGTTGAAATAACGACTTCTTCTTCGAATGAAGTCGTTACATAATTCGGTTTTTGGGTTTCCATGATAATTGCCGAAGCGGAAATGTCACTATAAGAAGACAATGTTTGAACTAACATATATTGTGTATTATTGCTTTGAATCCCTTTCATTAAATACCTATCAGAGAAAGCTAAACTGGGAATACACAACGGGGTCTTGGTTTTAACACTAATGTATGGAATTAAGTATGGAGTTGGCAAAAGAAGGATAAAAGTAGACCGAATACAGTTGAAATGCGATCCCTCAGACGAATGTGCGGCAAAACGATGTATGATAGATGTTTAAATGATGAAATAAGGAAATAATGCAAGGTTGGGATAAGCGTTATTGATACAATTAAGAAAGGTGTGCTGAGATGGTGGAACGATTAGTGAGGAAAGAATGGTAAAACAAATTTATGAAACGAACGTTGTTGGGGAAAGAGGAGTAGAGAATGAACGAGGAAAATTTGCATGATCAAGTATGTCAAATACTTGAAAGCGATCATGTCAGGAGTCGTAATAATCGGCGGGTATGAATGAGGAGATGTACGAATGTGGAAAGACGCGAAGAATCTTTGCAAACAAAGACAGAGTATTGTGGCGTTCTATTCTCCGTAGGGGTAGGCAGAGGCCTACCCCTACGGAGAAGTGGCGTGATGATAAGTTAAGTTTTTTAATTACCTAACGTCCAAGTGCCTCTGAAATCTAGCCACGGCTTATGCAACACCGCTTATCATTACCCTACTCAGGCTTTTTTAAGTTTTATAGCCTATTTTATGCCTACTCGTAAGTTGATTTACTCTTTATGTTTAATTTACATTTATTTTTTAATATAACGCATTAAAAAAAAACTGCGCTCACGCAACGAATAGACTATACGACAGCCGCGTCTCCTATACGACAGCCGCGTCTTCTATACGACCGCCAAATTTTCTGCCGCGAGTCCGTTAATGTTAATATTTTTGTGTAAATACACTAAAAAAACATGATAATTAAAGTGAATTGTGTACTGTGAACATCTATAATGGATATTCGAACGACTTACGAAAGTTTCACTACAAAAAATACGCAAAAATATGTTTTTTTTTGTCAAAAATTGTAGTGTAAAATAATCCAGCTCGGGACGGAAAGTTTGACACTCGTAATTGAGCAGCTTAGAGGTTAAAGATATTTAATTTTGAATAAATAAACGGAATGAAATATTTCACCGACTCGTGGCATGTTGAACATTTTCCCTGCATTATTTAACATTTGCAAAAGCCATAGAAAACGGAACGTGACAAACCTCTTGCGGGAACATAAAAAGTATTAAAGGAGGAAGTTCTTAATATCTTCGTTCAAAAATTCTCCTCTGACTAAAGTTCACATCTGCTTCCCTAAAAAATGAAAGTAGGCAAAAGTCGTTCCGGGGTCAGATAATGTTCCCAGAGTTATTTAATGTTGCCTGTCGCGTTCTCCCCTCTTTCCCCTTTTGTTTTATTGCCGAGGGTGGGACTTTTTCTTCTCGGTGTTGCCATATCGGCGTATTGAGCTGGAGAGTTTACTTCCTTATTGACATTATTTGGGCAACACCCCGACGATTGATTCGCTCAGGAAGGGAGTGTTATTAATCTGCTTTTTGTCTCTTATCTCTTCGCACGTTGACATATTAGAAAATCGTTCATTATTATTTCTTTGTCTTCAGTGTATATTATGGAAGTTGTATGCTTGTAAGAAATATTTTTTATAAAAGAATGTCCTTTGTGTTGAGATGGTTTGGACATGTAGAACGAATGAGTGAGGAAAAAATGGTAAAACAAATTTATGAGGCGAATGTAATTGGAAAAAGGAGCAGAGGAAGACCGAGAAAAACTTGGCACGATCAAGTATGCCAAATACTTGAAAGTGGTCAGATTAAGAGTCGAAACAATCGGCGGTTATGTATGAGGAGATGCATGAACGTGGAAGAGGCGAAGAATGTTTGCAAGGACAGAGTGTTCTGGCGTTCTATTCTCTCTGCCTACCCCTGCGGGAAAGCGGCGTGATGGTCAGTTGGTTAGTTATTTATGCCCTTTTTATGAATATACGAATACAAAAATAAATATACATTTTTTGACATCTCTACATAGATGAAAAAGTATATAAAAGTCTGGATATTTTCAGGGTTTATGACCTGTCTTAGGCTGGTCTAGTGATCAGGTGAATGATCCACGTATGTAAAGTGATCACATAACCTGCCTATATCAGGTCATGAGCCCTGTAAAACCCTGACTTTCATGTTCTTCTTTATCTATGTTGAAAATATGTCAAAAAATGTATAAGTTATTCCTAAAATATATAATTTTATTTACTTGCTCACGTTCAAAGGTAAAATAAAAAAAACAATTATTTTAAATATTAGCTGGATTTTGAAATCGGTTATTAAAAATTAAAAAATCGACGTTATATTTTCATTTATTAATATATCTTCGTTTTATTAAACAGTAACAAAATATTATTTTGTTTCATTTATTTTTTCTTACTTTTTTGATACCTTCACCATTTTCGCTATTATTTTCAAGGATATTTTGCACTGTGCTGAGTAAAATTTTGAAAAATAACTGGTTTGTTTAAAGTTAGTTTGAAAATACCATAACAAGGCAAGGCAGGTGTTTTTTTATAATAAAATACAATTTACAAACTGGGAACAAAGTGAATGGTGCACTGAAATCAGTTATAGCAAATAAAAACCTATCAGCGGAAGCTAAACTGGCAGTGCACAACGGAGTCCTGGTTCCAACTCTAATGTATGGAAGTGAAACATGGAGTTGGCAAACGAAGGATGAAAGTAGACTGAATGCAGTCGAAATGCGATCTCTCAGAAGAATGTGCGACAAAACGATGTATGATAGATGTGCGAATAGTGAAATAAGGAAGGAATGCAAAGCTGAGATAAGCATTATCGATAAAATTAAGAAAGGTGTGTTGAGATGGTTTGGACATGTGGAACGAATGAGTGAGGAAAGAACGGTAAAACAAATTTATGAGGCGAATGTTAGTGGGAAAAGAAGCAGAGGAAGACCGAGAAAAACATGGCACGATCAGGTATACCAAATACTTGAAAGTGGTCAGTTTAGGAGTCGTAACAATCGGCGGGTATGTATGAGGAGATGCATGAACGTGGAAGAGGTGAAGAATGTTTGCAAGGACAGAGTGGTGTGGCGCTCTATTCTCTCTGCCTACCCCTGCGGGGAAGCGGCGTGATGGTTAGTTAGTTAGTTAAATACAATTTATTAGACTCTTAAAACCAATATTTGATTTTAATATTTAATATATAAATTCAAATAATAACGTTGCTCAGGAATAAATTGGTTAATACCTCAGTATTATACTTCAAGTATTAATTATAATAAGTACTTACCCATTCAACCTTTGTTGCCATTATTAAGAAATTAATTAATTTCATGGAATTAACGTAAACCCTATACCGAGTGCCTTCTCAACCCTTTCAGAGGTAAATCCACTAATTTCTAAAGCATAATGATCCATTGTTCAAAAGCAAATGAAATAATTGCAATCCTCCTTCACAATACCCCGTTCCATGGTGTTGCCAAGTTTCAACGGGCAATTTACTATGTTATAAGCCGGGGAATGGGCAGAGAATACATAGTGTCTTATTAGATTTTTGTGCGATGCGGTTGGGTGTAATGACTGCCTGTAAGTGGATTACGTTGTATCAAGCCAAGCATTTCATATTTGCGATCGGCTTTCATCTTCTTCGGCCACATTTTCCATTAGAGCACTACCCGAGAAGTGATATTGCGTACGTGATCTCCTATTTAATAGATTGTATAGCGATTCTTGGCGGGAGTTTCAGATGAAATTATTTTTATTTTAACTTCATGTACAGAAAAAATATGTACTTTGGCGGGCTTACTGCTAAGAAGTCTTCCAACCAACCAAAAACAGACTGTAATAATGGTTAAAACGTTTGATACTTTATAAAGCTGTTTGCAATCAGAGGGTAGATGGTGCTTGAACAAAACGAGAAAGAAAATAATCATAAATTACAATTAACTGCCGTATAAATGAAGCAACTATGTTATATTGAGTATTTATAAAAATTACAAATTGATGATAATAAGGAAGGCAAACGAAGAAGGATGTTTAGGAAATAAATTTATTTTGAAAAATCTTATTGATATAATGTGTTTTTTTATAGCAACACAGAATTTAACATTGTATGTATGTACCTACTAGACATGGGCTATTGAAATAACAAACCGAATTAAATGACGTCTTCTTTAAAGAAGACGTTATTTAATTAATAACGAAGTAAGTAAGTTATAGTAAGTTATTTAATTTAGACGTTATTTAATAATGAAGTGTTTAATTGGCGCATTTTTCTAAAATGCATAAAAGCGTTAAATGTATCTTATCGATTATTATATCGGTACATAAATAGTCCACCTCCGTAGAGCAGTGGTCAGCGCGATTGGCTACCGTGCTGGAAGTCCCGGGTTCGATTCCCAGGGGGGGTCAAAATAAAAATGTGATTTTCCCTCTCATATTTATTTAATTACTAACCCTGGACTGGTACAAGAAGCGCAGGGCTGATCACCTTGCCTTCAAGCAATTAACGATGAAGATAACAGTGCGTCACTACGATGCAGTACCCTATGCACCATTGGGTGCGGATAAGGGATAAAAAATTAATAAATAGGATTATCCAACGTAAAATTGGTTCACCGCAATTAGTATTGATATTGATGAAGCTGAAAGACATTTTTTCAAAACAAAATTATATCGCTTCTCCTTTTAATGTCGGCCGGATGAAAATATGAATGCTTAAAAATATTATATGACACGATTTGTCGGCTACACATTATTATCAAAGCAAATTAACGCGAGTTGTTCTTAATCACCAATTATATTTCTTCATTTTTAATTGGCGCGGAATGCAGTTTGCCGTTATTATCATATTTCAGGCGCCAATCGTCTGTCAGTATGAAATTCTTAAATTCATTTTAATGTGCGTTTGTTATTCAGTGTTAATTGTATCCGGTAAAATCCATTGTCGCGTCGGTTTATGTATATCTAATATGATGATTACCGACGAAAAAAATCACATTTACAAGTAATTGTTTATTCAGTAAACGATGCAGATATATTGAACATATTGAAAGCTGTCCCACCGCATGCCCAGATCTGATACAGATACATCTAGGCTTCCTGACAGATATGCTCTTGCAAAGCAATTTTTTTAACTCAACTTAGATAAATGTGTATCTGAAGTTAACTTAGATATAATATATTGAAGGCCAAACTCGCATTAATAAAACTCAGTTGGCTTCCGTCAACGTATAGAGCCGGACAACTGGTTACGCCCTTTTTTGTTTATAATACATAATGTTTTTTTTGTGTTTTAGAAAATGTATTAAATATTTTTATTTTATTTTTATAACTTGTTTCCTTTCAATAACTATTTTCTTTACGAAACCATACATTTATTTCGAAAAAAAACTTATTTTTCATTACACAAAGAGTGTTTAAAAAAAGTTGGTGTTTAACGAATACTAGGCCTTAAAAGTAGGTAACTTTTAACGTAATTTTTTTTTTGTTATTGCTTTAAATACCGTTTTTGTGTTGAAAATGTAAGTTTTTAATGTATTTTTAAATGTATGGTTTTGAAAAGAGGTTGAAAATAAAGGTAATTTAAAAAATATATATATGTTCTAAAAATAATCAAATTCCAATATGTATTCTAAAATAATGTGCGCGAACAGCACGTGTGGCTTCTCGCGCAGCCGGTCGTGTACTGAATTGTATATTTGAGAGTACACCCTTTATATATTTCGCAGAAAAGGTCGAGATGAAGTTGCACCGAAAAAAAAGGTGGATTCTTACATTTAAGGGCCTACTTCGAAAAAGACAAATTCTGAGTTCCGAAAGATATATAATTTAGTATTTTCAGCGAGTACAAATATGTACTTCAGCTTGCCTAAAATCGTCGAATCACAAAAGATTTTTTTTTTACAAATAAATGAATTAGAAATTCGAGATGTTTTTTTACGAATTTATAAAGTAAATTATTTAATTAAATTTGTCGCCAGTGCGAATAATATGGTAGGATGATGTTTCTTTCTGTTTATTTTCTTGAAATATAATATTTATAAAAATTCAAATATTCTACATTGAGAAATGAGATTTTCTACAAGCTCAAATTCAATTATTTTTAATGACTCGAGGCGTCAAATCATGATAATACAATTATTTTTAAAAATGTGAAACGGAGATAATCCCGGATTTTCGTAAGAAACGACTTTAATGGGAAATATTATCCAGGATTATCCTCGGGAAGAGGGATAATTGGAAGGCATTGTACAAGAGCCAATTTTATAAATTTATTTAATTTAATATTAACGTTATTTTTTTAAACGTTATAAAAATGTTATTTAAAAACAGATTGTGAGTTTGGGTGACACAACTTTTTTTTCAGTGTCAATTTTAAAAAAATTATCAAATTTTAAATATCATACATTATTTCATTAGATTATATTATTTATACACTAGTTAATACATTTTTGGAGTTTTTCTGAGGTTATCATAGTAATTTAAAAAAAAATATTTCCACATTTAAATCATTTCTAAACGTAAGACAAAATAACAATGACTGTCTTTACTTTTTCTTAATAATTAATATTGTAAGTTAATTTTTTTTCTTCTTATAATAAAATAATATTTTATTGTTTATTACTAAAATGCTTTATTTTAAGTTTTAGTGATACTAAATATTAATTTTTGAAACTTGTATATATGCACGTTCTTAGGTCCCTTTCACATGTGTGATTGAGACATGGAAGAATGGGTGATTGTGGCGCCATCACTTGAGAAATTAGTGAAGTAAATATATAGTCCGAAGCGCAGGAGTGATCGCCTTGCCTTCAAGAAAGTAACTATCGAGATAACACTGCGTCAATACGATGCAGTGCCCTAAGCAACATTGGTTGCGCATGAGGGTTAGAAACAAAATATAGTTTACTTCAGTACATACTCCAGATAAAAAATAATAATAAAAAATCTCACATCTTTCTTCCAAGCATAGTATAGTGTTTGTCATTAGATTTTTTAAATATATCTTTAGAAAATTATTTAAGTGGTATGGACATGTAGAGCGAATGGATAGCGAGAGAATGACTAAGAAATTATATTTGGCAAATATGAATAAGAGAACAGAACGAAGATGACCAAAAAAGACTTAGCGCGACCAGATCAATTAAAACCTAAAATCTGGTGGTGTCAAAAGTCTCCGTAATTGAAGGGCATGTATGACTAGATGTATGGATGTGAAGGAAGCTAGGCGTGTATGTCGGGACAGACGAGTGTGACGCTCCGAATGGATTTTCTGCCTACCGCTGAAGATAACGGCGTGATAGCAGTAGTCTTCTCTCCGCATCCCAATGGTGCATAGGGTACTACATCATATAAACGCAGTGTTATCTTGATCGTTAACACACGAAGGAAAGGTGATCAGCCCTTCGCTTCAGGTACCAGTCCAGGGTAATAATATTGGATATATATTGGAGTGAAAAAATCACTTATATTTATTTTACCCCCCCCCCCCCTGGGAATCGAACCCGGGACCTCCAGAACGGTAGCCGTGCGTGCTGACCATTACGAAATCTTTTACTGAGATGTTTTGAGTAGATCTAGCAAAGTTTTATCGAATAGAGATGGCAGTACCAGAGAAACAGAGACACTTAACAATATTTTAGAGTGCTCACTAGAGACATACATGAAATATTCAGTGTTGGTGACTGGTAAATATTCTTGTATTATTACTCAGTTTTATGAAGCTATTAAGGGCGTGTTAATTTTCTAATTCTCCCCTCGAGACCTCGTTAAGCATTGCAGACGTCGAATTTAACCCGGGCCGTGTTGCCCTTTCTGGCTTAGCGCTTGTCTTTTAATGTGACCAGTAGTGAAAAAAAAAACTCCCAAAAAGCGGAAATTCTCCTCGCATAATAATAAAAAAAATAATAACCACACGAATTATTTATTAGTAATGCTTTTTATTAATCGGTTTTTGCAACATTAAATTGTAATCAGTTATAAGATTTTTTTATCTGCAGTTTGCAACAAAAAAAATTGTAAAATAAATTTAATTAATTTTTTCCAAAATTAATTAAATTTATTTTACAAATTTTACACAATTTAACTAATGTTATATTTAACTAATGATAAACTATAATTGAATAATTATGTATAATAATTATTAAATTATAGTTTAAAATATATATGAAGATATAAGAAAGGAATGTAAGGCTGAACGAAAAATAATTTAAAAAAATTAGAATGAGTTCTTTACGGTGGTATGTACATGTGGAGCGAATGGATAACGAGAGAATGACTAAGAAAATATATGTGGTGAATGTGAGAGGGAAAACAGAACGAGGACGACCGAAAAGACTTGCCACGATCAGATCAATCAGAACCCAAAATCTGGCGGTGTCAAAAGTCTACATAATCGGAGGGCATGTATGACTAGATGTATGGATGTGAAGGAGGCGAGGGGTGTATGTCAGGACAGAAGAGTGTGGCGTTCCATCCTCTCTGCCTACCCCTGCGAGGAAACGGCGTGATGGTAGTAGTAGTAGTAATAGTATTCTTGAAAAAAAAACAATATTTAAAGTTATGTCGAAGGTTAACTTTAATTTGGTGACAGCTACAGGGTCAGATTTCCTGGTCAAATTTGTCGCATCTGGCTCGGGTCCGTTCGGGTCTTTTAGCCATTAAACGCACTTACATATTTAAAAATATGGTTACGAAATTTTTTATTTTATTTTATTTACTCCAACCACCCTACATTGGGTTATTTTCAGGCATATTTTTTATAAACAAGCAAAAAAATCAAGTTTGTTGTCACAAAATATTGTCAGGTATGAAACCTGACAAAAATTTGTCAGTGTATCCGGTGCGCATTAAATATTTTTGGAACAGATATCTTTTCTCGTGCGCGTAGGTCATACGGGTTAACGCGGAATGGTGAAGAAAAACCGCGCGTATCACGTACGTTTTTTATGTGTAGGGCGGTTAATAAAGTTACTAAAAATATTAGAATTAAATTATTTTAAAACATATCTTATAGTTACTTATAACATATCTTAAACTAGTTACGCTGTGCTTCTGCAAAAAAGATATTCAATATTTTAAGTAATCATTTATAAACACAGGATTTTATTTGCAAATGTAAAGATTTTTTCACTTAAAAACTGAGACTGAATTTATTTAAATATATATTTTTAAATTTTTATTGAAAGCTGTCCCACCGCATGCCCAGATCTGATACAGAAGCATCTAGGCTTCCTGACAGATCTGCTCTTGCTAAGCATTTTTTTTTAACTAAGTTGCGAAATTTATTGAAAATGTGAAACAACATAAAATTGTATCCCGATTTTACTGTGAATTTAGATTTAAAAGCTTTCAATATACCTGTCACTGCTAATCTAAATAAATAAATATTTTTAATATTTTTAAATTACTTAAAATATTTACTATTCTCTTTACATATTTTTTAAATATATTCAAAGTGTGTTCGATGGCTATGCGATCCTAACGGACCCGAGCCAAATGTATCATATGCGACAAATTTAGCAACCATTTCATATGATATGAAAATGTATAAAACTTTTTCTAAATTGAATTTAAGCTGACTAGAGTTAACGAGAAAATTAAGTTAACAGCGTACGTTTTTCATGGCTACAGGTGTAAATTATGTATTCATTATTTCAAAGAAATTAATTTTCACCTCTACCGACATGAAGTTAGCAATAAAAAACAAATAAAATAAAAACAAATGTTGAGCAAACCCTGTTTCACCGTAAATTACTCTTTTATACGAGCTTTTCCACACTTTACCTCGTTATTTCTCTGTGTACTTTTATACCCTCTTTTCTTCCACCCTCGCCGAGAGTAACGAACGGTTGATAAATGTTTTTCACTCCATTCTTTACTGCTACTTTATCTCGCTTCAAAATCATTAGCGCACCGAGAAATCTTTTGCAAGGAGTTGATCTTCTTAGAAAAATACATTTTGTCGTAAAAATATATTAATGAAAATAATTTTACGGACGTGATATAAATTTAACTCTGTTCATGTAGTTTCAAGTTCTGATTTTTCAAGGGACAATATAAGGAAAACAGATATGTTTTTAAAGAGAATTCTAAAAAAGTACAATAACGGTATAAAAGGGAAGACATTGTTGTCATTGAAGTGATCGTACCTTATGTTGTATTTGTTGTCACTGACGTTATTATAAATATATACTATTTGTTATCACTGACGTTATTGCACCTAATGGTGTAAGTGGTATCTTATCTTATCAGTAAGTGATTGTTTATAATTTATAATGACTTTAACATATTAAACATTATGTTTTCGGAGGTCCTCACCAAAACGTTACATTACCATTATAAATGATTTTAAGTAATCAGGAATTCTAGCTTGTAAAATTATTACGTTTTGGTGCGATTTAATGATTTCATATTGGTTTAACTCAGGATTGGTCACATTTTGTCGCAACTTTAATTAAGATTTCGATAGAATACAGTAAACAGAACAGATTTGCATTTAAATAATTTTTGTGCAGTATTGGAAATGTAACTTTTTGGTGAGGACCTCCACATTTGTTGTCACTAAATTGAATGCACATAACGTGGTTTGTTGTCGCTGAAGTGATTGTGTAGAATGTGGTTTGTTGTCTTTGAAATTATTGTGTAGAATGTGGTTTGTTGTCTCTGAAGTAATTGTGTAGAATGTGGTTTGTTGTCTCTGAAGTAATTGTGTAGAATGTGGTTTGTTGTCTCTGAAATGAATGTGTAGAATGTGGTTTGTTGTCTCTGAAATGATTGTGTAGAATGTGGTTTGTTGTCTCTGAAATGATTGTGTAGAATGTGGTTTGTTGTCTCTGAAATGATTGTGTAGAATGTGGTTTGTTGTCTCTGAAATGATTGTGTAGAACGTGGTTTGTTGTCTCTGAAATAATTGTGTAGAATGTGGTTTTTTGTCTCTGAAGTGATTGAATATAATCTTATTTGTTGTCACTGAAGAGATTGCACCTAATTCTGTATTTGTTTTCACTGAAGTGATTGTATATAATGTGGTTTGTTGTCACTGAAGTACAGATTGAATATAATATTGTTGATTGTCACTGAAGAGATTGCACCCAATGGTGTATTTGTTTTCACTGAAGTGATTGTATATAATGTGGTTTGTTGTCACTGAAGTATAGATTGAATATAATATTGTTGATTGTCACTGAAGAGATTGCACCCAATGGTGTATTTGTTTTCACTGAAGTCATTGTATATAATGTGGTTTGTTGTCACTGAAGTATAGATTGAATGTAATATTGTTGATTGTCACTGAAGAGATTGCACCCAATGGTGTATTTGTTTTCACTGAAGTGATTGTATATAATGTGGTTTGTTGTCACTGAAGTATAGATTGAATATAATATTGTTGATTGTCACTGAAGAGATTGCACCCAATGGTGTATTTGTTTTCACTGAAGTGATTGTATATAATGTGGTTTGTTGTCACTGAAATATAGATTGAATATAATATTGTTGATTGTCACTGAAGAGATTGCACCCAATGGTGTATTTGTTTTCACTAAAGTCATTGTATATAATGTGGTTTGTTGTCACTGAAGTATAGATTGAATATAATATTGTTGATTGTCACTGAAGAGATTGCACCCAATGGTGTATTTGTTTTCACTCAAGTCATTGTAAAAAATGTGGTTTGTTGTCAATGAACTATAGATTGAATATAATATTGTTGATTGTCACTGAAGAGATTGCACCCAATGGTGTATTCGTTTTCACTGAAGTCATTGTATATAATGTGGTTTGTTGTCACTGAAGTATAGATTGAATATAATATTGTTTATTGTCACTGAAGTGATTGCATATTACTTGTTGTCTGTAATGTTTCGTTTGTTGTCAGGTCGGCGACAAGGTGGTGGCCCTGCCCGAGTACCGCGCGTGGTCCGAGCTGGTGGCCGTGCCCGCCAAGTACGTGTACGCGCTGCCCGAGGCCATGTCCCCGCTGGACGCGGTGGCCATCACCATGAACTACCTCGTGGCCTACATCCTCGTCTTCGACATGGCCAACGTGGTCCCGGGCAAGAGCGTGCTGCTGCACTCGGCCGGAGGCGGCGTGGTGAGTTCACAATCACTATTCTTCTCATTCCAACTCTTATCCGCACCCAATGGTGCATAGGGCACTGCGCACCATTGAGTGACCAGGGACCAGTCCAGGGAATATTAAATATGTATTTAAGTTAAATATGTATTTATTTTACAATCAGTAATATTTATTTTTACCCCCCCTGGGAATTGAACCCGGGACCTCCAGCACGGTAGCTAAACACGCTAACCATTACACCACGGAGGCTAGAAAACAATAACTATTACTTCATTTCAATCAGAATATAAGTACAAGCTGAGCGAAATTGGCGTCGCGGGCGCCAAGTGCAAAATAAATTCAAGAAAGATTTATTTTCAAATGATCTGGGTGTTTATGATGTATTTTTCACATTTACCTTCCCTATCCTTACTATCCTACCTGCTGACAAGCCACTTAAAGTAGAGGCTTTGCGGTTTATTCCTTTTAAAAAAAATCATGGGTAGATATGATGAATGTTACACTTCTATAAAGTGATCGCTTGAACCAGCTTATGATGGGTCTTAAGCCCCGTAAATACGCAAACATCCACATTTTCTTCATCTATGTTGAGATGTAAAAATGTGAAATCAAGACGCAATCAAACGTCAAAATCGATCTAAAAGTAGTATCTCCCATAAACCCATGCAAAAAATTATCCATGTCTTTAGAAGCGTCCTTGAGGTAGTATTTTGCGAAAATGGCGCCATACAAATTATCCAAATTATTATTATTATAAACCCTTCTTACGAATATAAATACTTATATTACCTTTATCTTTCAAAATGTAAATATTATCACTATAAAGGTTCGTTGTTTATTTGTGTTGTGTGTTGTGAACATACTTATTCGTGATACATCATATCATATTCGCATTAATAATCTGAAAATATTCAAGATGTACTAGCGTGCATTCCTCTTATTTTAGTCATTGGTCGATCTGAGCCATATGGCGTCCATTCGCAGAAGTACTGTGAGAAATGGAACGTAAATCAGTGGACCACCCCGGGACAAAGAATAATAAAAAGCGTTTCGTTGAAATTTTTATACGGCTTTGGAATGTAATTAAACAGTCGCTTCCGCATGTGATCGCTTTGTAGGAATTTTGACCAGTTGCAGTTACAACTTTAGTAAAAAAGTATATTATAATTATACTATTATGGCAGTACTCCGTATGTAATGTCTATGTCCGCCTCTGTAGTGTAATGGTCAGCACGCTCGGCTACCGTTCTGGAGGTCCCGGGTTCGATTCCCAAGGGGGGTAACATAAATATAAGTGATTTTTTCACTGTCATATTTATTCAATATTACCCTGGACTGGTACCTGAAGCGGAGGGCTGATCACCTTTCCTTCATGTGTAAACGATCAAGATAACATTGCGTTTATATGACGCAGTGCCCTATGCACCATTGGGGTGCGGATAAGAGTTTTATTATTTTTTATTATTATTATGGCAGTACACAACGGAGTCCTGGTACCAACCCAAAGATCCAAAATACACATAAATAATATTAATTTTTAATAAGTGTGTCCAAATACTGGTTCTCGATTATTTCCAACCATAAGAGTTATTTTTCATGTTATTTTTTGACATCTCATCATGAAGTAGAATATGGAAGTCTGGGCATTACGGGGCTCTATATGATGTCTCTAGTGAAGTTCTAGTGATTCAAGAACAAGGTTTCTAAATTGGTTCATATATAAAGAGTTTGCGTAGTGTGGTTGTCAAAAATGGGTAGAATTGGTGAATGTTACACGTGTGTAAAGTGATCACTTAAACAAGCCTATGACGGTCGTCAGCCCCGTAAATGCCCAGACTTCCATATTCTACTTCATCTTTGATGAGATGTCAAAAAATAATATGAAAAATAACTCCTATAATTGGAGATAATCCAGATTTGTGAACAAGAATTTGGACACTCTGAAATGTTGTATCTGTATTCCATATATTTATACAAAAATCAAAGGGTTGATAACCCTGACTCCAGTTAACGATCGAGTATACGCCGCGTAGTTCCGATCCGGTATCCAATGTAAGAAACAAAAGTTAATTAATTTGTAGGTTCCAACCTCATGCCTTGATTTTTTGGAGAATCGAATAAAAGCTTTTTACGAAATAAAGGACGCTTTATACATTTTTTCGATTTCCTAATTGATTCATTAAACTGTTTGAAACGAGAACGTCCTTCGTTTAATCCTAACGACATCCCTTTAATTAATGCCTTGTTATTTAAGTATTCCCTCGGTGAATATTCCGTTTGAAAGAATATCTCTTCTGACAGTTTAATGTCCATATTTATGGTCCACTTGTTGCTCCCAAATACGTCCGACATTTTGAAATATATTTTAGCTTTCGCATCTCGGACATCAGAGATAGGTTATTATTAAACCTTTTTAACGCTCTTGGCAAAAATGAGACGTCACCTTATTATAATGAAATGAGAAACTCGTATTTTCACTAATGAGCAATATCGATCGGATATAGTACTTTATGTCTCCTTCACACGGATGAGTGAATTCGCTAATAAAATGGCGGGCCATCCAGTTTAGCAATATCTATGAAAGTACAGTGGAACCTCTCATAACGAGTAAAACAAACTAAAAAAGTTTCTCCCTTAACGAGCGACATTTCGCATGAGTTACAGAGAATGGGCAAGTCCCCCTTTCACGACATTCACTTGTGAACCGGGCCTTCCGCGCCAGTCAAAAGAAAAAAATGTATCGCTTAACGAGTAAGATTCGGTAACGAATTATGCTCGTTATGGAGGTTCCGCTGTATAGGTAAGCTATAAAAATTATTTAAGTTTTACTTGGAAAATACCACTATTTCTTAAAATCTATAGTGACATAATATGTATACATATGCGTGAAAATGCTGCGGAATGCATCGAAACACGTGTCACAATAGATTTAAAAAATAGCGGTATTTACCAAGCAAAACTTAAATTAAAAATAGAAAGATATTACCACAAAGTGACTGCTGAATTGATAAATGAAATTATGAAAACAATACTTAAACGTAATGTACTAACAGAGATAGAATTTCATGGAGAATCGAACAAATCTGTCTGTTCGCTATTTTAATTCGAGAAGTTATTCGTCCGTCTAAAGAAGTCATAACATATTGTTCCACAAATGTCACGTGATTGCAAATAAAAAAATGTTCGCAGTCAGATGTAGCGAGAGTAGAAAAGGGATTATATGTTAGTGAATATTAATGATATACGTCAATTTTTTTTACTTATATCGATATTCTATCGTAATCTGCGATCACGGTACTAGCAAATAGCTGATATTCTAGTTAATTGTTAGTATTATTACATGTACCTTTTCATACACTAGTGTGTTTGGTCAATTAACTGCATTTCGAATTCCGCATATAAATGTTGGCCATTTTCACCGTCATTCTTCATATTATTCGACGCTTTAAAACCATATGTCGTGAAGTTAATGGAAAATACATCAATATTTGTTTTTTTTTGTTGAATGGAAGCAAAGTTAAAGTTACGTTTATTACGGAATTAAACCGTTAGCTTCGAATCTCAGATCAGCCCAGAAAATCACTTATATTTATTTTTACCCCCCTAGGTATTGAACCGGAAAGGTGGCTAAATGTGCTAACCGCTAGACAATTGAGATTGACATTTAATTAACGAATTTCGGAATCATTTAAAGTGTTTGAACTTCGGGTACGAAATCACGCAATCGTAAAAGGTGGCGCTAGCGTCGCATGCTGCTAGCCAGACAGGATGGCAACACAGAAAATCGATGGCGCGGGGTAGCTACTAGCTACCGGCAGTTAGTACCTACCTCACCTCGCCGTTCTCGATAATAAAAAGAAATGGCCTCCGCATGGCGCAATGCCGACGGCCCCCGGGGTAGGAACGATGTAAAACATTCGTTTTTCACTTTGCTTTTTGTCTTTTCGCCCCCTTTGCCGCGAGACTTATTCCCGCCCCGTTCGATGCTCGCGATGTCGTTAACCGAACGCGACTCCAGTCAATCGACTCCGATCAAAATCGCTATAATTTCCCTATGAATTTCAAAAAGCGCGAGTCTGCTTGTACTCGTCTGCTTTCGATTTTTTAAATCTAATAATAAATACTGCTGGTTTTTATTAGTGCAGATCAATACTTTATTTTCGCTTTTTTATACGTCTAACTTTATTAGTTATTTTAATTGATATGTTGTATATACAGAAATAGAAATGGCTTCTCTCCAAAATATTTTTAAAAACATAATATCAAAAGATTTTTACAATATAATATATTTTTTTGATGTGACAACTGAAGTCAGTATTTTTAATACATTAAAACTCACATTTTTCGAGAAATGAGTTTAGTGTGCACAGTTTATCATAATATCCCTATGAAGGAAATGAATTGGGGAAGAATCTTACATACATTTCATGAAGGTCTCTAATAAAATAAAAATATATTTTACTCAACTCAACCATAGATGTTGCCCAGAACTCAATGTAAAAGAAGGTCAATTTTACACATACAACTTACGAATGTAAGTAGTGTGGTTTTCGAGTAGTGTGTATGTAGTCCGCCTCCGTAGTGTAATGGTCAGCACGCTCGGCTACCGTTCTGGAAGTCCCGGGTTCGATTCCCAGGGGGGGGTCAAATAAATGTAAGTGATTTTTTCACTCTAATATATATTCAATATTACCCTGGACTGGTACCTGAAGCGGAGGGCTGATCACCTTTCCTTCGTGTGTTAACGATCAAGATAACATAGCGCTTATATAATGCAGTGCCATATGCACCATTGGGGTGCGGATAAGGGTTTGAATGAATGAGCGTATTTAATATCATGGGTAGGATGTTTTGGTGAAAAACAAAGATTTGGACGAATTCAATATATTGTGAATAAATAACTGCTCCAAATATAAGTTTCACAAAAATTTTAAATAATATTTTCAAAACGTCTCCTAGTATGTAAAATAATTTGAGAAGAATAGAAATATGGTAGAAACCTTATTGAAAAAAAAATCGTATTTGAAAGATGTCAATTCAAGGATAAATATTTTTTTTAATTATTGTATTACTTTAGTAAATACCACATTTTCTTAAAATTTACTGTGACACGTGTTCCGATTCATTCCGCATCATTTTCAAACACCGTATTTACCACAATGTGACTGCCGAATCAATTAATAAATTATTTTATTAACATGAGGGATACGTACGAAAAACGGGAAAAAATATCAATATCCCTATTATTATACCTAGTTTTTGCCATGATAAAACTTAAACATGTTAATAAAGTTAACATGTCTCCGGACAAGAATTTTGATGTCCGTTTCTCATCGTCCGAACACGTAATACAATTTCCTCATTATTCCTCAACTTGGCTCTAACCCTTTTAAACTAAAGTTATGTGCCCGTCGGACCCTTTGGCGCCCTCGTGCGCCACGCGCACGAATAGATGCCTCCTGAATAATAATTTAATCCATCTGAATTTTTCATAGTTGCGCCTACACTTAGCATATTCTAATTAAAATTAAGATAGAGTCCCTTCCTTTCAAAGTCAAACGCGCGTGTTTGAAATCAGTTAGTTACATGCGAGAATCAAATTAATAATGTGCGTAAATTAAAGGGCTTTAATATATATTCGTTTTAAAATTCGTATATAAAAAAAATACTTAAAAATTGCAGTGCCTTACCATAATATATTACATATACACTTAAAAGCTTAGCTCAGTTTTAGAAATTTTCCGCATAAATACTTTATTTTACTATTTTTTTGTATTATTATAACATGTACGTTTTTTTGTTTAACGCGTATTGTATATCGGAAATTCAAATAATTACAAAAAAATTATAGTGTCGGTTTTATTTTTTCCTTATGAAATACATCGCAAATACCTATTTATATTACAACAAATGCAAAAAATTAGTTTTATTTAGTTTAATTTATTAATATACTTTTTTATTTGCTATTCAATTTGAATGAATTATATTGAAGTTAAGTTGAGGGTTGCCAGTAATGAAAGACAAATAATACTTAATTAATTATGATTATGTAAAAATTGCCAGCCATGTACGATTGAATTTACGATGTATGTATTCTTCGCTAACAGATCCTGAGACAAGGAAAACACACAAGTTAATTGAAATATATATATATAAAATCCATAAATATTATTTAGATAAAGGTATTATTGTTACTACTGAACAGTAAATACATTATGACTGTAGTGGGAGAAATATTGTTCACAGAGAAATTACATTTGGTTTGGTTGGTAGAAGTTTAGTGTAATTTTTCTGCCATTAACTTTTTTTGTAATTGTAAAGAAAAAACACTTGTTTTTTACCACTTGAGTTTATTTTATTATAACGACTAGTTTCATAGATTATATTTAGACCTGAAGATGAAAGCATAGCTTCCGAAACTAGTCGTCGAAGTGAATATCGAAACAGTAAATAAAATACCTTTTTTGATATTGGAATTTTTTTCTGACATATTCTTTAAACAGTATATTTTAAATGATTTTTTTCCTTCTCAGGGACAAGCCGTAGCTCAGTTGTGCAAGTCGGTGAAGGATGTCACCGTGTTTGGAGTCTGCTCAAAGAGCAAACATGAAGCCCTCAAGGAGAATGGCAACATCGACCATCTACTCGAGAGGGGAAGCGACTACACTAGCGAAGTTCGCAAGTAAGTTTTATTGAGTAATCCCCTTTTTATGAAAACCCTCAGGGAAATCTAGCAATTGCCAAGAATTATCAAATGTACCTTTTTTTGCTGGAACCTAGCGAACTTTTTACTCACTTTATATGATGGTTATTCAAAAATAAATAAAAGTGATATTTCTAGTCAGCCCTTTTTTTCCTTTTATTACCATCGAGTTAATGAAACACCTTAAGAACCATAGGAATAAATTTTATTTGAAGTCGGTGAATAAGTGTTGCCAATTGTAAATTTCTTAAAATGTTAAATATGCCAGAAATATGAATGGAAATAAATACCCCATCCAATGCCCCCTTCACACCTGTTATCAATGTTAATTTCCTACGTTTTTTTAAATTTGGTTTCACCTTTTCCAAGTGAATGTGGAACTCTTGGTTGATTTTTACTGAGAATTTACTCATGCAATTCATAAAATTAATTAGATTTTTGTATAAGATTACTTCATATAGCACATCACATACGTGTACAAGCTAGAAAAGGTGTCAAGAAAATAGAAGGATCTATTTTCTTTGATAATGTATGAATTGCTTGTTTGTACTTGGTCATGGTTTTAAGTCACATTTCAATCATTAATTCAATATCTGTATTTTTGGACTCATGTGCACTGCAGTGTTTGGTTGAAAAGTTTGATTTGAAGTAATCAGTTAATATTTTTTGTGATTCGCAGAGTGTGCCCTGATGGTGTGGACGTAGTTCTGGACTGTCTGTGCGGAGAGGAGTGCAACCGCGGATACTCTCTCCTCAAGCCCATGGGCAAATACATTTTGTATGGTAAGTCACGCTGATATTATCCATTTTAATTGGGATAATTTTCTGCATGTTAATTGATCAACAAATATCATTTAAATCTATGGAATCATAAATTGTGCGTCTTTTCCATTTGTTACTTACATTTCAACGAACAAAAACACTTTATTGTTTATTGTCAATGGATAAATAGAAGAGTCATATTCTTGTGGCCAAAATAATAATTATCTTCATTTTCAGGTTCCTCCAACGTTGTTACAGGAGAAACCAAAAGCTTCTTCAGCGCTGCAAGATCGGTAAATATTTCAATCAATTTAAAATTGTACTAAAATAATTAGAAATTTATCTTTGATTATATACTTTACATTTTAGTATTTTGTTAAATAATTTTACTAGATAATATAACAGAAAATATTAAATGGATAAACAAAATTTTTGATATGTACTTAATTTATTTATTAAAAAAGCAATATATTATTTAAAATATTAATTGACAATATTGTTTCATACAATTTTTAGCTCCCCAGAGCATAGAGTAATATTGTTCCAATAGAATTAGCTTATCCTTCATGGTTTCAAAGATATACTGTACTTTATGTTTTATTTATAAAAAAAAATCCCTTACAACAGCATTATCAGCATGGTTACAAATTTGTCTACTACATTAATTCATATTTTAAATACTTGAAACTTAAGATCTTATTTATATATACAATATATCATACGGTGTTTGAAAATGATGCTGAATGCATCGAAACACATGTCACAGTAGATTTTAAGAAATAGTGGTATTTACTAAGTAAAACATTAATTAAAAATTAAGATCTTATATTGATTTCAAATTTCAATTGCTGGAATGTGCGATATTAGAGTCAGTAAATCTATTTAAATTTAAAGCGAAACTTGATCATGATTTGAATGTTTGTATTCCAGTGGTGGCAGGTGGACAAGGTGTCCCCCATCAAGCTGTTTGACGAGAACAAGACCCTGGCTGGCCTGAACCTCCGCCACCTGCTGTTCCAGCACGGCGGGGCCGAGTATGTGCGCTCCGCCTTCTCGCAAGTGCTGCGCCTCTGGGAGCAGGGCGTCGTGAAGCCCGTCCTTGACTCCACCTGGGCTCTAGAAGATGTAAGTTCCTTTCGTTCTTTTATATTATCTTTCGAGCAGTGGATGGAAAAATATCCATGAGATAATATAGTTGTCCGCCTCCGTGGTGAAATGGTTAGCGCGTTTAGCTACCGTGCTAGAGGTCCCAGGATCGATTCCCAGGGAGGGTGAAGATAAATATTAGTGATTTTACACTGTAATATTTATTTAATATTACCCTGGAGTGGTTCCTGAAGCGCAAGAGTGATCACCTTGCCTTCATGTAAGTAATGATCAAGATAACACTACGTCAATTCTATGCAGTGCCCTATGCACCATTGGGTGCGGATAAGGGTCATAAGTAAGAATAAGTTAATTGGGATAATTTTCTACATGTTAGCGCGTTTAGCTACCGTGCTGGACGTCCCAGGTTCGATTCCCAGGGAGGGGTCGAATAAAAATAAGTGATTTTTTCACTCTAATTATTCAATATTACCTGGACTGGTACCTGAAGTGGAGGACTGATCACCTTTCCTTCACGTGTTAACGATCAAGATAACACTGCGTTTATGTGATGCAGTGCCCTATGCACCATCGGGTGTGGATGAGGGTTTGAAGAAGAAGAACATAGGAATATGCCACTCTATAGGTTCATATTTATTTACACCAAACGGTGGATTTGTTCAGAATAGTACTAGACAATCTCTATATGCCACTTTTAGAGTGACTTTATTTGCAAATTCAATTCCTGATCTCCACTAAATTAGAGGAATAACTGATGTAGAACAACCAACAGTGCAGATTTATTTGAGGGATAGACCAACAGTTCTACCAACCTGGATGGAGTGTAAATGTTGAATTTGTTACATACAGGCTGAAATACTTACTACCTTAATTTGTCTTTTTCTTTGAATTGGCATCATTGTAATGGAATTCATTGCTAATGTCTCCAGGCAACAGACAGGGTTTATTTTTTCTCTATGGCAAATTCATATTTATAGCATATCTTAGATTTTAAGTTGGCAACACTGAGCAATAATCCTTTTTTAAAAAGAAAAAAAAAAGTTCCTGCCAAAGCTCTCCACTTGGGTAGGTACTCTTTTAAGTACCTGCCAATCAATGGTTACCTCAAATAATGTATTAAAATTTATCTGTGGTAAATTTGATTACATAGAAATTATAGTAATATAGGCAAGGAATACTGCAATGCATGATTTTCTTTATTGCAATTATTTGTTAGATTTTAATACAATAATATATCGTTGATACTTGTCTAATGGTTTTATTAATGATTCCTAGGTACCTGAAGCTATGCAGAAGATGCATGACCGTAAGAACATCGGAAAAATTGTCTTGGATCCTTCTCTCGAGCCGAAACCCAAGCCAGCCACCCCCGCCAAGGGCAAGGCCGGCAAGGATAAGAAGCAGAACTCCGAGGAGAAGAAGGACTCCAAGGAGGAGAAGGAGAAGGAGGAGAAGGGAGACAAGGTGGCCGACAAGGACAAGAACGGAGAGAAGCCGCAGGAGAACGGAGAGAAAGAAGAGACCGTTGCCAATGGCAACACCGATGAAGGGAGCCAGTAAATCGGATATACTTTAGTTACTGTGAACAAATATTATTTTTATTCAAAAAGGCTGAGATTGACTTTCATTTTATTCCGTGTCTGCTTACGAAACTATAAAAACAAATGTTTATTTTCTTATATTGTGCCGTGATATTTTAATCAACGAGATTTAATTCTTAATTTGTAGCTAGAAGAAATTATTATTTTCAGCCTTTTTGAATGGCAACTAAATGTAAGAAAAATATGGTTTTGTTGTTTATTTACATGTTATCAAAATTTACTTAATGGACAAAACCTTTATTGTTAGTTAATCTACCTGAAGATGTACCGGAATGGAATGCACTTCCGATTCGAGGATAGAGGCTATGTATCTCCGATGGGACTCCAATGAATGGAAGCTATAGATTTCACAAGTGATGCCATACTGCTGGATGAACCACTAATCGCTACTCTCCTTCTATGCGTACATGTAACTGTAACCGAGTATATTAAGTAAGTTATGATTTCCCGCCACAACTGACCATAGCGGAACCTGATGCGTTCCCTCACAGTTATTTAAGTTAAATTAAGTGTAAAGAAGGCCTCAAATCCAATAGGGATAGCAGATTGCGAGCATTATTTAAGCATTTTATTTTTCTTTCCATGTAGTTTGTGCCCAGAACTGAAGGGTTTTCAGATGTAACTAATATCTGATTAGCGTTACGAATTGTCTTTAAATTGATCTACAGTGTATATAATGGAATTACTCTACATTTGAACGTCGACAGCTCAAACTGACAATGATGGGATGTCTTACAGATATTGTATATTTTGGTAAAGAAATACAGGAATATTTAGTTTATGCGGCCAGTATTGTAGAAGTTAATGTTAAGCTCAAAGGGAACAACAATACCACAGTAAAGGAACAAGAACCACGACATTTAGTAATTGTAACGTGCATATATCACTAATGGTGCAATTTAAAGATGAAACTTATTTCCAATCCGAATTAGTGCACTCTGTGAAGCTATCACCGCGTCTGAACGAGATTGTAATTATATATGGAGAGTATTTACATAAAATGACATAGCGTAGCGAGCACGTGACGTACAAGTCGCAATACAAAGTACCCGCACTTCATACAGTAAGTATGTAATACAAAGGTAGTGTTTATGGAGGTGTATTTTTGATAAACACAAATCTCGAGGTATATTTATGTACTAAACCATATTTTAGAATCTAATATCGTGTGTCACAAGTCTACATATCCATTTATCAGTTTTTATTGGTTTTATACAATTTTATACATGCATTTTTAACGTGAATGATTTTATATACATATTAGTACTTTTCTCTACTTATTCTTATATCACATTTTATACTCTATAACTTAGCGCTTAAGTGTAAACTTTTATTGTAAGATAGAATCTATGAAGGAACGAGATAGCCGCATCTCTCTCTCTCGGGAGTTGCGGCTGTTTGGTGTTACTTTTACCTAAAGCAAATTTTGTAACATAATATAAGTAATGTTTTGCCAAAAGAATATGATCGCTATTATAAATGGTATATCAGAATATTACGTTGCTTTCTATGTCACAATATTTTATGATGCTTGGAATGTTATTCAGTTGTAGTGTAATACAGTCGGTGTTGTAACATGTATCTGTTCTAATGGTCTCATGGTCTCGCGGTCGGTGAGAAGTCGCAAGGAGTCTACCTTTGTTTCTAATCATGGCATATATAACATCCAGCTAGTGGGACGAGAAAAGTTGAAAATATTATATATTTTACACTTAAGGTAGTTTGAAATATTTTTGTGGATATTATATGCAGCTTTACGGCTTGCTTGAAGACTGATGAGTTGCGTGATTAGGAAAAAATGTATTCCTGGTATATTATCGAGCCATTGGATATTTATAATTATGGAAATAAAACATTCTGAGATTTAAAAATATGTGTCTTTATTTATACTTCGTACATTACATAGTTTTAAGGTTAATTAAACATTGCGAACAAATGCTGACAATTTAGTAGATTGACTGTAATAAAAACTTACTACTACTATCACACCGTTTCTGCAGGGGTAGGCAGAGAGGATGGAATGCCACCCGCGTCTATCCCGACATACATACATCTAGTCAAACAAGCCTCCGATCCCATAGATATTTGACACCACCAGATTTCAGGTTTTCATTGATTCGGATGTGCCAACTCTTTCATGCAACTCTGGCTTTCCTCATTCTGTTCTCCCATTCAGATTTTCCAAATATACTACTCCCTTAGTCATTCTCTGATCATCCATTTTCTCCACATATCCAAACTACCTCAAAGAACCCTTCTCAATCTTTTCAACTATCACTAACTCAACCTGTCATACATTGATTTTCCACACATTCATCTAAGGCAGTGGTCACTAACCTTTTTGAGAAAAGGACCGAATTGTTTTTTTAAACGTTCCCACGTTTAAAAAAACAATGTGGCAATTTATTTTTGAAATTTTTTTTTAAGAATTAAAAATAAATTCTTATTCTGAATACCCAATTTTCTTACTTTGGGTCCACAACCTAATCAAATTTCGATTGATGAATTTAAATATATAGCAGCAGCTATAGCTGCTGTGAATTCACAGCCAAAGAACAACATTATATAAAAACGATATTACTATTATTTATTATTATCCACTCCGCAGGCCATATATTGGTAACCACTGGTCTAAGGGATCTCATTTCAGCGGTGTTCACTCTGATTTCACCCTTATTTTGCCAATTCCATGTTTTGCATCCATACATTACACCATACACTCATTTAGTTCACAGTTGAAACTGACAGTTTAATAAAATCTGTAAAATAAAACCTTATTAGTTCAAAGAGTAACTTGAAATTCACAAAAATCGAAAAATATTATGGATTTTTTTTTATAAAACTTTGATTTGAACTATTGCATAAACAAAATTTATTTACTGTTTCGGCATTCACTTTGTGATAGGACATGATGCAAGAAAATACATTATTTATAATTTTTGAGTATTCGTTTCTTGAATTTCAAATTGATAAGCTTCTATAGGTTTTTCTGAATACCACATGCATCCAATGATTTTTTTTTAAACTGCAGGATTGCAACAGCTAATAATGACTATGTTCAACCTGTGAATTCATTAAAATAAAAAATATACATACATATTTTTTCATGCTTATAAAAAGAGAAGTAAATATATCACAAGTGTTATTTTGTTTAAACCTAAATGTAACAAAATAAACATAGAGTAACTTATTATTTTGTTATTCTTCACTTTTTAAAGTGTTTAAGCGCGAACATATATTTAAAACCTTGAAAACAAAATATGCTAAGATTAAAAATGTCGTTAAGTAAGGAAGGCAACGAAAAAGACATTGATATGCGCAATGATATGTGAATGAGGAGAATGGAACCATCCAGACTCCCCCACATTGCATTGCACAGCCCCCAAGGTAGATGACTTCCGGAAAATTTTATCATTTAAAGTTAATCCCCCCAATAAGTGCACAAATTTGGTTGCATATTTTTAGCCCCTAATATATTTACAATTTTACGTGAAAAAAATAAGCTTTTAACACGTTGTCGGCGGGACACGGCATTTGCCATTTCTCGCGGACTGTCGGTCAACTGCAGGACACGGCAAATGCCGTTTTTGTCGACTGTCGGTTATCGGCGGGAGACGGCAATATACGGGTTTGTTATCAGCGTGAAATAAAACGCGTTGAAGGGTAATCTGCTACCTAGGTGCTAGGCGACAGTCTGTTGACGTTATTTGAGATGCCTAGTCCGGATTGGCTAGTGTGTCGCTTGTAAAGGCATCGCCAGAAATCTAGAGTTTTTATGCGATCTCAATCTTCAGTTTAGTTTGAGTCATTTCACGTATTGGACTATTTTTCATACAGCTCGCACTGTTTTGTTTACTGTTTGGTATTTTATTATTTGAATATATTAGCATTGTATAGGGAATGATACCTCGGAGGGGAAGACTATTTTTTAGAGTTTACAATGCTTCTAAAATTGTGAAATACGGAATACTTAAAAATTATCATTATAATTTATATTTGATGATTAAACGTCATGTATGATTTCTTTGAAAATTTCAATCGAAAATATTATTTGGTTTAGAAATTGTGTCAATTTTAAGAAAGCGATATATTTTTGCGCTAATCGCGAAAAACGTCCGCTATAGGCTAGAGTCTGTAGTTCGAAGCGCCCGACTGCAATGTGTTAAGAAATATAAACAAAAAAGCAACTATTACTTCTGTCACATCTCTACTTAATCTATATTGGTAAAGGTTTAAAACTAAGTAAGAAAAATAAATTTAAAGCAAAGAAAGTTACATAAACATATAGAATTTTAATATTATTATACAAAATTAAAAACTTAATTTAATTGAGCATTTTAAACATAGGTTTTTCTTAAAATGTAGGTACATCTAATGACTATTTTCATTTCAATACCAAGTACAGGTCGTGCTTTAGATATATATTTGCCAAATTCAATTGGACCATTTGACTAACCAATTTTAAAAAAAGGATGATAAATACAAAAAAGTTCTAAACGAATAAATAATACTGTTTTGTTTTTACCTGCAGACGATAAAAAGAAACTTTCCTTTTGAATCACTTAAGGTCCTTGTGAATTTGTCTCAATAGAATGCAATTTATGAAAATCTTACAAAGTGTCATACTGTTCTCCAATCAGTTGTCAATACTGCAGTACGATGGATAACCAGAACACAAACATATTCACACATCGCTCACTCCTTTCAAGAACGTCATAAGTCAAAAAACTCGATTTTTCAGGAGAACGTTTTTAAAGTTGAAAAATATAATACAATGTATTAAAAATAAATATCAAGCCACTTATTGAACTTTTTATTGTGCAACAGATCTTTTTAGGTAAAACCTGAAGGTTTTTTTTCCATTTGAAAAATATTTAGTATATTTAAAAAAATAATTAAAGTATACCTTTTCTGCCCTGTAGCGGGTAAATATTAAGTTTTTTTTTTGGGGTCAAGGGATCTTGCATCCCTTATGTCACTGCGACCATATTAGGTCTATTGGGACCTCCCTCTGTATTACAGCTCACTGCCAAGACCTACATGAGTCATGTAACTCACGACCTGTCTTGGTGGTAGGAGCTTCACCTTCTCGGAGTCCAGTAGAGGTCCTCCAAGGATGTGAGCGAGTGCGTCACAATTGTAGAGAATGTGGATTGGCGTTTCGTTATCCAAAATATTAAGTTTGCTGGGATATAGTACATTTTCTGGGCATTCCGAAAACGTGCACAACTGAAAATTGTCAATTTTTGATTTATGACGTTCTTGAAAGGAGTGAGCGACATCTCAGAACACCTAAGAGAAATTTACTGGTTGAAGTGTCCAGAAAAAGTCACGATCAAGCTTTGCTGGACTGTGTATAGGGCAATTTACGGAATAGCACCGGCGTATATGTCACCTCCCTTATCTTAAAACAATTAACGGAAGACAGGCAACTTTTCGATCAGGAAGCACATCAGCTATCGGAGCCAAAATATCTCAATGCAAATTTTAGTGATAAGGCATGGAACAACTTACCCCCAGATTCTGCAGAGATTCGATTTTAAACTCAAGACCCATCTTTTCCGGATCTCCTATTCATAGTTAGCAGATTAAATCGATTTTTTTATTTTTACTATTATCTATAGACATTGATTGCGTATCTATTACGTATGTAAAAACGTTAAATTCATCAATTGTAAAGCACCCTTGAGATATTACATTTGGCATGTTAGTAAGCATAGGAAGCTGCGAGATTCTTTTAAAAAAATATGTCAACAGCTTTTTTTATTGCATGCATTTTATAGAAAAATCAACATTCAAGAGACCAACAAGTTCAAAAACGACGCGGAGAAAACGTTTAGGAAAAAAAAACTAGATAAAACAGTCTAAAAAATGGCACATGATTCAACATAGTACATATGTATATATGTAATTAAAAGCCTTGGAGTGAAAAATATACCAAGAAAATTATTCTATGATTACAAATTTATATGAATTTTTGATTACCAAATGCATAAATAAAAAAGTTAATTTTTATTTTTTTTACAAACATGCTATTGTGTCTTAAAGTTCTAAATATATCTTGTTTTTCTGTTATACACATGGTTAATAACATCAGTGATTTATTTAAAAAAATAAATATTAATAGACTATCACACAAGAAACAAAAATTGAGTGTAATATCCGCTTCCGTAGTGTAAGCGCGTTTGGCTACCGTGCTGAAGGTCCCGGGTTCGATTCCCAGGGGGGGCAAATAAATCTGAGATATTTTCAATCTCATATTTATTTAATAGTGGTTATTCATCCTGGACTGTTACATGAACCGCAGGATTGATCAACCTGCAATTTCACTACTCAATGTCAGGATATAACGCACTAACTAACAAACCATCATGCCCCTTACTGCAGGGGTAGGCAGAGAAAATAAAATGCCATACCAATCTCTCTTTACAAAAAATCTTCGCCTCTTCCAAATTCATGCATCTCCTCATACATACCCGCCGATCATTCCGACTCCTGACCTGACCACTTTCAAGTATTCAAAATACTTGAAAGAGGTCAGCATTTTAAGTAATGCGGTAGTGAATGTGTTGATAAATTTATTTACATAGGTATTGGTACAGTTCTGCTTCTAAAAGCATCGATGCCAGCATTTTAGTTGTCCTACTACTATTACTACCATCACGCCGTTTCCCGAAGGGGTAGGCAGAAAGGATGGAACGCCACACTCCTCTGTCCTGACATACACTCCCGCCACCTTCACATCCATACATCTAGTCATACATGCCCTCCGATTACGCAGACTTGTGACACTGCCAGATTTTAGGTTCTGATTGATCTGATCGTGCCAAGTCTTTTTCGGTCGTCCTCGTTCTGTTTTCCCTCTCACATTCGTCACATATAATTTCTTAGCCATTCTCTCGTTATCCATTCGCTCCACATGTCCATACCACCGTAAAGGACTCTTCCTAATCTTTTCAATTATTCCTTGTTCAGCCTTACATTTCTTTCTTATATCTTCGTTTTTTAGTTGTCAATATCCGTCAATCTTCTGCGCAGCAGAGAAAGAGACGCTTTTCTCCGCTTATAAGTGCTATTAGGAGAGCTACTCGTAGAGTTGGGAGAGAATTGTGATTTGGTTGGAGAATGGAATGATTTGGTTGGAGAATTGAATGATTTTGTTGGAGAATTGAATGATTTGGTTGGAGAGCCCAATGATTTGATTGGAGACGGCAAGTATCCTACGCCTCCCTGACTCAATTTACTAGGAGATGCGAAATAAGTACCATCTTCCGAAGTAGGCATTTCGCAATCAGGAGACTCAAATTTTCTTTTAGCAATATTGGAATTCTGGACCGAAGGCGTCGCGTTAATCATGTCGTCAGTCGAGGCAGCCGGTTCAATTGCATTTTGCGTTTCCTCCATTATAAAACAATCAGAATCATCGGAGAATATGGTATTAATATCATCGGTTTTATTACATTCGTCTTTAGGGATATTGATATTTGATAGTGACAACTTCTTATTGATTTTCTTCGACATTTTCTTTACAGAAGACAAACTTTCTTGATCTGTTGGCAATTTTTTGGTTATAACATTATTGCGGATTATTTTATCTTCAGTTACATTTTTGAGAGTTTCACAGGCGATTTTTTTGGAGGGAGATGGTGTAGTGATATTTTGTCCCGTCGAAGTCGGTGTTAGTGCTTTAACATTTTTAACGATCACAGCTGGCCTTCGAAGCGAGGCGTTATTATTTTTGCTAACATAACAGACTTCTGTATCTATTTTCGATTCCATTAAATATTGTATCCACTGAATTTGCTTGTGTGACAGAGTGTCTCCTTCCCCCTTCACTTCGACAAACTTTATCTGGAAATAAAATAATGATAAGTTATTATCACACAAGTTTATTAAATAAATATTCTGTCTCTTGGGACAATCACTATACCAGCATAGCACTATTCACGAACTTACAACTAATTCATTAATTCAAACCCTTATCCGCACCCCAATGGTGCATAGGGCACTGCATTATATAAACGCAGTGTTATCTTGATCGTTAACACAAGAAGGAAAGGTGATCAGCCCTCCGCTTCAGGTACCAGTCCAGGGTGATATTGAATAAATATTAGAGTGAAAAAATCACTTATATTTATTTGACCCCCCCTGGGAATCGAACCAGGGACCTCCAGAACGATAGCAGATCGTGCTGACCATTACACTACGGTGGCGGACAACTAAACAAAATATTAATCACATGCGTTTTTGGGCGACCCGATGACCAAAATGCACTAAGGATCGAAGAACAACATGCACTAAAGGCCGAGAAAAATTAAGTAAAATAAGTGAGAAATACAGAATGGCGATTCTGACAGTCGCATAAACAATATTTACCTTTTTGGTCTGACTGTTCCACAAGGTCAGATCCGGGAAGCCGGAGTGCGAGTAGTGATAGTCCTGCGCCAACCTTTTGCAGATGCAGTACAGGCCTTCTGGACCCAGGCATTCCGCTACGATGCACATCGTATCCCATTCTATACTGTCACTAAGAAGAGAGAATTCACCTGAAATACCATACTAAAATTAGCATCAGTCTCAATTAACACCGGCTAACATTTTGTAAATGGTTTGTTGTCGGTTAACGGTTTGTATCGAAAAACTCACATTTACAAACTCATAAGGAACTCTCACAAAAGGTGGTATCATATGTATATGATAAAAATAGTGAAGGATATTGGTACCATAACCCAAACTAAGACACAAAATGCCAAACCCTCTTCTAGTGGAATGGAAGACTCGTTGACGACAGTCAAAAGTCCAGCTTCTCCTCAAGAATTTTATGTGGTTTTCTTCCAGCAATGAGCAAATGCTGAGAAGTTCCTGATTGACCCACACTAGATTATCCCCCCTGTTCCCAACACAGATAATAACCAAAAAAAACATATTCTTACCTAGAAAAAACGATAAAGAAAAATAATAGAGGGGACGATCGAGGGAATAAACGCCAGAGGACGCCCACGCCGCCAATACCTAAGCGACTTATACAAAGACATGGGCTGCTTGACGTATGAGGAGCTGAAGAGGACTTCCGAAAATAGGCGAGAATGGCGAAAGAGATGTCATCTGTTGCTACAGACCAATCCGCAGGATTGAGACCAGAGAGAGAGAGAAGATACAAAAATCAATTATTTTTAATTTAAGTTTTACTTAGTATATACATACAACCACTATTTCAGAAAATAGTGGTATTTACATACTAAGTAAAACTTAAATTAAAAATGCATAGATTTTACGTGACTGCCGAATCAATTAATGAAAAAATCCACTAATTGATCCACCTTGTACATAATAAGCAAGGGTAAATAATAAATGCAACTTTTAACTAGTACAAACTAAAAATTTTAGTTATAAAAATGTGATTTTATACTGGTTAACTGTTTGTGCTGGTTTAGTTATAAAATTCGACATGTTAATTAGACTGATGACCGAGTTTACATTAAATTGATTTGATGCGGTGCCCATTGCACCATCGGGTGTGGATTAAAGCCAAAATAATTTGATCACATACCAGGCTTTCTCGCGTCCTGCGTAGTTTTCATTTTTGTGATGACATTGTCCATACTAGAGCTCCTTATGTACTGTAGCCGTTCGTCTAAAAGCGTCTTTCTATTTTCGTAGAAATATTTGGTATTCATATCCAGAGGTGAGTCCTGATACGGAGAGAGGAACAGCCCTTTCCCTTTTTCCACGGGATTGTAAATACAGTCCCAGAACAGCAAACCAAACAGGTTTACAATTATACGCCCTTCCCAGTGGTCTCCTATAACAAAATAAGTAATACTATTAATTATCCGGAACATTGGTCTGTATGTTCCCGATAGTTACCTAAGACAGCGTCGACATAGATTGTTTCACATTCCTATACACAGGACCAACCTACCGATGGTTATGCCTGTAGGAAGAGCTACTTCTACGTTTAACAATATCTCATTGGATATTGATCTGTTCCATGTGTCTGAAGGAGTTTTCTGAAGCGGGATTCTTCTACACTTTTAGCAATACGGCTGTCCAAACTTAAAACAAAGTAAGGGACATTTTTTTTGTAGTACGTTTTTTTTGTATTTTTGGACTAAGTAGAATTTACTTAGTCCAAAAATAAAAATAAAACGTACTACAAAAAAATGTCCCTTACTGTGTTTTGAGTTTGGACAGCCGAATAGTTCTTGCATATACTTTATTTTAATGTATACGATTTAAATTTTTTATAGTTTGTAATGTATATATTATTTGAAATAAATAAATAAATTGAAATTTAATTGAATACTACTACTAATACCATCACGCCGTTTCGCCGCAGGGGTAAGCAGAGATTACACTACGGAGGCGGACTTAAACGGCGGAGTCCAAACTTAAAACACAACAAGGGACATTTTTTTGTAGTACGTTTTTTTTGCATTTTTGGAATAAGTAGAATCTACTTAGTCCAAAAATGCAATAAAAACGTACTACAAAAAAAATGTCCCTTACTGTGTTTTGAGTTTGGACAGCCGAGATGAAAGTACAAGTGCCGTTTTATAAATAAATGTCACCGGGCTTTAGCTATAAGGGCGGGCTACCATGTACGCCCATACTCCTTGAGGAAAGTTAAATTTGGACGACCATGTACGGCTATACTCCCGGACAGGTTAAAAGTAGAAGAGACATTATAGGCTTTTAATGCTAAGCCGTCCAGAGCTCTAATCGGGACTCTTTTCTGGGCATACATCTAAATAAAAGGGTCTCAAAAAGACGATATATATTGTAAAGCCAACTTACCAAAATCGTATTCAAAATTAAGTAAATAATGTAGGAGAGCATAGTCCTCTACTGAGTAATATGTCCTCTCTCCTGTAACGTGGTCATCGGAGTAGTAGCGGCATTTCTTACCGGGACCGTTACTGGAATAAAGATAATATTTCTAAAGGCAATCCAAGTTGACTTAGTAGTTCTCATGTTTACAACATGCCATGGGATGGGCAGAGAGGATTACAATCATTATAATGCCATATCTTCTTTGATCTGTACCATTCATTCATCATTTATTCACTCTACATGCCCAAATTATGTTAACGCTCAATCTATCATATGGTGACTTAATGATGCATATTATAAAGTTTTCAACGTTCCATAAACTGGAAAAATACACTAAGTAGTTGGAAATATCATATTTATGTGGTTTTAAAAGGAAATTCAACTTTGAATTTAATAGTGGGTATTTTTTTCAGGTTAAAAGTTTTAAATAACAGGGATTATCAAAGCGTTTTTTGCCAGTATGTATGTATAATGTTTTGCCACACATATGCATTTCAATTCGGTTGGCTTACGACACGTTGAAATGGTTTGGGCATGTGAATCGAATGTGTAAAGAAAGTTATGATGCGAATGTAAATATTTTATAATTAAAAATCCATTTTATATATTATTTTTAGCATCTCATCAAAGATGAAGAAGAATATGGAGGTCTGGGCATTTACGGGGCTGACGACAGTAATGACGACCGTAATGACGACTGGGGCTGTAATTGGAGATAATCCAGATTTTGTGAACAAGTATTTGGACACACTCAAAATGTTGTAAATCCATTTTATAATCAAAATACAACTTGTTTTCAAATCACTATAAATATTTTATTATAACTTAATTATAATGTCTACCAGTTTCAAAGCTACCCGCTTTTTAATCAAGTTTTTAGTATTAATCAAAGAAGGGTAACAGACCCTGAAGAGAACAACAGGTTGTTGCCGAAACTAGTTGGTTTTTAATAAAAATGTGAGTGGATAAAAAAACAAAGTCATTTTATTTCTCCAAAGTAATCCTCACTTCTGCACGGGCCTAGCTTCCACCTGGATGGAGGGGATGGGGGGCTGGTGCAGTGCGGAGGCCTCCCGCAGCAAGGCGGCCACCTGCGGGTCGAGCCCCGAGCTGCGGGCTATCCGCTGGGCGCGCGCCTTCAGGGGGGCCTTCTCCTCCTCGGACATGCCGGGCTCCTGCAGCGCCAGGATCAGGATTTCCGCGGCCTGGGAACATGAAACGTTTCTTTGAATGTAAACAATCTATGAATATGAACATCTGTGAATATGAATACCTATGAATATAAATATCAATACTTTCAAACGACAAACTAGGCCAGAGCCTGCCCTTCCCCGATACCCTTAGCGTCCCAAGTCTTGCACTAGCCTCATCAGGTTTACCTGAACTTTAGGTTTAGGAAATGCTTGGCAGGGTCGGTTTCGTAGCTTAGGTTGTTTGGTATTTCTCATTTGGATTTTGGGTTTAGGGATGAGTATAGAGAGCGGGAGGTTGCCCTGTCGGTGCGGGTGGTTTCCTGCTGGGGCTGGGGTCCCCTAGTAGGGTTACCAACTTTCCTACCGCTGTCACCCTGGGTATTAGAATATAGTGGCGAATTTTAAATACTAGTTTGTATTAAATTACATGTCCCGCTGACAGTGATTTGAGGGACTTTGAAAGCATTAGAAATCTTTTTATTAAAAATGATTTATATTGACCGTGAAAAACTTTGCATGATTGATTTAATACCGATATATGATTCAAAAAGAGAAAAGAAAAGACTTTTGTTGAATGGATGGGTCTGAATGGACTCCCAAGAGTTTCTATACTAGACCTGGGAATGTGGCGGGAGCTTTCAGCAACCTAATTCCGAACTGTACAATGGTTTTTTGGCGTCTCTCGCGCTATACCAAAAGTAAGCAAATAGAATGCTTACAGTATGTAAAATACGCTTTTGAGCATTTCCCGCAAACAATGTGTTAAGCGGGGTATTACTGTACAAACACAATGCCGTTACCTGTCTCTTGTCTTTGAGGCGCATGTCGAGGATGAGCACCTGCTCCGAGTACCAGAGCGCGCGCTTGTGCTGGCGGAAGTGCGTCTGGTCCAGCAGCGCCATGAGCAGGCGCAGGGCCTCCTCGTCCAGGGGCCCGCAGCGCCCCGCCTTGAAGCAGGCCAGCCCCAGCTCCAGCGCCTTGATGTACTGGTGCTGCGGAGTGAAGCGGCACAGCCACGGAGAGGGGCGCCTGACGGACATATTCCATCAATTTATATATTAAATGACATCATGAGTTGGAGCAGGCAAAGAAGAAGATATTGGGGGGATCATGTCGAAAGGATGGACCATACAAGAATCCCTAAACTCATTATGCAAGGGATTCCTGAAGCACGCTGACCACCGGGACGTCCATTGAAGAGATGTAGGGAAAGTCAGACCTTCTCATTACAAGAACAAGACCGTAGTCCTGATTTAACAGATCAACATAGATATTAATAAATTGAGAGAGAAAGAAGAAGATATATTAAACATTAAAATCAAACACTGATTTTAGGGTCTACTAAATTGTATTTTATATTAAAAATACATAAAAATAAAATTTGTGACAAATGTTTCGCATTGTTGAAATTAAATGGATATGGGCTATTGAGCTATCCTTACATAGCTATACAATTCTAGGTATAAGTAATAGTCTTATCCGGTATAACATGTGCAGTAATGAGGCGAAACAAGAGTCACAAATTTAAATTGTTTGTATTTTTAATAAACAAATTCAATTTAGTAGAATAGATATTAAAAATATAAATTAAAATGGAGTTATCCAAATTAAAGGCCAAATCGATCAATATTTTTCATAAATTTTTCTCGTACTAATCATTAAAAAATTACACAGAATCCAAAGCCGGGTACCAAAAGACACCAGTTCATATTTGTATTAAAATTATATATCGTAGCTTGTAACTCGCCACCATGTAAGTCATAGATTCCATATCCTACCCAGCGTATGGCCACGCGGTGACTGGCGGGGACCATCCGATAAGCGAGAGGCCGGAAAGCGGAGTAAATATAATTGTCTAACACACACATGATGTGACATGAGAATTATATAATATATGCATGAATTCCAAAAATTTTATTAGTTTGGTTGTCAGTCATGGGGAGGATGGTGAATGTTACACGTATATAAAGTCCTTTTCACTTAAACCAGCCTATAATAGGTCGAAAGCCATGTAAATACCCAGACTTCCATATTTTTATTAATCTATATTGAGATGTCAAAAACCGTATGTGAAGCTTAGTCTGCGCTTATAAGCAGGGGCGTGCATTCCATATAAGAAGAAAAGCAGAGCCTATCCTAACTTAACCGCATGACAAAGAAACGCAACCAGTACCTACCCTATCTTACTAAGTAGTACCTAGCTTACCTTACTACCTACCTCTGCTACCTACCCTTATTAATTCTCTGTACACGCCACTGCTCATAACATAATTAAAATGTCCCTGTTGTTTTCGTTTGTAAGAAATTTAATTTAATAATAAAAATAACTTACCAGCTAGAAATTGCTGTATTTTTAGTGCATTCCAGATAGAGCTCGAAGCAACGTCTAGTTTTTACTATGATTAAATCATTATTCTTTATCCGATTGATCGTCAACTTTAAAATTTCCTCAAATAAGCTATTTGCTTGGAAGTATCTGAAATAAAACAAAAATCAATATGGATGACAGTGTTACACACAGAGTTTTTTAGGGTTGGGTAAGGATAAGGCATAGTAGGCACTGGTCGTGTTTCTATATGGAACCCGAGTAATCCATGGTAAGCACTGCTTTTCTACCTATATAGAATGCACGCCTCTGATGGAAAAGTCACAATAAATAATAATGAGACACATTTCAGAAGAAGGTGGGCCACAACAGCAGTGTCAAAACAGAAGGGTAGCTGAAAAAATACAGCGATGCCTCGCATAACAAACGCTGCACACAATGAACTCTCTGTCCGTCCATTACACGACTCACGCAACAAACCTTGCTTCGCACAGCATATAGTATCGTATTTCATGTTGCCACTCCAAGGTTGCACGCAGTAATGCAATATAAGCAGGTTGTGCACCTTTATTGCGTAATAATCAAAGTTCTTTTGATCAAAAGAAGTTTAGGTATCAGTGAGTGATGATGATGAAGATCATGAGTGATTGATATATCGTTTATTGTGATTAAATAATTATGAGCTGTTCAACGTATGAGGAGCTGAAGAATGTTTCGCATAATAGACCGGAATGGCGAAAGAGTTGTCATTTTTAATTTAAGTTTTACATACTTGGTAAATACCACTATTTCTTAAAAGCTACTGCGACACGTGTTTTGATGTATTCCGCATCATTTTCAAACACCAAGCCGTTACATGCAAACCATTAGCAAATGTGAAGCTTATTCTAAATTTTACAGTTGGGTCTTTGGGACGTTGGATGTTGAAGAGGGGATAGGAGCTGTTTCTTGTTTTTATTTATTTATTTAGTTTTTATTTTTGTTTCTTATCAGTGGGAACATAGGTAATAGCGGAGTTGTCATTTGTTGCTGCAGACCAATACACAGGATTGAGAGCACAGAGAGAGACGCAAGGCGTGGTCATGGGTGAATCAGAAGGACAGAGGTAGATGATCAATGTCTCAAACTTGACATCGAAGGATCAGGTGGACAAAGAGTTGAAAGAGAAACTAGCTACGGTTTATGCAACATTATGGCCCTACTTAGGCTTCAACTTTTTAAGTTTTATAGCCTTTGCCTACTCATGAGTGGATTTACTCTTCTTGTACCGTAGAAGGGGGCTACTTGAACTTTGATGTGTTACCTGAGCCCAGTATAAAAAAAAATTAATCTGTATTTAGTCTACAATAATGAACGTATAAGTGTCACCTGTCAGGGAAACAATGAATCATGTCGATACATTTATTATTGTAGACCAAATACAGATCTAAATATTTTTTTTGTACTGGGCTCAAGTAACACAATAAGGTTCAAGTAGCACCGTTCTACGGTATATAGTTACTATAATTTTATGTAATTCATGAGCGAAAATTCTAGGCAAAAACACTCGCAAGAGAGGTAGTAGCTTCTGGTAGCTCAGCCTTATATATTCTCTCAGATTCTTTGTTCCTGTCCAGACAATGTGTTATCGCTAGACGTTATTCGATACCCGATTTGACTGACCTAACAGGCAGATATTGCATCAGCCGTGTGAAGTCACGTCGGTTATTCCATTGTTGAGAAATGTATTCCTGGAATTTGCAATTGGTATCTGATGTCAGCATAAATTTCTGCTAGACATAATCACACTGCTGGAAAGGTACCGCAGAAATGAAAATTCTACTAAATTCTATTGTTAATTATTAATTATTTTATAAATGCTGAATTCTGGAGTTGGAAATTTTAAAAATATAAACAAAAGTTCTTTTTCCATTTTTTTAATTTTTGTTTATTTTTAAATTTATAATTTTTAGATTATATAAGTAGCGACAAAATGAATTATCTATAAAGTAGGCCCGTCTGCAATTGCCACTCCATAGTTGTAATCACTAATCCTCTTTGGATCAAAATAACGATGGCAATATTCTGTGTAAAAATTAAATGCCTATAATTTTTGTTTGGAGTGACATCACAATGTCAGAATGCAAAAGTTATATTTGCAAAATATGTATTTTTTGATCCTCAAGTTGATTGACCCCACCAAAGTATGTGTTAGGTTTTGTTTGATGTAGTTCCATGTACATATTAATCAACTAAATTTAACCGACACATATGGTTAAGGAATACAGTATAATTAAAATGTAACTTGGTTTTAAAATCACAATAAATATTTTATTATAACTTAATTATAATATCTACCGGTTTCGAAGCTAACCCCTTCTTTATCAAGCTATCTACTATACAATATTCAAAATATTTTGACGGTTAGGGAAAGAAGCTTGGGTAGATCTCAAATGGCATTATTTTTTTGTGTTGATTGGCAGTCACAGTCAAAAGAGATCAGGGGTGATGAGTGATTGGAAACATATTTAATAATGGACTTTTAGCAAAATCATTTACTTGTGTATTTATTAGTTGTAGATAGTGTTTTAGTATTAATATTGATAAAGAAGCGGTTAGCTTCGAAACCGGTAGACATTTTGATTAAGTTATAATAATGATTAAAGAAAACACTTGTTTTTTACCACTTGAGTTTTATTATGGACTACATGTTTCAGAAGTTAAGCTTCCATCATTCAGGTCTGTATAATAACTAAAAACAACAATACATAATATAGAACAATTTTATATTTTATTTTTTAGTTATTATACAGACCTGAATGATGGAAGTTTAACTTCTGAAACATGTAGTCTATAATAAAACTCAAGTGGTAAAAAACAAGTGTTTTCTTTAATCATTGTAACATGTCTTACCACAAAGTTAATGCCGAAACAATAAATAAAGTTATAATAAAATATTTATAGTGATTTTAAAACAAAGTTACATTTTAATTATAAAATGGAAAATTACAAAGTTAGTGCTTCAATTTTAAATGAAATACAAAATACTTACTGAAGAAAATGCATTCTTTCTGGGAAAATGCATTCCGGTGAATCACACTCCAGTTCCATGGCCGGGTAAAATTGTTTTCCATTCCTTACATTGAGTAACATGAAAGCAAGCCTTTTCTCTCTGATAATCTGGGGATTTATTCCCAAATACATGATCGTGTGCAACATATCAAACGTTACCTTTGCTGTGTCTGTGATTTTAAAATGGCTTCCATACATAACAGTCAATCTGCAACAAATAACAGAATGAAGAATTTAATTACAATAAACAATTTATAATTAAAAAGTAACTTTGTTTTAAAATCACTATAAATATTTTATTAAAACTTAATTATAATATCTACAGGTTTCGAAGCTAACCGCTTCTTTATCAAGACTGATTAATACTAATTAATACAATGATTAATCAATTAATGATTTATTAATACAATTTATATTCTTTATTGGCAAAATTTTAAGTGTGTCCAAATACTTGTTCACAATGGAGATAATTCAGATTTGTGAAAACTGCTCACACTCAAAATGGTGCACATATTATATTATTACAATGTACTTACTTCTTCAGTAGTTTGTCTTTGGCTGTGATGTTTTTGTTAGGAGTATTTTTAGATTGGGTAAACTTTTTGGATATGTCTGTTTTACCAGAGCAAATATCCTTAATGGCATTTATTATTTCATCCTTTTTGGGTTCCTTCTTACGATTGCCCTTACTTTTGGAAGATAAGCTTTCTAAATTGAGACATTTTGAGACTTTATGAAGATTAGAAGAATTTAAAATACTTAACCAATCATCAATATCCATTTGGTCTTCTGAAAAAAAAGTGCATTCATTTAAACATACTCGTTGCCTATGTGGATCATATGGAGTCTACAAACTGCCTTCAGGCTCTTCAGTCAGTTGCCAGTTTCCTTGCATCACATGATTTTATTTTATTTTATTTGGGATTTTTACAGCCAAAACAATATATTATACAACATTAATTAACCAAACTATGGCCAATTAAAAAAATCCTCCGATAATGCTATTCTTATGTTGGTTGGGGTGAGTGAGTGTGTGTGTGTGTGTGTGTGTGTGTTTGTGTGTGTGTGTAGTACCTATTTAAACAGTTGGCTTGTTGAACAAACGGCAATGATCAATCATTCACCTAATTTCCTGCTTATGTCATTTTTTTATGGAATTAGTGCTTTTCCCAAATATATCTACGTCATTAAACATTTTATTATAAGTATCCATAATGCGGTTAATTGTAGTATTTCTGGCAAAATCAGTGTTACATTTAGGTACTTGAAAAAGATGATAAAAATAATGAAGGAAATTGGTGCCATAAACCAAGCTAGGACACAAAATGCTGAACCCTCTTCTAGTGGAACAGAAGGCCTGGCAAATTTGCCAAGAATGAGCAAATGCTGAAAGGTTCTTGATTGGCCGATACTAGAGTCGGGTTGTGGTCCCGTGGTAAGTGTCGCGGACTCTTGAGTCAGAGTTTCTCGGTTCGAACCCACTATACCACAATTTGATACCTATTTGTAATAATGAGCCGCTTAGGCTCACATAAATAGTTAGAAATTGAAGTATTTTTGTAAATAATAAAAAACACAAATACTTCTCTTTTATTTAAAAAAAAAAAAGATTATCCCCCTGTTCCCAACACAGATTAAAATAAAATATGTTTTTAGCAAGAAACAAAAATCCACTAATTATCTATGAACCTTGTACATAATAATTAAAGAAAACACTTGGTTTTTTACCACTTGAGTTTTATTATAGACTACATGTTGAACAATGAAAGTGTTTTGGTTAACAATATAAAACGGACTTTAAATGATAAAGAACTTATTTTTACTAGATCAGATAAAGGAAATAGCATTGTCATTTTAAATCAAACTGATTACATAAACATACAAAATGTTACATATTTTATGTAATCAGTTTGATTTAAAATGACAATGCTATTTCCTTTATCTGATCTAGTAAAAATAAGTTCTTTGTCATTTAAAGTCCGTTTTATATTGTTAACCAAAACACTTTCATTGTTCAACATGTAGTCTATAATAAAACTCAAGTGTTAAAAAACCAAGTGTTTTCTTTAATTATTGTAACATGTCTTACCACAAAGTTAATGCCGAAACAATAAATAAAATAACCTTGTACATTATAAGCAAGGTAAATAATAAATACAACTCCCATCTATAAAAAACAAAAGAAATTCCTTGGCATCCTTTCGGGTAGGGACTGCATCCCGAAGTTCAGACAAGAACTGAAAACAAATTGTCAGCAGTGGACATCCTGGGCGGCGGGAACCCGATGCCTTGTAAAAGAGGCAAGCTTAAATTACAATCTTAGGAGGCATGCTATGTTCATGGTCTAGCCAACTAAATGTAAATTATAAATAAAACACTTGTTTTCACTACTTGAGTATTGTATTTTAACGACTAGTTTCGGAAGCTATAGATGCTTCCGCTTACGGGTTTAAATACAAACTCAGATTATATTCGTAAATGGAAACATCTGTAGCTTCGGAAACTAGTAGTTAAAATATAATACCCAAGTAGTAAAAAACAAGTGTTTTATTTATATTTTAATCGTGTATTACCACAAACTGAATGCCGAAACAATAAATAACATAACTAAAGTAACATTTAAAACATAAAAAAGTAGATATATAAATACATGTAAGAGTCAAAACACTCGCTCGCAAACGTAGTCATATCCTCGGAGGACCACTACTAGACTCTGAGAAGGTGAAGCTCTTACCACCTAGAAAGGTCGTGAGCTACATGACTTATGTAGGTCTTGAGAGTGAGCTATGATACGGAGGGAGGTCACAATATACCTAATGTGGTTGCAGTGACATGAGGGATGCAAGATCTCTTGACCTCATAATAAAAAAGAAAAGAAAATAAAAAAATATCTCTACATCTCACCAATAGATGTCTCTAGTGAAGTTCTAGTGATTTGAGAACAAGGTTTCTAAATTGGTTCATATATATATAGAACTTCCAAGAATTTGATTAGTGTGGTTGTCAATAATGGGTAGAATTGGTGAATGTTACACGTGTGTAAAGTGATCACTTAAACCAGCCTATGACGGTCGTCAGCCCCCTAAATGCCCAGACTTCCATATTCTTCTTCATCTTTGATGAGATGTCAAAAAATAATATGAAAATAACTCCTGTAATTGGAGATAATCCAGATTTTGTGAACAAGTATTTGGACACACTCAAAATAAAGTAAAAAAGTCAGACAAACCATTCAATAAAAATCCTTCGTGTTGCAATGCCCTAATAATATTTTTAACCGCTTCTGATTTATAATTGGCAATGTGAATGTACTTCTGTACAATTTCCGCTCGTTGCCATTTCCACTGCAGCCAGTACAAGTGAGAGAACAAACTCTGCAGCTCCGGATTCAAGTCGGCGAACGACTTGATCAGATTCAATTCTCCTTCAGAAAACAAATAATAAAGAGTAGGTTGGGACAAAAAATTCTTCACCAATTGTAAAAAAAAATCTTTCACATAATCAGATTTGACAATGCCTTGGACGATTAAATTTTCCTCTAATTTGATTTCTTCGTCATCGGGAATTTGTAAAAACTTGTCATCGAGTCCATCGTTCAAAAGTGCGTCGGTGTCGTCCTCGTGGGTCGTAACATTCTTCTTAGATTTGTCGTCACTTTTAGTATTTGTTTTCTTTAATATTTTCTGCTTGCCGTTAGATGCATCATCGTTTATGAGGGCTTTAGAACACTCTTTATTTTCTGGCAAATCATCATCGATAATAAAGCAGTCGCTGTCATAATCCGTATCACTCTCCTGAAAATTTATTTCTTCTGCCATTCCTGATTTTGTAACGTTCTCCTTGTTGTTACTCATAGCATTATACGTTACTTTAAAATATGAAGTGATTTTATTTATCCTCTTCATGGTTTACATTTCGATATGATAATATATCATCCCATTAATTTTGAACATTGTAATGTTTACAATTTACTATTTTTAAATACAGGAATGGCGCGAATTAAATAAACTTTTGATTTAAATCATTAAAATTTTTAAATCAAGGCTCAATATTGCTATATAAGATTATTCGTAAAAATCGTCATGAAAACAAATAACAACAGACTAACTAATGTTATGAGATAATCAAGAGATAACAGAATCGGCGAAAAAATGACGTTTGACGACTGCCACAGACTATTAATTAGGTATATTGAGAAATGCATGCGAGTGGAAACCATAGACAATGCACGTACTTTGACTTAGACCCTACATAAATCTGTATAGAGAATCACAAACAACCTGTTGAAGTTGCAGGTTCCGTCCAAAAGAATATTGATATAACAAACTATTAGCAAATTTCGTGCTGAAATACATTTTAGGCTTTGTTCACAGCATATTTGATAATAATTCATTACATAAACATGACAAGCCCTACTCCGAGTAAAATAAGTTCAAATGGCTCAATAAAGCTGTATCAAAATTCATATCGCATGGAGTCAAAAAATGCATTCAAAGTAATCAGAGTGAAAGAAAAAATAAAATCCGTGCTAGATATTAACCTCCAAGAAGTTGAAATGTCAGAACACGATTTATCTGAACTATGTACATTGCTAACAGAAGAAGTGAAAAATGCAGTAAAAGAAGAAAAGTTTGACAGGTTTGAAAATAAATTATTTCTAAAAATATCAAAACGCGATGTATTTACTAACATAAAACTATTTCATATCAATGCGCTAATTTTTTAGGTATCGCCTCATAATCACTGTTACTATAGGAGAGAAAAAAATGCAAGGCATAAGAACGTGTCATTCTTTTTTATGGGATCATCAAAGAGATAGATTTGCAGAATACACACATGAAACAAATAATTATTATATCCAAGTATTAGTTTATGGAGTATATTTAGATTAATGCAAGATCGGTTAAAATTTTTTTTTTCACAAAATTATGTATCGGAACAAAAAATCTGAATGTAGATATAAATACGGTAAAAAATATAAATTTACTCCTTGCTTCCCACATTCTTTGTTTGATTTGAAAAAGATTGTTGCATATCCTTTTGTTCTAGCCCCTTACAATTATACCAAAAGCTAATTATTATTTTATTTGGATAAGTATCAAACCAGCATGCAGTTTGACTAATTATGAACTGAAAATCAGTAACTAGAGGCAAAAATTTCAGTGATTAAAATCGAGAAAATGTTGATGACGGAAAAATTTATTTAAATTTATTTCGGGTCTCAAAGATAAAAATAATGGAAACCAACTTTCACTTCGGTAAAAAAAAGATTGGCTTGCTGGTATAAATTGCTCAGCCTTTCTTATCTCTTTCTACCTTTGTTATCATTAATTACAGCGGTCTATGGAAAAACAAATCTTTGTATGAGAGATAAAATCAGAAATCATGAAATTGGACCCCGGACAAAGGTTGTTGATGTGATAGATTACGTTGCTAGACTGAAATCGCAATGGGCAGGTCATTTTGTGAGACAGGGAATGGATAGATGGGCATCCAACGTTCTGTGGTAGAGACCATGAGAGACAAGAGAAATATGCTGGCCCCAGAAAAGATGGGCCGATGAAATTGTTCCAGTCGCGGGTAGCAAGTGGATCGAAAAAACTCAAACGAGAGATGCCTAAACAAAAAATAAGATACCTACATCCAGCAGTGGAGAGATGGCTGATAAAGAAGAAGAAGACTTTTTATATTATAATGAAGTAATATATTATTTTCATGTAATTTTCCAAACACCAATATACTATAATGAAATATATTTACAATATAACCCAGTTTCTTTTTGAAGTAAGAACTTCATACCTTATTATTTCACTATTTTTCCGATGTTCGCCACATTCGTTCCAAAATTTCAAGAGACAACTTCGCTCAGAAATTAGAAATGTCAAAATGGCGTCTTCGCAAGACGCTTGGTACATTTCTTTATTGGGTTTGGCGGAGAATTTTAGGACAACTAACCCACCAAACATAAAATGTTGTATACAGTGTTTACAAGCAGTTTTTAATTTCAAACCCCCCTCAAGAGTGGAAGCTAGAACACATTTACAATTGGGAAATATACTCTTAACTTACACTAAAAACATTGACCTAGCAAGAACTCATTTGGAACAGAGTGTAAGTTATATATTATCTCGTACCCTAAAGAGAGATTGCAGTGTTTATATCCGTTCTAAACATATAGTTTTCGTTAAAGATAGCGACTGAATGCACACTGTTCCCTATATACACTGCCTTCGATCGTATCAAAACATAAACAATAACCTAACATCTTGCAATTTTACTATTGCTTCAGTGCGGTTAATCTGACGCCTTATTTTGCATTTCAGTGGTTCTTATCGCAGTCTATTAATGGATTTGATGATGTCAAGTTTGAAGCTGCAAGTGTATTAGCCGATCTTTATGAACAACAATCGCAATCTACTTTATCTAAACCAATCCTCAGGAAGGCAATAGAATTATCACAACACAGTGTGTACTGGCACTGTAGATTGATATTTCAATTAGCAGTAAGTATTACTTTCCATCCATTGAAAAATTCAACTTTCTTTGCTATAAAATACATTTTTCTTAATATTATTTAACTTTTAGTTCACATAATTTTTGTCTTAGTATGTTAAATATTACTCATAGTATGTTTCATAATGGCATTTATTAAAAAGAAAATGATAGTAAATATATATATTTGAAATTTAATAATTGTTTAAATGTAAATTTAACAATTATTTTAATGATAACTTCTTATTCGACATTATATTAAAAGTAAGTAAGAGTTTTAAATCACTTTTTAAAATTGTCAAATCCAATGTAGGCATATGTAAACAAAAAAGTTTTATAATTATGTGTAAAAATATTGAAATTTTCTGCTTATTTTGTTGTTTTTGTGCAAAAGGATTCTTCAAAAGCATTTTCACTTTTTAACACATTTAAAATTAAAAAAAAACGATAATATGAAAATAGATTGAACATGGGTGTGAGCAATTAACAAGTAAAAAATATTTTTTTTAGGCATGCAATATATGTATTTATATTTGTATCAATTTATTGCATATTGTTGATAAACCTTGACTTGTTGAAATATAATATTAGAATAATATCACAGTTTTTTTTACACAACCTCTTTTTCACGGAAACAAAATTAGTTTCATACGCTTTGTTTTTCATAATGTTCATTTAATTCAAAATATAACTTATTAAAAAAAAAAACATATATAACCCTTATCCGCACCCCAATGGTGCATAGGGCACTGCGTCATATAAACGCAGAGTAATCTTGATCGTTTACACATGAAGGAAAGGTGATCAGCCCTTCGCTTCAGGTACCAGTCCAGGGTGATATTGAATAAATATTACAGTGAAAAAATCACTTATATTTATTTGACCCCCCCTGGGAATCGAACCCGGGACCTCCAGAACGGTAGCCGAGCGTGCTGACCATTACACTACGGAGGCGGACGAAAAACTTATTAAAAACTTATAAACTTATTTAAAAAAAAACTTAATATAAATAAATAAATATTGCACAACCCTGAAATACTGTCCAAGATGTATCTCATACTTTCATAAATCATGACAGTATAAGTCAGACCTGACGAGTCCAGTATTTCTCGCTCAAGTACCGAAAGCCGATATATCGTATTTTGGTGACCGAAGGGTTAAACATTCGAATATGAACATTTAATTGTTTCTTTTTTTGTAATTTTTGTATTCATTTCACACTGACAGCCATACGCTCCTAGTGCTCCCAGTGCTCCTAGTGCGTATTCAACACCGGAGGAAGAGTTAGATGCCTCGCATTGCGTGTACTCCGCATTCAGCGTGGTAAAGGTCTACAAAGGAGCATTTTAAGGACTAAATACAATCATCAAACCATATTGATTGATTTCTCAATCTTTTGTGCACTTTGTTAATATTGGTATATTTTGTCTTATTTTCAGCAAATGCATGCAACGGATAAAAATTATGAAATAGCCAGCAATTTATTGGGACTCGGAGTTGATTATGCCCATGTTTCCAGTGCGAGCTACACCAGAGTTTTATTTTTACTAAGTAGAGGAATGGTATGTTAATTAATATTATATTACTGTTTTATTTTATTTTATTTACTAGTTTGATTTGTCTGGAGCGAATGGATAACGAGAGAATGACTAAGAAAGTATATGTGGCAAATGTGAGCGAGAAAACAAAACAAAGACAGCCGAAAACGACTTGGAACAATTAGATTAATCAGAACCTAAAATCTGGTGGTGTCAAAAGTCTGCGTAATCGGAGGGCATGTATGACTAGTTGTATGGATGTGAAGGAAGCGAGAAGTATATGTCAGGACAGAAGAGTGTGGCGTTCTCCCTACCCCTGCGGAGAAATGGCGTGATGGTAGTAGTTGTTGATTTGTCCACCTCTGTTTCTTACATTTTACTTGTAAATGTGTTGGTGAACAATACATCTTCTTTTGTTTCTTCATCTTTCTATTTCTCACACGCGCATACCATTGCCTTCTTCGTTGTCTTCCCCACCTAATGACGTCTTGAATCTCGCATATTCCGGTGTTCCTTATTCTATCTCGTAGACTCTTGCCAGATATGTTCCTTAGAGTCTTCATTTCTGACACTCTTAGTGCGTTTTTAGAATATATATAGTATAATATGTATCACATTATTAATTTGTTATTATTGTTTTCAGCTTTTGCTTATTGACAAAAAATTACAAGAAGTTTTACCCCTATTAAATCAAGCTGGTCAGTTAGTAGACACATGGGCCGGCAGTCCACATCAAAAAGAATACTTGAAAGTGTATTTTCTTGTGTTGCAAGTATGTTTTAAATTGTATTACTATTATTATAGGTGAAACATCTATGTTTTTATTTTTATTATTAGTTTTTTTATATTTTAAATTTGTGGTGTATAGACGCCACAAATTTCTCAACTGGTGGCGCTATAATCAACCATATTTTTGAATCATTAAATTGTCACTGACATGCCAAAGGGATCCTAGACCATTAAAGCCCAGTATTCGATAAATTGCAACTTAATTTTATTTAAACCCAGGTAACATTTGGTGTTAAAAAAAATAAATATAAGTAATTTTTTCACTGTAATATTTATTCAATATTACCATGGACTGGTACCTGAACCGGAGGGCTGATCACCTTTCCTTCATGTGTAAAACAATCATGATAACACTGCGTTTATAAGACACAGTGCCCTTTGCACCATTGGGGTGCGGATAAGGGTTTTATATTAACATTTGGTGTAATAATTTTTCTTTTCTTAAAACACTGTCGTTGTATTGAAAAAATCAGTTTTTCTTCTAAATAAATATATGGCTTTGAAAAGGAAAGAGTTATTGAAGCGTAAGGAGTTCAAAAAAATTTATAATTTTTTTTTTTTATATATATTCTAAAAAACAAAAAAAATCCAAAATATAATCTAAAAAAAAATTGGGCGTGAACTGACTCTCTGCGTTGCCGGACGCTAACTGAATTCTATTATAACATGTAAGGCTCTCATGCAATATGGATGTTTAATAATGGGCAGAATGGTAAACGTTACACAAGTGTGTAATTTAACACGTTGATTGCTGACCTTAAAAGCTGGATTTCAGGAGATGACCAAATTATTATTTTTCTTTAAACTTGCTCATATTTTTTAACTGTGTTTTTAACTTTGTAAAGTGTGTCTTTAGTTTTGATATTATCTAAATCGGTTTAGCATAAATGTAAATATTTATCACGCGGTTATGTGTGAACGGACATCGGATTAATAAATTATCCGGAACATTGGTCTGTATGTTCTCGATACCTAAGACTGCGTCGACATAGATTGTTTCACATTCCTATACACAGGACCAACCTGCCGATGGTTATGCCTGTAGGAAGAGCTACCGGTATGTTTAACAATATCTCATTGGATATTGATCTGTTCCATGTGTCTGAAGGAGTTTTCCGAAGCGGGATTCGTCTACACCTTTAGCAATAGTTCTTGCATATATTTTATTTTAATGTAATCGATTTTTTTATTTATAGTTTGTAATATATATAATAATAAATAATAATAAAACCCTTATCCGCACCCCAATGGTGCATAGGGCACTGCGTCATATGAATGCAGTGTTATCTTGATGGTTTACACATGAAGGAAAGGTGATCAGCCCTCCGCTTCAGGTACCAGTCCAGGGTAATATTGAATAAATATGACAGTGAAAAAATCACTTACATTTATTTTACCCCCCTTGGGAATCGAACCCGGGACCTCCAGAACGGTAGCCGAGCGTGCTGACCATTACACTACGAAATAAATAAATTGAAAATTGAAAATCGGCTGACACGTGACCGACAGTCAACGTGTTAAGCCAGCCAAATGCTAGGTTGTCAGCCCTTGGATGCTCAGATTTCCATCTTATTTCATATAAAAAAACAATAAATGTTTCATATCTATCGTTTTTTAAATTAAAAATGGATAAATTTTACCACTGTTAATCGATTAATGAAATTATTGTACTATTATTAGGTGTGTCATTATTTGATGGCCGGTCAAGTGAAGAGTGTGAAACCGTGTCTGAAGCAGTTGCAGCAGAGTATACAGACCATAATGGCCCCGAATTGGCCGACGGATGAAGGTAAGTACTAAACTGTGGGCAAATTTTTAATGTTGGGGATACAGTAGAAACACATAAATTATAAATTGACAGGAATAAAATTTGACTGACTAATTAACACATGCTGTGCGTCGAATTCAAGTATCATCCGCCTCCATAGTGTAGTGGTCAGCACGCTCAGCTACCATTCTGGAGGTGCCGGGTTCGATTCCCAGGGGGAGTCAAATAAATATAAGTGATTTTTTCACTCTAATATTTATTCAATATCACCCTGGACTGGTACCTGAAGCGGAGGGCTGATCACCTTTCCTTCGTGTGTTAACGATCAAGATAACACTGCGTTTATATGCAGTGCCCTATGCACCATTGGGGTGCAGATAAGGGTGTGAAGAAGAAGAAGTGCGTCGAATACGGCTCATGGCTCCATACAAATGTTGCAGCCACATGTTGATGGGAGTCGTGTTGAATAAAGATAAAGATTCATAACCGGTTTTGTGTTTTGAAAACACAATGGAATACACTTATTTATGATGTTTAAATAAAAAGCTGAATTGGATTTTGAACAGAGTTATGGGTTTTCAAAAAATTGCAAATTATGACATTATTTTATACGTATTGAACGTGTTAACCGTCACGTTGCTTTACCGCGGGTGTCAGGCAGAGAGAATAGAACGCCACATCACTTGTCTTTGCAAAAAAAAATACTCTGCCGATTATTCGACTCCTGATTTTACAACTTTCAAGTTTCTGTATTTGACATACTTGATCATGCAATGTCTTCCATCTGCTTCTATTTACAACTGTATTTGCCTCGTAAATTTGTTTTTTTCCTCACTTTCCTCACTCATTCGTTCCACTTTTCCGAACCATCTCCGGACACACATTTTAAATTTTTTATCAATAATGCTTATCTCAGTCTTGTATTCTTTCCTTATTTCACCATTCGAACATCCATCATACATTGTCTTACCACACATTTGTGTAAGAGAACACATTTCGACTGCATTCAGTTGTAATATTTGTACGGGCACGGGTGGCGTGTTGGATGCATGAGACGTGTTATATGGCAAAATTTGAATTATCATGGTTGGAGGGTGAGCTTTTAAATTTCCATAATTTACTATAAAATGTATTTTAACACATTTCAGACAGGTATTTTTTACGCCTGCAGACTGCTGACGACGGAATTTGATAATTATATACACATAGTTAAGACCTTAACAATAATAATATAATAATAAAACCCTTATCCGCACCCCAATGGTGCATAGGGCACTGCGTCATTTAAATGCAGTGTTATCTTGATCGTTTACACATGAAGGAAAGGCGATCAGCCCTCCGCTTCAAGTACCAGTCCTATTTCACTGTAATATTGAATAAATATTACAGTGAAAAAATCACTCATATTTATTCTTACCCCCCCTGGGAATCGAACCCGGGTCCTCCAGAACGGTAGCCGAGCGTGCTGACCATTACACTACGGAGGCGGAGATACAAGACCTTAACAAAGAGATTGGTATATAATATTCATATAAAATTATGAGTTGTTTACTTGTTTTCTGTCTTTGAAATGAAGCCTTCCCGTCTTTAAACATCAATCGAGCGAACGGTTAGAAATACCTTTTCCGTCCAAAGTGTGTTAATAAATTAAAGTTGAAGTGAGAAAAATGGATAGTTGCGATATTGGAGAGTCTGGCAAATGGGTGGTTTCGCTGTATTCATAATTTTGTTTGTTTCAGTGGTATGCGGAAGCAATGTCGGAGACATGTTTTTATGGATGCCCAAGGAACATCTCTATGTGCTGGTATACCTGGTGACAGTGATGCACTCCATGCAAGCGGGCTATATGGAAAAAGCGAACAAATACACCGACAAGGCCCTCATGCAGATTGACAAGCTGAAATGTAAGCAAAATATGCAGAGTACACTGAATTCCCTATTCAAACGGTGGATTCGTTCCATGCAAAACCATATAAAAAAATATCGTCTTCTTCCTAGCTCTTCCTAACTTACCATCTTAGTAGACTGTTGGGGTCAGCTCTCCGCATCCTCAGGTTGTATGTCGTGTCATGGACAATGTCGCCTAGGCCATGCCTTCTAGTTATGTTTTCTTTCTGCAGCATCCATGATCTCGTACCTTTATCATTAATCTCGTGACGCATGACATATGAGTTCACAAGAGCATGTTTTAAGAGAATTCATGTTGGATTGAGAAAGATTTTATTTAGCAGAGACCCTTTTTGCATGTATGCAAGATCCGAAACCCTAGATTATTTTTACACACTGGGATATGCCCTAAAAACATAATTTTTATGCAGTTTATGACCAGATTGTTTTTGGATATAATATTTTAAATCCACCCACCTCCATTATCCATTATAAAATACATAGCTCTTTTATATTTGGTATTATCTGGTAGAATCGCCTTGTTTGGTCATCAGCCTTTGTGTTGTTTTTTATTATTAAAAAAGGAATTAAGCCTTCACTTGTTTATGAGTGATTTTAGCACTAATAAACAAAATATATTGTATTTATTGTTTCGGCATTAACTTTGTGGTAAGACATGTTACAATAATTAAAGAAAACACTTTGTTTTTTACCACTTGAGTTTTATTAAAGACTACATGTTTCAGAAGTTATGAAAGTTAAGTTTGTTTGGCCAAATTATGAATTATCTTGAAAATTTAGAAATACAAAAAAACCTGAATTCTAATAATAATTTATAAAATAATATATTGTTTCAAAATTCTTCGCCATTGCTTTCAATTTTTCCTTTGTTTTCAAACTCCGTTCCTTGACTAACCCCTTCCCCTTACTTTCCCCTCTCCTTATTTATAGAAAAATTTTATATTTTATATTTTAGTTATTATACAGACCTGAATGATGGAAGTTTAACTTCTGAAACATGTAGTCTTTAATAAAACTCAAGTGGTAAAAAACAAAGTGTTTTCTTTAATTATTGTAAAATATATTGTAATAACAATAAATAAAGAATGTAAGAGGAGATAGAGATAGAAGCAAAAAAAAAAATAATGATAACACATTGTATGTGGGAAATGGCAAATGCCGTTTATTGCGAGATGTAGGTTGTTTGCGGGACACGACATATTACGGGTTTGTTTGTTGACGTGGAATAATAACCCCGCAACTAATTATCATTAGTTCTCCTTCATTGGCAAATAAATGTGGAAGTTTGTGCTAATAAACAAAAAATCAACAGTCAACCCCTGTCATTCCATCCAGATAGACATTCAATTATTATTATTTATCATATAATTTATAATCTTATATTTTTATTATTATTAATGTTACAAGCAATGATATAATTACGTATATGGAATGGATAACCATGATATCTTTTATGGGTAATATTTCAAATTGAAAATATGTATAGTCCCATTTACCAAATTGATAACAGGTGTTTATATTCAACTTAGAAATATGGTGAAATTATAACTCAATCAGATTGTTTGTTATTTTATCTATGATGACCAAACATTACGCATAATTTCTTTGAAAATTCTAATCAAAAATATTGTTTGGTTTAGAAGTTGTGCCAATTTTAAGAAAGTTATACATTTTGCGCTAATCGCTAAAAAACTTCCCGCTTCCGGATAAAGTCTATTGTTTTTAGACCCCCCCCAATTACAATGTGTTAATTGACATTATGGAAAATATAAAAGAAACTATTCGATCTACATTAATTGAATCATATTAAAATTTGTCGTGTTAGTGACGTGGTGTTGTCTGATTCCTTGCAGTGGTGGACAACAAGCCGATCCTGTCGGTGTTCCAGTTGATGCTGCTGGAGCACATGGTGATGTGCCGGCTGGTGACGGGGCACAAGTCGCAGGCGCTGGCGGAGATCAGCGCCGCGGCCGCCCTGTGCCGCGCCTGCCCGCGCCTGCTGCCCGCGCACCGCCCCCAGCTGCACACCCTGCTCGGCCTCTACGCCATGAGCATGAACTGCATGGAGGCCGCCGAGGCGCAGTTCCTGGCGGCCACCATCACGGTAATGCTTCACTCTCAACAGACTACAGCGCCTGCTCGCTAATCTTAACCTAAATCGTCCAGTTTAGGGAATCAGAATCGAATTTAGATAAAATGGTTCATTAAGATATTGAAAGTTGAGTGAACTGCGACCCTAATTATACTCAGTCTGCCGCCCAACCCTCAGTACACTTCTTTCCATGTTCCATGTTCGCTCCCTAGGTAAAGCATTTGGCCAAGTCACTCTGTCACGTCTCCAAGTCGCTCTGTCACGCACCATCTCCTTGGCTTCCTCCCAGGTCAGTCCGGCGTTTCGAAGTTCCACTGAGTATAGTCGGTGAATGGTCGTCAGCGGCCTTCCGGGGCGCCGGAATCTTCGGGGTTAGAAGAAGAGACATGGGGGGTTGATGCTCTCAGGCGGCATTCTAAGTATACTAATCACACGGAACTGCAAACCCAATTCTGATCTGTTCACTGTTTTTTGGCGTATTTCGCATTCTACCAAAAGTAAGCAAATAGAACGCATATAAGCGTCTCCTGCTCTCTACTGAAATTATGAAAAAGACGCTATTTAGTGTTCCGCTCAAACGATGCGTTAAATTATAATTAAAACTCTTGTTTTTTACCACATTTTATCATATTTTACCGACTAGTTTCGGAAGTTACAGATGCTTTCATCTACGGGTTTGAATGTAAACTGAGTTTATATTTAAACCCGTAGATGGAAGCATCTGGATCATGTCTTACCACAAAGTGAATGCCGAAACAATATAACATAACTTCAGCCTTCTTCTTGTGTCCAGAATTGAACAAAGGCCTCCCTTTTGGACATCCACAGTTTTGTGTTGGACGCGATTTTCCTAATGTCATCAGACCATCTTGTCAGGGGCCTTCTCGCGCTTCTGCGTCCTGTTTTAGGCCTCCAGTCAAGCATCTTTTTCGTCCATCTATCTTCAATGTGCCACATGACCTGCCCAGTTCCACTTTCAATATAACATAGCAATATTTTGATTAATACCTAATTTCCTTATTTATTGTAACTGCGGACAGTCGGTAGAATTCCATTTTAAATTTTTGGGTAATATATCCAAAATTAAACAAGGTAATAGCAATTATTGTTAGTATATAAGGATATTTTCTCAACATTTTTTGTCAGTGTTTGATTATGTCTTAATAAGACGAAACGTGTCACATATTATTATTATACATATATTCATTTAATTTTAATTTGAACCCCAACGGTGCATAGGGCACTGCATCATATAAACGCGGTGTTATCTTGATTGTTAACACACAAAGGAAAGGTGATCAGCCCTCCGCTTCTGGCACCAGTTCAGGGTAATATTGAATAAATATGGTAGTGAAAAAATCACTTATATTTATTAGACCCCCCTCTGGGAATCGAACCCGGGACCTCCAGAACGGTAGCCGAGCGTGCTGACCATTACACTACGGAGGCGGACAAAAATCATTAATAGTAAACATTTTTATCTGAAATTATAAAATAAAACTCAAAATCATCTAATGAGAAATAAAAAAATTGTTCCAAAATGATAATATTAATGTAGATTTGCATTATTCAATGGTACAGTACCTACACAGCAACCGAACCTCATATCGCAAAATGCAGTGCTTATATTTGCATGTTTTGAATATTGAAAGCATTAACTTTGTGGATCATATTGATATATTATTTTGAGAAATAAAAAGACTTTGTGTTTTGATCCACTCACATTTTTATTAACCAACTAGTTTCGGCAACAACCTGCAAAACTGCAAACACCGGCAAAAACCCTGAAGAAGGCAACAGGTTGTTGCCGAAACTAGTTGGTTAGTAAAAATGTGAGTGGATCAAAACACAAAGTCTTTTTATTTCTCAAAATAATATACTTATATTTGCAAGTTATGCCTGTTTTTAATGCATGAACTTGTTGATAATTAATATTAATTTATTTTATGTGTATTATGTTTAATACCTAATTTCCTTTTGGCAGTCTTCGGAAGGGCGTGAGCTGTGGACCTTCGCCAACCTCAACCTGGCCATCGTGTACCTCAGGGGGAGGAGGGAGGCGGAGCTCACCGGCCTGATGGAGCACATCAACCCCGAGATGTTGCCGACGCACTCGCACTCTCTCCGGGCCGCCGCCTACTACGTGCAGGGACTGCAGGCCTTCTTCCAGGCGCGGTACAACGAGGCCAAGTGAGTTATCCGGGAATGTCAAATCAAATGCGGGCTACTCATGTTATGTTTTGAATATTGAAAGCATTAACTTTGTGGATCTATTGACCAACTAGTTTCGGCAACAACCTGTTGCCCTCTTCAGGGTTTAATTTATGACTAAACATATAAATAAAAAAGAAACAGTGTACAAGTTATTGGGTTTCGATAAGGATAGGGGTGGGGGTAATGGTGTTTTAAGAGGGGCAAAAGGTTGTTGCCGAAACTAGTTGGTTAATAAAAATGTGAGTGGATAAAAAAACAAAGTGTTTTTATTTCTCAAAATAATATACTTATTTATTTACTCATTTGTTTATTTATTTTTTGTGAATATAACCGAGAATTACTTCTACTTACTTATAACTCTTATCCGCACCCAATGGTGCATAGGGCATGGCATCGAATTTATGCAGTGTTATCTTGATCATTACTTACATGAAGGCAAGGTGATCACTCTTGAGCTTCAGGAACCAGTCCAGTCAATAAATATTAGAGTGAAAAAATCACTTAAATATATTTGATCCCCCCTGGGAATCGAACCCGGGACCTCCAGAACGGTAGCCGAGCGTGCTGACCATTGCACTATAGAAGTGGACCGAGAATTAACCGAGAATTACACCAGAAGTAATATTTACCTCACTCGTACAGACATTGGCCAAAATATGTATGTAGAACCCTTAAAACTTCATTATTAATGAGATTTTTGTTGTTGGATGCTAGATACCAAATTTTTTATATCGGGTTTATAGCTGGTAGCTTTTAATAAAATGCAAGCAGTAGTACTTTCGTCTGTAAGTCTAAACTTTTTTTAAATTTCTAAAACAATCACTTTTATTTTTTTCTCTTCATTCGCGTGCTATGCAAAAACGTCTCGCGTGCCATAGGTGCCACTGATTATTGATATTGTATATTCCTTTCTCAGGCGGTATTTAAGAGAGACTCTGAAGATGGCCAACGCGGAAGACCTCAACAGGCTGACGTCCTGCTCACTCGTACTGCTCGGCCACATATTCCTGTCCCTCTCTAACTCCAGGGAGAGCATGAACATGGTGACTCCGGCTATGCAACTGGCCAGCAAAATACCCGACGTGCACGTTCAACTCTGGGCGTCGGCCATCCTTAAAGGTAATTCTTGCTAAATCTATTTTTTCTCAATTTTTCTGTGACCCCCCCCCCATTGGTACAAAGGTGGACAGATCATTGTTTATTGATCATTAGTTATATGATTGGAAGTCCTAGAATCTTATATCGTGGGTATACTGGCAAAAAACGCTATCTCTAAAATCCCTGTTTGAATAATCCCTGTTATTTAAAGCTTTTAGCCTGAATAAAATACACGCTATTAAACTCAAAGTTGAGTTTACTTTTAAAACCACATATATATACATTTCAAAGTACTTAGTGTACTTTGCCAGTTTACAAAACATTTTAGAAAACTTTATAATATGCATCGTTAAGTCGAAATTGCATATTTTTGAGTTAACATTTTTTGCCAGTACACCCACGATATATTCCTTGCGATATGAATTGTGCAAGTGAAGGACTTCAGAGTGAAGGACAGAGTGGTTTGGCATTCTTTCCTCTGCATACATCTGCGGGGGAGCGGCGTGATGGTTAGTTAGTCAGTTAGTAATATTGCATTGTACAAGCAGATGAGCCATAAATGTTTGTTTGCAAAATTCTAATATTTTTCTTCCATAATAACAAAACAATAACCAAATAGTATTTTTACATTACCTAAAGTCCAAGTGATTCTAAAATCTAGCTACGGCTTTATTACGACTCAATTCACCAAGTAAAACTTATGGATAGATATTAGATTGACAGCTGGGAATAAACATCGCAGGAGGCTAATTCCCCCTTGTAAACAGGCCGCAAGGTCTACACCAAGCAAAAGAAGAGAAGAAGAACTATTATTGCAAGATGGCGTTCCCTAGTGACGTAAATGTAGTATCCACACGTAACATTGTCATTTTCCAGATTTAATTTAAGTTTTACGTAGTAAATGCCACTATTTCTTAAAATCTACTGTGACACGTGTTTTGATGCATTCCGCATCATTTTCAAACACCATACAGTGTATTTATTGTAACTGCAGACAGTTGGTAGAATATTGAATTGTTGGGTAATATATCCAAAATAAAACAAGGTTTGTTGGATTGAATTCTACATTTATTTATGTACATTTCAATATGTGACGCGTTTCGTCTTCTTAGGACATTATCAAACACTCACGCAACGTGTTTGATAATGTCCTAAGAAGACGAAACGCGTCACGTATTAACATATACATAAATAAATGTAGAATTCAATGCAACCAACCTTGTTTTATTTTGGATATATTACCCAACAATACCATACAGTGTTTGAAAATTATGCGGAAGGCATCAAATCACGTGTCACAGTAGATTTTGAGAAATAGTGGCATTTACTGAGTAAACCTTAAATTAAAAATGGATAGATTTTACCACAAAGTGACTGCCGAATCAATTAATGACATTTTCCAGATCTCTACCGGCTATGCAATGAGACTGCGCGCGAGAACGACGCGTACCAGATGCACTGCAACTTCTCTCAGATGCTGCTCAAGGACCACTTCCAGTCCACCAAGATGGCGGAGCACTCGCTCATCCAGTGGACTGGTGGCCCCCTGCCCGAGCTGCCCGGCCCCGCCGCCGCAGAGCACCAGCCCTCCTACAGCGGCACCTAGCCACCCCACCCGCAGCTGCCTGCGACAGGGGCTACCCGTGACAGTGACGGATACTTGTAACAGTGGGGGGCTACTTGCTACGGTGAGGGGATACCTGTTACCGTAGCAAGGGGATACTTGTAACAGTGGGGGGGTACTTGCTACAGTGAGGGGATACCTGTTACCGTAACAAGGGGATACTTGTAACAGAGGGGAGTACTTGCTACGGTGAGGGGATACCTGTGTCCGTAGCAAGGGGATACTTGTAACATTACTCGTTACAGTGAGGGGATACCTGTTACTGTAGCAAGGGGATACTTGTAACAGTGGGGGGGTACTTGCTACGGTGAGGGGATACCTGTTACCGTAGCAAGGGGATACTTGTAACAGTGGGGGGGTACTTGCTACGGTGAGGGTATACCTGTTACCGTAGCAAGAGGATACTTGTAACAGTACTCGCTACGGTGAGGGGATACCTGTTACTGTAGCAACGGGATACTCGTAACAGTGGGGCTACTTGCTATGGTGAGGGTATACCTGTCGCTGTAGCAAGAAGGGGATACTTGTAACAGTAGGAGGCTACTTGCTACAGTTAGGGGATACCTATTACTGTGGCAAGAAGGGGATGCTTGTAACGGTGGGAGAATATCCGTAACAAGTGGGTACTCATATCTAGAATGGGATATATGTTACATTGGAGGGGTACCTATAACAAAAAGGGAATACTTGTAATAGTTAGGGAACAGAGATACTTTTTACCAGCGAGGGGGCTTCTTGTAACGAGGTACAAGCAGGGAGTGATACAAAGAGAATTTGTGACAGTGAGGGTTTTCTTCAACATTGGATGTTTATTCACTTTCCAAGAAACCGGTTGTGTTCTAAAAAAACTCACGTTGCTCTTTACTATCATAATAACACTGTATTTTTCTATTCTGAGATAATTGAAAACACCAACAATAAACATACAATGACTTACCAATGCTAGCTACAATTTTATAAAAGGGCTACCTACCGTATTCGTGTAAATGAAATGTTTTTAGGCTTGCGATATTCGCAGGGCATGCTATATTTTAGACATTGTTAGATCAGATATGTAATGGTCTTCCAGGAATTTGTGTTTCAATGTTCATTAGTCGTTTTTCACAATCGAAAAATATTTTTGTGTGAATTTTAGGACATCTCAATGTGTGCGTATTGCGACAAGGATACAAATAATATTTTGCATTATTATATTTTAAATTAGTGAATACATCATTTTTTGGAGAATCCACAGCTTTCACTTATCTGAATAAAAATAGTTTGTTTAAAAATACGGGTTGATGAAAAACGACATATTCACGTTTTTGTTTTATGTGGTCAAAGAATTTACAACACTTCTTATCATTCATCATTCACTTTGTGTAATACAACTTAAAAACACTTCATGACTACCGATTTTGAAATAATTATTCTATCATCATGTCAAATGTAGACTGTAGTGTTTCTAAGTGGTATTACACAAAGTGAACGATGAATGATAAGGAGAGTGTTATATTACCAAACCACAATGTTAACATTGCTTTTAATTAACAAAAAGCGTGTAAATAATACCTTCTATAGCCGTATCTAAGTAGGATAGTAAGGTTCCACTTTTCCATGCATTTTTGATTTCTTCACTTTCCTTAATTTTCCTCGATTTGGTGCTAAAAAAGCACTTTTCGTTCTTTTGACATGTCTCTCACGCCTTTCAAAAACGTCATAAATCAACAAACTTGATTTTACAGGAGATCGTTTTTAAAGTTTAAAAATATAATACAATGTATTAAAAATAAATATCAAGCCACTTATTGAACTTTTTACTGTGCAACAGATCTTTTTAGGTAAAACTGAAGGTTTTTTCTCCTTTTGAAAAATATTTAGTATTTTAAAAATAATAATTAAACAATACCTTGTTTTCAAAATGCAAAAACAACATTTTCTGCCCTGTAACGGGTAAATATTGAGTTAAAAATATGCCTGGTCATTCCGAAAACATGCACAACTGAAAATTGACGATTTTTGATTTATGACGTTCTTGAAAGGAGTGAGCGATATGCCGGAGGATTTGAATATTTGTGGCCATCCGTTTGGGTGGCCCCCCTGACATCTCGGCACCCCTGACTTTTGGGATATACTCTTGGTTCAGCATCCATCCCCCACTCCGTATAGGAGAATTATACTGTTACATGTAAATAAATTCATACTTATCATTTAATTATTATTTATTTAATCGTCTAGAAAATAGTTGCTTACGGAGTAATGGTTTGCTTTCAAGTGATCTGTAAATATTGATTATGATAAGGGAAAAAGCGCCGCGGAGATATTTTACTTTCCTTAGTATTAAATTTTATTAAGTTTAAGTGTTGAATATTAAAGAATCGTTGATATATTTTTAATGTATGAAATAGTTAGCTTATAGCGCTTAGGTTGGCAGGACTATAATAGATCCAAGACTTACTTTCTTTTTCTCGCAATTATTTGGATAAATATGTATTTTTCGCATTTATTTTATTGCAAAACGGAATAACTTACTTTTAACAGAGGCTGTGACTCGACATTTTCGGATTTCGTAACATAAAAATCATTCATCTTAAGGCTTCTTTACATTTAAAATGCGCTTCGTAATCAGTTTTCATTTGAAATCATTTAGGGTCGTATCAAAGTTTACAAAGAATCATTAATAGTGAACATTTTTATCTGAAATTATAAAATAAAACTCAAAATCATATAATAAAAAAAATATATAAATTATTCCAAAATGATAATATTGATGTAGATTTGCATTTTTCAATGGTATAGTGCCTACACAGCAACCAAACCTCATATTGCAAATCGCAGTGCTTGTATTTGCAAGTTATCCCTGATTTTAATGCATGAACTTGATAATTAATGTTAATTTATTTTATTTGTATTATGTTTGTATCACGCAAATTATTTATTTGATAGTTCGCAAAGTATGAACAATGCATTGCTTTTAACATTGGTTTATTTTACAATACTGAACTGGTAGCAATACATATCTAAGAGGCTCTGAAAAGATTTTTAACCACCCTACCTTAATTAATTTTTAAAAAGTAGGTAAAGAATCCTCAGTTTTTTTTTCATAAGATTTCTCAATAACAATACTTATTTACATATGTATATAATGTACCGACATTTTTTTTAGCAATATACCCATTTATGACACTTTTTATATCCTTTGCAAGTCAGAGGTTCTCAACATAAGATGTTGCCAGATAATTTTTTGTAATAATATTCTATTGAATATTTTTACTAATGCATTTTGTATTGAATTAACATAATCTCGACATATTCTGCAAATGAGGTAGCCAGTGATATTGGGCTTGAAATATTAAATGCGCTGTGTGACGTACTGGTATGCGTAGGGCGAGTAGGAACAATGTGAAGTATCACGAACGCTTCTGTGGTTGCGGGTATATTTTTTTAACTTGAACGTATGGGATACGGCTTGTTACGTACGGGCTATAATATAGCGGACGTATCACACATCGCTCACTTATTTCAACGTCATATATCAAAAAACTTGATTTTTCAGGAGATCGTTTTTAAAGTTTAAAAATATAATGAAATGTATTAAAAATAAATATCAAGCCACTTATTTATTGATTTGGGGTCTAATTTGTAGAACTCTATTTTAATTTATGTATTAATTTTAAATCAAACACAGATTTTTTGACTTAGTAGACTCAAAAAATCTGTGTTTGATTTAAAATTAATACATAAATCAAGCCACTTATTGAACTTTTTACTGTGCAACAGATCTTTTTAGGTAAAACCTGAATGTTGTTTCTCCATTTGAAAAATATATGGTTTATTTGAAAAGAAATTAAACAATACCTTTTCTTCAAAATGCAAAAACAACACTTTTTGCCCTGTAGCGGGTAAATATAAACTTAAAAATATGCCATTTTTTCTGGGATAAAGTACATTTTCTGGGCATTCCGAAAACATGCACAACTGAAAATTGACAAATTTTGATTTATGACGTTGTTGAAAGGAGTGAGCGATATGTTCCTATAGGTAGGGCGGTAAAATATTGCATCCTAATCGATGAAGTTTTCAAACAATTTGAAATACAGGCAGTCTTTATTTGATGGCTCCGCATCTCTGGATTTCGTCAGTGCCAGCAGAGAAAAAATAACTAATGTTATAAGATCTATTGTCGCTAGTAAATGAGCACTCATTTAAGCTGTTAGTTTGTAAACTATTTGAGGGTCAACAATATTTTCAGTCCAAATTTTTGTTCACGAATTCTGGTTTGCTCCGCTTAGGAGTTATTTAAATCAATATATTATTTAATTGATATCTCAAACAAAGGTGAAAAAATATGGATCTCTCGTAGGAGAGTTATTTTATTATTTAAAAAAAAAATTAAACCTTTTTGACTGTTTCATTGTCCTCCATTTGTAATTATATTTTCCGTATTAGCAATTAAATAACACGATCAAATTTCGTTTATGTCTCATCCTTACGTGTTTTTATAAATCATAAAAAAAATATATAGTTTATTACACTAGCGCGTAATTTAAACAGATTTAAAGTAAATGTACGTAGTTAAGATACAAATCTAATATGTATATGCATGAATTTTAATACTTAGGTGTAAATATTAATCTGTAACCCAGTACAAAATATTATAATGTCAATAAAGATTTATTTTTGGTCGAAGTGTGGGTACTTGCGCCGCAAACCAATAATGATGCTGGGAATTTTAAGGTGAAATTTTATCAAACTAGTGTTGTTATATGGGGCCCGGATACTGCAAAGTATTGTCAATCTGTTTCCGTGATTGTTGGTTTTGATTTAAGCGTGAAGTGTTCATATTGATTTTGCTCATTGCTGAGAGTCGTGACTATCCTCTTTCCTTGTCAGATTTAAGTTTTGTACTGACATTTCTTGGTGAAAACTAACATTTCATTTCAACTCATTTTGTATAATAAAATAACTATGTATGTAGTTTTTTCCACTTTTTTTTTATTTGACCAGTAACCGGGTTTCGTTTTTGCTGACATTACCAGTCTGATGGAAAAATAAATGGAAAAATAAACTGTATAGTTGTTGTTTTTATCATATCTCTCCATGTCCTCGAAAACAACAGGTTTTTATAAGAAAAATGTATTAAATGCAAAGTATACCAGAGTCTATATATTGATTATCAGCACTAACAGTTAAATAAAACAGATAAAATCTTTTTTGCTTTTATACTGTCTAAGATTTTAGAAGGATTTACTGAAAAGTTTAGATTTTCGACAAAACCATTACATAATTCGACAGCGTAGACAAAATATGAAAAACAAGAGAGGTAAAAATTCATTTAATCAAACTTCACATCATTTTCCATCAATGAGAAGCTAATGGCAATCACTCTTATTGCTTCTATACCAATCAATGAGCAACATTCTCGGAAACATTGACAATCTTGACTGCTCTAGGGACACTAAGGATACCTACAAATTGGAGTCTAACTGGTGCAGAGGATTTAGAATCGTCCATAATTTGTTCAAGCACTTATTTTAGTGTTATTCATATTATGATTAATTCATTTTAAAATCATAACTTGGTTTGTTTTTCATACTAATGACTTGTCTAAATATTCTTCAAGAAAAATGTCCTTTTGTATGTTAAAAGATGATATATATCTTTTTACAACGGTTTAAAATGGAAGGAGATGGTCCACAGGCCAAGTCGTGATTGAGCTAGCCGTAATTTTCATTCTCAGATGAGATGGGGATATCAGTAAAGTATGAAATATATAAAATGTATAAACAATAAACATTTTCATCACTAGGCTAACAGCGACCGTATTACACTCTACTGTGGATGTCGTAAAAACACAATATATTTTTCCAGCATGCTAGCTTACTAAGAAACCAGTTATTCTCCATTTTGTATCTACCCTTATATTTTAAAGACAATACTAAGAAGTTTTACAATGTTTAAGGACACCGATAAGATACACAGCAAGATTCAAATATCTTATTTTCTAAAACAATTGGTGATTGGATACTGAATTTTAAATTAAAACACTTATTTGTTCAAGTAAAATACCACTTTTTGGGTTTATTAAAATACAAATTGTTTGTACTATCACCTGTTGATGAGAACATCTGTAGTTTTCGAAACTAGTCGTGTTTACAGTAATAAACTCAAAAAATAGGTATTTCACAAAGTTAATGCCAAATCAAGAAATAATACGATTTCAAACAATACAAAAACCCTTTTAAAATTCAATGTTAACGAAAATACTATATAAATTTTGTGCTATACTGTTACCATGTTTTCATGCACTCAAAATAATGAAGGATATTTTTCAAGTGAACATTTAAAAAAATGTTTGAAAGCACCGAAAAGTGCCGAATAAATGAATGAAAGTATGAAAACAGTCTACAGAAATCATTCCATAATATGGTCCTGCATATCTTGTCATGTGTACAGGGGATAAGAGGATCATTTTCTATTTTTTTTTTATAACTAACTAACCAGAGTTCTGTAATATATCATCATAATAACTTCCATAGATTCTGCATCTGTGCTAAACTCCATAGAAATCTTTACAATATAGAAGAAATATTATATTGTCAACCTTCTGTGTTGTGCTAATTTCTATGGATTTCATTATAAACAGTTTATATATAATTTAAAGTTAGGTCTTATTACCATTTGTCAAGGCTTGAAAATGTAAACTTTGTAAAATGCTGTGTTTGTTATCAATGTCCTGTAACAAACTGTTTTTTAAATATTTTTATATAAGCACATAGTTATTGCTTCCATCTTTATTTCTTAGGAGGAAGCAATTATTTCACTTATATTTTAAGATATTCTTTTCATGGAGATTGTGTATTTAAATTCTTATAATTTAAATCTGGCACAATGCTATTACAAAAAAAGTGGGAATCTGAAATGAATAAAATAACAAAATCAATAAATCGCTGAACTAAAATGACTTGATAATAAATTCAATTTCTTCATATTTTCTTTCGTGGTAACATGTAAAAAAATATTAATCAGTATTAAATTAATAATTACATAAACCTATTTGGCGTAAAAATCGCCAAATTGATCTTAATATTTTCCACCTCGATAGTGTAGTTGTTAGCATGAGTAACCCAAAAGAGATTGCGAATTTGATTAGAACATTTTGTAGGGCTATTCAATTTATAAAATAGAATTCGCTAACCCAATCGCCGCAATGCTAAGATACACATCAATGGTGCGTAATTTTCGGGGCATTCATGTGCAGCTGGCATCTGAGATTCAAACCTCAAGACAGAGCGAAAATCATTTAAATTTCCTATTGAAATATCAATATCAAGTTATTATACAAATTTAATTTAGTTTAATAAAATGATTTTTTTTAGCACTTAATTTGACTTATTCTTCACACTATTGACATCTGTCTGAATAATCTCAAAGTAAAATATCATTTGGCTGTGGTATGTTTATTGAACACATAACCTTATATCTTAGTAACAAAACGACTTGTGACTTGTATGTTTGTTATTACAAATAAAAAGTCAGTGGTTTTAAACAGAATGCATTTAAAATGGTGAATTAACCCATAGCACTGGAGTGCCGCCATGCATAGTTTGACGTACTACTTTAGTTCAACCGCTGCGGTGCCAAGAACATAATGTCTCAATACTTTGGTTGTTTACCATTCAATATAATTAAACCAGAATCATATAAGTTCAATTAAATAGTAATAACTCTCGGAATTTAGTTGAACATACTGAAAAACTTTGCAAAGGGCTAAAAAGGTTAATTTCGTGCCGTGTAGATGGATGCCCATGACAAATTTGATAAACGGAGATTGGGTCAGTAATGCAGGTAACAGATCAAACACAAAATTATTAGGGCATTCTGCTATGGAATTCCAAGCAGCTATTTTAATTTAATTCAAAATTGTATTGTATAACAATGTCTCCGGATTCGCACTGCATTATTTATTAACGTGTAAATTATTACATTAAAAAAAGTGTCTTTAAATTATTAATGTTAGCGAGTAGACGATTGGTTAGGTGGTCGACTTATCGGCTAATTTAGAGGCCTTACTTATTGTTCTTTAAATAAATTCCTTCACGTGTTAGTTTATTAATGTGGCCACGTACAGTCCGGGACAAATCCCACCAGGAGACATTGAAATAACATCAATATCCAGTTTCAATCCTACAAATTTAATTTAGTTTAATAAAACAAACACAAAGCAACCAACGATAATACAAAACACAAAAATATATTTTAATTTCATGTTTGAATACTGTTTGTGTATATTTCCTATTACTGCGCTTTAGTGGTTGTCAGGCAGTATATAGCCCGACTATAATTGGAAAAGAGGTATCCGTCAGTTGTCGGTAAACCCAAAAGAAAAATGTTGTTAGTCAATTCCCAGTGTCTTTTGAACAATTACAAATATGCTCTAGCCATTCCAATGTTCAATGTGTTGATCTATGTACCATCTGGGTACTAAGGAGTCAAGGAAGATAACAATTCTGCTACATGATGCATATGCGCCTTAATATAAAAATATATCTACAAACTGCACATTGATTAGTAACAGTGAAAAAAAATTGAGACATTTCATGGAAAACACCATTGCTAAAATTTTCAATGAACCATCTCGTTGGGAGTTTGTCTAACGACTGTACGTGATATAGCAGAGTCTACAGCGTCCAGTAAATCCAGTAGTGTAATTATGAAATCTGGTGAATGTTAATGTATCATGGAGAGACTTTATTCTCATTATCACCATAATATATGTTATCCATTGTATAATACCGCAATAGTTCTAGAGTTATGTATATTGACGACTTGTACAGTGAATCTAATAAATGTTTGTTTTTTAAATAAATATTGTTTTTTTAAAAAAGACTAACTAACTAACCATCACGCCGCTTCCCCGCAGTTGTAGGCAGAGAGAATAGATCATCACACCACTCTGTCTTTGCAAACATTCTTCGCCTCTTCCACGTTCATGCATCTCCTCATACATACTTGCCGATTGTTATGACTCCTAACCTGACCACTTTCAAGTATTTGGCATACCTGATCGTGCCATGTTTTTCTCGGTCTTCCTCTGCTCCTGCATGTCCAAACCATCTCAACACACCTTTCTTAATTTTATCGATAATGCTTATTTCAGCTTTGCATTCCTTACTTATTTCACTATTCGAACATCTATCATACATCATTTTGTCGCACATTGTTCTGAGAGATCGCATTTCGACTGCATTCAGTCTACTTTCATCCTACTTTTGCCAACTCCATGTTTCACTTCCATACATTAGAGTTGAAACCAGGACTCCGTTGTGCACTGCCAGTTTAGCTTCTTTAAAAGACAAATATGGCAAAGGATGCAATGACCCATGGTCACGACTGTCGTCACGAAAAGGCAATTTACTTGGATAGGCCATGTACTTTGCATGCCTCCTGACAGCCCTTATCAAGCTTGCCTCTTTTACAAGGCATCTCTCTGCCGACCAAGACCTCCACTTCTGACAAATTGTCGACAGTTCGCATCTGAACTTCGGGACTCGGACTTGACTTGGGAGGACACAAGGGAGCTGGTTGACAGGAGATAGCCTGGAAGCAGATTTTGGACTCCATATGCTCAACCTAGGGAGCGGATATGGATGAATGATGAATGAATGAAAAAATGAACTTACTTAAAGTAATATGACGGGTTGGAAATAAGAGGGTTTTAAGTAAAAAAAGATACAATATTTCTTTATTCAGATATTCCGGGTTTGTCTTCACTTATGAGTTATTTATATTGATATTTCAACGTAGATGAAGAAGAAAATGTAAATCTGTGTATTTACAGGGCTTAAGACCTGCATAGGCTGGTTTAAGTGATCGTTTTACACACATGTAACATTTACTATTCTACCCATGATGACAACCACACTACAAGATTTTGATTTGAGTAGTAGTAAGCCCTGTAAATGCCCAGACTACCATATTGTTTTTCATGCTGAGATATCAAAAGAATTATGTATACAAATTATTATATTCCCACACCCTTTTGTGAAGGCAAAGTTAATTATGTTTAAGAAATAATAATTTTTCAGGGTTAGCTAATTATTTAATAGATAACGATCACATATAACAATAATAACGTAAAAATCCTAAAAATTATTAATACAAAAAGTGATAAACTGCAACATTTTGCAACTTCACATACGGTGTTTGAAAATGATGTGAATCAAATCACAATAGAATTGAAGAAATAATGATATTTAAAAGTAAAACTAAAATTTTGTTAGCCTCCGTAGTGTAATGGTTAGCGCACATTGGCTACCGTACTGGAGGTCTCGGATTCTATTCTCAGAGGGGCGGGGTTAAATAAATATAAGTGATTTTTTCACTCTAACATATTTATTCAATATACCCTGGACAGGTACTTGAAACAGAAGGCTGATCACCTTTCCTTCATGTGTTAACGATCAAGATAACACTGCATTTGTATGATGCAGTGCCCTGTGCACCATCGGGTGCGGATGAGGTTTTTTTTAAAGAACAAGTAAAACTTAAATAAAACAAAAATTTAAAATAAGTGTTTAGGAGAAGCAGATGTTAGTTTTGGTAACAGCGGGCTGTTTGTAATGATCCGGGTCAATTCCCACTCCAGACTTTCTATAGAATGTGTGCTTCACAATCTCAACTCGAGGGTTGCGTTTAGTCGGCGAGGGCTTTGACTTCTTCAGCTCCCAGCCATACACCCAACTGGAGCATTCAGGAAAATAAAACCTGAAATATAAAAAAAATACACATTAAGATATTTCGCACGGGTATTTTTACGCCTGCGGACAGCTGGCGACAGGATTCTATAATTGTGTACATATATAGTTTAGACTTTAAAAAAGATATTGGTTCATAATTTTCAAATAAAAACACTGGATAATTCATTATTTTCTGCCTTTGAAATAAGGCCGGCGCAGATAGATGGTAAAAATACCATTTCCATCCTTAAGCAATAATCGACCGAACGGGTAGAAGTACCTTTCCTGTTTGAAGTGTGTTAATAAACATTAGTTTCTTTCATTAATATGAGTAATAAACATCTATTGAAAATTTTAGTACCCCCTCGATATCATATCACGGGTGATTTATTGCTACTAGGTAATTCATAAATATGCTTAGTTGGAAAATTACATAAACTCAGAAAAGAATGGTTGCATTAACATAACTGTTTGGTCAGTACTATGGAGCTAAATCGGGGACCCTCAACATCAGCACTATGAACTGGTTAGAGGTATTTGAAATGTGGTTACATCGTAGAATGCTACACATTCCATCTACCGATATGGTCAGCAACATGAATGTGCTCTAAAGAGGAAGAGTAGAAAAATAGTTGCTGACAGATATCGAAGTCCGGAAGGTGTCCTATCTGGGGCATGTGTGTAGGGGAGAGAAGTACGAGCTATTGTACCTAAAAAGAAGTAAGATTATGAGGCAACTACATTTAATATTTTTTTTACTTTAATGATAAAAATAAGTACTTACTTATCTTCTGGATTCATTTTAAATCTTTTCCGCAAGTATTGTTTTCTACCGTCTCCAACAGTACTTTTGTACAATAGTTCATTGATTTCGGGATCCACTGGCTTCATAGGGGTATACTGGTCAAACTTGGCTAGTTCATACAATGGTACCATGTGTTTCTCTGGCTTTTTGAATACTTTCAAGTCGCTCATTTCCTTGAAAAAAAATTCATAATAACACACTATGTGAGAATACTCTTAGGACTACAAGATCATATCTACACAGAGACTAATCGTAGTATCAAATTTTACAATGAAGGACTATAACCTGTTTCCATAGTCCACAAGATTGAAAGAACTATTGAATAAAAAGTAATGGAGGTTAGTAGAAATACGTAAAATGCATTATGTCGTTTGACACATCCATGAAACACTCAACTTGACGCAAGAAAACCCAGAAAACACATTCTCTGAATTAATCTAATAAATGACTAAATTAATCAATTCTCCTCAAGTGATTTGTACACATTATCAGTATCCTACACAAGTTTTCACAAGTGTGGGTATGAAACCCTAAGTTCCCTTGCCATTGCTGCTATTCTATCATCTGTTTACTATTCCTCTTCTATTTCTAGTTATAACATTCTTCCATGTCATCTGTGTTCTATCAATTATAAAATTTAATTGTTCCATCTCATAAAATGGGCAAATACTGAAAATTTCTTTCCTTTATTGAGTTTGTACATTATAGGCTGTTAACTGTCAAAAACATTTTTTAAAGTGATAACTCACCTCTTTGAACTTGTCCATTAACGCGACTGTCTCCGTAGAAACCTTATCATTCTTCTGCGTTGCTGAATCCCGGATACTGTCAATATTACGGTGAAACCATTTTAATCTCAATTTCTTCTCCTTGTAAAAGTTTTCTGTGTAAAAAGCTATCACAGCGGGATCTGTAATGTCTGGCATTTTTATTTCTTAAAATTTATATAACTCCTTTTATTTAAAAAAGACAATTCAATTTAACTTATCCTGATATAAATTTCTTCTAATATCTACATGACACCAAAATTTTACATATTTTAAATAAATTTTTCAATATGTAACCATTTCAATGCTCTTAATTTGAATTTCAAATAAGTACTAATAAAACATACATTATAATGGTAGGTACTACATAATTTAATAATAATTTTTATTCCAGCTTGACTAAGCAATACTTAAGACAGCCATATTTTGTTTACAATTGTAGAGTAAAATATAGTACAGTAAAAATATTTTGGTATCAAAGTAACAACAACAAAAAAAATACATAGAGATTGTGAATAACAATTCTCACATCAGTGAGAAAATTAGCTCATTGGCAATCACAACACTGCACTCCAGTGTTGCCACATATTCAGCCCTCATCTGTGTTCCACAAGCAGTTTTATGATGAGGTTGGAGCTCTTCATCAGCTTTTCTCAGAAGCCTGCCACTCTTATGTATTATCAGCCCATCCCAGTGTGGCACATGTGCTGAAACAAACATACCACTCACGCTACAGTGTCAGAATTCTTGAGGGCCCTGTATCCATTATTGTAACATATTTTTATGTCTTATGCTTCTCTGTATGAAATTAATTCCGCCTCTAAAGTGTGATGGTTAGGAAGATTGTCTACAGTACTAAAATCCAGTTTGATTCCCTTCTTCTGACCCCTATCCACACCTAAGTGGTGCATAAGGAATTGCATCAGATCAACATAAGGTCAAATCGATCGTTGATTATATATGAAGGTAGGTTCAGTTTTTTCAGGTTTTTTAATTTTTTTTATAAAGGAGTGGAATATCTTTCTTCTAACTCATTTCCGCGCCATTGCATTGCATTGATGCATTGTTACATTGATTGTTCATTACATGAAAATATAATGATCAGTCCTGGGCTCCAGGTAACAGTCCCGGGTGATATTAAATAAAGATAAGAGGGAAAAATCACATTTGTATTTATTTTGCCCTCCCCCCCGGTTATCAAAC